>NC_092381.1:76381400-77030845 GCF_030028105.1 Mobula birostris
CATCAGTATCGCAGCTGAATGGTTCGGAGAAGAGGAGAAGGAAGGCTCCAAAACATCTTACTCGAAGAACCAAAGAGCATTGAGGCAGCAGGCTGGATGGAGAGCGAGGTGTCTCCCAGTGGAGGTTTGGTTGTAGGGGATTCGTAGCCTGTTCCTTAGTTAGAGCCTTCAGCATTTTGGGCATGGAGGGAGAGAGGAAGAGGAGAGCCATCCGCAGTACCACCGATACGGCAGAGAGGGCCTCAAGATGGTTGTGGCTCAAAAGGGGGGATCCATGGAGTGATAAGTAGCTAGCCATCTGGACACAAGCTGGGGTCTGATCAGCCCTGGCTGGGTCACCTGGAGGAGGTTGTATGATGTTGAAAGACCCAAAACACCCGATGATTCCAGGAACATCACTGAAGATGTGTCCAGAAGCATCAGTAGATGTTTGTACACAGCACCTAAACCTTTGATTATTGCTGAGAGGTTTAGATCTGATAAAAAGAATCAAGAGGAAGGCGAGTCCATATCACAGTCTGAGGTGGTGCTGAAGCAACTGTCTTGACACTGTGATTTTGGGCAGTCACTGAATGACACTTTACATGATAGACTCATATGTAGTCTGTGTAGTGAGGCAATTCAGAAACATTTGCTTACAGAAGACAGACTAACATTACAGAAGGCAATTGAGATTGGTACATCTATGGAGATGTCAGCTAAAGATGCAAAGCTATGAAGTGCATCTTCCTAAATCATAAAGTTTCTACTGAAGATAAGAATAAAACACCTATTGGCAATTAATGTTACCATTGTGGCAAAACTGGGCATTCAGCAAAAGAATGCTGGTATAAGGATTTTGTTTACCGAAGCTGTGGCAAAAAGGGACACAATGAACACACCCGTAAAAGTAAAAAGACACTGTCAACCAAAAACACCGTAATAAAGCAACTTTTGGAAAAACAAAAGGAAACTTGTGAACAGAATGGAGCATACTGAGGACAGACTGAATGACTCTCGTTCCTTGGTTGAAGAAACTTTGCATGTTTTATTTGTTTCAGAACACAAAAATGGCTATTGGGTGACCCTGCAATTGTATGGGGTCACAGTGAGGATTCAGGGTGCTGCAAAGACAGTTTACAAGGAGAAATTACAGCATCTCACCTCAAAAGGGACAAGGTTGACTATAAAGGCTTATACTGGTGAGGTAATTCTAGAGAGCAGAGTAGTACATCTTACAGTGGAGATTAATAAAGAGAAAAAGAAACTTCCACTGTACATTGTTAAAGGTAGTTATCCAGCACTTCTGGGACCCTTGTGTTTGGAGTAGCTGAAACTCAACTGGTATAAAGTGGACTTGATTGGTGGGAGCACTGGCCTACAAGAAGTATTGAAGCAACACACAGAAGTATTCAACAGAGGACTACACAGTTTAAAAGGGATGACTGTTAAGCCCAACATAACCCCCAAATGCCTGAAGACAAAACCTGCTCCATACACCCTCAAACCAAAAATACAGGCTGAATTGGGAAGACTGGTCCAGGGTAATTTATTGGAACTAGTGTGGGCAACTCCAGTAGTTCCTGTCCTAAAAGGAGATGGACCTTTAAGTCTTTGTGAAGACTTCAAAGTAACAATTAACCTGGTTCTTACAGCTGAACAATACCATCTTTCCCTCATTAATTACTTTTTTGCGGGACTTGCCAGAGGACAGACATCTAGCAAGACCGAGTTGTGTCAAGCGTACTTGCAGATGCACGTGGAGCCAGAGTCACAGGAACTGTTGACTATAGTGATACATCAAGCAATGTTCTAGTACTGAAGGCATCACCTCGGCTCCCGCACTTTTTCAAAGAGCAATAGACCAGATCCTGAGCGGGTTGACAGGTGTAATGCTATTTGGATGGGATGACTTACTCTTACTGGGAAAGGTGGCCATGAGCACCTACAAAACTTGGATGCTACACTACAAAGACTCAAGTAGTATGAGCTAAGAGTCCAGAAGGGCAAGTGTGAGTTCTTTGGACCTTCATTTGAACATTTGGGCCATGTAATCACAGCTCAGGGCTTCACAAGCACCAGCAAATGTGGAGGAAATTGTGGAGTCTCCATCACCATAAAACATAAGTCAATTAAGATCTTTCTTATGACTACTAACATTCTATGCAAAGTTTGTTCCCAACCTAGCCAACATGCCGAAACCACTGCATGATTTTTAAAATAAATCAACACACTGGCAGTGGACAGATCAGTATGAAGATGATTTTTAAAAAGCCAAAACAGCTTCGTTACCATCTGAAGCACTCACACACTTCAACCCATTATTGCTCATACAGTTGGCCTGTGATGCATCACCCTATGGTGTAGGAGCAGTCATCTCATACAATCATGCCATCAGGTGAAGAGCATCCAATCACTTTCACATCAAGATCTTTAAGCAAGACAGAAAGCCACTGTGCCCAAAATGAGCGGGAAGCACTCGCAATTGTCTTTAGAGCTAAGAAATTCCATCAATTCTTTGGTCGATGAATTACACTACCAATAGATTATCATCTCTTGATGTCAATTTTTGATCTATGTGTGGGCATTCCATCCCTGGCTACTAGATGAATGCAATGTTGGTCTCTTTTACTATCCCCACATCCATATGATACAAAATACAGGAGGTCCGAGCACCATTCGGATGTTGGTGGACTGTTCAGACTGTCCTGAGCTGTTGGAGCTCCAGAGCCATCACAGAAAGAGATCTTTTATTACAGATGTAATAGTGAGGTGGCCACTTTAACTCGTATGTTTTGGTCTTGTATAAAACTAGGCAGATTTTGGAGAGATGTTTTTAAAACATTATCAAAAGTCCTGGATCTGGACCTACAACCTAAGTTACTTACGGCAATATTTGGGATTACCCCATCAGAAACAGGGAATATTCCTATTTCTGCTCAACGTATGATAGCCTTTTCAACTTTATTGGCTAGGAGAGCCATTTTACTGAAGTGGAAGGATTCTAATCCACCTACTGTCTTTTATTGGCTTTCCTCTATTAAGTCCTGTTTAAGTTTAGGGGAAATAATAAGTGGGACATTTGAAACATCCTTTAAATTTTGAGCAAATCTGGTGACCTTTTATTCAATATTTTCATTTAATTTGATTTATTACTCTTCCAATTTTTTTTTGGAGTTTTAGATTTGATCAGAAAGTCTTTTTTTTTGGTCGTATCCTCAGAATGGACTGCCCAGTCCCTTTTTTTTGTGTAGTGTAGTGAGGTTTTTTTTCCTTCATTTAAAATTCAAAGCTTTTTTTCCTCTTCATGAACTGATAAGAGGAGAATTGCTGTTTTCTTTTTTATTATATATTATATAATAGCGTAACACTATGTATGATTTTGATAATGTTTACTTCAATCTCTGTTTTTATTGTTATTGATATATATATTTGAGATAATTCTCCTCTTGTTGGTATTTATGTTCCTTTTAAATCAATAAAAAGATTAATAAAGAAAGCAAGTGCAGAGTGAGAGACACTGAAGCAGGTCGATAGTTCACAGACTTTAATGTGAACCGTGTTAAAAGGAAAATAAAACAATAAATGCTAGGCCAAATAGAGCCATTAACCAAAACTCTCAAATAAAAACTGAAGCCCACACTGTGGCTGAAAAGAATATCTAAACATTAAACGAATACCACTAGTCTTCAGAGTCAGTTGACTCGACAGTCCAATTTCTCAGGAAAGGCCGAATGCAAACAAGTAGCGAAGCATTGCTGTGCTCTGTCCAAGTCTCGACAAACACTATGACGACAAGTATGGAGTTAAATACTATGGCAGTTAAATAATAATTAGCTGACACGTGCATATTCACAAGCGCAATTGCCGTATCTACTGCGCTGCCAAAGCTGTGGTTGTGACAACCATAGCAGAGTATGCACATAGATTTTGTAGGACCTGTGGAAGGCCACATGCTCTTGGTCATAATGGATGCACAAGCAAATGGCCCAAGATTGCCATCATGAAGAGCACTACATCTGAAAAATGCATTGAGGAGCTCTGTTCCATTTTTAGCTGTTTTGGGCTTCCTCAACAGCTTGAGTGACAATGGCCCACAACTCCTTTCTAAAGAGTTCAAGGCATGTAAGTCAGCACCATATCATCCAGCCACTGATGGCCTTGCTGAATGATTCATACAATGAAAGAAGCCCTCAAGACTTAATTGGAAAGTGGATCCCTCAACCAGTGTCTTAGCACTTCCTTGCTGATATTCTGCAACACACCTCATGCCACCACCAAAATGGCTCCAGCCACTGCACTGATGAAAAGACAGCTTTGCATCTGCCTTAACCTGCTTAGACCCCCAAATACGAAACAAGTTATGCTAAATGAAAAGAAAACCCAAGCAGAGAGATGTGCCAAAACAAGGGTCAGAAGTTTCACAGCAGGAAAGAGAGTACTTGCCCAGAACTGCATCTCTGGACCAAAGTGGATACCTGTGACGATGGTGGCACAAGCTGGTCCCGTGTTGTACACAGTGCAAACTAGTAACCACAACATCTGGAGAAGGCATTTTGGTCAGCTGTTGCCCATTTCAGAGGCCACTGAAAACCAACACAAACTGAACAACAACACACACAAAATGCTGGAGGAACTCAGCAGGCCAGGCAGCATCTATGGAAAAAGAGTACAGTCGAAGTTTTGGGCCAAGACCTTTCATCAGGACTGATCAATCCAGATCCAGTTGCAGTGATGGGACAGGATTCTGAAAGAACTACTGTTAAGATCGACTGACACAGTCAGTGCTCCCCCATCACCTACTTTCTAACAATGCGATATCCAAGCCAAGATCCATATATACACCACCAAGAGATAAAATGAGTTTGGCATCATCCCCAGGTCATTGGTATACTCAAGGAGTAGGCAGCATCTGGACAAATTGAATCTCTAGTTTAATGATTCACCCTCAGAACATGAGACAGATTATTCCCCAGGGTTACGTCTGGGAATAGAGGCAGTCTATCCTTGTTCCCTGGTTCAGAAAAAGAAAATGTTTGTTGTTATTGGTTGAATTTGATGATTACTCTATTGTACGTTAATACTTCAGCAACTGGTCTGTATGGGAAGGGGCAGAGGAACATGTTATGTATTCAAGTGTATTTTGAACCTTATGGGCTGGTGTCAAGCTTCCCTGTGTGTAAGGTACTGAATGAAATGTGAGAAGGCATTCTGGGTAGATAACTTACAAACAAAATAAGCAGCTATATGTTTGTTCCTCACCTCTCTGTCTCTCATATGTGTTATTCATGGTCCCCTGGCTTCATAGTACTACGGACATCACAGTGTGCAGTGTATGATGTTGTAGTGGAGCAATGTCAGTCTTATGAATGAATGCTGATTCTTTGAGATGATGAATGGTGAGCTGGGCAATGTCTGAGCTTGGTGGTGTGGGTGAAATGATATGCAATCTAAAGAAGCAATCAGCGATTATGACTGTGCGTTTTTGGGTTTTTCGACTTGCATTTTCTTCCTTGAGGCTTATAGCTTTGCACCGGTATCGTCTGCTGTCTGCTCCTGGAATCTATGGCCATGCTTTAGGCTGGATTTTACCCTACTTTTCAAACTCATCAATCAATCAATACAGTGCTTTGAAGTACACTCTCCTTACTGTATGTTCTGGCACTCGTCCCAGTCAGATTCACTTCTTCCCTCACCCCCAATGCCTGCTTCAAACACTGGGCAACCTTTCCCTTCCTACCCACCAACAAAGGCTTGTAAGTGTTTTAACTTAAGCAATGTTGATTATATTCAAGTGGCACTGGAAGTTATGATTTTGCATTCATCTAGTAATCTGTATAGTTTTCACTGACAGCAAAATGGACAAACATAGAATATACCATTGGTGGACACCAAAAACAATAACGGGTTCATGAAGAGCATCATTGCAAGCAAATTGTTCAACTTTACCAGGGAGTTAAGAACAAAATGAGTCCAGTCCCACCCAATTTTGCCAGAGAATGCTATCTGTTGATCATGTAAAAAGTTGCAGGAGGTTGAGAAGGACAAGAAGAGGGATCTTCCTTTTGTCACTGCCTCATAAGAGTTCATTAAAATTTCTGACAGGAACCATAGGGGTGGAGTCCAGACTGGATGGATACTAACCAGGAGTTCTGGAAAGATAAGCACAAGTTGATAGTTTGCAACACATTCAGGGACTTGGCAGAACTGGTGTTGGACAAGTAGATTACAAGAACAGGGGAGTCAGGTTTTATCTGAAGTTATATTGTTTACATATGTTGTACATTGCCGTAGCTGAGGATCACACTCCCGATAGTGTGTGTCTGAAATAGCTTCTGACAATCAAGTTCAGCTCAAGGACTTCATGTGTGGCTCAACTACTGAGCCTGGAGGAGCCACTGCTACTGACAGGAGAAAGGGCAAAGGCAGGTTACAGGTGTCTTAAAATAAGTTGACTCTGGGAGATGGGGCTCTTCAGCTGAAGGAAATCTCAATCCTCCAATACCTTGCGACTATACGCTCCCATGGGGAAGGCTTCAGGAACCTTTCCCAAGGAAAAATCTGGAGCACAAGTCCCTAAGGCAGTCAATGTTGAGTTCAATGCTGACTGGCAACTCCTGCAACGCCAATGGTGCCAAAGTGTATCGGACTCTGCTGTTCCTCTGGATTCATCAGCTGCATGAAAAGGGAGAGCCTGCTACATGGGCAACAGCTTATTCCCTACATCGTACTACCCGGGCTTGTTTACCGGCTTGCTGATCACATAGACAGCTAGGACACAATATTCATGGTTGAATCCAGCCAACAGAGAACTCATATTGTTTACGAATTCATTAAATCCAACACAATTTAGTTGCCACATTGAACCTTCCATTGGTCTGATGGTCAGTGTTGTAACAAGTGAGTGGGGAATGGGAGCAGGTGCTGGGTTGCCTAAGATGGACAAATTTTGCCCCTAATGTTGAAGACTGTGGGTCCCGTTCCTATGGCATATGGTCTTATAGTCCTAGATACAACGCAAAAGCTTCCATATACAAACTCAGATGCCATTCTGCGGCATTGCTGCATTGTTGGAGCACCCATGTTTTGAGATACTGAAGTAGCTCTCCTCCGTCCACGGATCTCATGTAAAAGATTCCATCTTACCCTCTGAGAATTTCTACCGGTGACTGGATCTAATGAGTTCTCCAGTCAGCCTCATTGAAACTGGTCACTTTAAAGAAAAAAAATTAGAGCATAGAAGATAGAATAGTACACCACAGTACAGGCCCTTCGGCCCACAATGTTGTGCCGACCCTCAAACCCTGCCTCCCATATAAGCCCCCAACTTAAATTCCTCCATATACCTGTCTAGTAGTCTCTTAAACTTCACTAGTGTATCTGCCTCCACCACTGGCTCAGGCAGTGCATTCCACGCACCAACCACTCTCTGAGTAAAAAACCTTCCTCTAATATCCCCCTTGAACTTCCCATCCTTTACCTTAAAGTCATGTCCTCTTCTACTGAGCAGTGGTGCCCTGGGGAAGAGGCGCTGGCTATCCACTCTATTTATTCCTCTTATTATCTTGTACACCTCTATCATGTCTTCTCTCATCCTCCTTCTCTCCAAAGAGTAAAGCCCTAGCTCCATTAATCTCTGATCATAATACATACTCTCTAAACCAGGCAGCATCCTGGTAAATCTCCTCTGTACTCCTTCCAATGCTTCCACATCCTTCCTATAGTGAGGCGACCAGAACTGGACATAGTACTCCAAGTGTGGCCTAACCAGAGTTTTATAGAGCTGCATCATTACATCGCGACTCTTAAACTCTATCCCTCGACTTATGAAAGCTAACACCCCATAAGCTTTCTTAACTACCCTATCCACCTGTGAGGCAACTTTCAGGGATCTGTGGACATGTACCCCCAGATCCCTCTGCTCCTCCACACTATCAAGTATCCTGCCATTTACTTTGTACTCTGCCTTGGAGTTTGTCCTTCCAAAGTGTACCACCTCACATTTCTCCGGGTTGAACTCCATCTGCCACTTCTCAGCCCACTTCTGCATCCTATCAATGTCTCTCTGCAATCTTTGACAATCCTCTACACTATCTACAACACCACCAACCTTTGTGTCATCTGCAAACTTGCCAACCCACACTTCCACCCCCACATCCAGGTCGTTAATAAAAATCACGAAAAGTAGAGGTCCCAGAACAGATCCTTGTGGGACACCACTAGTCACAATTCTCCAATCTGAATGTACTCCCTCCACCACCACCCTCTGCCTTCTGCAGGCAAGCCAATTCTGAATCCACCTGGCCAAACTTCCCTGAATCCCATGCCTTCTGACTTTCTGAATAAGCCTACAGTGTGGAACCTTGTCAAATGCCTTACTAAAATCCATATAGATCACATCCACTGCACTACCCTCATTTATATGCCTGGTCACCTCCTCAAAGAACTCTATCAGGCTTGTTAGACACAATCTGCCCTTCACAAAGCCATGCTGACTGTTCCTGATCAGACCATGATTCTCTAAATGCCCAAAGATCCTATCTCTAAGAATCTTTTCCAACAGCTTTCCCACCACAGACGTAAGGCTCACTGGTCTATAATTACCCGGACTATCCCTACTACCTTTTTTGAACAAGGAGACAACATTTGCCTCCCTCCAATCCTCCGGTACCATTCCCGTGGACAATGAGTACATAAAGATCCTATCCAGAGGCTCAGCAATCTCTTCCCTCGCCTCGTGGAGCAGCCTGGGGAATATTCCGTCAGGCCCCGGGGATTTATCCGTCCTAATGTATTTTAACAACTCCAATACCTCCTCTCCCTTAATATCAACATGCTCCAGAACATCAACCTCACTCATATCGTCCTCACCATCATCAAGTTCCCTCTCATTGGTGAATACCGAAGAGAAGTATTCATTGAGGACCTCGCTCACTTCCACAGCCTCCAGGCACATCTTCCCACCTTTAGCTCTAATCAGTCCTACCTTCACTCCTGTCATCCTTTTTTTCTTCACATAATTGAAGAATGCCTTGGGGTTTTCCTTTACCCTACTCGCCAAGGCCTTCTCATGCCTCCTTCTTGCTCTTCTCAGCCCCTTCTTAAGCTCCTTTCCTGCTTCCCTATATTCCTCAATAGACCCATCTGATCCTTGCTTCCTAAACCTCATGTATGCTGCCTTCTTTCATCTGACTAGATTTTCCACCTCACTTGTCACCCATGGTTCCTTCACCCTACCATTCTTTATCTTCCTCACCGGGACAAATTTATCCCTAGCATCCTGCAAGAGATCGCTAAACATCGACCACATGTCCATAGTACATTTCCCTGCAAAAACATCATCCCAATTCACACCTGCAAGTTCTAGCCTTATAGCCTCATAATTTGTCCTTCCCCAATTAAAAATTTTCCTGTCTTCTCTGATTCTATCCTTTTCCTTGATAAATTGTGCATTAATACAGCATCTTTCAAATAACTTTCAGAATGCCCTGAACATTTTAAAGGCAATTTGATCTTTAGTTACATTGCAAAGAGTGCACGAAATCTGTGGGACTTGTCTTCAGGCTGTGCATGGCGGTTGCACTCGGCTACAAAGGCAGACTAGCTATAGAGCGCAATTGTACGCGGATTATTTGGAAAGTGCTCCATATTTGTCATTTCTTAATTTTTGTTCAGTGTGAGGTCCTAAATAGAACGCAGATTGCCCAAGACATGATGGGAAGCACAGAAGGCATCACTACAGTGAAAGTCAGCAGCCTGCCCAAGCCCCTGCACACACTCCGTGTAGTCCTCATGAAGAGGGGAAAGAACTAATATCATCTTGAAGGAAGTAAAACCATGGCTGCTATTTGGATTTTAATAAAATAAATAAGTGGGTAATGCTGAAAACAATAGCAATGGAAGCCTCAGCAACAGAGAGGAAGGGTGCTATTCCACTTCTCAATGTTCCAGCAATTCCCTTTGCAAAAGAATTCAGTCATCTGTGTAGGAATTAGATGTAATTGTACTGTATAGAAATACCCCATTTCATTAAATTGCTCTGCCTTCCTTTATACCTTCTAGAAACGTTTACTAATTTGTTAATCTGCTTGAAGTTCACCAAAATAAGCTTACCATCTCCATGATGAGGTTCCATCTGCTGGAAACACATGCAATTACATGTTAAAATTGGAAACAACACACAGAGATTTTTGCATTGCAAGAGTAAATGAAAATAGGAATAAATATATATCTTTGTGGGATCTTGGTATGGCGTTGCATCTTGGAAATATTTACTTCCATTAGTGGCAAAAGACGAGCCGGAATAATTTTGTGAACCAGGCTCCAAGAGGAAAGTTGCAAGGAGGTAGATGGAATTTGATGTGCATTTGATATTGAAATCACATCTGATGCTCATGTGAAACTCATGTCAGACAAAGACAAATTTGATTTCCAAAGTATCACAAAATGACCCAGAAATATTTGTTATTGTACCTTGTACTACTAAATAACGATTTCTGAATGTACAATAGTGTTGTAATAAACCACCTTACATGACCCAATTTTAAGCCTTGAGTGAATGAAGGATGAGAAGGAGATACTTGTCACTAGAGTCAGATCCTCAGATTGTCATATTTGTCATTAGATTTAGTCAGTTACAAACTAAACAAGACTTCAGAGCTAAAAATGTGTGGTCTTTACTGTTTAGCCATTTTGTACTGAACTGTTCATTGCACAAACTTTTCTGAATTGTCAACAACAGGGAAGATACAGTGCTTGCCTATGGAGAAAATAACTGAAGCAGCATCAAGAGATTCAACATCGACGACGGTAATTATATCAAATGAGACTTCAGTTTCTGTCAGAACAGTTCAAGCAAAGTTACGCTTAAGTGACCCTGCCAATGCTTATCGCTGGAGTAAATGGGTTGTACTTTGTTGAGTTTTTGGCAAACTTTCCATTAGAGATTCCATTTGAGCTGTTGTTTCTTTGTTTTCCTCATGATTGGTCACACATTGTGTACAGTAAATGTAATGAATCACATGCCTTCATCTCCCCAGACTTTTTTGGTATGCAGTAAGCCATTTCTTCACTGTTCAGTTCAAAACAGTTGCCCCATACCATTGTAAAATGGGCTTCTGTGTGACCAGCCCAATAAACTACTTTTTGAGCTCTCCTAATTTATTTTTAATTCCAATATCCCTGTCAACCATTCTGATGGGCTGTGAGAACAACATGGGACTGGGTGTAAAATGGGCGTGTTTCAGGTGGTGTGGAGTTATTGGATTAAAGGGCCCATTTCAGGGCTGGCTCTACAGAGAAGTCACCTGACAAATGAGAGATGTGAGAGAAGAATGAAGGGATCTCAGAGTGCAAACACACCAATCACTAAAAGTTGCACCATAGACCACAAGCTAAAAAGAAAGTAAGCACTTGTTTGTGGTTTCTTGTTGTTACAGCAATCTATGGTGCAACATTGTGAGGGGTAGAATTGGAAAGTGCAGAACGTATGTTGCACCTGCATCAAACCTTGATCTTGCCATCTTAGAGCAATGCCTACAGTTCCATTTACTCTGTCATTTGGAAAAGATGGAGCCATTGAAGAAGTGGCAGGAAGTGGAAGGGTAATAGGAGAGGTGCAAAGCTATACGCTTCAGAAAAGCTAAGCATATTCAAGAAAAGATCTATACATTCTTCAGCCTTCAAGGATGTCCAGATTGAAAATTATTTTAAATTATGGAGGGTTTGATTCAGGGTAAATGTTTCCATTGTGGAAAATATCATAATGACAGGCAGTCAATGCAAAGGAGTCATGGAGTCGTCCAGGAATGCAAAGCATGGAAACAGGAACAAGCCCTTCAGCCGATCATGTCTGTGTTGTCTATCAACTACAGTACTCATTTAAAACAAACTGATGTAAATATTATTTTTATTACTTTCTCAAATACTCATCAATTCTTCCCATATTCCACCCCTTACCTGACACTCGGAATAATTTCCAGAGGCCTATTGATCTACTAGCCTACACATCATTGGCAGCCTCAGGGAAAAACCCTCTTGGTTACAGGGACAAAGTACAAACTCCACAAACATCTCCCTGGGTCAGGATTGAACTGTGAGGCAGCAGCTTTACTAACTGCACCACCATGTCCCTAAGGTCATCAAGCGGCAAGAAATCCCGTCAGGAATTCAGGATTTCATTTCACCAAGGGGTGAAAATGTTGAACTTCCTATTATTGGGAGCTAATGATTAAAGCAAATAGTTTAGAAGAATTTGAGGCAAGGTTCGACATGCACATGAAGGAGAAGGGACAAGGATTGCATGGATTATACATCAGGATGAGGAGGAGACAGACCAAGTGTTCTATAACTTCTGTCTTGGACTGTTTGGGATGATTGTCTGTTTCTGTGCATCATGCCTTATGTAATTCAAGATTGTTTTTTCCAAGATGTCATTTCCAGTATAATTGTTACTCCAGATCCGATGCAGCTCAAATACACAATAGAATAAAGAACACAATAATTTAAAAAACAATAAATATGAATATATAAGACAGCTTATATACATAGATTGATTGTATGTCCATAAAGTGATGTTAGGCACAGGAGTCTGTACATAAGGTGACTGACAGGATAAAGTAGTGGCACATTGGATCAGAATCTTATATTCATACGATAGAGAATGTAGCATTTCTTCCTACTGTCCTCTTTCACTTGGCATATCCATTACTTCTTCCTAAAATTTATTTCTGGGATCGGCCGTTTTCTCCTGAAATCCAGTCCCTTCAAGTTTTTATAGCCAATATATTTATTCTTAAGTGGACAAAGTTTGAAAGACCACCGATTACCTATGGTACAAAAGCAATAAAAGGTTTAGACAATGTTAGAGTACAATAAGCACTGAATATTTTTTATTTTAGTTGTTCAAGTTCAGAAGAACAAAGAGCGATTTTATTGAAACCTGTGATTCTAAGAGGGCATGATAAAGTAGATGTTGAAATGTTTGCACTTGCGACAGAGTCTTGAACAATGACATAATTGCAAAGTAAGTAAATAGTGATTTAAAAAAAAAGATGCATCACAATTTCTCATCTTAGAAGGTGACAAATCTCTGGAAGGCTGCATCCCAGAGCATGTGGAGGCTTGACCATTGGAAAATATTAAAAGAGGTGAGAAGATGGTTTGCAGAGAGGAATTAAGGACTAGGGGAACTGACACAAAGGAGGAGTTGAGGCCTGGGTCAGATCAGCCACAATCTTATTGAATGATAGGGTGGGATTGATAGGCTAGGTGGCTGACTCATGTTTTCTTGTGTTCTTGCATTCTTGTATATCACATCCCTTCAGTTAGTGACATGGTATGTTATGTAGGACTAGATGTTAATATGCCTTATTGCAAGTGAATAGGTTTTATAATAATGAAGCCAAGAAAATGAGAAGTAGTGGGACTTGCACTTCAAAAAACACAACTGCAAATCATTGTCTGCAAATATGGAATGCACGTTTGTGAGATTAATTCTCGACATTCATGTATGCAGCATGTGTGCATACAAGTTGCTTAATTATAGTGCTACAAAACTTTGCAATAATCTGTAAATTATCGACAGAATGTTTGCATTTACAATGAATTAAAGTTAAAATCCTGATAAAGTATTCTGGAAAATTAAAAATATTTCATAGCTCAGTTAGTGTTTTTTTTAATAAGCTGAAGATACAAAGAAAATTCCAGATCCAACCACAGTACTTTAAAGTTAAAAATAAGTTATCATTAACTTTTTGCAGTGGACAGATTAGACAGGTGTTCAGATGTTACGTAACAGAAAGAACAACAATCTCCATTTATATAGCACCTTTAAAGAAGAAAAATAAGAATTTGCAATCTAAGCCTAGTCTGGTCAGGAAATGAAAGATTAACAAAATTTTGTTAAATTATGTTTCAAACTAACCACAACATAACCAGATACCGCACAATATTAATTGTCTGGTGTTTCTGCAACATCATGCATCTTCCTCTCACCACAAAACAATGACCATGGACCTGGACCACATTCCAAGTAGTAAAATTGCTTGCATAAATCTGCTATTCTGTCTGCTCTTGTTGAGGAATTCAACCTGGAATGGCTATGACTATGTCAGCACAAGTTTGACAAAAATAACTTTGCAGTTTAATATCAGCATCTTATACAATTAATCACTTCCAAGTTTGGACAATTTAAATTTTTATTAGCTCCAGTTCATGCATGACAGGCACCCCTTCCAATTTTACATCAAATCCAGGTACTCCACACTACATATTTTAATATTTTAAAGCAGGGTAATTGTCTGTTGCCAGCAAGATATCTGGAAGTGGAGAGGGCAAGTGAAGAGTCAGCTGCTTTTGTCTCCTGTGCTTTTCACTCCAGATACATGGGGTGACGAGGGCAGCATAAGTCGAGTGAAAATCCAGGCCTCATTCCTCCTTGTCTGACTAATTGCTTTGCCATCAAGGGCTTCAAAGTGCACTCAGTTAATCAGTGCACCATCTTCTCATGTTAAATATTTCAAATATATTAACATGCACAATTTTTATAGGGGCAAAATAATGATGCCTGAAAGTGATTGCTCTAGCCTCAGTAGTTAAAGTGGAAAGGGAAATGTGTGAGCTTTATAACTAGCTTAAGGTTCACTGGCATTTGATGGGTGTGTGTGGAGGGGGGGGAGGTGGAATTCAATGAATTGGGCTTCATTGCCCTTTTGAAACTGATTCTGTATGCAAAGGAAGGAAATTAAACGCAATGCAAATTACCCATTGTACACAAATCAAAGTGATAATTATGGTCAACTGTGCATTTGGAAAAATACCACATCATTTAAGTCCTGAAACAATTCATCTTTATCCTGGTGCAGAAATAATTAGCACCCTCATTTCATTGGTTATCCAAATGCAAATGTCATTGCTTTTTCAAATGCCACGAGACAACAGTAATTTTCTTACTATTGAGAATTATATATTATTTGATAAACACACTCAAAAGTTGTTACAACACTACAACACTGCAGAAATAATCAAATTATAACCAACTAATTATGCCTTAATCAACTTTTTGAATACTGCTTGACAAGTACCAACAATCAGTGGCTGATTTTCTTTGGAACCTATATACCAAACTTTCAATATTGTTCCTCAGATTTGTTTTACTGGTTTTGTATGAAACAAATACTTACATTTAAAAATGAAGTTATTCTCAATTTTGATGCAATTTGTGATGAATAGAGATCAACCGGAAATAATTTTTCTCTCTACAAATGTTGCCTTTACACAGTGAGCACTTCTGGCAGTTTCTGTCTTTATTTTAGATTTCCAGCTTCATGAATATCTTGCATTTGTTTACCTAATGCTTGTTGTCTAAAATAATCAATTACTAAAGTTGTATGAATGGGGTCATGTTACAAGAGGCCAGGTTCCAACAAAATGACAACAAGCTCTGTAAACTTTTTACCAGCACCAGTTCCATTCCCCTTGCCTTACCAATTTGTAAACTTTCTCTTGACACTGTCTTAGCCTGAAACATACAATTTGTAACCTCAGTATGCTTTTTGACCTTGAACTTCATTTTTTTTTACATAGGAGTAGAATTAGGCCATTTGGCCCATCAAGTCTGCTCCACCATTCAATCGTGGTTGATCCTTTCTTCCCTCCTCAGCTCCAATCCCATGCCTTCACCCCATAATCTTTGATGCCGTGTCTAATCAAGAACCTTTCAAGCTCTGCCTTAAGTACACCCAACAACCTGGCCTCCACAGCTGTCCGTGGTAATAAATTCCACAAATTCACCACCCTCTGGCTAAAGAAATTTCTCCATATCTCTGTTTCAAATGGACATCGCTCTATCCTGAGTCTGTACCCCCTTGTCCCAGACTTCCCCCACCATGGAAAACATCCTTTCCACACCTATTCTGTCTAGGACTTTCAACATTCGAAAGGTTTCAATGAGATCCTCCCTCACCCTTCTAAATTCCAATGAATACAGACCCAGAGCTATCGAATGTTCCTGATAGGATAATCCTTTCATTCCCGGAATCATCCTTGTGAACCTCCTCTGAACCCTTATCAATGCCAGTACATCTTTTCTTAGATGAGGAGCCCAGAACTACTCACAATATTCAAAGTGAGGCCTCACTAGTGCTTTATAAAGCCTTGGCATCACATCCCTGCTCTTGTATTCTAGACCTCTTGAATTGAATGCTAACTTTGCATTTGCCTTTCTCACCACCTGAACAAGGACTCCCAAGTCTCTTTGCATCTCAGATTTTTGGATTTTCTCCCTGTTTAGAAAATAGTCTGCATATTTATTTCTCTAACCAAAGTGCATGACCATGTGTTTTCCAATATTGTATTTCATTTGCCACTCTCTTGCCCATTCTCCAAATCTAAGTCCTTCTGCAGCCGACCTGTTTCCTCAATGCTATCTGCCCCTCCACCAATTTCTGACCTTATTTTTTCTCGCTTGCAGTCTTTTTAACTCTAAACTACTATCAACCTCTTCCCTTCTTCTGATTCTGATTCCTGTGTCAGCTCATCCATGAACAAAAACTTCACCTACGTCTCCCAACCTGACTATTCCACTGCGTGCTGATTCCAGTGGAAAAGAACATGAGGCAATTTCCATAAAAATGCCTGATCTGTTGAGGTTTGAGGCCCTCCACTGGCCGGGGTTTAGCATAGATGTTACGTCCCAGGTATCAACTTGATCCACAAGTCAGGGCAGTATGATATAGAGAGCAAGCTGTTGCCCATACAGCAGGCTCCCCCTCTCCAAGCAGCTGATGAATCCAAAGGAACGGCAGAGACCAATACAGTTTGGCACCAGCGGCGTTGCAGGAGTTGCTAGTCAGTGTTAAGCTCAATGTAGAACTGTCTTAGTGACTCCAGCTCTGGATTTTTCTTCAGGGTTTACTCCTAAAGCCTTCCTCATGAGTGGGTATAGCTGCAAGGCAGTGGAGGTTTGAGATCAGCTTTTCTTCTCCTAGGTAAGCTGCCAAGCACAATCTATGAGCTCTATCTGCCCAAAGGGACTGGTTTTATGGCGCCAGTTACCCACCTTTGCCCCTTATCCTATCAGTAGCTATGATTCACTCACAACACACTGGAGGAACTCAGCAAGTCGGGTAGCATCCGTGGAAACGATCAGTCAACGCTTCGGGCCAGAATCCTTCGTCAGGTTCCGGCCCGAAACACTGACTGATCATTTCCACGGATGCTGCCCGACCTGCTGGGTTCCTCCAGCGTGTTGTGAGTGTTGCTTTGACCCTAGCATCTGCAGAGTATTTTGTGAGTAGATATGGTTCCGTGGGCTCAGTAGCTAAGTCACACATGAAGACCAGGAACCAGACTTGGTTGACAGAGGTTACCTGAGGCGCATGCCATTGGGAGCATTTAATAGGTAGAGGGAGCTTACCCTCTCTACACACCTTAACAACCTGAAGGAACTAATGCCGGATCGATAGCATTGCATTTATATTCCAGCAAAATACTTAAAAATGTATTAACTGCATAATTGTCATTGCTAATTCAAATAAAATCTTTAGTTATTTGAATCACACAAGTTAATGCATGAAAATAAAATTTAGACACATTCCCTTCATACTGCAACTTTTGTATTAGCCATTTTCCAAATTATACAAAGTTAATACACACTGAAGACAATGAAAAACTTGGCAGCTACGAGAAGCTTTCCAGTATTGATAAAGGCAGGAAACTAGATCCTGACATGGAAATTGTAAGAATTTTAACCTCCCTCAGAGAGTTCAGAAGGAACAGAAGAGGAATGCACATGGCTGTGAAGGCATATATATCAAAAAAGAAGAGTTTGATTTTTCTCTTTACTTAATCTAAATCTCTTGGAGAATTTACAGTACCTATAGCTTTTCACTGCCACGCTATTTGCCCAGTGAGGAATGGGTGTAGTTTGAATGACTGTGAGAACAAACGTGGACAATAATATTGGTCTGACAGCTGACTCGGAACAGGAGAACAATAGGCATTGGAATGAATTTCACTGTTTCAGTGATTGGGAAGGGATTTCTTAAAGAGATGAGGTTTCAAGTGGGGAAAGTGAAGAGGGCGAATGGGAATTGGATTCACCAAGCATCAGAGAGGCAGCTGAGAGAGATGCACACTGTAACATAAAAGTATTTAATATAACTAAGCCTTATAACTAATAGTTATTTGAAAAAAAAAGGAATGCATCCAATTTTCCCTGTAATATACAAATCCCAGAATAAATTGGAATAGTTCTTAATCAAGAATTCATCAGGAAAAGTATCTTAAAATATATACTGGAGATATATATATATTCTATGGCAATCTGATGCAAAATGCACTGGTGATGTCTGTTTTTTCAAAATTATTAACTAGGCTTCTTCATTTGCCTTATTTTTTTTAAGTTGTTTAAGATAATTGGTATTTGCTTTGGAATTTCTGAACATTGTGGATGCTACAGTTGCTGTGTCTACAATACTGACAAGAAATTTAATGTCAGTTCATTGTCGCAATCAATTTTCAATCCCAACACCAAATACATCTCGAGCTGTATTGTTGCACAATACTATGTTGTACCTATTTCAACATATTTCAGATTTACAATCCGCTTATACAGTGGATGGTTTTGCTGGGACATCCAGATGAGCAATATTGTCATTTTTAAACCAAAGGAAATATGGGCCATTTTTTTTTGTTGTCGTCTAATACTTATAAACAGCAGATTGCCTGTAGGTTAGCCACACTTATAAGTAGTTAATGGAAGTTCAAGTGTTAGTGTAAATATAAAACTTAGACTGTGCATTTCAGGTCATGAAGAAATGAGATATTCTCTCAGGATTCACCATTTTTTATTTTTCTAGCACTCGTTATACGTTTCCAAATAGTGAAGATTTTTGAAGTAAGATGGCACATTAGCATGCCTAGTAGGCTGCTGAACCCAAGACCCTGTGACCCAGATCCTGTGACTACTTGGGTTTCTCCTTGGCACTTTAGTTTCCTGCCATATCCCATTCACGTTATAAATCGGCCTAATATGGGGGTAAATGGTTGGATCGGGGAGGGGGAGAGGGTGCAGATTTCAAGGAAATGCGGGGAAAATATCATGGAATTAGTATAGGATTAATTCAAATAGGTTAAGGTTGGTGCAGAGTCAGTGCGCCAAAGCAGCCAATATTACAAAATATGCGAGACAGTTATCTGATAGTCACACAGATGATTTCCTCTGTTGTATATTGGAAATTAAATTAAAGATTGCATTCATTGTCCTTTATTCATTTTGCAGTATTGTATACCAGCTTCTATCCTGTCATTCGTTTGTACTGTGATTATTATTTTCCATTCCTGAGGAGCTATATGTTTTTTCAGCGTGCAGATAATAATAATTAGTTTAATGAAGCTCATGATTTTACATCCTGGATGCAGTCCTCCTGGTTAATGTTTTGTAGTGTAACATGTAACTACTGGCTTGCTATGTCTGACCTGGAACATTCAGTAGAGCGATCAGATTCATATGGGTGCTAAGTGAACTCAGAACCTGCTATCCTTGTGTATCCAGTCAATTCATGACTGGAGAAACAGTGTGGAATTGTGCGGCCATGCTCATGTATTCACTTTGAGTTAAGTGGCACAAAATAACTAAGAGATCACTTTTCTCCATTAATTATACAATTTAACTTTTTAAAGGATGCTAGTTATTCCAAATTTCAATCTGGCATTAGGAAATTCGGCTCTATGTTTAAAAGTTTCTTGAGAATTTCCCATTGACAAACTTTGTTGCAGGATAAGTTCTTATCGATGATAAAACAACATTTGGTGCAGCAAGAAATAAATCTGTTGGCAAGCCAAGGTGACTGTTGTTTATTTTAATGAATCTAATTGTGAGTTAGCTCAGTAGCGTGGCATGGTTTCAATTCAGTTATTAAACAAACATGAATGTGGCATTATCTATAATATGTATTCCAATGGATTTTTTTTGTCTAGATCAACAAATCATAGATACACTGCTTGATAATCATTACAACTGAAACCATCTTGTTAAAACACTTGGTCTTTCTACTAGTCCATTATTTTTGATAGTAATATCAAGCCTCAATATTTATAACACCAAAATAGAATTCTTTTTACACTACTTGATTGTACAATAGTGGATAAATTTCCAGAGAGTCTAATAAAGGCTATAATTTTCTGAGCAAAACAGTAATAACTTCCATTTACCTCAGTTCGAAAATGTCCCAAACTCTTCATTGGATTGTTCTCAAACAAAATCAGACTACGAGCCACTTAGGTCTGAACACAACCTGGAAGATATTCTGCCATTTTATCGAGTTTCTAAAAGGAGAGAGCAGGGAGAAGTCTAATATTGGAGTTCCGGAGTTTAAAACCAAACTAATTGTAGGCATGGAAACCAATGTGGAGGGATAAAAATTAGCAAAGAGTAAAAGTCAAGGAAAATGAAGATGTCAGAGCATGAAACACTGGATGAGGTTCAAGAGGGGAATATTAAAACCAATTTAATGACGAATTTAAGCTCATATTTGAAACAGAGGTAAACTATTTATACCCATAAACATGCCCTACCATTTGGGCAACTGTGTCTAAATTCCATAAATATGGCTGGCAAAGGAAAACATTAATCTCAATCTCTCAATCCCAATATTACAAATTGACTGAACATCAACAGTTTTTGGGAGGAGTGTGTTGACCCTTCCAAAACTCATTGATTCAAATGAAGATTCTACATCCATTAGGAAGAAATGCAAGGAGAAGCAAATTGATGTTTTGAATTATTCGTTTCAAGTAACGTCTTTAATTATTTAAAAGTGTTAAATATCAGGAACCGTCAGAGGTATTACCAGATGGCTAAACTGCAGGCCTGTTTTCTTTTAACCTCTGGGGTTTTCCTGGTAAGCTCACAGATATGTTTTATTACTTGAGCCTCCTTGAGCAGGTCTAGAGTCCAGAACACTCTTGACCAATGAATCCAACTGCATGAATCCGAATTAGGTGGGGACCAGTGGGAGACCCACATGGTCGGTTCAGGCAGTGGGCTCCATTCAGTAAAATCTGAGCCCACCCTTCATTTTCCTGGAATACTCATGATGCTAACTTCTTCCTCCACAGAGAAAACTGCAAAGCAATTACGCTGCAGATCAGGCAGTCCCTGTTGGAATGAGAAATGGCATGAACCTGTAAGGTGAATGATGCAAGTTAAATACTGCAGAGAAACTGGAGTGGGCAGGAAGAAAGTTTGTGAAAGGAAAGAAATGAGGAGAGGTGGAATGACAGTAGTGGGGCTTGGATAAAAATAGAGTTAACAAAAGAGGAAAGAAAGAAAAAGTGAATTTTCTCTTTTGGTACAAGATACTTAATTTGTCTTCCTGATCTACTTCTCTTCCATTCACACCTTCAGGACTTCCATCACCTTTACCACCCTCTTTCAGCCAGCCCCAGCACTCTGAGGTCTGTTTTTTGAATTGGAGGCCAGTGACCAGTGCCGTGCGGTAGGGATCAGTACTCAGTCCCCTGTTGTTTGCCATTTCTATGCATGATTTAGATGAGAATGTAGTAGTAAATTTCACTGTCCACCTCACCACCACACTAAAATTGGTGTGGGGGTGGACAATGAAAAAGATTGGCTAAGGTTACAACAGGATGTGAATCAACTGGGAAAGTAGGCAAAGGAATGGCACAGGGAATTTAACTCAGAGAAATGTGTTGCACTTTGGGAAATTAAACTACATTGTAACTGGCAGGACCCTGGTGAGTGGCAGAACAGAGAAACTGAGGGGTACAAGCACATAGCTCCCTGAAAACGATGACACAGGTAGACAAAGTGACAATGAAGGCATTTGGGATGCTTGCGTTCAGTGAAGGCCAATGTTGGGTTGTCATGTTACAGCTGTTCAAGACATTGGTGAGACCTGGAATAGTGTGTGCAGTTCTAGTTGCCATACTATAGGAAGAGGGCGATTAAGCCAGAGAGAGTGCAGAAAATGTTAGCAGGCTTGTTGCTTGAGTTATAAAGAGAAATTGGATAAGCTGGAATTGTTTTCGCTGGATTGAAGGATACTGAGGGATGATCTTACAGAGGTTTATGAACCAGCAGAAGGATAGATAAGGTGAATGGTCACAGACTCTTTCCCAAGGTAGATTTGGTCCAGAAGTAGAGTGCATAGGTTTAAGATGAGAGGGAGGTTTAAGATGACAGGGGAACAATTTAAAGGGGACCTGAGAGGCAACTTTTTTGACATGGAGAGTGGTGGGTATATGGAATAAGCTGTCAGAGCGGTGGAATACGATGACAATATTTAAAAGACCTCCATGGATAGGAGAGACTTAGGGAATAATGGGCCAAATGCAGGCCAAAGGGACTATCCCAGGAAGGCATCTTGGTCGGCATGGATGAACTGAGTGAAAGGACCTCTGTGCTCTGTAATTCTATGATAGCCTTCAGGAGTTTATTTTTGTGGGGGTTTTTTTTGTTGCTCTTGCTGTCTCTTTTATTTTTCCTTTGGATATATATTATCTCTCCCAACCCGCTGAATCTACACTATATTTTGCATTCTTGTGTACTATTTACGAAAGTTATACCCTATTTCACTTCATTTATTGATCGGGTGTTTTCAGTATGGCTCTGTCCCCTTAGGGCAGTACATCAAATTAATATCTAACTAAATTATATTTTGAACCTGTCCACTGGGTTCTTTTACCCAATTAAGTCTTGACCAGTTTCCTGAAAGTGTTTTCCATCCCATCCTGCTCAAATTAACCTTTGCAAAATTTAGGATCCTAATAACTGTGTTAAGTTTCCCCACATTAAACTTAAAAATGAAGACTTCCTTATTTTGGGTTTTACAACGACAACGCGTGGGTTGCTGTATCGGAGAGATCTAAAGGGTCTGCAACACAGAGAGATTTCTTAAAGCATTAATGCCCCACGTGGCTGTTTAATGGCCGTGTTGAATGGAAAAATATCCTCACCAGCTTCTAACTGTGTTCTAAGGCCCCTTCCTGCGGGGGGAGGGGACAGAGTAGTATGAACGTGTGCATGGGAATAACAATCTCTTAAAGAGCTGCAGATTGTCTGGTGCTTCCAGAGCTCCAGGCATAGTCTGCACATTACCCATTCTGACTGGCATATGTCCCGTAAATGTTTCACTCACGTGCTCGTTGTGTGAAAGGTTGTCCTTCACCATGGGGGAGGGGTGCATGCATCTTTTTGCAGCTAACAGTGACAGCTGCACAAGCTTACATGCTGCCGGGGACCTGTGGGGAAAGCAAAACTTTGCATTTGGAATTTTACATCGGCAGTTTATTTTTTTTTATTATGTTCTTGAAGGCCAGAACTGTTGGGTTGTTTCTCTCACATATTCAGGAGGGTGCATTAAAAATCAAGTAAAGGGATTTACTTAAAGGAAGGACATCCTAAAATGATATGATTCTGAGAAGTAACTAAGTCTGTTTAAAATGCCTTGTATTTGTGCATACCTCACAAACAAGGAATAAATCCTATTTCTGAGAATAGTGATGAAGAAAGGCCATATTAGTATTATATTTCCTCTGTTTTGGATATTAGTTTTGATTATTTATAAAAAAATCTCTTCAGCCCAATGATACATAGCTGATGGTAATAGCTAAAGCCAAATTCCTGCTTTCAGCTTGTTTGTCAGGAGACTCCCCATTTTATCCCTTTGTCATATTTAATTACTGTTTGTCAGCAAGACACCCCGAGTCCCATATAATAGACCTATAGTGTCCTCTTAATGCACAGTAGTATACAAATTCCATCATTTGTATTCAAAAGCTTGAATTAGCGGTCTAAAGGGAGGAGTTGGCATATTAAGAATCTTTCAATTTTACAAATAGCTTCAGGAACAAGGACTGTGAAACAGGATTGTGATGAAACCCCACTCTATCCTTCAGGGAAGAAAATATGCTGTGAGTGTGTCTCTGTGCTTATCTAGCCTGTGTGGATTCCAGCCCCACAAGTCACACCTTTTCTATTCTGAAGTGACATTGAATGCTACTTATTTCAAGGTAATCTAATGCTGGACAATAAATATATATCTTGCTAATGATGATCACATCCTCTTTATAGTTATTAAAAGAAATTGCTTCCCTTGATTGGAATGTCTGCCTGTTGTGAAATTATATTAGTTCAACAATTATTGTGTTTTCCGTCCCATTTTTTTGCAGAATCAAATGTAATATACTTGCGTTAATACAACCTTACCCTAAACCCAGTTGACCAATCCCAAGCATCCTCCATGGACTTCTTTCTGCCTGCATTATCAGGAAAAGAAACAAGGGCAAAAAGGTTGAGTGTCAGTACTTTGTTGTGCTGCTTCTTTGGTTAGCTAGCAGCAAGGACCACTTTGGAAGATAAATTAACAAAAGACCTCATGAAATTTAAGTGGAAGAGAAGTTTTCCTCTCAAATATTCATTTTAGCATACCTCGGTCTCACATTTGTACTTAAAAGAGTTAGTGACGGCAAAGTTCAACAGTTTGCACATTAGTATGACAATGATGTCCAGTGGAGTGCCATTCCACTTTGATCCAAAATTTAGGAAAATTCCTGCTTTACTATATACATTTGCAGTGTGTAGTGCTGGAACATATCACAGATTATACTAAGACTATAGAAATAATGAATTATTATACTAAACTGAACATCTTAAAAATCAATTTGATTCTATTGTAAAATTAAGTAATACATTTAGTGTTTCATCTGTAGATCTTCAGATGACGAACTATATACAATCAAAACATATGGCCATAAAACACAATGTTGAGGTAACCTTTTCAAAAATTGTTACTACCCATGTCTCATATCTGGCATGTATCATTTTTCAAAGTGTTAAACAAATAAAGAGAGTAAGATATCCAGCCGTTCACTGATGATTTTTCCGATCTAGGTATCGTCACCTCTTGCAAAAAGTGGCATCCAGGGATTTACAAAAAGCTGCCAATGTTCTGAAACCCCGGTTGGAGAGTGACCTTCATCTGAGGTTCAAATGTGTCTCTTTGGTTCATTTTCCCACAGGACTTTCCTGTAGAGCTCATAAACCAACTGTTCTTTGTAAATATAGTCAAAAGTAGCGGTTAAACATCAAAACCCATATTCCTAACTATGCACAAGCAGTAAAAATTGAAACTGAGGAAATTAGAAAAGCAATACTCTAAATAAGTACCAAAAGTGGGCTTCATTTCGGTATTAATCTGAAATTGATAACCCTGTGAATAATATGGCTGTGTATCAGAACCAACTCATTTTTATGCTCAATACAGAGAGCTGCCTTGAAATCATGCTTTTAGATTCCCTCTTTTTCACCAAAATAGAGTGTTGAACTTGGCACCTTACCGTGGCCATCCAGGAATAAATAAGTGAATGATTTAACTGTAATGGTAAATGGTAGCTAAGAGATGGTTAAATGTTTATTCAATTTACTTTAATGTTTTTCCATTTGAAAGATATAAGTGCAGCGAGGAAGCGAGATACCCAATATTAAGATTTTTTTTTAACTGAAATGCTAAATTCTCGTAAAGTGTTTCTAAATTATATACGTTACTGTCAATTTCTGCTGATAATCAATGTTTATTGAATGGAGAAATGAGAAACTTTCTTTCATGTGCTGTTAATTCCATACATAATTTACTGAATGATGTTAAAAGTGAAAACAGGCATGCAATATTAGATCAAGTATCAAAGGAAATTACAAGTGAAAAATTTCCTTTAATTTTAAGAGAAATACAGACAATTACAAAAATATGAAGTCTGTGCTGGTTAAATTGGACTGAGTAAACAGATTGAAAAATATACATAAGATGTGCCATACATTTAAGGATAATGACACAAATCTCAACTAAAGGATATTTCATTGAGAAATAAAGATTATGAAAAGAATGATCCACCCGTAGATAAATTAGGAAGCTAAGGGTAGTTACAAGGTCAAAAAAACACAAAATAATTCAAAGATTAATAGCAACTAGAACACTTGGAAAATTTCTGAAGCCAAATACAATGAAAACATAATGAAGGAGTAAAAAATTATGGGAATAAACTAACAAGAAATATAAAATAGACTGTAGGAGGTTCCTCAAAGTAAGAAGGTAAACAATGGCCACCTTGTGGATGAGATGACGAAGCGCTCACGGAATATGTTACATTTCATCAAGATCACTGCATGTTTTTCTGAATCCCCAACATTGAATAGGCCCAACCTGTTCAACCTTTCCTCATAAATCAGCTTCTATGTGGCATAGATTAGTAACAGGGAAAAAATGGAAATGGTAGAGACTTCAAAAACATCTCTCTCTCTTCATGGTATAATTTTGCAAAATCAGGGGCCAAGGGGAGGAAAGAATTTGAAACAACATTAATACAAGAGGAGAGGTACTAGGCAAGCTACTGAAACCAAAAGATAACAAGTCCTCTATGCTTGATGGCCTTCATTCTAGGCTCTGAATGAAGTAGCTACAGAGATAGTGAATCCATTCTTTGATTCTGGAAAGGTCAAAGGAGATTGGAATATATTAAATATAACACCCTTTTTCAGGGGAGAAGCAAAAAACAGGAAACTGTACACCAGTTAACTTTATATTTGCTGTTGGGGAAATGCTGGGATTCAATAGCAAGGAAGAAGAAGCAAAATATATGAGAGATCATAATTATAATTCTGGAGAGGTAACACAATTTTTGAAAAGCGAAATAGCATCTAAAAATTAACGAGAATTCTTTAAGGACCTAACAAGCAGAGTGGATGAAGGATTGTAGCAGCTGTAGTGTACTCCAAAAGGCATTCAAAAAGGTTTCAGGTAAAGGTTAATGCTGAAGTTAAGAGCTCATGATGTTGAGAGTTCATGGTGTTGAGAGTTATATATTAAGGAAACAGGATTGTCTAACAGGAGACTAATGGTTGCAATTTTCAGGCTTGCAAAATCTAGGAAGTTGGAAGCCACAGGCACCTAGGATACCATAAGATGCCATAGGCCCTCAACACTTTACACAGCAGATTCCTAATAAATGAAGGGACTGAATATAAAGCAGACAAATTTGTTGAAGTTGTGAAAGAAATACAAATACTCAGAAAGAGGTTTTCTCCCTCTTTTGGTGTGCTGGACAAGTGCTCCATGTTATGTAATCCCAATTGGGTCTCCTGAAAATATTTGTAAATTGGGTTAAAATCTGTTACGAGCATTATGCAAACACAATCCTGTACTAAAGCAGGATCTGTGTAGTTCCTGTTGGGAACTATGTGCCAAGTTCACAACTCCTGTGTCATTCTTACAAGGGTTGATGGGAAGTGAGTGAAAACCTGTACTGTATGGCCTACAGTATAATAAGGGACTACTTTATGTTGTAGTGACACTTTGTTGCATGCGCTATTAGGCACATATTGAACATGCGCTATTAGGTGCGTATTGATCTGTGCGTGTGTGCCGAGTTTGGCTTCTGCCAGTAAAGAATCATGAACCTTAGCTCCCGTTTCCAGCGTTTTTATTAATAGCATTGTTGTGTAACCAGGCCACATACACAACAAATTGGCGACGAGGTTAATGAACCTACATCATATCAGAACGCCATGTTTTAATTGATAACGACACTCTGAAGAAGAGCACAAGCTACGAGCCAAGGAGCAGGAGAAGGAGGCAGAGCGAGGCTATGAGTCTGAAAGGAAGTGGGAGCACAGCTGGGGTTGGGAACGTCGGGAGACCGAGACACAGAGCTGCAGCACGTCCAGCCGAAACCACAGCTGGCGCTAACCCCCAGGTGCTGAGGGTCTGTCTTCCCCAGAAGGGAGATAAAAAGGAGCAACACACACACACATCTAGACGGAGTGCACTCATGGCACTAGCAAAAAGGACATGTGAGTCAAAAAGGAAAATAAGGGGAAAACGGGGCTTAATTAACATAACAAAGATGGTGATGATTGGAACCATTACAGCATTTGATAGTGGCATTGAAGACTGGGCAATTTACATTGAAAGAGTGGAGTTACATTGTGAGGCTAACAGTGTTAAAGATGAAAAGAAAGCCAGTGTCTTACTCAGCATTATGGGAGCAAAAACATACGGCTTGCTACAGAGCTTGTTAACCCCTGAAAAGCCAGCTGACAAAACGTTCAAGCAAATAGTAGACACTCTCCAACAGCATTTAAATCCTAAACCACTGGTCATTGCTGAAAGATTTAAATTTCTCAAACAGAATCAGAGCAAAAATGAAAGCATTTCTGAATATTGTGCTGAATTGCACAAATTATCAGAACATTGTCAACTTGGAGTTGGTCTATCGGACGCATTGAGGGACAGATTAGTGTGTGGCATGCACTATGAAACCACACAGAAGAAGCTTCTGTGTGAAAGAGACTTTACATTTGAGAAAGCGCTAAACATTGCAATATCAATGGAAACAGCAGCACAGGGTGCTTCCGAGATACAACAAAAATCTCTGGAATATGCCACAAATAAAATGTCACTGAACAGGAATGAAGGAAAGAAATGTTACCGTTGTGGGAACAGGTCACATGACCCTGATGACTGTTGGTTTAAATACAAAGAATGCAGAAACTGTGGCAAACAGGGCCACATTGGCAGAGTATGCAAAGCTAGTAAACAGCAGAAAAAGGGCAACATACAGAGAAACAAAAAACCCCAGAAAGGAAAATACAAGAAGGTACATAAAGTGAAAGAAGGCAGTCCTGATAAAACCAGTTTGATGAAAACGACTCCGATGAAAGTGAATTGTCTTGTCGGCAAATTCACAGTGTGAAAGAGACAGATGATCGAAGAGTAATATGGATCACTCCACAAGTGGTGGGCGTGAGACTGAAAATGGAGTTGGACACAGGCTCAGCTTCAACAGTGATCTGGGTACACGACTACAAATGACTGTTTCCGCACATACCTCTGAAACGAACTAAACTTCTGCTAAAGACTTACACAGGATAGAAAGTGCATCCCGAAGGCAAAATTAAAGTGACAATGACCTATGGTGATAAAACACAGCAACTGCACTTCTATGTACTGAAAAATAGAGGACCACCATTGCTGGGACATGAATGGCTCAGGAAAATCCAGTTGGATTGGCACACCATCAAGGCACTAGATGTGTCAACAAAGGAGGGCAGCTCGGCAGGGAAGATGTCCGAAGCTCTCCTCTCACCCATTGTCGACTATTACAACGACGAGGAGGAGTTAGACAGCATTGACAATGAGGAGGAACGCAGTACCCGTGACAATGAGGAGGAACGCAGTACCCGTGGCAGCAACTTGGATGAAGATACAGAGGATGCAAGGGAGACAGGTATTGCCAATAAGCAGGATGATGAAGACTACCTGGAAGTAAAAGGGCAAATGTACCAGGAGAAATTGACATCTCTCAAAAGACAGCTACAGCAGTTACAGGAAGACACTTTGCAGGAGTATCAGAAAAGAATGAAGAAACTAGATCAACAATACAAGGAAAGAACACAAAATGCAGAGCTTTTTCTGCAACTGGAGACAGAACAAGTGGAAAGGAATTGCATTAAAGAGAAGAAAGCAGCAGTGAAGGATTTTGAAGATAAAAAGATTGAGTTACAAGAAAAGAAAAAGATGATTGAGAATGAGAGGCTAACAATGAAACTCACAGGAGATTCTATGGAGGTAAAGCCAATAATGGCTAGGAAACTAAGGAGGAGATCTAATGACCCTGTTCCAAATACAGATAAAAGACAAAAACCTGCACCTGTGCAGTTAACTTACTTGTTAACAGATGAACAGATAATGGAAGATCTGCAAACTCTCAATAAGCTTAAATCTCCGAAAAGACCAACACCTCCGTCTTCTCCTGAGCATCTTCCCAGCACTCCTGCTGAATCACCAGCACAAAGATATGAAGCACGAATAGAAGATGGAAAGTTATATCATAATAAGAGATGGTGTCATAAAGGTCAGGCTATCTATTTGGAATCTAAGGAGAATATGAAGATTGACTGTATAATTAGCTCAGTTGGAACAAATGAGATATGGGTAAGGAAGACAAGTGACAGTACAAAGATGTGTAAATATCTAGGGACAGCTGCACAGAGGAACCTTCATTTTACATAGGTGATCTGCTGCCTAGAACTCTTAGCAAGTTGGAGGCACACATCTTAACTCCCTATGCTCAGGGGTCAACTGTTCATGACTTTTATATAGAAATCTGTATTGAAACAAACAAGTTTAGTGTTTATTGACAGACTGAAGAACACACTATTTGAAGACACTTTCCAATGCCATCTCAGTTATTATTAAGAATAACGTTCACCTTTTCATGGATTTCACTTTGCTTTCGCCATCTTTGCAAGATGGAGGTGACTACTCTTCATGGCTGGAACTTGCCAGTTTGTGGATTGTTCAAATTATTCCAGACAATAGAGTGAACACTTATTTGCCTATTCAGTGCCGGATAATCTAGAGAAGACCCCCCCACCCCCCCCCGCACTCCCAGAGACTTGAGTTATAAATAGGTCTTAGACCAAAAGTAAAAAAAAGGCTTGTTATAATTTGATATTATTACATTACTTTGTTATAATTTGATATTATTATGTTACTTTGTTATTATTTGATATTATTAAGTTACTAAGTAAACAACTGGTAGGTGTTTGTATGTTAAGGGTAGACATATTTGTTTAGCAGAGTGACCCAGTAAAATAAACAGTTGATACACTATTAAAATAAAAAGGGGAGGGGAGTACTGTATGGCCTACAGTACAATAAGGGACTACTTTATGTTGTAGGGACACGTTGTTGCATGCGCTATTAGGCATGTATTAAGCATGCACCATTAGGCGCATATTGATCTGTACGGGTGTGCCGAGTTCAGTTTCTGCCAGTAAAGAACCATAAACCTTAGCTCCCGTCTCCAGCGTTTTTATTAGTAGCATTATTGTGTAACCAGGCCACATACACAACAAAATCTAATGAACAATCATCAATGTGACCACAGAAAAGGCTGCCTTGAAGTTGAGGGAAATGCATAGAAATGGGACACATCTGCCATCTTCATTAACTCCTGTGTAAGAAAAGGCCTTAAATGGGTTTATTTCAATTTCAAACTATACTTTACCTATATATTAAAAAAAATCAGAATTACATAATACAGAACATTCAAGTCAACATTTCCAGCACAAGTTATGTTTCTCATTTCATGCACATCTGCTCTCACTCCATCCTCCAGCCACCCCACTAGGAATAGGGTTCCCCTGGTCCTCATCTACCACCCCACCAGCCTCCAGGTCCAACATATTATTCTCCGTAACTTCCGCCACCTCCAACGAGATCCCACCACTAAGCACATCTTTCCCTCCCCCTCCCCCCCCCCCTGCATTCCGCAGGGATCGCTCCTTATGCGACTCCCTTGTCCATTCGTCCCCCCCATCCCTCCCCACCGATCTCCCTCCTGGCACTTATCCTTGTAAGCGGAACAAGTGCTACACATGCCCTTACACTTCCCCCCTCACCACCATTCAGGGCCCCAGACAGTCCTTCCAGGTGAGGCGACACTTCACCTGTGAGTCGGCTGGGGTGATATACTGCATCCAGTGCTCCCGATGTGGCCTTCTATATATTGGCGAGACCCGACGCAGACTGGGAGATCGTCTTGCTGAACACCTACACTGTGTCTGCCAAAGAAAGCAGGATCTCCCAGTGGCCACACATTTTAATTCCACGTCCCATTCCCATTCTGATATGTCTATCCACAGCCTCCTCTACTGTAAAGATGAAGCCACACTCAGGTTGGAGGAACAACACCTTATATTCCATCTGGGTAGCATCCAACCTGATGGCATGAACATTGACTTCTCTAACTTCTGCTAATTCCCCACCTCCCCCTTGTACCCCATTCATTATTTTTTTGTATACACATATTCTTTCTCTCTCTCTCCTTTTTCTCCCTCTGTCCCTCTGACTATACCCCTTGCCCATCCTCTGGGTTTTTCCCTCCCCTCTCCCTTTTCCTTCTCCCTCGGCCTCCTGTCCCATGATCCTCTCATATCCCTTTTGCCAATCACCTGTCCAGCTCTTGGCTCCATCCCTCCCCCTCCTGTCTTCTCCTATCATTTTGGATCTCCCCCTCCCCCTCCCACTTCCAAATCTCTTACTAACTCTTCCTTCAGTTAGTCCTGACGAAGGGTCTGGGCCTGAAACGTCGACTGGACCTCTTCCTAGAGATGCTGCCTGGCCTGCTGCGTTCACCAGCAACTTTGATGTGTGTTGCTCAAGTTATGTTCCTCATGTTTCTTAGCTTTAGCAGGCCATTGGTTATCATAGAGAGGTATAGGATAGAAAGGGGGTCTTTGGGCCCCTGAGACAACACTGATTATAAAACATCTTTTTATAGTTATTGCAAATAATTCTGGGGCTTTAACACAGATTTTTCCTAAATTGTGTGCAGTGATGCCTTGTGGCTCTTTCCCATTGAGTCATTGCTGTTGCACCCAGCTTCAGTGCTTCCCTCGGAACAGAGCCCTGAATCTTTGAGTGTGCCAGTTTATAGCACTCAGTCATGATCAACACCCTCACTGGAGACCAGTGAGCTTTGGACCGACCTGACAATGTCCTTCAATGGCTGATAGTTTCCCCAGGAGCAGCTCCTAGTGTGGATCTTTGGGTACAACCTCAGCAGCAAAGATTACACACCTGAGAAAGCAGCAACTTCTTGGTCAAGGCCAGGCATTTAGCACCAATTATCAAGTCTGTAGGATCCATCTATGTTCCAGGGCAAAACTGCAGTGAAATTGGTCAAGACTCCATATAATTATTTCACATAAATACTTGAAAAATATAGGTGATTATTCAAAAATATTGCCTTTGTGCTTCAATTCAAGCTAAATTCTGGGGTAAACAATCAACTTAGGCTGCCTGTCCCAAAGTTAAGTTTGTTCATTTCACAGTCCTACACCTAACCCCTGGCAAATTATATTTCCCTTATTTTTCCATTTCAGCTCCTCTCCCATCACTGGAGTTAGACACATACACCTATCTGTTTGGAATTATATTCAGCACCTTCCCTTGGAGCTATACTCTCCCCACTCACTAAATTATACTTACAGCCAGTCTTGTACCTCTTTCCCAGAAATATAATTACTCCTGCACACAGTCACACACACCATCCCTCATAGTACGTTTCTTACAACCATATTAATATTTTCCCCTCAACCCTTCTAAGTATAACATTGCCCCAAGAATTATACTCATTCCCCAGACACACTCAATCCAGTACTCTTGGAATTCCATTGCACAACCCACTTACCTCTCGTAATCAGAGAGTGATAGGCTAACCCTACTAAATGACATTTCAGTTCTCCACTCATCATAGCCTTCTCCCACAATCAGACATTACTATGCCATCCATCACCCAAAATTATGCAACACTCTTGAATGAAACACTGTTCCAGAATTACATGTTATATCAGTGTTATGAAACACAAAGTGAAAAGATGGGTATCACAAAGGTCAAACCTCCTCCATCTTCAATAAAACCCTGTCTGATCCTATGATTCCAGTCCACTTTGCCATCTGATAACAGTCATTTATTTATTCCCATTATAGTGACCCTGCCATTGAATCATTGATTCATTCTTGTAACATAATTTCTTTCCACAAAGGTGGAGATAGCCCATCGATATGGCTTTTTTAATATAGTTCCAGTCATCTCCCCAGTCTTTCATAGCTGCCTTCTATATCCTCAACAAGGCTTCCTGTCAACTTTGATATTCTTTTAATTTAATACCATTCTTAATCTCCCCAGGCATCACTCCTGTGGAATTTCATTTATCAATGAAATATACAGTTTTCAAGAATTTTGAAATAATTCTCCTAACTCTTTCAAACAGTTAATTATTAAACCTTTTAACTTTATTTCTCAATCCATTTTGGACAATATATTCCACATACTGGCATTATATGTTTAAGGCAGAATAGCTTCAGTATGCCTCTCTGAGACTGGAAAAAAGCTATAACATTGTGAATACTTTCCCCCAGAGAATCAAATACACTGAGATTAACGAAGCCTTCCTCATCACAGAAGGCAGCCTTTAAGATAACCTGCTCCCGAGATAGCTCCAGGAATTACTGTTGCAGAAAACTGTTACAAGTGCAATCTACTAACTACTTTTAGTTACTTCCAAATAGTGAGCAAGAAGAGGAAGATTAAAGTATCACATAATTATTGTATTATCTTCTGCCACAGGCTTGATTGATTCTCTCTCTAATACTATGGCTGCTCTTCAGGGGCCTGGAAACCACTGCAAACAGGGTCTTACGTTAGTTGTCATCTCTTACTGCCATCCATATTGATTCAGTCTATGTATTGTGGAGCAACAAAAGATATCTGCTGGAGGAGCTCAACTGGTCCAGCAGCATCTGTGTGTATGTGGGTGTGTGTGGGAAGGGGGTGTGGAGGCAATGCTTCTGTAAATATATTTATTTAATAATATGTTTTATATAAATGCAAATATAACTTGGACTGCAAATGTCAATCATTCATTTCCCCAACAGACCTCTGCGTGACCTGCTGAGTTACTCCAGCAGATTGTTTGTTGCTCCAGACTCCAACATCTGCAGACTCTGAAGCCTTTACTCTTTTTGGGTTGAAATCTTTATCACAAGGACTATGTAACTTCTTTTGCACTTCGTCTGCCCTTCCTAAATGTCAAATATACTGGAAGATTTAATAAACAGTCATCAGAACAAAGTTTTACAAGGCCTGTCCAGTCTCTTATACCATCTGTGATAAAGTAGCTGGTGAGCTAGATCGCAGGGAGGCTGAAGGAATTCATCCCAAACTTGAATGGAGCCCATGGGCAATGCCAGGCCTACTGCAGATGGAGATGGAAGAAGAATCCAAAGTGTTTCTCACCATAAAGGGCTTTAATAAGCTTATTTTTGAAGTAGCATCTCTGGCAGAAAGCTATGGACCAGGTGCTGTTAGGCTGCCCAGCACTCAGTGTTACCTGGATGACATCATTATTTCCATTGAGGGTGTCAAGGAACATCTTCAAAATCTCAAGACAATATTAAAAAAATTACAAGGAATGGGTTCAGAGCACGTGCAACAAGTGTGAATTCTTTAAAACATGCATCACTTAACTGTGGTCACACTATTGATGCATAAATGTGCGGAGAAAAGTCAAGAAGCAGGGGATGCTCCCAAGGCGAAAGGACATGACGCAGTTGTGGTCCTTTTTAGGACTTGTCATTACTATAAGAGATTCCTGCCAAACCTAGCTACTGCGCTCCACCCCTTGAACTCATTACTACAGATTGGGAAGAAATAGCAATGGACAAAGCAGTGTGACGTGGCTTTAAAAAGACAAAAGAAACGGTGAGGTTAGACATTGTAATTACACATTGTGATCGATATCATCCAGTGAAGCTTGCCTGTGACACCTCGTGTTATGGTATAGGTGCAGTCATCTCACATGATATGAGGGATGGAAGTGACTTTGCATCACGTTCCCTTGCCACTGCATGGAAAATTGACAGGGAGACCTTGAGTCTGGTTTGGGGTTTAAAATGTTTCTACCACTACCTGTATGGAAGAGAGTTTACACTCAGTACTGATCATCAACAGCTAGTGTTTCATTTTCAATCCACAGCGGGTGTTCCACTCTCATCAGTGGCACAAAGGCAGACATGGGTTCTGTTCTCGGAGGGCACAATTACAAGATTGAATTCAAGGGGACAACTAATCACAGAAATGCTGATTTACCCTTGGAAATTTACAAAAGAGGATACCCCTTTTAACGTATTTTCCCTAATGCAAATTGAAAGGCTCCCTATTACGACAGAGATGATCCAAAGGGAAACCAGAAAAAACCCCACACTGTCTCAGGTCTACTTGGCCACTCGAAATGGATGGAATGTGCAGCAGAAATTCCGGTTCCCCCTGTTAGACCTGCACCAGGATGAACTTGCCCTTGACAGGGTTACATTATCTGGGTATTGAGGGTTGTCGTATCTTCCAAGCTGACAGCCAAAGTGTTGGAGGAGCTACATGAGCGTCACCTAGGCGTGGTCAAAATTAAAGCATTGGCTCGAAGCTTTGTCTGATGGCCTGGAATAGATCAGCAGATCAAGAAGCTTGCCATGCACTGTTTGGGAAGCACAAATATCCGGCAGCGCCTTGCCATCCCTGGAAATGGCCTGCATTGACCTGGCAGAGGATTCATGTGGATTTTGCTGGACCATTCACGGGCACAAATTTCTTCATAGTAGTGATGCAGCTACAAAGTGGCGAGAAGTGTTCCAAATAGTCTCCACTACAGCCTCGTGCACTGGTAAGAAGTCTCTTCTCAAGGACTAGTGTTCCATTACACCTAGTCAGTGACAATGGACCACAGTCTGTTGCAGAACAGTTTCAGTCACTGCTGAAAATGAATGCAATGAAACATAATACACCTGCACCATACCAGCCAGCTACAAATGGCTCGATAGAAAGGTTTGTCCGGGGTCTAAAGATTGCAGTGCAACCAATACCAGAAAAATACATTACACTGACACTGAAACAGAAGCTCACCAATTTCCTCCTTGCATATCAGCACACTCCACACCAACTCACCAACTATACTGTTCTTGGATCATCCCTTGCGCTCACGCTGGGATCTCCTCAAATCCAACCTCAGAAGGAGTATGCAGGACAAACAGCTGAGACAAATTCAGGGCTCCTCAGACAAGGAGATTCGGAGTTTCAGTTCTGACCAAGCAGTCCTGGTGAGGGACTGCATAGGTGAACAACACAAACACAAGGAAATCTGCAGATGCTGGAAATTCAAGCAACACACACAAAAAATGCTGGTGAACGCAGCAGGCCAGGCAGCATCTATAGGAAGAGGTACAGTCGACGTTTCGGGCCAAGACCCTGAACAAAGCTGGGTACTTGGAAAGATTAAAGAACTGGACCACTCTCCCACACAGTGGAGATTGTACCTGGGGTCATCTGGAAACAACACATCAATCAGTTGAAGACCGCAGGGTCAACTGTTAGAGAAGAAAGATGCCAGAGCTGTCAGAATGACCTCCTGCAGCCCCTGAGCCAACTCCTCAGAAGTGGCCCCAGAACCTGAGACTGTTTCACAGCCACAAGTCTCAGCTGCCAAACAGAGTGACACCACCCCAAACATTATCCCTCTAAAGTATGAAATCCTCCACATTGACTAAATCTTTAAGGTTGAATGGGGCAGTTTAAAATTTGCTACACTGTGGATTTCTATAGTAGTTGTATACAGTGTATATAAGATGACTGAGAACAATAAGTTACATATTTAAATAGAGATGCATTCTGTGTTGAGCTGGAGTTTATAGTTAAGCAGGGAGGAGTGTAGGGTATTTAATATTTCAGTAATATTTGAGGACTATTGTAAATGAATTGTTTGATTAAGCATTCTTTGTTTGTTTACATAATCAATTATGTGTTGGCGCATGGCCAAGTGGTTAAGGCGTTGGTCTAGTGACCTGAAGGTCGCTAGTTTGAGCCCCAGCCGAGGGAACGTGTTGTGTCCTCGAGCAAGGCACTTAACCACACATTGCTCTGCGACGACACCAGTGCCAAACTGTATCAGCCCTAGTGTCCTTCCCTTGGACAACATCAGTGGCATGGAGAGGGGAGACTTGCAGCACGGGCAACTGCCGGTCTTCCATACAACCTTGCCCAGGCCTGCACTCTGGAAACCTTCCAAGGTGCAAATCCATGGTCTCACGAGACTAATGGATACCTATAAACATAATTCATTATGAGTCACATGTAAGAAGTACGTGAATGGCATACGTCACTGCGTCACCACGTCATATATGCATGCCTCATGAAGGTAAAATTAAGTTGACAATTTATCCTGAGCCCGTGTTTTTCATTCAATTAGCTTTTGGTGGTACAACACATAACAGTAACCTTGCTGTCTTCTCCTGATCCTTACACACTCAACAACTTGCCTACAACCCAACCACTTCCTCCTCCTACTCCATCCTTAACCAAAGCTCTAGTAATTTAAAACTTACCAGCATGCTGGATCCCGACTGATTTAAGTGAAAGCAGAACATTCACCGCTCCCTGGTGCCAACATTCCAATAATTGCACCACGTATCTCTCACTCACAGCCTTGTGTATAGACCAATAACCAACCAAGTGCAAGCTGATAAGCTGATACCTCAGGATAACAGCCTGACATTATTTTCCTTGCATTTCTGTGTTTTAATTTTATTCCTTCCTCAAAAACTTTCAATAGAACTCTACTATTATAGTTTAAAAAGGGTAGCAATCTTAACATTACTTCCAGTGCCACGTGCTAATAGGCAAACTGTGACTGGTAATGCAATGCAGAAATCAGTGCTTGTGTTCCAACTTTTCTCAATCTATCCCAATGATTTAGCTGACAGGACCAAATGTCTTATTATCAGGTTCCTTGTTGGGGTTTTGAGTATGGAAGAGGAGAATCTTGAAGATATCATAGACATGCTGAATGTGTGGGCCGGAACAGGGCAGATGGAATAAAACATCATAGAAAGCGACAGCATTTGTTAAATGGTGAGAGATTCGGAAATGTTGATTTTCAAAGACACCCACAAGTGTGTGTACACAATTCCATATGACTATAAGATGTTTTCTATGGTCTATTCTGGGACCAGGTGATACAGTTTAGACAGAGTAGATGTAGAAAGGATGAATTCCATGGTGGGAGAGTCTAGGACAAGAGGGCACAGCCTAAGGATAGAGGGGCTCCCTTTCAAAACAGACATGCGGAGAAATTTCTTTAGCCAAAGGGTTGTGAATTTGTGGAATTTGTTGCCACAGGCAGCTGTGGAGGCCAGGTCATTTTTGTGTATTTAAGGCAGAGATTGATAGGTTCTTGACTGGATATGGCATCAAAGGTTACAGGGAGAAGGCCGGGAACTGGGGTTAAGGAGGAGAAAAAAGTATCAGCCATGATTGAATGGTGGAGCAGATTCGATGGGCCAGGTGGCTGAATTCTGCTCCTATGTCTTATGGTTTTATGGCTTCAGAGTATGGGGTAGGCCCTTTTGGAATGAGATAAGACCATCAAATCACTGAAGGCCAGCAAGTAACTAAAACTGCGAACAGTATGTTAGCGTTTATTGGAAGGAGGCTTGAATACAGGGTGTTTGGTGGATTATTATGTATAATTTTAGTCTACTTACCCTTGAAAGGATGCACATGCCATGAAGGAAGTGCAGTGAAGATTCAACAGGATGGCTCTCAAGATAAGATTCCACATGAGCAGGTTGGAATTATATTCAATAAAATGAGAGGAGGTCTCATTGAAATGAACAAAATTCTTAAAGAACTCTGTAGACCAGATTCAGGAAAAAATTTCTGCTGGTGTAAGAGTCCAGGACCAGCAGACACAGTTTCAGAGTATGGGACAGACCATTTGGGAATGCGATGAGAAGTTTGCTTCCCTGGAATTCACTTCCCTTAGACTGTACAGGCTTGGTCACTGTATTCATTCACATCGCTGAAGGAAATCAAGGGATGTAAAGGCATTCTTGGAAGATGGGACTGTGGTATAATTTTAAATGGAGGAGCAGACTTAAAGGACTGCATAGCCTACTCCTGCCTGTATTTCTTATGTTCTACCAGTGCCTTTTGTTCCTACAAGAAGCACAAAACTGGCTCTACCCTCTTCCATTTCAAGTTCTCCTCCAGCATCCAATCCTTGCAGCAAGATGAACAGCTTCCTAAACCCCGTAATACAGAACCTGTTCTGCATCATCGCACACTCTCAGAGTGAAAAGGATTCTTTTCCATTCCTGGTCACTTTAATGCTCTTAGTACCATGAAACTCCACCTAGGTGGCCAAGACTCCTAAGCTTATTGCTCTATTACAGACTGTTAATACAGTATAGAATGCTATTGATATTGGTTTGTCTTTGTCAAGTGAACAGAGAACCTGTGTTTTGAGAACCATGCAAATTGATCAAGCCATACATTATTTCATTGAGCTATAGAATAAAAATCAGATTGCTGAATGTAGTAGTATTCCTGTTACAGAGAAAGTGCAGTGCAGGCAGACAAATAAAGTGCATGGCCCTCACAAGGTAAATTGGGAGATCAAGAGTTCATCTTTTAGTGTCCTTTCAAGTGTCTGGTAGCAGCAGGATAGAAGCTGTTCTTGAGACTAGTGATACATGCTTTCAGACTTTTGTATCTTCTGCCTGATCGGAAGAGAGAATGACTGGGGCGGGTGGAATCCTCCTTTATGTTGGCTGCTTTCCTGAGGCAGTGGAAAGTCAAAGTTGAAAGTAAATGTTATTTTCAAAGTCCTTATATGTCACCATATACAACCAAGATTCATTTTCCTGTGCGCATACTCAGCAATTCCATAGAATAGTAACTATAACAGAATCATTGAAAGATCATCCAAAGTGCAGGAGACAACAAACTGTGCAAATGCAAATATTAATAAATAGCAATAAATAATGAGAACATGACATAATGTGATAAAGAGTCCCTAAAGTGAAATTATTGGTGTGGGAAACATCTCAGAATGTCAACAGAGTCAGTGGAAGGAGGTTGGTTCACATGATGAACTGGGCAGCAGTAACAATTCTGCAATTCTTTGCACAGCAGTTGTGGTACCAAGCTCCAATGCATCTGGATAGGATGGAAAACTCTCAGAATTACAGCATATTGGATGATGTATAATGTCAAGTACAAACAAATAGGTGTGGTGCAAGACCCCAGACTTAAAGACAGCTCCAAAAGTTTATCACCATATCAGTTCAACCCCACGCCAAAGTTAAATAGTGTGCCAATATAAACAGAACTAGGAGTTGGGAACACAGCCAGAGATATACATCCTGCCAATGTTAAATACTGTGACAGAGTTAAAACACTGTCAGAGTTAAGCACTATGACAGATTAAAATCACATGCCAATGTTAAATGACACACCAGAGTTAAACATCATGACAGATATATACACAGCAGGCTAGAGATAAGCACTGTGTCAGAGTAAAATACCACACCACTGTTAAGTACCATAACAGAATTAAAAAGTGTGACAACGTTAAACACGGTGACAGATAATCACCATTATAATTAGACACCCCTGGTTTAAACACCAGGAGAGTTAACTGCAGTAAGCATGGTAAACACTAGGGTAAATTAAACAGAATTTAGCAGCACGCTTGGTAAAAATGGTACCAGTGTTAAACAGCAATACAGAACTGATCACGGGGTTAGAGTTAAACACCCACCATACTTTAAAGTTAAGACAGAGGAAACCCATACTCAGTTCAATGATGCCCCATTGTTGATATGTTTTCCCACAACCAATGGACTCACTTTCAAGAACTCTTCACCTCAGGTTCTCATTATTTATATTTGCATTTGCACAGTTTGATATCTTCTGCACACTGATTGGGTGCCCTAACTAGGTGCTCTTTCATTGATTGTATTATAGTCATTATTCTATATATTTGTTGAATATGCCCACAAGGAAGTTAATCTCAGGGTTGTATATGGTGATGTATTTGTACTTTGATAATAAAATTTATTTTGAACACTGATTTTAACACAAAATCTTTACTGAAGTGCAGATAGTTATGTTCTATATGGTGTTGCCAAAATCAAGCACCAATCTGAAGCTAAACAGAATGTTGGAGTTAAAAGCTTTCCAGACTTTTGACACCATGCCGGAATGAAACATCATGCCTGAGATATAAAGTGTGAAAGCCAGGCTCCACCTTGGAGAAGGCATCCACTCACTATTCCAGAAGTCAATACTGCAATAGAGCAATGTGTCAGGCCAGAGTTGAACCCTGTGCCTGAAAACAAGCACTCTGCCAGAATGACACACTGTGCCCAATTAACATTTGCTAGAATTAAACACTGTGCCAAGGTGATGCCCCTGTCCAGAGGTAAACTCCATGCCAGAGTTCTTCCCCGAGCAGCACCATAGTGGATATATACAATATGCCACAATTAAATATCATACCACAATTCAGCAAGGTAGAGTTAAAGTTGTGTTGGAGTGATGCTGCACTCCAAAGCTGAACACTCCTTGGTCTGTCATATCCCAGAGCTAAAAACCAGCCCAAAGTTACACTCGATATCAGAGCTACTCTTTGCATGAGCACACAATACCTTTCTAGGAATAAACACCCGACCAGAGATGAGCACTGTGTCAGAGTTAAGCACCAGACTGAAGTTCAACACTTTGCAAGAAACGTACACTACCTGAGGACTAAACAACATGTCAGAATTCAGGAACAAGCCAGAGTGAAAGATGGTGCCATAATTAAAACTTACCACAGTTAAACACCATGATGGTATTACAAATATGCCAGAGTAAAAACTGTGTTTACTAGTATTACATCAAAGTTGTACAGCATGTCAGTAATAAATACCATTGGAGACATAAACAGTTTGCCAAAGATGGAGATAGACATCATGCCAGTGGTGAATGCCATGCCAAAGGTAAACACCATGTCTATATTTCTTATCATATCAGAATTCAACTCCATGTCACTGTTATAGCACCGGGAGCCAAACACCATGCCAAAGCAGAGTTAAATAGCATAACAGTCAAACACCATGCGAGAGGACTAAGCACACAGCCAAAGCCAAAGCCAAACACCTAGAACAAGATGTACACCATCTCAAATTAAATAACATGCCAGTGTTCAGCAACAAGTCAAGTTTAAACACCTTTCTGGGGTCAGGGATGCTGTCATAGTTGAAGTAAATTCAAAGGTTAGAGTTAGACACTTTGCTAATGTATACACCTTGCTGGAGTTGAGGACCAACTGGGACTTATCCAGCACTCCATGGTGAATCACCACAACAGCATCATACAGTATGCAAGAGTTAGTTATTTGCTCGTGTTATATCCCATGCCAAGGTTCACCCATCCCATACAGAGTTGGAAGAAATGTTGGGGTTAAACACTGTACTCACGACATACAGCAGGGTTTGAGATGTAGAGATACTGCTGCAGAAGTATGCTTCATGCCAGGGATGTATGGAAATAATTACCATGCCAGAGATATGAACAGTTTGCCAGAAATATAAACAGTGGCAGACATGTGGAAATGGATACTATGCCAGAGTTAAAGGCCGTGCCAGAGCTAAGCACCTTGGGAGTGTTAACACTGTGCCAGAGTTAAATAACGTGCCTGAAATAAGCACTGGGCCAGCTTTGAACAATACGTCACCGGTTATTGACATGCCAGAGTTAAGCAGAAAACACATTTAAACACTGAGTTGTTTGAGTGCTGTGTCAAGGTTAAACACTTTCCAGAAATGTACACTGTGCCAGAGTTAGCTACCCCGTCACACCTGGACTCCCGACCAGAGTTAAGCTCCATGCCTGAGTTCAGAGCTGTGGCGCTTAAATACTATGCTGGAGTTAACATTGTGCTATAGTTAAGCAATTTGACAGAAAGGCACCGCAATGAATTATGAACAGCAACGCAGTTCTACGCCAGCACGCGAGTTTTGGAAGACCCAGTGGTTGTCTGCCAAAAACGTAGCAGAAGCATTCGGGAAATCGGTACCACATGGAAAATATACATCACACTGAACCTATAAATACAACTCATTCGGGGAGTTTGAACTCGAAATGGGTACATATCGCAATACAATGATCTCACAGGGGTTATACAGAAATTACACACCAAAAAAGAATTAAACACCACATAACAGGGTAGTACACCGCATAGTGCTAATACACTGAGTGGGGTTCTGCATCACTACGAGGTGTTGAGCAATGTACGTGATTTACACTCCAGAACATACGTATACACCACAGTATTTGTACAGCACCAACGAATTTTCCGACAGACTGGAGTTGCAGACGGTCCCGCTGTTGTACACCCTCTGTTGTCACGCGTCACCAACACTACCTTGCCCTCCAGCAGGGTACATCCACGTGGCTGATTCCGCGTACAGGTTGTCTCCTGTTTCTGAACCTCACGTGAGCTCCAAGCTATTGGCTTCCTGGTCTTCGCAGGCCAATTAGAAAGTGAAGAGACGCACGTCATTGCACATTTTTCCCCCTGTTGTTACTGAGCTTGACTCCCACTTACCCAAATTCTTCATAATCATTAAATGGAAGTACTCAGCAGAAATGAAGTCGTATCCTGGTAAATCCTGCAGTGCTTTGAACAGCTGACGACCCGAGATGGGGGAGGGGAATGTGGGTGGAGGAAGAGTCTCCTTGCCTAATTCCAGAGGCAGGTTAGGTTTTGATTTCAAATTACCCTCCCCATTCCGGTTTCAAACGCTAGCGGTGGGTGAAGGGGCAGGCTCGATTCTAAACGAAGCTAACTTAAAAGTTTGAATGCGGCATGTTATGAAGCCAGATGAATAATAATATCAAGTCACTTGAGGGAGGCACGTTTCACTCCGGAAGACTTGCACTTTGAAGGTCATATCATTTTGTCTATTTAAACTGCGAGAGAATTTGTTTGACTCAATAGAAACTAATGAAAGCAGCCTTAAAAAATGTCGGCACAAGAGATTGGAGATGCCGGGATCTGTATTTTGTTTGTTACTTTTTAAATTTTATTTTCCTTTTAAAAAGTCCTAGCGTTAAGTAACGGCGCCTGCACCTCAAAGTGATATGATTTATCCTGTCAACCAAACACAGCTGTTCCCAGTGAGTTTGGAAGACCTCGGAGGATGCTGACGTTTAACGGATGATTCCGCCTCAGGAATACGGTCCCATTTCAGCTTCGACCTGTGGATTCCCAGCTTGTCCAAATGCAGGAGAAGTTCCTTTGTCTATTGCTTTTTTTGTTATCTCTATATTTTCTGTCAATTTGACCAAGATGATCTTATCCCACAGCTTCTGGTTGCGGAACCAGATCACGCCAGGAACTTTCCTACCCAATCCCACAACTTTCTCTCTCAACTTGAGCCCAAACATCCTTCTGGGGTAGTCACACCGGAGTTCCAACCCTCTTTTGTTTTCTGGTCTCGGCTTCTGCGTGCCCCAAGTGTAACAGGCGGCCCGTTTCTCTGTAAGCTGCTGGCTAGGGAGTACTCGGAAATGAATGGAGTATGTCGCTAGCCTCACAGTGTACCGGTGGGAATGAAGCGCAATTTCCTGCTAAATACTTGCTAAACTTTGAAAACTTTTTGTTTTGGTTCTAAGTTTACAGCCGGTGCTCGTGACGGACTCTGTCTACTTGTCTTTTCCACTGTGCTATTTTCAGCTGACTGATTTTTATTTTGTTGCCTCTTTGACGGAGGAGCTCCCACTCATCTACTTCTGAAGGAGCGAGAGGTTTCCAGTGACGTGGAGTTGCGTTTTGTTCCCAGCACCACTACTGATACAGTAAATCTGAAAAAAAAACTTTCATCACGGTATAGATGATCATGTAAAACTCAGCATTTAATTGTTCTGTGTGATGAAGTGTAAAAGTCAAACTTTTTTTTCTCCCTTATTCCTCTATGACGTGTGAGAATATGATATAGAAAGGAAGAATAGACTTGTGCCTATGATACTGTTACATCAATGTTTAGTGAGGTGTTCGATAGGACTGGGAAGGCCGCTCGGAATGTTAGAAAAAAACATATTTAGCTTTCGTGTGTGGGGGTGCTTGTGCGCGCGCGCGCGAAGATGAGCGACTAAGAAACTACCTAGGAAACATTAATCCAGGAAACTGACCTAAGTAATGAAATTCCTAGATACTTGCAAAATCCTTAACGCAGCCTGCCCTTATCATGGATACCTTCCACAAGTCTGCAATTATTGCGCGTGTTTGGTTTCAAAGGAGGGTCCCTTTTTCAAGCTGTAGAGGAAAGTGGACTGCGTACTCGACTGCACTCTCATCTGATCATCGCTCACTGGAAAGACGGGGTATTTAACCTTCTGAAAGACAAGAGGTCCACAACACAAATATTTGTGAAACTCTTGGCTCCCGGGAAATGGCCAGGGGAAATGCAAAGAACTTGAAGTTAGTTGTTTACAACGGTGAAAATCAAACCGGACATTTTTTTTTCTACCTTTTAAGTTCTGTCTCGAAATGACAATCTTATAAAAGATATTGGGTATTGTTGTGTAATATATTCCCAAAAGTTATTTTCTTGCGTTCCTCCGCTGTGACATAAAGCTGTGGAATCAACCGTTCGTGTCGTGCCTAACATCATGAGAAACAGATACTCGCACACCAGGGACTAGAAAATGTTCGAAATATGTACATTATTTATATCAAGCATTAGATGTTGTCCTTTCAGTTTTTGCTGTTCAAATGTGGCATTAAAGAGTAGTACTGCTTTAAATACTGCTCGTAAGTGCTGTATTGCAATCCTGTCAGCGGCAGAGTTTTTGCAAATTACATTTCCTTATTACATTTGCACTACCTTTTAGTCGAAGTATCCGAGTTTCCATTTTGAATGTAATGTTTTCAAATGCTAGCGAGCATATTGCTTACTTCCACCGTGTTCGTTTTATTTTAAATCTCGTTCTTTTTTGTATACATAGTTGACTCAGCCATTGACCAATTCCATTTGGTTTGTTACAAGTATATAGCAGAGTTTCGTTTCCAACGGAGTCACCCCGAATCTCCAACAATTAGATATGTTACTCTCCGGATAGCATAGTCTGGTTTTAAAAAGAACAGCCGTCTTTTTTTTAAATATGAGTGTACTATGTGCAAAATAATAACAATTCTTTTCCAATTTCATTCCACAAGCAAGCGTTTAACTATTTTTGATTGTGTTAAGCAAGCCATACAAACACATATAGCTTACAATTTCAAATCGATGAACCACAGAAAAAAGATATTTGATATGGACCACGCAGTTTTCCACAATACAGTTGCATTTTTGGATTTTTTTTCTCTCTCGGCAGTAAGCAATGTACCAATATGGCCGTGTTCGTTACAAAAGCCCGGGTAAATGGTTTCAGTGGACGCTTAACTGACATGTCACCTCTTAAACGTAAATGTATGTGAAATGTGTCTCGCTACTCAACATATATTGCAATGAAGACATACTTCGTTTCTGGGAAGCATTATAAAGCATTTTAAAGCAAAATAGCACAACCCCTCTGGTTCCCTTTGTTATTTTTATTTCCGATTTGTTGTTCGTTTTCAGGAATTTACAAAATGCTTCTTAATACAAATTGCTTATTAAAACAGAAACAGCCTTGAGTCACAATGTACCGTATGGTGTCACCTTTAAGCATGATACTTTTCATAATGTCTGCGTAGGAAATCTCCCCAAACCATCCTCAATAGGATATTGCTCCAGCGCATGACCCATCCGCTTGGTGTCCACATTTTCCATTTTAATCTTTGAAGAGGCTGGGGGACCGTGCTTTGCGTAAAATCTTTCCAACAAATTAATCGGTTGAAGGAAGATAACAATTTATTAAAAAGCGTAAGTGATTTCAGTCCGTGAGAAATCTTCTATAAAATTGACATTTTTTTGAGAGAAGATACTCATTTGTTGCATTAAGCAGGCGAATGTGTTCAATACTGAAAGCTGTTTATTACAATTAACATCAACCAATGAAAATGTATACATCACCCAAGAACAGTACTGACAATATTACATCCGACCCTTTGATAATTAAAAGAATTTCGAAAAAGCATTATAATAGCATGCACAACGTTTCTCCGTTTCGATTTACAACCAGAAATACCAAAATGTCGCCTGTGGGCTCGAAGGGTTTGCGAATTTAGACTCAAAATGCCTTAACATTGATAATCCCTGTGATAAGAATGTCGCTTATAATCATCATAACCAAGTCTCCACATTACAAATGGATATCAAATTAATTATACACTTAGAATCGCAGTATACAGACATAGCGCTGCGTTTGATCTCCGAAAAAAAATTTATTGGTCAGCTCGACTGTGCAATGGCCTGTCCTAACCACATCCTAATTCCTTCAAAGTCCAGCGCATTCTTTATCTTCTCTCTACATGTATGTCCACTGATAGCTTAAAAGTAAAAAATATACAACACGTTGCGTCCTACATTAGCTTAAACATTCAAGCAAATGACATTTTGGAGTCTTATTGTAGTTATGTATCTGAGTAAAGTTTTAGGATATTTAATTGTGTGTTAATATAGTCTTTGTCTTCACTGATGTTGAATTCCGATCAACCTTCCCCCTTCTTAAAATACCTAGGGAATTTTCAAACGTCGGGAAGTGTGGCTGTAATGCCCCAAGATTTGTTCTCCCTGAAAGAAATCATAGTAACAGTTTATTAAACTACAGAGCAACCTGTCCTTTCGGGGTCTTTTTGTTATGTTTTTACATGGAAAATATTTCTAACGTTTCTTGAAAAAACTATTTTGAAAAATGTAAATTTACATTGTTTGGACTTTGACTGTTTTGGCATTAGTTTTCCCTGAATTTGTATAGTTTCCTGTTGATTTAGCTTCCCCTTTTTAAAAAAACGTGTGGCGTTCCTAACCTACTGGAGCGAGTATTTAAATTCTAATCCATTTTGGGTATCTCTTATCAACAATCTGACCTTACTTGCACACTTTCTTCCTGATTATATACAGTCGTGTTTCTTTCGCTATCTAAAGCACAGTTGTTTCCTATGTTTTTGTCCCTGAAACATCTTTCATTTATTTTAAATAAGTGGCCATTTTAGAGTCGTAAATAGACAATTGAAAAAATAGAGATCGTTGAAAAGTAATGCTGGTACAAACATACAATCTATAACTTCAGAAAGAAGCTTCGTGTGTTGTGTTTTCATTCATTCCAGGCACTTTTTATAACATTAGTGCTTTCTGCTTGAACGGATAAAATGTTTAGATCCTGATTTATTTATTTTAAATGGTGCTATGTCTCTACATCCACCTTTTGTATTATTACCGAATTTTTCTGGTTCAAACGAGTTTCACACGTAAGGTCACTCGTCCATACACAATTCACATAGACACAGCATGAGGAACTTATTTGATTTCATAATATAAACGCCGCATGAAATAAGGCTAAACTGAAAACGATCAAACAAACTGTTTTAATCACACAATTTTAATAAGATATCACAAACGTTTGGTCCATAAATATTTAAGGGGAGAACGCGCCTGTACAGTGTATTCATTTTAAAACAAAGTAACATCAACAATCTCATCAAACCACTTACTGTACTAATCATAAACACGAAGATCAACAGAAGAACCTCGAACGTACTTTTCAGCACTTAACATCGGGAATACCAACTACTCTAGTGAGACAGTGTTCATATTTGCCTTCGAGGACAAATGCAAATGCCGTTTTTAACAGTTTTCCCAAAAAAAGGTTTTCAGAAAAAGAGGTAACAATACAAAACTTGTGAGGTGTCAGAAGGGCATTGATTCTCTCTCTCTTTCTCTCTCTCTCTCTCTCTCTCTCTCTCTCTCTCTCTCTCTCTCTCTCTCTCTCTCTCTTTCCAAACAAGGGAAACACGAATCTACACCACGTCACAGACTTTCTTCAGAAATATCGTAAGGCACATGATAAAGCTGTGATGGATCCCACTTGGTTAAAAGAAGATCCTGTACCACGTTCCGCTCTTCCAAAGAACGGTATATTTTATAATCTTGGCGAGTTTTATTTATTAATGTTGGTACCGGTACATATGACAATAACGCATAGGCTGAACAGATGTTCACTGGTGAGTGCGCATGGGATTGGCTCTATTAAAACTGGGCTCATTTTCTTATTAATCTCCCTCTCTCCCTATGACAACCCTGCAGTTGCAGAGGCATCCTTTATAATGATGAGCACGCTCAGCAGAAGTGAAGAGAAAAGAATGTTTACATGACCAGTGTGGAGGGAAACTTAAAATCTAAGATTGAAAGTTCTTTAAAATTTTAATCTGGAAGCCTTAAGAAAGATATTATTGGAAATGGAATTATATTCCAGCATGCGCAGTCACCACTGCACAGTCCATTGACATTTTTTTGTAAACTGTTTTTTTCTACTGTTGTAAACTAGAATTCGTCAATAAACAAAAAATATATATATTCATATCAGTTATTTAACAAAATCATCCTACACAACAACAGGACTTGTTTTTGTTTACTTCCCAGGGATTTTTGTTCTGTTGTAAAGGAATCTGCTAAAAATATTAGAAAAGGTTCGTTAAGGTAGTTTGTGACGGACTCCCGGATTCGTGCACGTCCAGGTTAGTGGTCACAGACGTCACTACTGACAGAGTGGGATTGGTCAAGTCTGTTAAAGTGGTCGAAGTGCTGCTTGGACTTAGAGCGGCGCCGGACCTGTCTGCTGGGGGCGGGGCGGGCAGTGCAGTGCCGTCAGGTTTATCAACACCCCCATTCTCCTGTCGCAAAAGGTTCCTTCTGAATTTGGCTCTTGCGTTTTGAAACCAAACCTGCAAACCAATCCCATGTAATCTTTTTACCGATTTTTTGATGCTATTATCTAATCACAAACCACAAATTATCTCTATATATAGATAAATAGATATAGATATATAGATAAATTATTTAAACAGCTAAAACTAACAATTAACTAGATCAGCATTAAATGGATTGGGGCTGCTGATTGTGACAATGCAAACAGAAATTGGTAACATTTAATATCATTGATTCGCCTACACAATGCTAGTTATGTTTATAACAATCGAACACAAATCAAATTGTTACCTAACAAGTAAAGAATTAAAAATATAGAATGAGTATATTCGAGTCGTATGTTGCATCCACCATCATTGCAATGCTAGTGTGTGATGAAGTGGTGAAAGCTCTCCAGAGTGCTTCTATTATTTTCCCCGAAACCAAGCCTCCAACACCGCCCCCCTCCCCACACACACACACACACCCCTCGGCCCCTCTCAGTTCCACAGCCCAGCAAGTGATCCTGGGCGCTACCGCAAAGTTAATCAATTCGGGCATTGGAACTAATCAGTAGCTCCCTTTTCTTAGCTGTCGTACTTGAGTTGATTTTGTGATAATCGTCTGTCAGCAGCTATTCCCCATTGTTCATATATGTATATCGTGCTATTAGATCCTACAATTATTTAATTTTCAGACATTAATTAACAATGAATAGCGTGCGCCGTTGGAAATGTATTTCATTCTAATGGTTAGCAAGTTTGTAGAATTATCATTTTAGATACGTTTTGAGGTATATCTATTCCGAATTATGTATTCAAAGCCCAAGTATTGATATTCAGGAGTCTATTTCTCGGGGTAACTGAAACCAATCAAGGTGCTTACAATCTGGGACAAAAAGGAACACTGGTGTTACCAACCTTAACATAAATTTAAAAGTGGATGAAACATAGACAATGACTCTCAATTGTAAATCCTCGTGGTATACCACCCCCATAACTGTTCTTTTTTCCCAAATTATTTGTCTCTATTAATTATTACTCTGTTCAGGTGTCAGTGCTTTGAATTGAGAGCGTTCTGTCATTGGTAGCTATAGAACATTACGGAGAGATGGGGTAATAGGGCTTAAATCTTGATTATAAATACGAATGTCTCTTACCTGCAAAACTCTTTTGGTGAGCCCAGTTTTCTGAGCAAGTTGCTTTAAATCTTTCGCATCAGGGTTGTGATTTATGGCGAAATAGGACTTCATGGTGCGAAGCTGGTGGTGTTTGAAGGATGTGCGCATGCGCTTGGTTTTCTGGGTTGGTGGGTACGATTGCTGTTCCCTGTCCAAATGGTCAGCGTCGTTTTCGTTGCACCCTAGGATTCACAAATACAACCATGCTGTGTATTAATTACTTCTCACACAGAGGCATTGCATATGCTACTCGTGTGCACGTTCTTTCATATGCTCCTCTTCGCTAGATGGCGCTAATCCCTTATCCCTGAAAATTGTGTTTCAATATAATGATACAATTGTTATCACTATCAGTTGTACTACGGCTTCTGTTAGCTCCACAATAGCTCGATTTTCTTAAAGCAGCCTACCGCTCTACTTATAAAAATGCTATCAAGCCCCCAAACTTCTTTACATTTTGAAAATTTCTCCTCAAAATATTATATTACAAATAATGTTAACGCAAAAGGCGATGGCCTTGTTCTTCTGTGAAGTAACATGTTTGATACTAAACCCATGGGAGGAATCAATTTCGTTAAGTACGTTTGCAGCAGTTAATTTAACAGAGCGCGTCCACCACTGATAAAAAGTTTTGCTAGGGCAACTGTAACTACCAATCCCAAAGTATTTACCACAACGTGTGTTGCATTTATTAATCCAACTAACAGTTCGGTGTTTCTTCTAGTAAATGCAAGAAGATGCCTTGTTTGGAATTTGAAAGGCGTTTCCTAGCGATTATGTTGCTGTAATCAATAAAACCATATTTTTAAAATACATACCTTTCAAACTATATTTGCTATTTGCTTATTACTTTTTTAGTAAATGGGTAGAATTATTGATGTTAAATCACTTTCTATGAGACTGTTTTATACTTGTCGTTTACGTATAATTTCAGTGTGATGGCCGTCTACCCAGTTTGCGCAAGGGTGATTTCGACACAAATCTAATCTTAATGTTTTAGATTATTCGCTTTAGAAGGGTGTAAATAATTAGATCAGCAGGGATACCTTCCTAGTTAGAGAAATACCAGGTGCAGTTTCATTTTTTTAACTCTTAAAGTTACTAACTTTTTGTTTTGAGGGAAAATATATCTATAGATTATATCTAAATGAATTCAAACACTGTACTCAAGAAGTCGACAGTTTTCCATCCCTGTGAATCACACTAATCTCATTAAACAGCTTTTATGAGATGAATTTTAGCGCATCTTCATCTTCATTGGATAGAAAATAACACGCGTGATAAGTGGTTCGAATTTTCAATTACATACGCAGAAATTAGTACCAACAGCACTCTGATTGTATTAGGTATCTTCAAATCCATCTTTAAAGTAATTATAATCTGCTACTATGTCACCATTAAAAAGATCATATGAATGTTATGATTTTCACACAAAGTGGACAGTGAGTTCTACACGAGGTGAATATAAGCACTCTTCTTCCTGACAAGAAAGCTTCAATACGAAAATAATGAATATTTAAAAGGATATATTATTTTACTTTAGTCGAAAATGAATGCTGACGGCAAAGGAATATACTAGTGAGTATATTAGGGCCATGGTACTTCAAGTTACAACACATTTTGAGCTCGCAGGGGTGATTTATGCGTGACTGGAAACCAGGGATTCCTATGTCACGTCTAATTAACACAAAACAATTAACCTCCAGATTACGTGATTCTTCTTCCATTCATTTGAACATCAAACTCTAGCGTGCGCGCCAAACTGCTTTGAAGAAAAATCGCAATTAAGAAATATCTACAAAGGACACAATGAACTAGTATATAATTGGGTTCAGTGTGTGGAACGTCTACAAACCATTCGTTTAATTTTTGTCGATATTTATGAAATTATGTTCAGTTGCATTCACGAAAAATCGAAATGCGCAGAACGATTTCTGACCCACCAAACACAAAAAAAATAAAGAACAAGATTCCTTCGGTTAAAGAAAACAAATACCTCGGAGGTTTGCCAAAAAGAAACTGATATGGATACCACGGGTTCCACTTACAGGATTTTTTTCACGCGGTATTTGCATAATACGAACTATATAAATGAAGCATTTCTAAATCGTTCTTTGGCAGTAGGTTGTAAATTAGAAGTAGACCTTTGAGATGTTATCTGTTGATTTGCGAACTCATTGAAAATATTACTCTAGTAGTTATATGTTTAGGCAATTTTAAAAGTTAAAAGGATTTTTGACGTGCTGGCTGTATTATGAGCAAATTGGCAGCTGGTATTTTCCACAATATTTAACACGTTTCCATTATTATTATTAACACAACATTTTCTTTACCAACAGCTTCCCCACCTTGGTTATAAGTTGGGATATCAACTCCTAGGGCAGGGCTTTTTCTTTTCCTGGGCCGTCCTTTCTGAACGGTGCCGGTTCCGTTGAAGTAAGGCAAACCGAGACCCCCGCTCTTTGCAGCAAGCTCCGTGTAGTTCAGTTGCGTGTGATAGTCTCCTTGCACCAGGGACTCGAAGTGAACTCTGCAGTAAACCAAATTATCTTTCATGCCAAAGTGATCGCCTGTGGTTAATGTTTTGTTGCAAGTTGTACACGTGAAACAACTCAAATGATAAACTGAGTCCCTGGCTCGCATAACCATTTCAGAGGCAGATATTCCGAGGTGGCAGCGGGAACAGCGTTGCACGGAAAATCTCCTGCAAAAACAAAGGACACAACCTTTAGAAATAGATGCATTCCTGCACCGGATGAAAATTCATTTCCAAGCTCAAAACTGTCGAGGAACAATTCATCGTGTGTTATTGTATTTCTGATTAATTAGTATTTAAACACGAATTTCAGCTTTTTCATGGTCTACACGAACTCGAGTTCTTTTTATAGAAGTTCTGCAAATTCATCCGTGTTAAATCCTGCCTGTATAAATTTATCCATGTTGTTATCCATGCCTGTATGTGCCCGTGTTGGTAAACGGATTGAATAACAAATTAACCAGTTATTAGCTAACTTGGGGGCATGAATCTCCCACACTACTTGGAGAATTTCCTCTTTTCTGCTCACCAAATTTCTACAGTCAACTTTAAAAATCCGACTGATCCAATCAGACAAAACATCACATTAAGAAACAAATGTTGACTGATTTCATTTCAATATTATTAAAATCATTTTTATGAACTATAAAGTAAAATTAGTTCCATGGTTGCATCCTCACATAATTAAAACAGGTACTCATTTATGCCTGCTGACGTTTGTTGTAACACTCTACTGACCGCAGATTTTTTTATTATTGTAAGGCTTAAACTCTCTACAACAGGCAAACGTACAGTTATGGCCGCATAATTAGTAAACAAAAAGCGGAGTTGCATTTGACATAGTTGTTTTCTTCCCAGGGGCCTACAACAAAGGAAGTAAAGCGCACAGCTTCCCCGTCAAACCAACGCAAGAATTTCACGTCTGTTTTTACGGCAAATCCCGATTAACGCGGCTGTCTACTGATGGCCGCGCCAACTTCCGAATCTGTTTGAGTATAAAGAAACAACGAGTTGTCTTTATACGCGAAATTTAACACTGAACTCGTTAGCATTTCGCTGGAAAATAAATACGGCTTTAGTGCAATTCAGCAGAGAAAGCCGGACCCTAATGTGATCGGGTTAAGTCGAGCGATAGTAATCTTCACGTGCAGAACAGTTTGCACGGTTCGTTTTCAGAATCTGAAAGAGGTGTGTTTGATTACCTGTAGTAATCCTCCTTGCAGTAAATGCTGCCGTCCTTGGCGAAGCAAGTTAATTCGGACTCCAGAGCGAGTTTACATTCACAGCACTTTAGACATCTTAGATGCCACTGTTTGTCTACAGCCAGCAGGTAATACCTATCAGCTATTTTACCACCACAGCCGGCGCACAAGGCAGGTTTATCCGAATTAATAGAAGGCATGGTCTGGAAGCAGAGAGTTTAAAAGCCGGTTAATGTCAAGTTGAAATGGCACCACAAATAAATGTGCGGAAAAGGCTAATAAGAGTAAGAGAATGCCATCAGGAGGACTCCAACTATTGTATAAAAGACTGGAGTAAACTAGTATATTTTATATTCCATTTACTCTATCCACTGTTTTGCCGTTAAGCTTCACAAGTTATTGTATTTTAAATTGTACAACACAGGATAAAGTAAACGTTGCTCTGCTAAACCTTTTAGGCGGAATTCGCAATTATTCAAACAGAGCTTACTGGCGGGCATTTGAATAAAGTGTACTTTTCTTTTGCGAATCGCTATTGGTGTAAATACAATTTTCCATTCGGCATTTATAAAAGTTAAATCGGCCAGTGTATTGATGCCTAATTCATGGGTTATAAAGCTATTAAAACAATGTTGTGGAACCACCCTATTGAGTAAGGACCTACATATATTCACAAGGCGATTGATTATCTGCATATTTTTTCTGCTATAATTTTAATCTGTATATACTGTATATCTTTAGTCACAGGAGCAAATTGGCCAGCAGACACAATGATATTTTTTGTCGCTGCGATGTATTAAAACCACACCGTTCTGTAAATGTCACTGAGATATTTTCAAAACAAAAATGCACTTAACGGAATCTCTAAACACAGAAACACTTCAGCAGTGAAGAAACAAATTAGTTCCCCGTGTTTAAAAGAAAATCAGGTCTAGCTTGCTGTTTTCGCTCTTACCGTTTCTCTTCCGTTCATCTGGACTCCTTTGGCCAGACGGGAATCCGACTTGGATCTCCTTTCCATTTCCTCCATGATTCCCTGGATCTCTCCCCCAGAGATTCCGTGAAAAAGCATTGCTGATTGACGGAAAGTACACGTGTCTTCCACGGACCTGGCTCTTAGTACTTCCATACAGACCCCGACTTAAACCATGGAACAAACTGCCACAAGACAATTAAAACAAAAAATATATAAACTGACAGTCTCGAACGGGGAGAATACAACACGTCAAAATCTTCGGCAGGCGGGGGATCTGGTCATTACTAGCTGTTGCGAGGGAACGTACAATGCTAAGGTTTATGAGAGAGGCCGTCCCTATAGACTGGTTTTAAATAACGGGTAAACAAGGATGTTAGGGTGATTTTAGCAGCATTCCCCTGACTCCTCAGCTCCAGTCCTTGCTGATCCGATTGTAGCTCACTGGTTGGGAGCTCACACTTTTGCCTATTAGTGTCTGCCTCTCGCCAGGGCACAGTGGGATAATTTGGTAGGAGGAGTTCGATAGACTGCCACCTAATCCTTTTCATTACAAAACCCTGTCATACTCTTTTCATTGGCTATTGACGGACGGTCATTGACAACTCCAGGCGGGTTTGCTTTTCCAATGTGGTTAGTTAACGCGACTTCCCGATTGGGTAACGCGAGAATTGTGAGGTTCTCTTTTATTATCTTCGGAGCAACAGGTGTTCTTAAATAGGATGATACATTTCAATTTTTAAATGTTTGCTTTGCTTTGTGAAAACGGTAATATAAACTTACAGAAGTGTCTTTTGTGCTAAAACCGAAAACAGATAATTCTAAAGAGAATGCGGCGTTTCTCAACAACCATGATCTTTGTTTGTTAAAGATAGAAATCTGCTTTTAACAAAAAAATTCGTTGGACCAAGATGGACAAGTTCAGAAACTTCTTTAAAAAGTATAAGGGATATAAAGTGCTTTGCCCGATAGTCTGTATTTAAAATTCAACGCAGGTAGTATGGCACAAAATGGACTAGCCTGCTCTTCAAGTGAAGGAACATAAATTTAAAGGTCATCTGGGTCTGGAAAGCAACTCAGAACCACCGTGCATTTCTCCGGTCAGTATTGTGCCGATAGTCAAAGCATTTTATTGTATGTGGTCACGTAGGGTGACAGCTCCAGTGTGAAAATCAGTGCCCGCTTTCAGCATTGGACAGACGGAGCTTGCAAAATATTCGGCACAACTAACACGTCATCGCATAGTTCTCTAATAGTCTGGCAAGCCGGAACACTGCTGTTTTGGAAGTAAGGACTAACCTGGACTGCACCGATTTCACGAAGCTAAACAGCATGAAAAAGGAAGGGAGTTGTCTCTGTTTTGCAGTTTTCCCTTTTTAACCAAAGGGAGATGTGTTCCCGTTTATGAATGCATGATATTTATGATAGGATTAATGAGGAGGCCTGGGACCTCTGATACCCATTCGTTTCATGAAAAGTCCCTGACCTCAACCATTGAAATGGTTGGAATTCTAAACTGAGTAAACTATTCTGAAAGACCCGAGCCAATTATCCTTTGATCCCAACTTTGAAATCCAACTGTTCAGAGGACAGTGGTCAAGAGAATAGGAATTTGTCACAAAATATCTCTTGCTAATGGTATTATTGTGTGTGTGTGCGTGTGTGTGTGTGTGTGTGTGTGTGTGTGTGTGTGTGTGTGTGTGTGTGTGAGAGAGAGAGAGAGAGAGAGTGTGTTGGTGCTTGTGTGTAGCAGTTCATTCAGCTAATTTCTTAGAGACGCTGCGCGCCTGCGTGAGAATACACGTGCCTTTAAAGTCAACATAAACTTATATATTTCATGTATTTGAACTGCTTTAGCAATGCTAGCATTAGTTTCTTCCTAATGATTCAATTGGCAAAAGGGATTTGCTCAAGCCCACAATGGTAAGGGAAGGAATCCTGTCATTTCCACAGATCGCTGAAACAAATCGAACCCTAATACATTGTTCCTATAATACCTTATAGTTTAAACCTCCACATCTGTCTGGGGAAGCCCACGCTACAAGAGGGTGTGACCACAGATGTGTTCAGAAGGTGGGCAATAGCAGGTCCCTGTAGCTTCCTACGCCACTGCACAGATCTATATGTCATCTTTTACCTCAGCGCCTGGGGTTTCAGGTCTTGCGCCCTTTTCCCCCTCTCAAGTTCCACAGCCTTGGCAAAAGAACTCAATCTTCAATCCAGTTTAGAGTTAAAGTGACGTACGAAAGGGAGAAGGCTTGAAACACACACGAATATCATGAGGTGAAGTGTACGAATGTCTAGTTTCAATCGGCCTCCTTTCCCTTGTCTCCTTACACCCTGAGGCTGAAGAGGTCACGGCCACGCACCTTCCAACTGGAATGATATTAATGCGGTTGCTGTGTAGTTGCAATTCGAAACCGCTGCAGGAAAATGTTTTGAATACTGAAGGGGCATTTCACACTTGCAATTTATAATGATAAGCGACACACAACAGGAGAACTATTCTAAGCATTAATCATGACTGGATATCTTTTTTTCCACACACCGTGGGCGTTCTTGGCGATTTTAAGTTGTCGGTAAACTGAACAGGTACACTTGTTTTAAATGCACCCTAACACACCATTCGATTGGATGGACACCTACTTCTCCTTCCCATTCTACCAAGTCTGAAATGTTTTATTCTGAATATGCAGTATATTACACCCCCATTACCAAAAATAAATATAATTGGAACTCTGGGAGTTTCGAACTGCAATTTACAGAGGAATACATGCGATATGATCTGGGACAAGAGAATAGGCCATTCATGTCCTTGTTACACGGAGACTGATTCTATTCGTTAACAACATTTAACCGTGCTCTGCGAAATTACTAACTGTATTTCTAATTGACTGGCTATGTAACTAAAAACTACACCCCGTCCCATTCCCAAATGTTTACTCGTTGTCAAAAGCCAGCACTTAGTTACCACAAGTTACTTTGTTAACATGATTAACTCAATTTTGTCTCTAATACTTTTTGTCATTTCTGCCTCTCACGGCTCTCCGTCGCAGTCTTTGTTTCTCCCCCTGCCTTTGCCTCCCTCTGCCTCTTCCTCACACCCCATATGCTTGTCCTGATATAGAGTTTAAACTAATTGGTTTAGAATAAATCCTCTGACTAGCTGTTTTAGCCCCAGACTTGGCCGTGCCAGCTGCCGAGTGTTTGATCACACCTATATCCCGGTCTGTATGAGGGTTCCTGTCTATAGAGTTTCTCTTCTCAAGTCCCCCTGGGATCTCACATACAACCGTTAGATCGCGTGCAAAACATACAGATTAAATTTCCCAGCAAGATGCAAGCTCGTAGCCAGCATCGTACCTGTAAATTAACTGATAGCACGCTCTTTGTCCCTTGGTTACAGCTGTAAGATGAACATTTATTATATGGAGGAGCTTTTATTTTTAAACAGATTCAATTAGCAGTGTGCGCTGCTTAGCGGGTACGTACACTAGCCAGATTGCCAGAGTTTAGCTCATAAGGCACAATTTCATGTGAAAATGAAGTCAATCAAGTGAAATAAGCAGTGATTTGTTTGTTGCTGGCACGCTATACTATGTGCAGCAGGGCTGTTATTTGCTGTAAGTAATGCAATTAGCCGTTTTGTACAGAAATCAATGGCTTATAAATAGAGCAGTGATAGCTATACATGGGCGCAGAACTACTTAAAAGGAAATCCCCATTATCCTTGAGGATGTTTTTCATGTTGCCGTCACATGTTAATAGTTATCGACAATTATTTTCACTGGTATAATTTTGCAAAATTCGGTTCTAAAACAAGAATCTGTCATTCCCACTACATACCCGATAACAGAGAACTGGAAGTTCCAAGTATATAAACCTACTAATTGCTCGTAAGGTAAACTCAAAATAGACTATTGAACGAAAGTAGAAAATGGGAAAATTCCGTATTAAGCTAGATGCGAGAAGAATATCTGTAAATCTATAAATCTGTTAATGGTCATTATAAATCGTCTGGATCTTCTGAATACATTACATGATCTCGCCCCCAGCATATTGTTATGTGATGTAATCGCATGCAAAGTTATCCGATCGTATGACAGCTAATATATTGTGGATGAGCAACATTCCAAAATTAAACTATTGTATTATGCTACAAACAAGCAGGCCCCTCTTCACCCTCGCAAGTTCATGGCCCTTTGACATATGAGACAGTTCAAGTGTTGAGCTGGAAGTCAACCTATCTAACTCATTTTATTTTGCATTATTGTGTACGTCTTTATTTATTAAATCTCAGCTTTTCATATAACAGTTTTACACTATAACCATTTAATGGTGGGGGGGGGCAGGTGGAAGGGAAGATGAGAATTCTAATGTTTTAATTCCATTCTCTGCCAGTTCATGTAGACACCACTAAAATAAGTAGGTCTACGCAAATACTGTATTATTCTCAGGCAATAAACTTGACCAATAGGAACCCGTTAAATTCAACTAATGAATACGTATTTAACTCTAATTAAAGGCAATCTAATGAGGGCCTTATGTAAATTCAAACAAACATCAAATATTAGGATCTCCTATGCGCCTGAAGGCGAATTATCCTTGTGGATTTAGCCATGTCAGGTTGGCTAAACAAAATAACACATTTTATGTTTCTCCATTTCATATTCCTGAATCCAAGGTGCCAAAAAACACAGCGATAAACGCTTTCTAAACACAGAGCCACCGCATAAAGAATGGATGTAAAAGTCTTCTATCCGTACAAACGACCTGACAGATAAAAGCTCAATCATAACCCAAGCTTGATTGAATGAATTCAATTAACATGCTCTGAAGTTGGAGTACTTTCTTTTCCATTTGTTGGATAATGCATTTCCTCTAGCTCTATGCAAACCTGCAGGTGCATAAGAGCTGAGGAGCTATTTTTCCATTTCGGGGGAAAAGAAAACCGTTTTTAAATTTACATATCTATCTCTGCTCAATGGCTCTATTACCAGTAATTGGCCGGGTACAATAACATAACTCAAAAATGGCTAAACCCATACATCTGTATTCATTTAATTAATTATGTGATCTCTTGGTTCGCTCCATCAGGCGCAGTAAGGTACACGGGATGATGAGCTGTTGACAAGGAGAGCAGATTTTTGTTTTGTAATCCTGGTATCCAGCAATTCTAAAATTATAACTTTTTAAAATGCGACTCATCTCAGCTCCATTTATCGATACCTTCTATTTAATTTACAGTTTACCCTTGCACGTTCTGAGTATACAACACAGAAATACAAATTAAGTTAACTGCGTCAATGGCAGGACGTTGCCACAACACATGGGCTGATTATGTTTGTTGCTTAAATTCTGAGTCAACAACTTTTGGGCATTGTTTTTGTATCAGTTAGCAGGCGCGGAAATCAGCTAGATACATTGCAGAGGGCAGAAACCAGTTAGGAAATAGGCTTGTAAAAAAGTGAATTATCTATTTTTATCTGACATAGCGGTGTTTTATAAATACCTAGGAGAATAAACCCATTACATCTAATTTGAATATTACAACAACCGTATGTGTGGTTTTATTTAGATATAGTTATTGTCACATGGAAGGAGCAAACGTTTGAAATAAACGGAGGTTTAAGGTTTTCTTACTTTAATTTGGATCACATGAATAAAACGTCTGCCTTTGTCCAGATGAGGTATTGTATAACATATCGTTTGGCTCCCCATTAATTGATGTTCCCTAAAGGAATATTCGTAAAGGTGAATTCAAAGGGGGAATGTCCAGCTTTAATGCAATTAAATTAGCATTCCAAGGCGGGGAAACGGTGCACACTAAACATTGTCAAGACATACACCGCAATAACAGATGCTTTGTAGAGAATGCAAACACAATTAAAGTTGCAGCTTGATCATTAAAACCATGAATGCTTTAGTATACCTGCTTTAACAGGATCTCAATGTTAGCTTGCAGGTTATACACAATCAGTGCAAATGTTTCGCCACAAGCCACAGTCACCTAAAGCTAAAACACAACTGAAATACTTTGGAATTTCTCACCACTAAATTATTTTGGGGTACATATTACTCAGGAACCCGGGATTGCCGAATAAGCCTGAACGATTTTTAATTATCTATTTTCAGCAGAAGAGTTGATTTTCATTCAGTGCCACGGTCTTACTTTAACATTTTAATGTAACATTCACCACTACTGCAACTTGCACATTTAGGAGTAACAATTATTCGTAAATTCATGCCCAGTATGGTAAGTTTAGCAGCTCAGATAGATTTACATATAATATTTAAATGTATACCACTGAGAGCGTACATCTATCCTAACTAGATTAAAACGTTTCGAATACAAGATTCCTCTTCGAAGACAAAGTGCAGTTTTATTGCACAAATAGAAAAGTAACAATTCAGAAACGTTATTATAGAAGATTAACCAACAGCTTTTTACAACTAAGTTCCAGAGGGGATCGTCGTTGTCCAAAGTGTGAGGAGAAATCTCATTAAGTAACAGGTGAATCCGAGTGAACAGGACATGCTCAAGTGGACCAGAAGGGACGCGAAGCGAGGGTTTATAGACAAAAAAAGTTAAAATTGATCTTTATACCTTGTTCGTGAAAAACGCAATCAAGTTTGTTAATAGGACAAAATGGCATACATATTGGCTGAAGTATTCAGCCGCAGACGTTATACACTGAAATTGTGCTTAATCTTAACAGAATTGATTTCTGTGGAAGAGCAGATTGGTGATGTGGGTGATAAATGTGCGAGCAAAAGCCAGGCCAAAATGGAAGAGGGTTCTCTAGAACAAAGGCTAAATGTGATGCCATATTTAAACAGGGGCCTGGCATACTCTTCATATATTTCAAAGAATAATTAACATAACTGTCATAGACTTTGAGATGCTCCAGTTCCTCCATCTATGCTCTCAATAAGTGTGTTTTGTGTCTTAATTGTTTAAATGTTGGTATATAACAATATGATGTCCACGAAATGTTCGAAAAGAGCTGGCAATTTTACACCGATACCATCGCATCCCAACATTAACCCCCACCACTGAATTCCCACCCCTCCCTGCTCCCTCACCACCGCTCCCCGCCGCATCCATTGAAAAAAAACCTCTCGGCTCTGCAGTAGACCGATTACGCTGAATGTTTGTTGTGTGGCATTGTCATTTCAGTTTAACTCACACTTAGTTACGAGTTCCTAACTAGAAAACGTTGCTATTAATTAACCAGACAACCAATACCGGAACGTGACGAAATCAACTAATTACGAAATTTGGATATTTAAAGAACATTTTGCAATGTAAACACCCGTGTACTTTTTTTCATTACAATATTTAATACACAGCTCCTCCAAAAGTCGTGAAATATTTTTGTTTCGGTTTTACGAAGCTTTTTGATGGTATGGCATGAATGAATCGTTATATTAGGAATACTCAACGTTCTCAGACCATAGAATGTTTAAGCCCAGTGAGGTTCCCAAACTCTTTTTTAAAAAATTACCAACATATTGGAAGTATCTCAACAAGATATGCGAATAATAGGTGACATTAAATCACATTCGATTCAGGCTGCTTAGAATATACTGAGATTTATTTTGCTATTTTTAATTTCCCCATTCCTTGAAACACTTAGTCTTCTTTCTTGAAACTGAAACCATTTTTAAGGCTTTTTTTTTGGGTAAAATAAGCTGCTTTTAAAAAGAAACTCAGCCCATAACTGTACACGCATATAAAATGCAGTGGTATACTACTCGACAGAGACTTTGGGGTCTGCAAAAGCTAATAATTATATATTGGGTAAGATGCAGGTGACCCGGCTAGGTGTTTTAACAATACCTGCTATTAATCAAGATCCCCACAGAATTCGGCGTCTACTGCTCTTGAGAACCTGAATTGCGTTGCTAGGCAATTCAGAGGGGAAAATATTAATGCCCTTTGTTAAGAAACCACCAAGTATTCCGCACGTTGAGCCCGACTCATATTTGCATTCCCAAAATAAACGGGAATTTTTTCAAAAGTGCAACTTACCGTTACCTTTATCAGTTCGGTTCCAGCAGGAAAATGGATGCTGATGTTGGAAAGCTGGCCCTAGACTGGAGTCGGTGGGAATTATCCTGTCACTGCTCGGGGTTGAGCGTGTGACTGGCGAGCGGGTTGCTCCTGTTAATTAAAATAAAAGAGCTGCTTGTTAAGGACGTTCCCGCATTGTGCCCGCAGTCTTAACGCTGGGCTCAATATATAACTGACGTGAAGGTGCGATCCCTGACCCGCCTCCAATACAAACCACCAGCTTTTTTCAGTATTATTTATTGACCTGTACCAGATTTACAAACACAAAGAAAATATAGTTTCCAGGGAAGGATGGGATTATGTTCTGCTAAATATCGTCGTTGATACATTAAGTTTATCTTTGTACTTTGCTTATATTTCCTAACTAACAATAAAATCATATTATAATCTAATTTCTTTAGTTTCTTGTCAAAGAAGTTCTGTTATCCATTCTATTTCCAAGCTGGCCGGCGTGAATAGCGTATCTTGTTTATTTGGTGGCTTTAACATGTTTTTGTTTCTCTGCTTCTATTGAACTGAACAGTTTGTTTGGAACTACAGACATCCAAGCTGCCGAGACACGGGAGCTATTCGCGACGAATACGTTGCATCTCATTTCGCCCCCGAAGTCTTTTTTTAAGACTTTGCTTTCATTCGCATCCTTCCTCAATGAGCCAGGTTTAATATTTAACTGCAAACAAGTGATAGCAGTTTAGAGTTGTTGCTGGCACTAATAGTGATTATTTCTGGTGCATCTCCAGCACAGCGGTGATAGATTGCTGAAGTTACATCGAATTGAATAGGTCACCACATCGGCGTGATCTGGTAATGAAATGCTTTCGGAAGTATTGCCGATGAAGTTCTTGTTCATTGTTCTCGTTGAATGGACAATTTGCAATGTTTAAGACGCGGTATAGGTCCTATTAACTTGCTTATTACGCAAAGGTTCTCTTTATTTGTCGTAAAATGCGTGAGACTAATAATCACTTTCGTACCGGGGTTTGCTGTGTTGGGATGGTTACAAGACCCAGCTTTCTGAGGTTAGGCTTTCTTCGGATCAGATATAAAGAATGACTTGAACAAGATTTTATCTTAAATTTATATGATACAATATTGTCTAATAAAGCGAATAAAACCCATTTTAAAGGCATATGTACCTGCGGTCCAGGAAAACCGAAATCTATGGTGTATTGGAAACGAGCTACAGTTGAGTAATACCTTACTTATGAACTACGAACTTGAACGACTCGTTGTAGGTGGGATCACGTGACCGCACATCTTGGCGTTACATTTGTAATCGTGACGATGTCACACACTGACGATGTCACACACAAAAAAAAAAACGCACGGAAGGTAATGACTGCGATTAAAAACAATCTATTCACAAAACTGTCCGATGGCTATAGGATATCACCACTTACTTGGTCCACTACCTCCTCCAGTACTTAACGACTCTGCAGATACATTTTATTGCACGAAGCTCTTTGCAATCGTTTTGGCTCGGAATATTTATCTGGAATACTGTGATCCTGATATCAAACAATTAGCTAAATAAACACTAGGATGGGAATTGAACAAAGAGCTTATGAATCGCGTTTCAACTTTAACAGTAAATTGTCCTCTGTTATGAAATTGTATTGACAATGCCCGTCCTAATCTGTAAAGACGTTCTTTGCCACTCTATGCAATCTATTCCTTGATTTCTAGCCAAAGTGTCAGAGTATTTTCTTGAATTCCACGTAGTGCCTTTGACAGAGAATTATGTACTATACATGTTGCGACTACAGTTTCCTGATACATTTATTTTGGTAATTATGAGACCAATACGAAATTCTCTCGAATATAATGATTAAACAGTGGTTGGTGTCTTCAAATGCGATTAGAGATCAATGCCACCGGACGTTTTATTTTCTTTCGTTGTTCTGTGACCTCTGATTAGTTCTCCTGTCGGTGATTAAACTTCTTCACTGAACATGATATAAGGGTCGAGGGCAATGAAGTTCTTTAAGAAATAGCTTCGAAAGTAAAGAAAAAATTGAGTTGCCTACGTAAGTGTTCATAGAGGATAGCTAATAAATCCTCACTTCCAAATCTCACAAATTTTTACCGGGAGCGTTTGAACCTGACATTACAATCAGATAGAATTTAATTTATTTTCGTGCAATGTCATTAAACTGTCACGTTTAGATAGGTTCTAGATAAGAACCGGAAGGTTGTGGATTAAAGGAAGGAAGGCAGAGTTCATGCGTAACAACAATCGAGCTACAACTAAATCCATTTCTGAAAGCAGATGTTTGAGCAACTTCTGTTTCCTCCAGCTAAGGGTCGGGTGATATTTTCCTGCTGTCCACATCTCATTATTGTGATATTGCTGAGAATATCCTTTCTATTATTGAAACTAATGCCTGGGTAACATACTGTGGTTTCATTACAATACCATCACTCCATCAGATGGTTAATTGACACCAAAGTCCATACCACCAATGGTTATGCCAGCATAGACCAGTCTAACTGGTTGCATCACTTTCTGATATGGAGGCACCAATGCACAGGATTGGAAAAAGCTACAGAGAGCTGTAACCTCAGCCAGCTCCGTCATGGGCACTAGCTTCCCTGCCTCTGAGGATATCTTCAAAAGGCAATGTCTCTAAAAGGCAGCATCCAGTGTTAAGGAGCCATCCTCTTCTCATTACTACCAGCATGGAGGAAATGGAGCAGCATGAAAATACACACTCAGTGTTTTAGGAACAACTTCTTCCCCTGTGCCATCAGATTTCTGAATGGCCCGTGAACTCAAGAAAACAACAGCATTATTTTGCTCTCTTTTAGCTCAAATATCAATCTATTTATTTATCTATTTATTTATTTCTTATTGTAACCTATAGTAACTTTTTATGTATTGCATTGTACTGCTGCTGCAAAAGAAAATATCACAACTTAGTCAATGATAATAAACCTGATTCTGACCAATCAAATTAGTGCTCCAATCTGGCCAGTTCCTTTCTCACTTATAGTTGGGCACCCTGCCCTCTTTAAATGGCGGGCTGTCAAGAATTGTTAATCACACTTGATGTCATTAGAACCTCCAATGTCCAATCAGCTATTGTATTATCTTGCTCTCACCCTCATTTGAAGAATTCCAGCTGATATTTATTCCATCATTCATCACCCAGGACCCGGCCATGCTCTGTTCTCACTGCTGCGACTGGGAAGGGGTTAGGTCCCACAGCACCAGGTTTAGTTAATACCCTTCAACCATCGGGTTCCTGAGCCAGCATAGATAACTTCACTCATCTCAACTCTGAAATGATTCCACAAAATATGGACTCACTTTCAAGGACTCTGAAACTCATGTTCTCAGCATTATATGTTTATTTATTATTATTTGTTTTTATTTGCACAGTTTGTTTTCCTTTGCACATTGGTTGTTTGTCAGTCTTTGTATGCAGATTTTCATTGGTTTTTTTGTGTTTCTGAATGGTTGCAAGAAAATGAATCTCAGGGTAGTATCAGTATGTACTTTGATAAAAAGTTCACCTTGAACTTTAAACTTTGAACCCAGTACTTCAGCCTTGCATTCACCCAACTACCAAGATCTGTGGAATGACACTCATTCAGACTCAGGCAGAAAAATGAACCTAATTTCTAACATTATAGAGGTGTCCTCAATGGCTCAAGTCTACTTACTCTCCATCATTTTGGATCCCAGATGCTCTAGTTTAGTGGTCAACCAGCCCTCTTGTTATTCATGCCTGCTTCCTGTCCAATCCCCAACACAAGTACAAAATTCCACTTTCTCATTATGATAGCTTGATGATACAATGCTTAGATTAGGATCATCTGCTACAACTTTAACAGAGGATCAAATGCTTCCTGCTGGACTCCGTCCTACCACCATTTTATGAATATGATTCTGTGACTCTCTCTAAATTCATCTACCACCTCACCTTCATCCACTCATGAGAAAAACTTCCCAACCACCCACAGTGCCACATCACTTTCCAACCCAACCAGAGCATCAGGCCAGGATACAATCTCTCACACACTCTCATTGTTCCTCACAGCTCAGCTTCAGGCAAGGTCTAGACCCAACCTCCAGACATCGGTAGCTTCTGTTTTACCAATGTGTGGTGCATTATTTAAAAAGAATGATAGACTTCAACAAGACAGCAAAGAGCATGAGATGCATACGGATATTGTGGGAAACAAAAACAAAAAGAAACATGCAGTCTTCAAATAATTGTCTAGAAATGAAAGCAAAGGAAAAAGTGTAAAGGTGCAGACTATGACAGAGGCAAAGTAAAATGAAGACAGGAAATGCAATAGGTAGAATTAGCTGGCATTAGAGAAATGAAATAGAAATAGAATTTCTGTATCAATTCTTATTGCTTATATATACAGCTCACATATGAGCCATATATGAGCTATATATAGGAGCAATAAGAATTGATATGCCTGGGATCTAATTGTAGAATCACTGCTTGTGTTGTGTGTGTGTGTGGGGGGAGGGGGACCGTTTGTTTATGCAGTTTTCCCCAACAAAAAGTGGTGAATCTGCAGTTAAATCCCAGACATACCAGTTCTTATTGCTTATACACTGTATACAGCTCATTAGCTGGATTGTTTGAAGATTGTGGGATGGTTAAATCTAATATTTGAAAAAAGAACTGTTTCACAATTTGGAGGTATACTGAAATTAATGTGAATGTTGCTCTAAACTTGAAACTAGCTTGGCTCCCCAAGCTCTATATGCTGATTTCACAGAAATGAGAGAATTTCAATTTTTAAGCCAAACAGTATATTAAGGAAGGTTGTACTCACTTGCTGAGATTGTTATCTTAAAGTGATTAATTAAATTATTACAAAAATAAACCAAATTTTAAGTAGCAGTTGCCATGCCCCATGCAGTTTCAGAACATCAAGGAATATTTTTTAAAAATTTGCAATCCCCAATTCTTGTGGGCCAATAGTGCAGACAATTTGCATACCACGAGGTCCCTCAAACAAGACTGAAACAAGTGCCCTGAGTCATATTGGGGTTAAGTGTAAATGCTGATGAAATCTGTACTAATTCAATAAAATATGCCATGCAGAGTAAGAGGGTGAGGTTTCAGGTAAAATGTTCGTGCTAAGACAGCAGCTTCAAAAGTGAACTCTCAATCTAAAAAATTGATAGCTCAGGTTTGATTTGGAAGGAAAAATCCTCCTACTAATGCAAGCTGATATAATGTTGATTTGTGTTCTGATCTAATTACTAAAAATCTAATTAGACTGTATTCTCAAAACAACATGGCTCTTTTAAAGTAATATCACTTGCATTAATGGAAGTCTTTCCATTTAGTTTTAAATACTAAATCATTGCACGAAGCATAGTTACTGATTGACAAAAAGCCATTATGGAAAACCAAAAATTCTACTATTGACATGTTGGTAATTGTTGAACATTACAATACATCTGCCTACCTGGTTGCGACCATAATGAGTGATTAATTATTGTGTATCAGAATTGACTCCCTGCTCACCTTACGGTCCCAGTGCCGCAGCTTCTGTCGTGACCTCAGCTGAATACGAGTGCAGAGCTTGTACATTCTCTCTCAAACTGTGCGGGCTTCCTCCAGACCATCCTGTTTCCCGAGTCCAATATAAAGACATGTGGATTGCTCACTTCATTAAAGGAGTCTGTGCGAGCATGAGAGGAGGCATCTCAGTGTGTTATGGCAATTGTCCTGTATCAGACTGCAAAGCACTCCAGCATGTGGTGAAGACTGCCCAGCGGATTATCGGCATCCAATTGCCCACCATTGAGAACATCTACCATAAACGCTGCCTGGGCAGGGAAAAGCATTTTCAAGGATGCATCTCACCCTAACCATGGACTTTTTACTCTCTCCCATCCGGTAGGCGCTACAACAGCCTCCACTCCCACACCAGCAGGCACAGGAAGAGCTTCTTCCCTGAGGCTGTGACACTGCTGAACCTCTCATCACAGCGCTAAGCAGTATTGCATCCGTATTGTACTGTCTCAGTACTTTAATATTTGTGTGCTGTAGCACTTTTTTTATTCACAGTTATTTTGTAAATAACACTATTCTTTGCATTTCTGGTCAGATGATAACTGCATTTCATTGGCTTTTTATCTGTACTCGGCACAATGACAATAAGGTTGAATCTAATCTAATGAGGAGGGGTAAAGAGCAATGAGTCAGTTCAAACCTAGAGTTTGGGGTCATATCATTAACTAATCTGCAGGTTAATACCAAAGATTAGAGCCCAAAGATCAATCAGTAGTCCGGAAGTTGAAGCCTGAAGACTAGAGGCTGGCGGGCTGTTCTGAAGATGGAGAACTATCTGTGTGCGGGTGGGATGGGTGGTGGGGGCTTGATTTGCTGTTGTTCTTTTGTTGCTGTTGTGTTCTCTTTTGTTGTGCCCTGTGTTGTTCTGCAGAGTATTGTGGGCATGCTATGTTGGCACCTGAATGTGTAGTGTTATTTGTGGGTTGCCCCAGCACTTTGCTAGGTTTTGTTGGTGTTAATGCAAACGGCATATTTCACTCTATGTGTTGATGTACAAGTGATAAATGTGAACATGAATCTGAGTCCGTTACTGGAAACTGTATGGGTTTCTGCTACACCTGGGAGAAGGGCATATAGGAAGAAAAGGTTTATGTAAAATCATGTGGGATGGTTAGTGTGAACTCAATGGGTCAAAGGTGTTATTTCCATCGTGCATTACTCTCTGAAATTTAATCCTTGTTTCTGGAAATTGTAAAGTAATTGAGATGTTGAACATGCAATTAACGAATTATTGCATCTCTTATTGGAAAGTTGATCTTGAAAATATGATTTAAGTGTTTTTAATTTTATCAGCTGTGGAAGTCAGAAGACGTAAATGTAAGTATGTTGAGAGGACATTTCAATGTTGATATTTATTCCATTTTTTGTATTATCTCCAACAAGAAGGTATGGAATTACCTCATTACTATCTAATGGCTCTTCACCATTAACTTCAAAATAATTGCAGTTTATGAAGAACATTTAAGACATTATTTGTTGAACTAGAGAGTGTGAACAATCCAGCACAGGATTCAGGAGATGAGATTTTATGAATACCCTCATCTTCAAAGCATTGAACAACTAGAAAATGAATTTAACTGCTCCAGCTCAAAATATAATATTTTGTTCCTGACTGTAGAAAATAGACCAGAAAATCCACCCTTCCCTTTGCACTTTTGAAAATGCAATAAATACAATTGCATAAAGAGTTAGGAAGTATGTAGAAGGGATTTAGGATATTTTGCATTGTTTTTTAGCTTGAAGCATTTACAACTGTACACTTTATGTTTATAATTTCAATTTCCATCTGCAGTTAATGCTGTACATATAAAAAGTGCTTAGTGGTGTGCTGGAAAGTCTGTGAGCTGCAGTGCCAAGTACCTGGTGCTCGAAGGTAGCTTAACCCAAGTAGTACTTTTTTTTGATGGGTACAAACATGATGTACCTAAATGGCCTCTGCCTGTATTGTAAATTCTCCACTCTTCTGTGAAAATATTTTAGTTAAAACATTATATAACATACAAGTTTAGGTTCATCATGGTTGCTTACAATATTATTGGTCATGGTGATTAATACATTAAAAAGTTATTCAGTTCATTTACTTTGAAAATACTGAACATTTAGTCAAACACATACATTCTGATTTTAATAAGTTTCCAAATCAGGCTCATTCTCATTTTCAAGGTAACCATTTGTTCCATTCTGCTGTCTTCTTTATGGCTGCCAATAATAACTACTAGCAAAAGATTAAAATATAGCGGACTGCGGCAGCCACATCAGTTTATTCCTCTCCTCAAGATGTATCATTCAATGATCATATGACGTTTATGCTAAGAGGTGGTCCAGACTGATAGCACTTGTTGCAAATTGCTGGCTACTTTGGTAATCAATCATAACTATTTGGATGGGAACCTGTCCTGTAATAATCTTTGCGAATGTACCACTCAAGCCAGATAGTGATTTACTTATTTTCAATGATTATTTCAGGAGCATGTTCTTATATATTATCATTGAAGTAATCCATATTTTTAGCAAAGAGAACTGACATTGCCCTAATATTTGTTGAATACATTTTTTACTCTGCAGGAAAAAATATTCATCTGCCTGTCAAGTTGACAGTTTCGTGATATTGTATCATGTCTAATATATTTTGGAAATGCACAGGCATTCAGATTTTGAACAGATTTATAAAAATGATGCTAAAACAGCTTATTAATTGAAAGGAGGGAGGGGAAGACTGAGGAAAAATATTTTCAAATGCAAATGTCAGAATCCTTGAAAAGCATTCTTACATTGTCAAAATTGTAATAATCTGACTCAAAATAATAAACTGCACCAATTTTGAACAAATTATAGGTAACAAGTTGTTTGTGGAATGAAGCCTTAAGGTCTATTTAGTAGAAACTCTTCATTCTACCCAAAATATCATGAATGCATGATAAATATATAGCTTTCTTGTGATCTTTTATGAGTATTTTCAAGTTTACCTCTAATGTCACAAATACTGACATTCACATTATTTTATCATGAATTCATTGACAAGAATGTTGATATTTATTGGCTATTGGCAAGCCTACTTGCTAAATCATATGATAAATATACTCAACTTTCTCACAGTGGCAAATGTAGAAGTCCATGACAGCAATGGTGGAAATGACCAGCACATATTCCTTGTGAAGCCAAGTACCATTTTCACCTCAAGGGCACCTTCTCTTGTCTTGTGTGACATGGTTATTGCACTATTGGGCATAGGCTTAACAGAACTGGCACCAGGAAAGTTGACATCTATTATGGACTGTGGACAATCAGCAGCAGTGGCAATGTACCCCATCACAATCTATAATCTTATTGTTTGGCATATCGTTCATTCTATCATTACAACCAACTGACAGGATCAACCATGATTCAATAGGGAATGGAAACTGACATGCTAGATTTATTTAAAACCAAGCATCAGTTGGAAAACATGCATCACAGGACTGCAGAGTAACACACACAAAATGCTGGAGGAACCCAGCAGATTGAGCAGCATCTGTGGAAAGGAATAAAAAATTGTCTTTTTGGGCCAAGACCCTTCATCAGGACTACATTCATGATGAGCAGCATACACAATAGACAGAACTAAGCAATTTTGCAACCAATGGATCAGATCAAATCTCTGCAGCTCTAATGTACTTGAATGCCATCAACTAAAGAGCTAATAGGGGGAGTAACCCTGTCCTCAGTCGTGACTGAGCCCAGGAAGTGAGTGATTATAGGACAAGCCTAAATCATTTGTGTCAATGAAGAGGCAAGAAATTAACCCAACTCAGTTTCTTGAAATAACCCAGCAGGTCAGGCAGCATCAATGGAGAGGAATAAACAGTGGATGTTTCTGGCCGAGACCCTTCATCACGGCTCAACCCGAAACATCGATTGTTTACTGCTCTCCATGGAGGCTGCCTGACATGTAGAGTTCCTACAACATTTTGTGTGTGTTACTCTGGATTTCCAGCATCTGCAGAATCTCTTGTGTTCTTTCTGACACTTCACCATTACAGAAGCCAGTCACCAGCTAATTTGATTTATTCTTCATGATATAAAAACATGCCTGAGAACACTGGAAGTGGCCCAGGACTGAAGACTTATGCTCTTGCACTAATCATGCCTCCAGTGAAGGTGCTCCAGTATGATTACAAAGCCAACATCTTCTCAACAGTGAGGTGTGGCCTACTCACAGGAAGGACAAATCCAATATGGCTCCCAAATTCATGGAATTGCTCTTCCTCCATCAAGGTGAAAGGTTTTGATCTGAATCTTTGACTATCTAATTTCCTCTACAGATGCTGCCTGACCAACTAAGTTTCTCAAACAGTTTGTCTTTTGCTCAACATTCTGGCCATTAAGTGGCAAGGCAATGATTATTTCCAACATGGGAGATTCTGACTATTTACTTTGACACTCAATGATATTACCATTGCCAAGTCCCCTTCCATCAAAATCATGATGGTAACTACTGACCAAAAATTCAACTGGACCAGCAAATAAATACTATAGCTGCAAAATCACATGAGAAACTGGGTATCCTATAGATACTCACCCATCTGCTAAAACTTAAGTCTTTCTTCTGTCTGTAATTCACAAATCAAAAGTTCAAAGGTTCATTATATTGTCAAAGTATGCATGTAAAACACAACTCATCTTCTCCAGATAGCCATGAAATACAAGAAAGCCATAGGAGTTATTGAAAGAAAAGACATCAACTGCCCCCACTTGAAGAAGAAAATGAAAAAGAAACAAAACTCACAAACCCCAAACCCCCAAACCCATCTCTTGCCCATCCAGAAAATGGCAGCTAGAACATCAAAAACCCCAAAACCCATCCCCTCTCTCTAAAAAAAAAGTGACAATAGCATCAAATCCCCAACCCCTCTCTCACACACAAAAACTAACAGATCACTCACACAGAAAAACGCCAATAAGAACATCAGACCCCAAGTCCCCAACCCCTCCCACGCACAAAAAGAAACATACTACCCACCTGCCAATTGGCAACAAGAAAGAAAGCACAGAAAACTGAAGGGGACCATATAAACTACACTCCAATAATCACATAAATCTCAGAATTTCAAAAAAATCCTCTTGTCAGCATTGAGGAGAGGGGCTGCACAAACTTAGTCCTTCCGTAAAGAGCGCTCGCCACGCCAGGTCTGACTGCCAACGACCCCATGGCCTTTGTGGAGAGTGACCGCTGACCTCCTCCTCAATGCTTCAGTCTTCCTCGATGCTTCAAAATGCAGTTGATCATGGCCCCACATCCCATCTTTGGTCTTCTCTATGAGGCCACTCGTTCTCTCGCTCCTCTCCGGGAACAGGAGAGCACTGGATCACTTGATCAAATTTCAAACTGCAAATCACAAGATCCAACAGTTTCTGAAACACAACCGAGACAGAAAGGACAAGTAGAAGATGTAGAGAAAGTGAAAGAATTGAAGAGATTAGCTGTTTGGAAGATGTCGCCCGAGGATTTATTGTGCAGTGGCGGCATCCTGACTGGAAGTCAATTATTCAGGAGGACTATGGCGTTTTCCCCAGTTCCCTAGGCGAGGATTGCTCAAACAACCCATAGAACCCATGGAAACCATTTGGCCCAGATGGTGTACCTAGCCGCATTCTGAAGACCTGTGCTAATTACCTGGCTGAAATGTTTACTGCTGTCTTTAACTCCTTGCTTCAGCAGTCTGAGGTACCTAACTGCTTCAAGCAGGCTTCAATCATACCAGTGCTCAAGAAGAACGTGGTAATGTGCCTCAGTGACGATCGTCTGGCAGCACTAACATGCACTATTATGAAATGCTTTGGGAGGATTATCATGAAACTTATCATGTCCTGCCTGAGGAGTGACTTGGATCCACTCCAATTGCCTACCATTGTAATAGGTCAACAGCAGATGCTCATTGGCTTTTCACTCAGCTCTGGAACATCTGGACAATGAATATTCATATCTCAGGATGTTCTTCATTGACTACAGTTCAGCATTCAATGCTATCATTCCTTCTAAACTAATCACTAAGCTCCAAGACCTAGGGCTCGGTACCTCCCTATGTCACTGCATCCTTGATTTCCACAGCTGCAGACCCCAGTCAGTATGAAATGGCAGCATCTCCTCCACCATCATCTCCAGCACAAATACACCACCAGGCTGTGTGCTTAGCCCCCTGCTCTACTCGCTTACATCTATGACAGTTATTCACAGAATTAAAGGTGGTGACGAATCGGAGAGTGAATGAAAATCTGGTTGAATGGTGGCACAACAACAATCTCTCACTCGTCATCAGTAAAACCAAGAAGCTGATTATTGATTACAAGAGAGGAAACCAGAGGTCCATGAAACCATCCTCATTAAGGGATTGGAGGTGGAGATGGTCAGTAACTTTAAATTCCTTGGTTTTATTTTATCTGAAGATCTGTCCTGCTACCTGCTCATAAGTGCCATTACAAAGAAGATACAACAGTGCCTATACTTTCTTAGAGGTTTGCACAGATTCAGCGTGTCATCTAAAATTTTGAGAAACTCCTATTGATGCAGTGTCGAGTATCCTGATTAGCTGCATCACGGCCTGGTATGGAAACACCAATGCCTAGGAATGGAAGAGGCTGCAGACAGTGGTGAATACAGCCCAGCCCATAACAGGAAAAGCCCTCCCCACCATTGAGCACATCTGCAAGGAGCACTGCCACAGAAAGCAGTATCCATCATCAAGAACACCAACTGTCCAGGCCATGTACTCTTCTCACTGCTGTCATTTGGAAAGAAATACAGAATTCTCCATGTTCGGGAACAGCTATTACCCTTCAACCATCAGGCTTCTAAACCAGTGCGGATAACTTCATTCACCTCAATACTGAACTGATGCCATATTATATGGACTTTCTTTCAAGGACTCTACAACAGGTGTTCTTAGTATTATTTACTTATTATTATTACTTTTTTTCTCAGATCAAGCTGGTAAAGCCTGAGGTCACAGACATAGCCAAGCACACTCATTTCCCAATTGCTAGGGCCTTTTGGACTATTCTAGTGATGTTTAGTCGCCAAGCATCTATGTTCCATCTGCCAGAAAAAGTGGGATCTCCCAGTAGCCACTCATTTTAATTCCATTTCCCATTTCCTTTCTGATATATCCATCCATGGCCTCCTCCACTGTCATGATAAGGCCACACCTAGCTTGGAGAAACAATACCTTATATTCTGTTTGGGTAGCCTCCAACCTGATGGCATGAACATCGATTTCTCAAACTTCCAGTAATGTTTCCCCCCCTTCACCATTTCACGTCCACTTTTCCCTCGCTCATGTTACTTCCTTGCCTGCCCATCACCTCCCTCTGGTGCTCCTCCTTTTTTCTTTCTTCCATGACCTTCTGTCTCTTTCACCAATGAACTTCCCAGCTCTTTGCTTCATCCTTCCCCCTCCAAGTTTCACCTATCACCTGCTGTTTCTCTCTCCTCACCTTTCAAATCTACTCCTCAGCTTTTTTTTCCAGTCCTGCTGAAGGATTTCGGCCCGAAACGTCGACTGTGCTTTTTTCCTGCTGAGTTTCTCCAGTATTTTGTGGGTGTTTAGTATCATGACTTTCTATAAATTTACTTAGATATTGCTGTGTAGGCCTAGTTGTTTAATGTTATTGTGCAGTAACTTTGGGATGATACCATTTGTAGTTTGGCCATGTATACCCAGTTCATGTTCCATAGTCTATCAATTTCTTCTTTTAATTCAGCATATTCTGGTGTTTTTACTTCTTGATTTCTGTATTTTCTGTGTGTTTTGAAAGGCTATATCTATTAATTAAGTTGTTTTTTGCTAGTTTATCCTGTAATATAATATCCAGACAGTTATTATGGATTGTCCTATCTGTAATAATGGATTGGTCATAATTTCATTTGTAAACTCTGACTCTAAACTGGATTTTATGAGTTCACATTTTAAAGTAAGATTTTGATGAACGATGTTTGCCACTTGATTGTGCCCATTTAAGTAATCAGATTGAGTTAAACTATTGCAGGATCCTGTAACGTATTGGATTGTTTCTGGTTTTGTTTGGCATTTTCTGCATTAATTCTCTTGAATTCGTTGGTCTTTTATTATGTATCTTTGATCATTTTTTGTGTTAATCTCCTGGTCCTGTATTGCCACAGGAACGCCTCTGTTTCTGGGCAGAGGTCTCCAACTCTGAGCCAGGTGTTCAATGCGTCCTTGTCGACATCTAGTCTGCTCAGATGCGGGGATGTTTCCATGGAGGGTCATGTGCTTTGATTGGTTAACATTTTCTTCCGTAGAAATAATTTCTTTGTTGTTCAATTAAGTTTAGTGGTGTGCACTTCTTACCAGAATTGCATATGCTCACATGGAGTGTTGAATCCTGTTTTTGTTGATGAAAATTATCTGACTGTTGTGTAAATTTTGTATATTTCTTAGTCCTCTTCCTCCTTCTATACTAGGTAATATTAATCTATGTATTATTGTCGTTTTTGCACATTGGTTGCTTGTCAATATTTGTGTTTATTTTTCATTGATTCTATTGTAATGTTCAATTGGGACACATCAGGAACTGTACATTTTGGTCCGATTTAGTGGCTGCTCCATTTAGCCGGTTTCCTGGAAATTGCTAAAAATATTTAAAAAAAGACAAACTTCCATTTAACCAAGTAAGAAATTATGTATTTAAATAAAATTAGAACAAATTAGGACACAATCAACACTATTTCAGTCGGCTGTGGTCGGGTGCTTCCAATGCATCAGCAAGTTTGCGGCACTTGGAGGTTCACGGGAGGGAGAATTTCTCCCTTCTGCCATCTGCGTGAGATGATGGGGCTATCAGGACTTGAGATGTTTTTTTACTGTGCCCACGGTCTGCTCTTTATCAAATTATGGTATTGCTTTGCACTGTTGTAATTATATGTTATTATTATGTGGTTTTGTCAGTTTTTGTCTTGGTTTGTCCTGTATTTCTGTGATATATTTCTGGAGGAACATTGTATCATTTTTTAATGCATGCATTTCTAAATGACAATAAATGAGGACTGAGTGTCCTCATAATCTAATCTAATCTAATCTTATAGCTCTGTGTTAGTTCCTAATATTTATCGATGGAGGAATTCATCCACTGTATGCTGCCACATTCTTTTGATTGACTGTAAATTAACAAAATCAGCACAGACACCTAGTATAGATGATGGACTGCTTTCATGCAATTTTCGACATTACATCCTCCAAATCTTCATTTCCATTGCAACATTCAAGACGATTGTCAATACCTCCACATTCTTCATAGTGGAAGTAATGAAATTGTTTTATTTTCATGCTTGGCTGTGTCTGGCATCTCCAAGACTGAATGCTTGAAACTGCAGTGAGCAAAATAATTCTGAATTGTCTTACTGCTTATTCCTTACGAGCTATCAGTGACAAAAATCACTCCTTTTTGAACACAAGCACATGCAATTGATGTTATTTAAAAAACTGTTTCCTCTAGGCTCAGTGCAGTGATGCACACTTGTATGCATTAGATGCTGGTTGTAAACTAACTGGAATGCTCTGTATTTCTTTGTTCTACTGTGAATGCCTGTAAGAAAATAAATCTCAAGGTTTGTATATGGTAATATACCCATACTTGGATAATAAATTTACTATGAACTTTGAGCAACATTCAAGAAACTCAGTAACATCCAGGACAAAGCAGCTGACTTAATTGATACACATCTGCCTCCGTAACTACTCATTCCCTCCGCCGCCATCACATTGCAGCTACAGTATGTACCATCTACAAGATGCACTGCAGTAATTCACTAAGTCTACTCCAATGTCCCCTGAGCAATAGAAGACAAGTTCAAAGTTCAAAGTAAAGTTATTTTCAAAGTACATATATATTATGACAGTATATACTACCCTGAGTTCATTTTGTTGTGGACAGCATAGTAAATACAAAGAAACACAATAGATTAAACGAAAGATGGATAAATAGCCGACATGCAAATGGCAGCAAGCTGTGCAGATACAAAATGTAAAAAAAAAACAAATAAAGTAATAATAAGAAATAAATAAACAATAATTATTGAGAATGTGAGATGAAAAGTTCTTGAAAGTGAGTCCATAGGTTGTGGAAGCATTTAAATGATAGGGCAGTGAAGATGAGTGAATTTATCCCCACTGGTTTGAGAGCTTGATGGTTGAGGAGTAATAACCATTCCTGAAGCTGGTTTTGAGGGTCCGAGACTTCTGTGCCTTCTTCCTGAAGGCAGCAGCAAGAAGAGAGCATGGCCTGGATGGTGAGAGTCCTTGATGATGGATGTTGCTTTCCTGCAACGGTGCTTTGTGTAGATGTGCATACTCGCGAGGAGGACTTTATCCATGATGGACTTCTTTTGTAGGCATTTCCATTCAAGAGCATACCAGGCCATGATGCAACCATTCAGTACACTCTCCACTGTGCATCTATAGCAGTGAACATTTTGGATGACATGCCAAAACTGCACAAAGCTTTAAGAAAGCTGTGCTTTCTTTGTTATGGCACTTATGGTATTGGGTCTGGGACATATACTCTGAAATTTAATGCCAAAAACTTTAAAGACCCTCTCTACCTGGCTCTCTGGTTTCCTCCACCTATAGTCAATAACCAGCTCTTTGATTTTGCTGACATTGAGTGAGAGGTTGTTTTGGTGGCATCAGATTTTCAATATCCCTCCTATGTGCTGATTTGTCAGGACATTTAATTCGGTCAGTGGTAGTGGTATCTTTAGCAAACTTATATAGGGCATTGGAGCTGTGCTTGACCTCACATTCATAATTATAAAGTGCATAGAACTGGGGCTAGGCACACAGCCTTGTGCTGATGGAGATTGCGGAGAAGATGCTTTTGCCAATCTGAAGTGACTGGAGACTGCACCTGTGGATATCAAGGATCCAGTTGCACAAGAAGGTCTTGAGGTTTTATTGATTAGATTTTAAAGGGGATAATGGTATTGGATGCTAAGCTGTAGTCAATGACGAGCATCCCGATGTATGCATCTTTGCTGTCCAGATGTTCCAAGGTTGAGTGAAGAACCAATGAAATGGCATATGTTGTGAATCTGTTGTGCCAGTAGGCAAAATGGAGGGGATTCAGTTCTCTCCTCAGGCAGGAGTTGATATGTTTCATCACCAACATCTCAAAGCACCTTATCACAGTGAATGTACTGAGAGCTACTGGACGAAAGTCACTGAGGTAGGTTACCACCTTCTTCTTAGGCACCAGTATAATTGAAGCCTGCTTGAAGCAGGTGGGTGTCTTAGACTGCCAAAGCAAGAGGTTAAAGATATTAGTGAACACTCCAGCCAATCGATCAGCACAGGTCTGCGGTACGTGGCCTGGTACCTAGTCTAGGCCAGATGCTTTCTGTAGGTTCACCCTCCTGAAGAATGCTCTCATCGGCCTCAGAGACCAAAATTACAAAGTTATTGGGGCTGTGGGGGTTAGTGAAGGCACTTCCATGTTTTGTTGGTCAAAGCAAACGTAGAAGGCATTGAGCTCATCTGGGAGCAAAACCTTGTTCTCATGTATGTTGCTTGGTTTCTCTTTGTAGGAGGTGATAGCATTCAAGCCCTGCCACAGATGTCAAGCATCTTTCAGTGATTCAAGTTCGGTCTGGAATTGCAACTTCACATGTGAGATAGCTTTCTGTTGATCATATCTGCTTGAATTTTACTTGGTCCCCAACCCTGAGTGCCACTGATCTGTCTTTCAGCAGATTGCAGATCTCTTGGTTCATTCTGGTTGGGGAAGACTCTAAGTGATTTTGTGGGGACACACTCGTCCACAACTGACTTTATAAAGTCCATGACAACTGTGGCATTCTTGTTCAGATCTCCAATGAGCCCTTGAACAAAGCCCAGTCTTCTGACTTGGTGCAGTCCCATCCACGCTCCTCCACCTCCCGCAACCACCTCTTCATTGTTTTTACTTCTAGAGCCTTGTTGTTTAGCCTCTGACAAACAGATGATCAGATTTCACAAAAGGTGTTCTAGGGATGGTATGTGGACACTTATTATGGTACTGTAGATATGGTCAAGTGTGTTGGGATGCCTGGTGATGTAGGGGATATGTTGATGAAAATTGGGCAGAGATTTCTCCAAGCAATTTTGACTGAAGTTACAAACAATGACTTGAAGGCGTTGGGTAAGTTGTTTCTTGTTAGCCAATGGTGGCACTCAATATGATTGCTTGCTTAACATTGGCCTTCGGTGTTTTGTAAACTGCGGTCAGGATCAAGGAGAATGGACGGCACTTAATTATTAGATGCTCAGGAGCATAGGAAAACTACCATAGGCAGGTTTCCCTCCAAGCCATACAGCATCTTATCTTGGAAATATATCACCACTGTTGATGAGTTTCAATTGGGTAACCTTCCCCACATTGTGTGTGGCCTTTACCAGAAGAGCTGAAGTGGCTCAAGATCGCTTCACATCAGTTTTCCAAGGATAAGTAGAGATGGGCAACAAATGCTTTGACAGTGTTGTGCGGTCCTGGAAAAATTGATACAGTCAATAAGAAAAATGTCCGAACCTGATATATATTCTACTTACTTCAACACAGAATAATGCCATTTGGCCCAACATGTCTAAGCCTGTTCCCAGAAGAGCGATTCCTTCAGTCCCATCCTCCTTTCCTTTATTTGTCTGTTGCTCCACAACTTCATTGGCTATTGGAAATTGTCTTGAATACTGGTAGGCTGTAGGACCATCAGGATGGAATTGATAGGTGTACAAAAGGTGGTGGATTGCAAGGACAGTAAATACAGCCATGGGGTTGTTCTAAGAGTTGACTTAGACACAATGTGCTCAATGATCTTCTTCCATAGTGTAAGGAGATACCGTATTAGAGAAAAACATGCCCATTGACTCCTTTCTCTCTTACCTATACTAATTTATAAATTTATCTACTGATTCATCCTTGGGATATGTGAAACAGCCAGACTGTCCAGCAATGTAGTTGCACGGCAAACTTGTAAATTACACACACACACATCTGAGACCTGCAGTGAACACAGTCCTCAGAACTGTGAAGCAGGTATGATTCATACTTATTCAAATCTGCATTATTTCACTTCGTCATGGATTACTATTAAGAGTGCATTAAAATTTCCGTTAGAGTTTATTTTGAGCTGGAAAAGGATTTTTAAAGAAATTGAATTTCTATGTAAAATTAGGCATACTGAAAAAAATTACAGAGCAAAGTCTTGAATAAGCAAGTGCTAAACAACCTTTGATATATTGTTTCAAATTAATTAAAATTTATTTAATCTATATTTATTTGAAATCCTTATGTCTGAACATACACTATAAATTGTCCCAGTCAGCATGTCTTGTTACAAGGAAGGCACACAAGGCCTAATATTTCAATAGAGGTTGAGGAGATTTGGTATGTTACCAGGGACTCGAGCAAATTTCTACAGATGTACCGTGGAGAGCATTCTCACTCCATCACCATCCAACATGGAAGAGCTAATGCACAGGATCCAAAAATCTGCAGCGGCTTGTAAACTCAGCCAGATCCATCGTGGGCACCAGCCTCCTCACTGTTGAGGACATCTTCAACGGCGATGCCTTAAGAAGGTAGCATCCATTATTAAGGAACCTCAACATCCAAGACAAGTCCTTTTGTCATTGCTACCACCAGGGAGGAGGTACAGGAGCCTGAAGACACACACTCCATTTTGTAGGAACAGCTTCTTCATCACCATTAGAATTTTGATCCAAAAGTGAACCCATGGACATTACCTCACTTCTTGTTCTCTTTTTGGACTGCCAATTTCTTATATTCTTATTGTAATTTATAGTAACTGGTTACATGTATTGCACTGTACTGCTGCTGCAAAACAACAAATTTTATGAGACATGCCAGTGATATGAAATTTGATTCTGATTCTGTTGTAATTACACCCAGCTACCAGAGGAAGCACTGCACCACCACCACTAGCAGAAAGGTGTCATTACAACATAGAGTTTGCATTTTCAGTTTTCATTATTAAGGAAGACATGTAAATTGGAATGAAAATATGAACCAAATGTATGAGGTTAAATCTGTGACTGAATTACCTTTGTGCAGTCTGTACAGTTCTTCCTGATCCTTTAAACTTATGTTTAAACAATAAAAAGTGTTGGATATGCTTGTCAGATCAGGTGAAGAAACAATGTTAAAACTTCAAACCAATCTGATGAAGGGACATTGATTTGAAACATTAACTTTGTCTGCTATTTCCAGCACCTCCCAATTTTATTTAAGATTTCCAATGCCTGCAGTTTTACTTTTGCTTTTCATCTGAAAGTTAACTTGATCTGAGTTCATCATGGATTTTTCAATTATGATTCCCATTAAGAAACTCTTGCAAAATGCAAATTCGATATCTTGCAGACTTTGCCTTGAACTTACACCTGCACTCATTCATCATAGAATGGAATGGGTCGAAGGTGAAGAAAAGTTTAAATCAAGTTGAGTTTATTGTCATATACGTTAGTATGGTAAAGCACAGGTACAGTGGAAAACTTGCTTACAACAGCATTGCTGGCATGTAAACTGTTCATTGCTATTGTCAAAGCAACCTACTGACATGATTTGTATATTACTCATTGAAATATAGAAACTGTGGAATTAAATAGTTACTCATTTATCACAGCTCGGAGAGTTCCGGAGTTTGGAGTAAATTTCCGGCACCGTCTTTGAGAGGTTTGTACGTTCTCCACATGATCCCATGGGTTTAACTCCAGCTGCCCCGGTTCCCTCTCACAATCCAAAGGCGTACTGGTTAGTAAGTTAATTGGTCATTGTAAATTCTTTTGTGATTAAACTAGTGCTAATCAGCTGGGTTTCTGGGTGGGGTGGCCTGTTGGACCAGAAGGGCCTTTTCCGCACTGTATCTCTTTCTTTCTTTCTTTTTAAATCTTTTTATTGAATAAGTATACAAAGGGTAAACCATAAAGGCACTAATACACTGTTAGAAATTACAGGAGATATTAATACAGAAGAAAAAATTGATACAAACAGTGCAATTTAAACATAAAATAATATGGTAAAATAATAGTATACTGATATATATATATATATATATCAATAAAGAAAAGGAAAACAAACCCCAAAAAAAGACCCCCCAAAAAAACCCACCGTGCAACTAAACTAAAAGCAAAGCAAAGCAAAGCAATGGGCTAACTCGGAAACAGGTAGAGTTAAAGAACTTAAAATCACGTCCTCAAACCTGACCTCCATTAAAAACAGTTAAAAAAAAAGGCAAGAAGGGAATATAAATATGGAACAAAAGAGAAAAAAAATTACATTAAATGAAAATATTGAATAAAAGATCTCCAGGTCTGTTCAAATTTAAGTGAGGAATCATAAAGATTACTTCTAATTTTCTCCAAATTTAAGCATAATATCGTCTGGGAAAACCAAAAAAAGGTAGTTGGAGCATTAGGCTCTTTCCAATGTTGTAAGGTACATCTTTTCACCATTAAAGTAAGAAATGCAATCATTCTACGGGCTGAAGGGGAAAGATTACTGGAAATTTTAGGTAATCCAAAGATAGCAGTAATAGGATGAGGAGAAATATCTATATTCAATACCTTTGAGATAATATTAAAAATGTCTCTCCAAAAAGTTTCCAGAGTAGGACAGGACCAAAACATATGAGTTAAAGAGGATATCTGCCCCGGACATCTATCACAAAAAGGATTAATATGAGAATAGAAACGAGCTAATTTATCTTTGGACATACGTGCTCTATGAACAACTTTAAATTGAATTAGGGAATGTTTAGCACAGATAGAGGAAGTATTGACTAACTGTAAAATCTGCCCCCAGTCATCCATGGAAATAATAGAACCCAATTCTTGTTCCCAATCTGACCTAATCTTATCAAATGGAGCTTTCCTAAGTTTCATAATAATATTATAAATAATAGCTGTTACACCTTTCTGACATGGATTAAGGTTAATTATAGTATCTAAAATATATGTAGGAGGTAGCGTCGGAAAGGAAGAGAGTATAGTACTTAGGAAATTTCTGACTGGGAGATATCTAAAAAAATGTATTCTTGGTAAATTATATTTATTAGATAATTGTTCAAAAGACATAAGGGAACCATCTAAAGATAAATCCAAAAACCGTGAAATACCCTTAGTCTTCCAAATTTGAAACGCATGATCATGTATCTCTAAATAAATAACTAACATGGAGGTGGTGGGCCGAATGGCCTGTTTCCTAGTTGACTGTTTATGTGACTTCGTACCTCTGGATGAATGGTCCATAATTGTGGATGCTAGCCCAGTAAGGTAACTGCTATACTATTGAAGCCCTATTTTACCTCAAATGTAAAAACCCTCTTGTCGGATAGAGAATTCTAGAATTTAACTCCATCAATAGTGAAAATTGATGGAAGGACATCCTGTTGTGGACCACACAAATTATGAATGGTGACAATGACTGAATTTGATAGTAATGTTATGAAGGGGAGCAAAAAGGTATTTTCTTAGTTTAAAATAAATAAATTTTCAAAGGGACAACAAATAAATTAAGATCATGAACGGGGCTGAGCTGAGCTAAATGAAGCATTTGCAACAATACAAATCCAGCAAATCATTTGAGAAAGCAAACGCTCCACATGAGTAGCCAAGCAACAACAGTCAACAGAAAACAAGATTCTGCTAAAAAATTAACAAAGATACAAATAAAAATTTCACTCAAGATTGGTTTAGACATCATAGAAATGTGTAAAGAAGAAACAAATGGTATAATAATAAATTCACTATTGATGGATATGTAATAGAATATACCAAATTATATACATTTAATGAAAATCAACAGGAATTAATACATCCTATAAGTAGGTCAAATTTAAAAAGTAGATTTTTAGAAGTGTTTTGAAATGTTCTACAGTACTAGGCTGGCATATCTCATTTGGTAGAGTATTCCAGATTTTTGGTGCATAGGAGCAAAAAGCTGCTTCACCAGTTCTTATATGATTAGCTCTAGGAAAACTAATCAAACCATTATTTGCAGATCTAAGATTATGATGGGGATGTAAAGGCATAGGAACTCCAAAATATACGGAGGAGCTAGATTATTCAGTGCCTTATATACAAAGAAGAATATTTTAAAATTGGCCTAAAGGACACAGACAACCAGCATAGTGTTGCCATAGCTGGTGCAATGCCCTCAGATTTTCTCTGTTTTTGGTTAAGATTCTTGCTGCTGCTATTTGAACAGGCTGCAGCAGATTCATATCTTTCTTAGGCAGTCCTGAAAAGAGCGCATTACAATCAGCTAAAAATAAAAGTCTGTATCAATTTTTCTGTATCTTGAAATGTTATAAGGAATCAAACCCTTGCAATGTTCCGTAAATGAAAGAACACAGTCTTAATAATATGGTTAATATGCGATTTGAAATTGTCCTGTGATTAGGCTGTGTTTCTGGACGGTGAGGCCTGTTCCACAAATGGGAGTATCAACATAAATTTAAAAATGCATCAATAAAAATAATAAAGTGCACTAAGTGTAAATGTACTAAAAGAGAGGTAGAACTGGTGAGGAAATAATTGATAATAAGGAAATTGCTGTCTTGCTAAATAAACAGCGTGAGTCTATTTTCATAATTGAAGAAAGGGAAAACTTGAAAATAAGTCAAGAATAAAAACCTGCAAGACTGGGTAAGTTAAAAAGATGAAGAGAGAAAACGGATTAACAGTACATAAATCTCTGACACTGCAGTTGCTTCTCCAGGATATTAACAAGCTAAGAGGTTGGAATAATTGATCAGATTCTAACTTGAATTCTGCATACCTCTTGGACACTGGAGGGAGAATTGTACAAATGACTGGGAGGATAAGAGGAGCTAGGAGTTGGTAAGCATAGGACATGTTTCAGAAGTTTTGGGATGTGGGTAGCAGCAATTAATACAAACAACAATCAGCCTTCAATTTGAGACAGGCATAACTGCATCAATGCATACCATTGTCTATAGATCTTTCAATGCAGTGGAAAAGAAATTTGTTTTGTTTATCAAAGGTGCTTTGTTTATCAGAGGTGCTTTTGTCAGTTGAAATGTTCTCCATTGCAGTCTATCATTAAGGACCCTGTCACCCAGGACGTGCTCTCTTCTTATTGCTACCGTCAGAGAGGAAGTACAGGGTCATGAAGACACACATTTGGTGTTTTAGGAACAACTTCTTCCCCTTTGCCATCGGATTTCTGAACAGGCAATGAACCAACCCCTGAACACTTCCTCACTACTTCAGAATGTGGGTTGAGGGGGAGCAGTACAAGCTGTAAGGTGTTAGGAGAAACCTAGTAAGGGGTAAGATAAGTAGGTGGGGGGGTGGTGATGAAGTGAGGAGCTGAAGTGAGAAGGTGGAAGGAGTAAAGAGCTGAAATAGAAGGAATCTGGTAGAAGAGGAGAGTGGACCATGGGAGAAAGGAAAAAGCAGGTGAGGAGAAGAGAATGGGTAAGGGGAGATTTTGATTCTGAATTGGGAATGGAAAAGGAGAGAATGGGAGAAATTACTGGAAGATGGAGAAATCAATATTCATGTCATCAGGTTGGAAGCTACCCAGACAGAATATGAGGAGTTGCTCTTCCATTCTGAGGGTGACCTCATTGTAGCAGTAGAGGAAGCCTTGGATTAACATGTCAGAATGGGAATGGGGAGTGGAATTAAAATGGTTGGTCACCTGGTAATCCTGCCTGTTGTGGATGGAACAAAGGTTGTCCTCACTGGCTCCCCTCTTACTCCTTATTTTCTCTAGTACCTCCTTCTAGTACCTCTCCTCTCCTATCAGATTCCTTCTTCTTCAGCCCTCTACTTCTTCCACCTATCATCTCCCAGCTTTTCACGTTATCTCCTCTCCCTCACTCACATACCATCCCCCCTCACCTGACTTCACCTATCACCTTCCAGCTTGTAATCCTTCCCCTCCTCCCCACCTTTCTTATTCTGACCCTTTCCCTTTCCTTTCCAATCCCAATGAAGGATCTCAGCCCGAAACATCAGTGCTTTATTTCTCTCCATAAGTGCTGCCCGACCTGCTGAGTTCTTCCAGCGTTTTCCGCGTGTTACTCTGGATTTCTGCAGAGTCTCTTGTGCTAATACTTCCAGGTTTTCTTGATTAAAGAAATATGGCCTTCTCTGTACTTTTAGGCACTCACTCCAATTCTGCCTCATGCCCCCCTTGAATGGTTACATGAAAATACAGCTAATGATAACAAGATAAAGAACCTCAGGTAAGATTAGCCTGCTGCAATTTTTTGTACATCAAAGTCAAAAAGTCAAGGATGAGTTGATTGTCATATGCACAAGTTCATGTACACACAGGTTCAGTGGAAACGGAACTGCAGCAGCACCAAGGCACATTGTATCATATAAGCAGCATGCACAAGGGAAAAAAAGTTCAACACATTTTTGCAAGAAAGAACTCAATTAGAGCCAAACAAAGTTCATTATGGTGCAAAGTGATCAAAGTGGTCATAGTGATGCTAAGCTGCAGTGATCAGAGTTTTGCCAGTTGGTTCAAGAATCAAATGGTTGAAGGGAAATAGCTGTTCCTGAACTTGGTGGTGCAGGAATTCAGGCTTCTGTACCTCCTGCCCATGGATAGTTGTGAGAAGATGGCATAGACCAGATGGTGGGGATATTTGGTGATGGATGTTGCCTTGTTGAGGCAGTGCCTGCGTAGGTACTATCAGAGGTGGAGAGGGATGTGTCAGTGATGCATAGGGTAGAGTCCGCTACTGTCAGCAGCTTCTTACCTTCTTACACATTTGACATACCATTGTAGACCATAATGATGACTTATTCCCTCTCCAGCTCACCCCAAATTCCTGGGAGAACTAAAACAAAATGATAGAAACATGCCAAATGCTGAAAAAAAATGAAAATTCCTCACTGACTTATCAAGACAATTGAAACTAGTTTCAGGATCCTGAGAGACATTTCAGAGATACACCAAACTATATTACTGCCAGCTTATACAGGTTTAACTACAAATGTCATAATCTATGTAAAATCAAATCCTTCCATTCATGCATCCAACAGCAATAATGGGACTTAATAGCATAAGCAACTACATATTGTTCTTGAAATGACTAGCCTTTTTCATGTTTTCTTCATTACAAAACCGTAATTGTTGTCAGAAGCCAGCCTTTGACTGTAACCTTTACAAAGGTCAGGCTTACATATTTACATCTGTCTATTTCTTTGTCTAATACAAGGAGAAAATAATGGCATTGGGCATACCAAGTATATGGTTTTCTGTCCTTGATTTTAAAGAAAAAATACATTCGTATGAAGCCACTCACGTTCTTAAGTGTGTGACAGGGGATTACTATTTTAGCCTTGTTACTACTCCTGAACAGGATGGTGGCCAACAGTGTATTCACAAGTATACATGAGTTTTCACTAGCACCAAAGTGATAGTCAGACAACCGGTTCTTTTAGTAATAGTGAGGGAAGGAAAAAGATTGGAGGCACAAAGGATTGCAGATGCTGGACATTGGAGGAATGCACAAGATCCACGAGAGAAACTCTGCAGATCAATGGAGAAGACGGACAGTTGGTGTTTTGGGTCAAGAATCAAGTAGTGTTCAGATTAATGCTCCCAACCCGAATTGTTGACTATCCATCTCTCTCCATGGATGCCACCTGACTTGCTGAATTCTTCCAGCATTTTGTGTGTTGCTGAATGAGAAATATTGGGCAGTGCACCAGGAGTAACACCCCCGCTCCTTTTCAGCTCCATGAGATCACCTACATCCAAGTGAAAGAGCAGACTAGGTATTGATCGAAGATCTTGTCAAAAACAGGAATTAGAACATCATGTCTCAGTTCTGCACAGAAGCATTAGCCTCAACTTTTATGTTCAAGTCCAAAGGAAATGAATCTTGAATCCCTCTGATTCAAAGTCACTGTCAATTGATTCACAGCTCAAAGTCAAAGTCAAGTTTGTTGTCATCTACACTAATATATGTCTGCAGAGGTGCAAAGGAAAACTTACTTTCAGCAGCTTCACAGGCATGGAGTATTAGATAAGCAGTATTCACAAGAGAAACATAAATTATGCACAATTTTTCCAAGAAAAAGCACAGATAGAACTAGAAAGTGCATTTTAGGGTAAAGTAATCATGCTGTTGCTATATTGTAATGATTAGGCTTGTGTGAATTGGTTCATGAATAGGTATTTATTGGGCTGAATCTGTATCGTGGTGATTCTGTGTTGAAATAATACTATCCATCTGCCACTGTGAAAAATCATATGGCCACTGGTTTGTAAAAAACTTAATGGGCAAGATAGACTGTAAATAGCCATTATTATTAAGATGAGTAAGAATACTATGTGTAAAGCTGAATGGAATTGTATGTCCACCAAATAACTTCATATTGTTACAAATGCCACAAACAACTTAGTCTAGAAATCTGAGTGAGAGGGACACAGATAACGAACATAGAACATAGAACAGCACAGCACATTATGGGCCCTTTGGCTCAGGATGTTGTGCTGTCCTATATACACCCCCTCCTTGATCAATCTAACCCTTCCCTCCTTTACAGCCTCAAAGTCATCCACGTGCCTATCAAAGGGTCTCTTAAATGCCCCTATTGTATCAGCCTCTATCACCACCTATGACACTGTGTTTCATGCACCCACCACTGTGTTAAAAACTTACCTCTGACATCTCCTCTAAACTTTCTTCTACTCACCTCAAATGGATGTCCTTTGGCATTGGCCAGTGCCACCTTGAGTAAAAAGGAGCTGGCTGTCCACTCCATCTATGCCTCTTATAATCTTATACACCTCTATCAAGTTACCTCTCATCCTCCCTCAACCCAAAGCTCGAGGTTACTCAACCTTTCATCATAAGACATGTTCTCTAATCCAGGAAGTGTCCTATTAAATCTCTTCTGCACTCTCTCTAAAGTTTCCACATCCTTCCTATAATGAGGTGAACAGAACTGAACGCAGTACTCCAAGGGTGGTCTAGCCAGGGTTTTACAGAAATGCTGGAAATTCTCATCAGGTCAGATGCATCTTGGAGATAGAACTCAAGTTAATGTCCTTTCATCATCCTGTTTCACCTCCAATAGAAGCTGCCCAACTACTGATTGTTTCCAGCATCTTCTGTTTTTAGTAGGCTGTCACCTTGCCAACTTCTTTAATATAAATGTTTTCTGACATGCTTTTGTTGTTTATTCATATCCCTGCCTCGTGTACAAAACCAGGTCCTTTATTTTTATTGAATGCACTATACGGATTATTTTACATTAATTCATTCTGGTAATTACATTTTAAAATGCAACTTCCAACTATTGTAATGTATTGAAAACAGCTGAGTTAAAATGTGTGAACAAATACCGAGGAGAGACAAAATGCCTAAGTCGTCATCTCATCTTTAACAAAGATGTTGGCCTGGTCAGATTCCGTTTGTTGCAGACATTCTTCAAAGAAGTTGCACCCACATCAAAGGGAATTCTAAATGCCAGATATTTTAGTCTTCATCACCTTCCATTCTTTGTACCATTGTGCCTATATCTTCGCATAAATTTGACAAGAAGCTGGAAAAACAATGCATACTAATGTTAAACCAATTTATATATGTAAATTGTTAATCATGCTTCTGATACCCTGCTGATGTTTTTACTTATATCATCATTTGAATTCTAAGTAATTGGTGTAGCTGGGAGACTAAAATTGTGATATTTCCTACATACAGACGAAAGCGCTAAACTTTCATCAGTCAGCAATCTATCATAATCTGCTTTATTGTTAAGTTGGAGTGATGCTTATCAAAACCATATAAGTTGCAGCAAACTCCATTTGCTAACCACAGGATCTATTTCTCTCTCTCTAGCAGAAGTCTGAGCCTGGATCAGACCTCTTAGCCTTGGTATTCTAATTCAAGTTTTTGGCATGTATCATCTCTATCACTGCCTCAGTTCATCAGCTGCTGAAACTCTGATGCATGCCTACATTACTTCTAGCATTCAAAATCCAAGTTCTATTTAGTAGATTTCTAAATCCTAATGCTCTACTGGCCACCATTTAATTGTCCATCTTATGAAACATGTTTTTCTAAATCCTTGCTACCTGCAACCCAGTATGCACAATGCATTCATAACCCACCCACTGACACTGGCTTACAATGGCTCCAGATCCAACATTTAAGTTTCTATTTTTCTAATCCTTCAACTGACCCTTCATCTCCAAATCTCTTCCAATTCTGGCTTCTGGATCATTCCTGAATTCTTCAGTAATAGCCTCTTGTACCTAAAACTGCAGCCACTGAATGTAAAGTCTTCTGCTGCTGTAGCCCATTCATTTCAAGATTCAATGTACAGTATTGTGTGTTCAGGCTCAGCAAAGCTCTTCTATACATCACTGTTGTGACCTGTGGTTATCTGAGGTAAGCTTGAAATGGTTTGGCCTTTTTCCTCTGACTTCCCTCATTAATAAGGTCATTGACGACAGAATATTTTTTTGTTTCTTTGCACCATTCTCTGTAAACTCAGTTTCTGAGATATTCAAATACCCCTTCTGAATGACAACTGAATCTCTTGACCATGTTGACATGCTTTTATGCATTGAGTTGCTGCCATATGATTGGCTGATTGGTGTACTTAATAAAGTGGCCATTGAGTGTATATATCCACAATAGGGGGACTTGTTTTCAGCTGTCAAGATCTAACTCTGTTGGGCTGGCTGGTGGCGCAACGACATCAGAGTCGGGTCCACTCCCAAGTATGCTTTCCATCCATGCTGGGTTGAGCGTCCAGATCGCAACTGAACCTCGTAAAATAAAAGGAAAATACTGCAAAAATGTCTGTGTGAGGAGTGGCACGCCACACAGTCTCTCTCTCTCTCACTCCGCGCCTTGTAAAAAAAAAGTCATGAAAAAGACATCATCACGGATGCACGCATGGACGCACGCATGGACATGCAGACGCACACGCACAGGTGCGCATGCACACACATGCAAGACTCGCACGCACACAGGCACACGCCAAAAAAAAGATCTAACTCTGCAATTCCCTTTCTAAATTTCTTCACCATTATCTATCTTGTCTTCACCCCTCCATAAATAAATGCTGTCTAACATTCCATACCATTTAGCTCATCATGTGTGATTCTCTAACAAATTTAGGTTTATAACTTTCCCAGAAACAGCTTAAAATATTTTATTATGTTAAAGGCATCAGGCCCTGGTAGGGCACTGAAAACCAGTGCCACCCAACTGGTATGAGTGTTTAAGGATATCTTTAATCTCTCACTGCTGCTGTTAGAGGTTCCCATCGCCACAATAGGTCTCTAGCATACACAGTCTCATTGGCTCTGCACTTGGCTCTGGATCACCTGGAGAACAGAAATACTTATGTCAGGCTTCTGTTTCTTGATTTAAAGGTCAGTGTTAAACACCATCATACCCTCAGTACTAATCAACGAACTCCAAAATCTGGGCCTGTATACCTCCCTCTGCAACAGGATCTTTGTCTTCCTCACTGGGAGCCACTGTCGGTACGGATCAGCCATAATATCTCCTCCTCATTGACAACGCTTGGTGCACCTCAGGATGTGAGCTTAGCACATTGTTTACCCTCTTTGCAACCATGACTGTGTGGCTAGGCAGTGCTGAAACACCATTCACAAATTTGTAAATGACAGAACTATTGTTGGCAGAATTTCAAATGGTGACAAGAAGGCGTACAAGAGTGAGATAGATCAGCTGGTTCAGTGGTGTGGAAACAGCTACCTTTTACTCAGTATCAGTGAGTCCAACAAACTGATTGTGGGTTTCAGGAAGTGGAAATCAAGGGAACACACCCCCATCCTCATTGAGGGATCAGCAGTGGAAAGAGTGAGCATTTTCAAGCTCCTGTGTCCATATCTCTGGATCTATCCTGGACCCAATATATTGATGCAATTACAAAGAAGTTACCTCATTAGGAGTTTGGAGAGACCTAGGGTATGTCATCAAAGACTCTTGAAAATTTCTACAGATGTACCATGGCAAACTGGTTGCATCACCATCTGGTACGAAGGGGCCATTGAACAGGATTGGAGAAAGCTGCAGCAAGTTGCAAACTCAGCCAACTCCATCATGGCCATAAGCCTCCCCAGCACTGAGGACATCTTCAAAATACGATGCCTCAAAAAGGCGGCATCCAGTACTAAGCACCGCACCACACAGGATATACCCTCTTCTCATTGCTACCACTTGGTACAGGAGCCTGAAGCCACAAACTAAATTTTAAGGAACAGCTTCTTCCCATGGCCAGCAGATAATCTGAATGTACAGTGAACTCGTATACACTACCTCATTTTTAAAAAATCTCTTTTTGCACCACTGATTAAATTTTATACAGTATCTATATATAATATATATTTCTTATTGTAATTTATATTTTAAAATTAGGTATTGCAAGATACTGCTGCCACAAAACAACATATTTTATGGCATATGCCAATGATATTAAACCTGTTTTGATTCTGATAAAGATTCTGTTAAGGTGCAAGTTACTACATTCAAGGACACTCAGCTGTGGAAGATGCTTGATCACTTCTCCTCATCACCTCGATGGTTTATAGATTTCTCCTCAAGACACAATAGGGAGCGATTACTCTGCACACATTATTTATTAGATGGTGTTGTTTTATGATCATTTAGAACAAAGATTTATATTGATATCTAGGTAGCAGGAACGGAAATTCTGCTGTGCTTGTTCCTTATTCCTTTAATCCCAAATTTACAATTCAATGAATGCTAAGAAAATCCGTATTGCTAATGAAGATGATAATACGTTGTTAATGACATTCTTTATGAACCAACTGCAATGAATTTTATGTGTGTGTCTCAAAAAAGTGCTATCGAGAGATTTGTGAAGCATCTGCGATGGATTTGAGTAAGCTGCTGGATGCTGGGGAGCTCTCAGTGGAGTGGAAACAAGTTAACATGGTGATTTTTTTTTAAGCGGGTTGACGAACACTTCATGCGTGTTCATTGCATTTCCGTTTTGGGGAAAGCACTTGAATTTATTCTATGTTTTGAACAAGAGTTCAATTTTCTAAGTTTCTTATCGAAGTACGTATATGTCACCATATACTATCCTGAGACTGATTTCCCTGCAAACGTTCAAAATGGCGATTGTGATAGGATACTTGCTAGTTCGGGGGGGGGGGGTGCGGAGAGGAGATTCTGTGGCCAAGACAGAGAAGCACAATGTGGTGTTGCCTCCCAGGTAATATGGTCTGGGATGTCTCAGAGAGGCTGCATGAGATTCTCAAGGGGGAGGGAGAGGAGCCTGAGATCATGGTACACATGGGTGAAAAGGAGGGGGGAAAGAGGTCCTGTACTGTGATTATAGGCAGTTAGGGAAGAGACTAAGGAGCAGGACCTCCAAGGTAGTAATCTCTGAATTACTTCCAGAACCACAAGCTAGTCAGGGCAAGAATAGGATGAGAGGCTGAGGAAGTGTTGCAGGGGGCAGGGTTCCAGATTTCCAAATCAATGCGAACTCTTCTGGGGAAGCTATGACCTGTACAAAAAGGATGGGTTATACCAGAACCATAGGGGATCCAATATCCTTGCAGGAAGGTTTTCTAGAACTGCTAGGGAGGTTTAAACTAATTTAGCAGGGGGATGGAAGTGGATAGATCGGGCTGAGTATGGAGCAGTTGGTATACAAGTTGATGCATGGTGTACTGAGGTTGTGTGGAAGGACAGGCAGAATATAGTGTAAAATTACAGTGATTCGGATGAGTTGAAGTGTAAAATGGAGGCTAAATCAAAAAGGGTGATGAATACAGGACTTATATTTGAATGCAGGTGTTATATTTCAATGTATGCAGTGTCTGGTATAAGGTAGACGACCTTGTACTGCAGTTAGAGATTGGCAGGTATGACGTTGTGAGCATCACTGAGTTGAGACGGAAAGACAATCATGGTTGGGAGCTTAACATCCAACTATGGATACAAGCTACAAGGATAAATCTTATATCAAAAGGACAGGCAGGTAGGCAGAGGGGATGGGGTAGCTGTTGGTAGAAAATGAAATAAATCCTTACAAAGAGGTGACATAGAATCGGAAGATGTAGAATCAGTGTCAGTAGGATTAAGAAAAAGGAAGGATAAAGACACTGATAGAAGTTATATACAGGCCCTGAGCAGTAGCTAGTATGTGGGATATAAATTACAACAGGAGATAGAAAAGGCATGTAAAAAGGGCAATGTTACAATAGGCTTGGGGAATTTCAAAATGCAGGTACATTGGGAAGATCATTTGGATCCGAAGAGAGGGAATTTGTAGAATGCTAAGGGCTGGCTTTTTAGAGCAGTTTGTGCTTGACCCCACTATGAAAAGGAAATTTTGGGTGTTGTGTAATGAAACACATTTGACTCAGGAGCTGGAGATAAAGGAACACCAAGGAGTCAGTGATCACAATATGATAGAATTCACCCAGCAGTTTGAGAGGGAGAAGATAAAATCAGATGTCTCAGTATTACTTTGGAGTAAAGGGAATCACAGAGGTATGAGAGAAGATCTGGCTAAAGCTGATTGGAGGAAAACATGATCAGAGATGATGGCAGAACAGCAATGGCTGGATTTTCTGGGGCAATTCAGAAAGTGCAGGATAGATACATATCAAAGATGAAGAAGTATTCTAAAAGGAGGATGAGGCAACAGTGGCTGAGAAGGGAAGTAAAAGACAGTATAAAAGCAAAAGAGAGAGTATATAATATAGCAAAACATTAAGAAGTTAGAGAAGACAACCAAAGAAGTCATAAGGAGAGAAAAGATGAAATATGAAGGTAAGCTAGCCAATAGTATAAGAATAATTAAAAGATTTTTTAGATATACTGAGAGTAAAAGAGAGCTGAAAGTGAATATTGACCTGTTGGTAAAGGATGCTGGAGAGCTAGTACCTGTGGGACAAAGAAACAGCTGACAAATTTAATAAGTATTTTTATGTCAGTCTTTACTGACATTCAAGTGTGTCGAGGGGTGGTGGTAGAAGATAGTGGAGTTGCTATTACTAAGGAGGAGGTGCTTGGGAGGCTGAAGGATCTGAAGGTATATAATTTACCTGGACCAGATGGACTACACTCCAGGGTTCTGAAAGAGATAGCTAAGGAGATTGTGAGGCATGAGTAATGATCTTTCAAGAATCACTAGATTCTAAAATGGTTCTGGAGGACTGGAAAATTGCAAATATCACCCCACTCTTTAAGAATGGAGGGAGACAGAAGAAAGGAAATTATAGGCCAATAAGCCTGACTTAAGTGTTTGGGAAGATGTTGGAATCCATGATTAAGAATGAGTTTTTGGGGTACTTGGAGGTGCATGATAAAATGAGCCAGAGTCAGCATCGTTTCCTCGAGGGAAATCCTTGCCTGACAAATCTGTTGAAATTCTTTGACAAAATAACAGGCAGGACAAACAAAGGAGATTCAGTGGAGCCTGTTTATTTGGCCTTATGAAGGCCATTAACAAGGTGCTGCACATGAGGCTGCTTAACAAGATAAGAACCCATGGTATTACAGGAAAAATACTAGCATGGATAGAAGTTTGGCTGACTGGCAGGAGGCAAAGAGTGGGAATAAAGGGAGCCTACCCCTGTTGGCTGATGATGCCTAGTAGTGTTCTGCATAGGTCAGTATTGGGACAGCTTCTTTTCACGTCATACGCCAACAATTTGGAATTGATGGCTTTGTGGCCAAGTTTTCAGAAGATACACTGATAGGTGGCAGAGCAGGTAGTGTTGAAGTGGGGAGTCTGCAGAAGGACTTAGACAGATTGGGAGAATGGGCAAAGAAGTTGCAGTTGGAATACAGTGTGGGGAAGTGTATGCTCATGTACTTTGGTTGAAATAATAAAAGCGTAGACTATTTTTTAAATGGAGAGAAAATTGAAAAGATCAAAGGTGCAGAGGGACTTGGAAGTCCTTGTGCAGGATTCCCTGCAGGTTAACTTGCAGGGTTGGATCATTAGTAAGGAAGGCAAATACAATGTTAGATGCTGGAATCAATTATAAAAGATGTAATAGCGGCATATTTGGATAGCAGTGGCAGGATAGGTCCCAGTCAGCATGGATTTACAAAGGGAAAATCATGCATGACTAATCTTCTAGAATTTTTTGAGAATGTAACTATGAAAATGGCCATGGGAAAGCCAGTGGATGTAGTGTACCTGGACTTTCAGAAAGCCTTTGATAAGGTCCCACATAGGAGGTTAGTGTGCAAAATTAGAGCAAATGGTATTGGGGGTAGAGTACTGATATGGATAGAAAATTGGTTGGAAGACAGGAAACAAAGAGTAGAGATTAATGGGTCCTTTTCAGAATGGCAGGCAGTGACTAGTGGGGTACCGCAAGGCTCGGTGCTGGGACCGCAGCTATTTACAATATACATTAATGATTTAGATGAAGGGATTAAAAGTAACATTAGCAAATTTGCAGATGACACAAAGCTGGGTGGCAGTGTGAAATGTGAGGAGGATGTTATGAGAATGCAGGGTGACTTGGACAAATTGGGTGAGAGAGCCCATGAATGGCAGATGTAGTTTAATGTGGATAAATGTGAGGTTATCCACTTTGGTGGCAAGAACAGGAAGGCAGATTACTATCTGAATGGAGTCAAGTTAGGAAAAGGGGAAGTACAACGAGATCTAGGTGTCCTTGTTTATCAGTCACCGAAAGGAAGCATGCAGTGAAGCAGGCAGTGAAGAAAGCTAATGGCATGCTGGCCTTCATAACAAGGAGAATTGAGTATAGGAGCAAAGAGCTCCTTCTGCAGTTATATAGGGCCCTGGTGAGACCACACCTGGAATATTGTGTACAGTTTTGGTCTCCAAATTTGAGGAAGGACATTCTAGCTATTGAGGGAGTGCAGCGTAGGTTCACGAGGTTAATTCCCGGGATGGCGGGACTGTCATACGTTGAAAGATTGGAGCGACTGGGGTTGTATACACTGGAATTTAGAAGGATGAGAGGGGATCTGATTGAAACATATAAAATTATTGAGGGACTGGACACGCTAGAGGCAGGAAACATGTTCCTGATGTTGGGGGAGTCCAGAACCAGAGACCACAGTTTAAGAATAAGGGGTAGACAATTTAGAACAGAGATGAGGAAAAACTTTTTCACACAGAGGGTTGTGGATCTGTGGAATGCTCTGCCTCAGAAGGCAGTGGAGGCCAATTCTCTGGATTCTTTCAAAAAAAGTTAGATAGAGCTCTTAAAGATAGCGGAGTGAAGGGATATGGGGAGAAGGCAGGAAAAGGGTACTGATTGTGGATGATCAGCCATAATCACAGTGAATGGTGGTGCTGGCTCGAAGGGCTGAATTGGCCTACTCCTGCACCTATTGTCTATTGTCTATTCCTTTTCAGAGGACTAGCATATTAGAGGAAGGATGTGATGCTGAGGCTTTATTAGGCATTGTTCAAACAGTACCTGGAGTATTGTGAGCAGTTTTGGGCCCCTTACCAAAGAAAAGCTGTGTTGGCATAGGAGAAAGTCTGGAGGAGGTTCACGAGAATGGTTCCAGGAATGAAAAGGTTAATGTATGAGGAGCTCTGGATGTGTACTTGTTGGAGTTTACAAGAATGAGTGGGAGTCTTATTGTAACATATCAAATATTGAAAGCCCAAAATAGAGTGGATATGGCAAAGATGTTTCCTATGGTGGGTGAGTCTGGGAGCAGAGGGCACAGCCTCAGAATACAGGGACTTTAATTTAGAACAGAGATGAAGAGGAGTTTATTTAGCCAGATGGTAGTGAATCTGTGGAATTTATTGCCACAGGAGGCTGTGGAGGCCAAGTCATTGAGTATATTTAAAGCAGAGGTTAATAGGAGCTTGATTAGTCAGGGCATCAAAGGTTATGGGGAGATGGCAGGAGAATAGGGTCGAGAGGGATAATAAATCAGCCATGATGGACTGGTGGAGCAGACTCATTGACTAATTCTGTTCCTATGTCTTGCGGCCTTAAAAAAGCAAAACAATAGAATCAATGAAAAACAACATACAAAGCCTGATAAGCAAGCAACATGCAAAATGACAATCTGCACAAATATAATAATAATACATAAGAAAATAAATAATACTGAGAACATGAGTTGTAGATTCCGTAGGTTGTGGAATTAGTTCCGATTGAAGTGAGTGAAGTTATCTACTCTGCTTCAGTAGCCTGATGGTTGAACTGTTCCTCAACCTGGTGGTGTGGGATCTGAAACTCCTGTACCTCCTTCCTGATGCCAGCAGTGAGAAGAGAGCCTGATCTGGATGCTCCTTGATGATGGATGCTGCTTTCTTGCGGCAGGTTTACATATACGTATCTGCACTTTTAAAGAAAAAAATAGGATTTATCTTCCTTTTTGATATCTTCAATAAGGGCAACATTTATTGCCCATTCCTTCAAATGGAATTTTAGATAGCTTCAGGGTTCAATTCAGAATCAGACGTGCTGAGCAGAAGAAGGTTCTTCTGGACTCATGGCTTTGTAAAAGAGCTGAAGAAAGTGCTAAAAAAGCAACTGACACAGTTCCGCATGAAAGGTAACTAGTTAAGCTCACATTTATGGAGATTCAGAGTGAGATTTGGCAGAGGAAAAGAAATTGGCTTAAGGGTAGAAAATAGAAGGGACTTGTTAGAAGTCATGCTAGGGTAGGAGGAGGTGAAGCATGAACTGCAGTCATTAAAATGAAGCAGTTTGCAAATCAGATTTAAAGGGAAAGATGAAATCCATTTTGAAATACAACCTGAAATCGTCTTTATTTTCGATCCAGTCTTTATTCATTTGTAATAATTTTGCTTAATGCCAATTTTAATTGATTTGCTCTTGTAAGACTTCCCATGTGTTTTCCCACATCACAGCATGATAAGCATATTTATTTATATATTTACACACAGTCCATTAACAGTGATTACATTATGAAATGAGTAACTCAGAGGCCCACACTAAACATCAGAAGATAAGCTCAATTCCCACCACGGAGGACAGGGGATTTAAATTCTGCTAATTAAATAATTCTGAAATTTAATTGAAGAAAGCTGTTACCGCTAATGGTAAGCATGAAACCACTAGAATGTCATATGAGCTGATTTGGTTCACCTATCCCTTTTAGAACATTACCTGGTCTGACTTCTAAGTGATTCCTGATCCATTGCCATGATTTCCTTTTCTTTCCATTCCTTTCCAGGACATCAGACATATCCTCCTTCTTCAAAGAATGAGGTGTCCCTATCTCCAGCATTAATACTGCCCTCACCCACATCTCCTCCCTTTCATGATCATTGTACTCACCCCATCTTCCTGTCATCTTAACAGTGGTAGAGTTCCAGAATAAAACGGGGGGGGGGTGGTTGTAGGAGAAAGGGAGGAACACAAACTGGCAGGTAATGGGGGAATCCATATGAGAGGGGAAAAGTAGGAAGATGGTGGAGCTGGGGGTGGGGGGAATGGAATGATGTGAGAAGCTGGGAAGTGATAGGTGGAAAAGACTGAGGGCTGAAGATGAAAGAATCTGATTGGAGAGGAAAGTGCACCATGGAATGAACGAAAAGAGGTGTGGACCAAAGGAAGTAAGATATAGGTGTTGTCACATTTGAGGGTAAGGGAGTAGATGGAGATGGGGTAAAATGGCCAGTGGGATAAGGGAAACCCCTCCCTTAAATTCTCTTTATCAATCTCCAGTATTCCTCTCTCCTTCCTTGATCTGTGTTTCAATCTCTGGTGGCAGATTATCTACCAGTATCTTTTACAAACTGACTGACTCCCACAGTTACCTTGACTGTAGCTCTTCCCACCCTGTCGTTTGCAAGGATTCTAGTTCCTTCTCTCAGTTCCACCATCTCTGCTGCCTATGTTCTCATGATGAGGCTTTCCATTCCAGGACATCCAAGATATCCTCAGAAAACAAGGTTTTCTCTCCACTGCTATCAATACAGCCTTTATCCACATCTTCTCTATTTCCCATGCATCTTGCTTCATCCCATCCCCACTCCCAACATAACAGGGATCAGTTTCTCCTTGTCCTCACCTGCCTCTCTATGAGCCTTCACATACAACACATCATTCTCCACAACATCTTCCATCATCAACAGGATCCCACCACCAGGTAAACCTTCCTTTCTCTCTACTTTCAAGTTTCTGCAACGATCATGCCCTCTGTGACTCCTTTGTTTGCTCATCTCTCCCCATCGGTCACCCCCCCACCAGGCACTTATACCTGCAAGTGTTACAGTTGCCTCTACACCTCCTCCCTCATCACCTATCAGGATCCTAAGCCCTCCTTCCAGATGAGGGAGCACTTCACATCTGAACCCATTGGGGGTCATTCATTGTATACGGGACTCCCACTGCAGCTTCCTCTACATCAGTGAGATCCAATGTGGATTGATTTTCCATGTATTTTCACTCCATCCGTTGTTGCAGCCAGGATCCCTTTGTGGCCAGCCATTTTCTTCTACCTCCCATTCCCACACTGATATATATTTCCATTGCCTCCTCTTCTTCCGAGTTGGACCCTCCGCCTTATTTTCCCTTCCACCTTCTCCTGGATTCACTTATCACCTGCTAGCTTGTGCTCCTCCTCCACTTTATTCTGCCTTCCACCCTATTTCTTTCCAATCCTGAAAAAAGGGTTTTGGTCAAAATGTTGACAGTTCATTTCCCTCCATAGCTGCTGCCTGACCTGCTGTGCTCCTCAGCATTTTGTGTATGCTGCTAGGGAGAGATGGTAAATGCTAGCCTTACCCATCAATCTTGTCTCCTATGAATGAATAAGAAAACAATAAGACAAAACATTGCCATAAGCAACAAGCATTTATTCAGCAACAGCTCCATCTCAATTATTCTCATTGCCGGTGTCCCATAAGGCTGCTTCCTCAGCCCTCTATTCTACTCTCTGTACACTCATGACTATGTGGGCATATTTTGCTCTAACTCCATCAACAAGTTTGTAGATGATACCACTGTAGTGGGCTACTTCACAAATAATAATGAATTGGAGTACAGAAGGGAGATCGAGAGCCTAGTGACATGACAACAACCTTTCCTTCAGTGTCAGCTCAGCAAAAGAGCTCGTCATTGAAATCAGAAAAGGAGGCAGGGCATATGCTCCCATTTACAACAACAGTGCTGAGGTCAAGAGGTTTAGAGTTTCAGGTTTCTAGGAGTGAACATCACTAATAGCCTCTCCTGATCCAACTATGTTGACAGCACAACCTAGAAAGTTCACCAGTGACTTTGCTTCCTCAGAAGACCGAAGAAATTTGGCATGTCTCATTTGACCCTCGCCAATTTTTTGTTGTTGAACCATAGAAAAGATCCTAACCAGATGCTTGTTAGCTTAGTGTGGAAACTGCTCAGCCCAAGAAAGCCAGGGAGTTGTGGATATAGCTCAGTACGGACACAGCTGTTCATATTTTTCACTGCCCCAGTAAAGCAGCCATCATAATCAAAGATCCCATCTGCCCAGGACATTCTCTCTTCTCCCCCCCCCCCTCCCATCGGACAGAAGCTATAAAAGCCCCAAAGCATGTACCACCAGGCTCAAGGACAGCTTCTAACCCACTGTTAGAAGACTACATTGATTTCTTCCATAGTGTGATAATATGGACTTTTGATCCTCATTGTGACCTTGCACCTTGTTGTCTATCTACTTCAGTGTACTGTTGCAATGAAATGATCTGTACCACAGTATGCAAAACAAATATATCTCGGTACATGTGACAGTTCTAAACCAATTTACCAATTTACATATCTTTAGTTTTGAACACTGAGACATCAAAAAGGAGTAAATGAAGTGTTATGTGCAGTAAGTGACTCTGGAATGGATTGCACAGTGGAGCAGCTTGTAGAACCACAGAGACCCAGGTTAAATCCTGACCTCATGTGTTGCTCTGTTCTCCCAGTGACTGTATGGGTCTCCTCTCCTATCCCAAAGAAGTGATGGAATAGCTGGGTTTGTTGCCATGTTTACAGATGAAACAAAGATTGGTGGAGGGGCTGGTAGCATTGAGGTAAAGGGTAGGCTGCAGAATGACTTAGACAGATAAGGAGAATGGGCAAGAGAGTGGCAAATGAACTACAATGTTGGAAAATGCATGGTCATGCACCTTGGTAGATGAAATAAGTGTACAGCCTATTTTCTAAACAGGGAGAAAATCTAAAAATCTGGGATGCAAAGGGACTTAGGAGACCTTGTGCAGAACACCCTAAAAGTTAACTTGCAGGTTGAGTCGGTGGTGAGGAAGGCAAATATCATGTTAGCATTCATTTCAAGAGGTCGAGAATACATGAGCAGGGATGTGATGCTGAGACTTTATAAGGCAATGGTGAGGCCTCACTTTGAGTATTGTGAACAGTTTTGGTGTCATCATCCAAGAAAAATTGTGCTGACATTGGAGAGGGTTTAGAGGAGGTTCACAAGGATGATTCCAGGAATGAAAGTGTTATCATATGAGGAACGTTTGATGGCTGTGGGCCTGTACTCACCGGAATTTAGAAGGTTGAGGGGGTTCTCATTGAAACCTTTTGAATGTTGAAAGGTCTAGACAGACTGGATGTGGAAAGGAGGTTTCCCATGGTGGGGGAGTCTAGGACAAGATGGCACACCTTCAGCATAGAGCGGCGTACATTTAAAACAGCAATGCAGAGGAATTTCTTTAGCCAGAGGGTGGTGAATTTGTGGAATTTTTTACCACGGGCAGTTGTGGAGGCCAGGTCATTAGGTGTATTTAAGGCAGAGCTTGATAGGTTGTTGATTGGCCATGGCATCAGAGGTTATGGGGAGAAGGCCAGGCAGTGGGGCTGAGGAGGGGGAAAACTGATCAGCCATGATTGAATGGGGAAGCACACTCAATGGGCCAAATGGCCTAATTCTGCTCCTATACCTTATGGTCTTAAGCGATAAATGGGTTAGTTGGTCACTGGAACTTGCACCACTTCTATAGTTGAGGGGTAGTATCTTGCAGGAGTTTATGAGAATCTGGGATTAACATAGATAAGTGTAAGTGGGTAGTAGATGGTTGGCACAGACTCAGTACTCGAACGACCTGTTGCTTTGCTGGATCTCTCTGTACTCTATGAGTTGCTGATTTCTCAATGACTTTGGCAGCCATTCTGCAAACAATTTAGATTTTGCATACATCAATGAAGTGAGCAACATATTCACTTCTTTTCATAGTTGTGGTTGCAAACTGAGAATGTTCTTCAAAATAGATGCATCAAACTCATTTGGAATGCTTAAAATTGAAAGAAATCTCAACCTAAAGTTAACAACCCCAACAAAGCAGCCTTTGAGGCAATGCTGCAGAATTTGTGGTGGAGAGTTTTGTACTGACATAGTGTGGGACAGGTCTTTATTGGACCAACTTCTAACCTGAAGTGTTCCATAATCTGAGCCTTAATGATTCTCAGAATGATGTTTAAGTATGTTTTGGGAATATATCATAAATTGGCATTGGAAATACATGTGGAGCTTTGACAACTGATAGCATGTGATTTTAATTATTCAAGCCTTTATGTAACCCTTTCATTATTTGACAACACATCTAATGTTCCTGTTTCTGAAAATGGCTATGAATTTACCATATTGCTGTGGATTAGTGACTACCTAAGCCAAGCAGGGAAAGAAGATAGATTCCATCTCTGAAGGACACTGTTAGGTGTATTAAATTACAGAATGTCAACAGTGATTAAATAAGTGGATGTACAGCATAAAATAATAATAATAATAATTTCGCAAACAACAGGAATTCTGCAGATGCTGGAAATTCAAGTAATACACATCAAAGTTGCTGGTGAACACAGCAGGCCAGGCAGCATCTCTAGGAAGAGGTGCAGTCGACGTTTCAGGCCGAGAACCTTCGTCAGGCCAAGACCTCTTCCTAGAGATGCTGCCTGGCCTGTTGTGTTCACCAGCAACTTTGATGTGTGTTGGTTGAATAATAATAATCTTACTTATTGAGCACTTTTCATATGAAGAATGTAGTTCAAAATACCTTTACAATGGAATAAAGTGCAAATGTGAAAATAAAAGACAAAAAGATGTTAGTTAAAAGCAAGCTTAAATAAATCGGTTTTAGCTGGCATTTAAAAGTGTCAACTGAGTCTTCTGCAACTCTTACAGTTTTAGGTATTCCACAGTTTAGCAGTGTACTCCAAAAAAGCTGACTTGCCAATTATCTTTAAAGGGAGATTGTGTAAATTTAAGAGACAAGCAGTAGAAGGCCTGAGAACTGGAGCAGGATTGTAAACGAAAGTGATTTTGTGATGCAGGAGCAAGCTGAGACAATGGGTCTACCAGGGCAGGCAGGTTTGTGGATCTTGGGTAGGAGGTAGAAACGGGAAGTGCGAGGTGTGGGAACTATAAGGCTGGTAGCAGTGGACGGGAGATCCCCTGAGTTGATATTTGATAAACCCTACCCAAGGATCCACAAACCTGCCTGTCCAGGTAGACCCATCGTCTCAGCTTGCTCCTGCCCCACCGAACTCATTTCTGCATACCTCGACACTGTTTTATCCCTCCTTGTTCAATCCCTTCCGACCTATGTTCGTGACACTTCTCAGGCTTTGAATCTTTTCAATGATTTTAAGTTCCCTGGCCCCCACCACTTTATTTTCACTATGGATGTCCAGTCTCTATATACCTCCATCCCCCACCAGGAAGGTCTCAAAGCTCTCTGCTTCTTTTTGGATTCTAGACTTAATCAGTTCCCCTCTACCACCACTCTGCTCTGTCTAGTGGAATTAGTCCTTACTCTTAACAATTTCTCCTTTGGCTCCTCCTACTTCCTCCAAACTAAAGGTGTAGCCATGGGCACCCCTATGGGTCCTAGCTATGCCTGCCTTTTTGTTGGCTTTGTGGAACAAATTATCTTCCAAGCCTATACTGGTATCTGTCCCCCACTTTTCCTTCGCTACATTGACGACTGCATTGGCGCTGCTTCCTGCACACATGCTGAGCTCGTTGATTTCTTTAACTTTGCCTCCAACTTTCACCCTGCCCTCAAGTTTACCTGGTCCATTCCCGACACCTCCCTCCCCTTTTTTGATCTCTCTGTCTCTATCTCTGGAGACAGCTTATCTACTGATATCTTACTATAAGCCTACGGACTCTCACAGCTACCTGGACTATTCCACTTCCCACCCTGTCTCTTGCAAAAATGCCATCACCTTCTTGCAATTCCTCTGTCTCTGTCGCATCTGCTCTCAGGATGAGGCTTTTCATTCCAGGACGAAGGAGGTGTCTTCGTTTTTTAAAGAAAGAGGCTTCCCTTCCTCCATCATCAACTCTGCTCTCAAACGCATCTCTCCCATTTCATGCACATCTGCTCTCACCCCATCCTCACGCCACCCCACTAGGAATAGGGTTCTCCTTGACCTCACCTACCACCCCACCAGCCTCTGGGTCCAACATATAACTCTCTGTAATTTCCGCCACCTCCAACGGGATCCCATCACTAAGCACATCTTTCCCTCCCCCCCCCCTTTCTGCTTTCCGCAGGGATCGCTCCCTACATGACTCCCTTGTCCATTTGTTCCCCCTCCCGCATCTTTCCCACCAATCTCCCTCCCGGCACTTATCCTTGTAAGCAGAACAAGTGCTACACATGCCCTTACACTTCCTCCCTCACCACCATTTCGGGCCCCAGACAGTCCTTCCAGGTGAGGCAACACTTCACCTGTGAGTCAGCTGGGGTGATATACTGCGTCCGGTGCTCCCGGCGCAGACCCGACGCAGGCTGGGAGACGGTTTCGCTGAAGACCTACACTCTGTCCACCAGAGAAAGCAAGATCTCCCAGTGACCACACATTTTAATTCCATGTTCCATTCCCATTCTGATATGTCTATCCACGACCTCCTCCACTGTCAAGATGAAGCCACACTCAGGTTGGAGGAACAACACATATTCTGTCTGGGTAGCCTCCAACCTGATGGAATGAATATTGACTTCTCTAACTTCCGTTAATGCCCCTCCTCCCCTTCTTACCCCATCCCTTATTTATTTATTTAATATATTTTATTTTGTTTATTTTTATTCTTCCCCCTTTTTTTCTCTCTCTTTTTTCTCCCTCTGTCCCTCTCACTATAACTCCTTGCCTGCTCTCCACACTCTGGGCTCCCCTCCTCCCTTCTCTTTCTCCCCTGGCTTCCCATCCCATGATCCTCTCCCTTCTCCAGCCTGATACCCCTTTTGCCAATCACCTGTCCAGCTCTTAGCTCCATCCCCCTCCCTCCTGTCTTCTCCTATTTTGGATCTCCCCCTCCCCCTCCCATTTTCAAATCCCTTACTGTCTCTTCTTTCAGTTAGTCCTGACGAAGGGTCCCGGCCGGAAACATCGACTGTACCTCTTCCTATAGATGCTGCCTGGCCTGCTGCGTTCCACCAGCATTTTTTGTGTGTGTTGCTTGAATTTCCAGCATCTGCAGAATTCCTCGTGTCTCAGTCTTATCTTCATTCAGTTTTGGGAATTATGGCTCATCCATTTGTTTATTGCAGTCATACCAGAAGTCAGAGAAGATAGGGTGTTATCATCATTAGGCTCAACTGAGATACACCATTGTGTGTAATCTGCATAACTGTAGAAATCAAATTTACTCTCTCTAATGATGTCTCCTAAAGGAACATGTATAAGGAGAAGAATAGGGGACCAAGACAACTTCTGAGAGCAACACCTCTCTCGTATCTCTTAGAAATTTGTTATCAAAGACAGCCAAAATATTTTATCTTTATATGAGTGAAACCAATTAAAGGCACTATCAGAGAAGCCATCCTATTTCTTAAAGCAATCTAGGAGAACATTGTGGTCAATTGCATCAAAGCCAGTGCTTAGATCTTGTAGAGTTAGAACTGAGACCCTGTTAGCATCAGTGCTGAGCCAAAGGTTATTGACAACTTTGGTAAGAGCAATCTCCAAGCCGTAGTTTGCTCTAAGACCTAACAGAAACTTTTCTAGAATATTGTTCTCATTCAGAAAGTTGTTGAGCTTGTTGAAACTGACAAGGAGTAAATGGCAACTCGGCAGCTGAGTGCAGGGGCCCCTCAGAATGCCCCTGATAGCCTTGTAAGCAAAGGGCAATTGGCAATGGGCAATTAACTGAGAAATCAGCAAGTCTTGGGGATAAGAGAGGAAACAGGAACACTCACATAGGGAATCAAGGAGAACATGCAAACCCCACACAGGTAAGTTCGAATCCAGGTCACTAGAATTCTGCAGTAGCAGCTCTATCAGCTGTGTAACCTTGCCAACCTTTCCTTTGGCGATGGTTTAGCATAACCCACAGTGTGAATTACAATAAATTACAATCTGATCTCAGATTTCTTTGTGGCTATAATGTAACTTTAGCAAACCAGCTTGAGTTTTACATTGGTTGAAATTCATTTTTAGATTGTACTGAAGCAAAACTTTATTGTGTCTGAGCTAGTCACAGCAGGAACTGTCTAGTTTTCAAACAGAAAATGGAGCATATTGGTATTGTGGATAAAAGGCGTGCTTTTGCCACAATACTGTATTTACTGATAATATAGAATTAGGTCACTTACTCCATTCACAGAGAGCAATCCCATTCTTCAACCAATTTCTTCTGTAACTTTTCTTCCCCACACTGATATCAACTCTTTCCAATCCAGCTTGTATCACTAATCATTCATGAGAGGCAACTAAAGGTCACCAGTTGACATCTCAACCCCTACGTATCTTTGGGAGGAAATTAGAGCATTCAGGAGAAACACATGGTTACAGGGTGTATATGCAAATTCTACACAGACAGCATTAGAGTTAATGGCCGATCCAGGTTGTTGGAGCAGCTGCAGTCCATGTAAGGAGGGAGAGTTGAAACTGTAGACCTCCTAACCTGACATCAATGGCAGATGGAATTTTTGCAATTGTTATCAAAGGCACTTTGAAGACATTGATGGAATTGGCTTGAGTCAACATGGATTTACTAAAGTTTTAAGTCTATTAAAAAATGATGTTTTTTTTCAGGTTGTATCAAGAAAAATGGCTATGAGGGAACTAGTTGATGTGGTCTACTTGGATTTTCAGGGTTTTGTTAAGGTGCCACGTGGAAGATTGATTATTAAATAAAATTTTGCAGTAGAGTTAGGGGTGATGTATTAGTATGCATTGGGGATTGCCTTGAAAATAGAAAACAATGAGTAGGAATAAATGGGTCACTTTCAGGATAAGAAGCTGTGATTAATGGGGCACTGCAGGAATCAATACTAAAGTTCCACATCTTCGCAATATAGATCAATGATTTGGATGAGATGGTCCAATTACATTAGGATTAAGATTTCTGATGTTACAAATCTAGGTGGCAGCAGGGTGTAAGACCATAACACTATAAGACATAGGAGCAGAATTAGGGCATTCAGCTTCTCGAGTCAACTCCACCATTCCATCATGGCTGATCCATTATCCCTCTCAACCCCACTCTCCTGCCTTCTCCCTGTAACTTCTTATGCCCCTCAATTATCAAGAACCTATCAAACTCTGTTTTAAATATATTCAATAGCTTGGCCTCCACAGCCTTCTGTGGCAATGAATTCCATAGATTCACTACCCTCTGCCTCAAGAAATTCCTCCTTATCTCTGTTCTAAATGGATATCCCTCTAGTCTGAGGCTGTGCCCTCTGGTTTGAGGTTCACCATTATAGGAAACATCCTCCCTACATCCACTCTATCCAGACTTTTCAATATGTGATAGGTTTAAATGAGACCCCCCCCCCCCCCCCCCCGATTCTTCTAAACTCTAGTGAGTACAAGTCCGGGGATATGAAATGGTCCTCACATGTTAACCCTTTCATTCCCAGAATAATTCTCATGATCCTCCTCTGGACCCTCTCCAATGTCAGCACATCTTTTCTTAGATAAGGAGCCCAAAACTGCTCACAATACTCCAAGCACAGTCTGACCAATGACTTATAAAGGCTCAGCATCATATCCTTGCAATTATATTCTTGTCCTCTTGAAATAAATGCTAACATTGCATTTACCTTCCTCACCACCAACTCAACCAGCAAATTAACACTTAGGTAATCCTCCACAAGTACTCGCAAGTTACTTTGAACCTCTGATTTTCAAATTTTCTCCCATTTAGAAAATAGTCTATGCCTTTATTCCTTCTACTGAAGTGCATGATCATACACTTCCCGACACTAGATTTCATCGTAAACACAAGGAATTCTGCAGATGCTGGAAATTCAAGCAACACACATCAAAGTTGCTGGTGAGCGCAGCAGGCCAGGCAGCATCTTTAGGAAGAGGTACAGTCGATGTTTCGGGCCAAGACCCTTCGTCAGGACTAACTGAAGGAAGAGCTAGTAAGAGATTTGAAAGTTTCAAATCTCTTACTAGCTCTTCCTTCAGTTAACGTCGACTGTACCTCTTCCTAGAGATGCTGCCTGGCCTGCTGCGCTCACCAGCAACTTTGATGTGTGTCACTAGATTTCATCTGCCACTTTCTTGCCCATTCTCCCAAAGTAACTCCTTCTGCATGAGGAGGTTGCAGAGAGGCTTCACAGGAAGAAAACGTTAAGTGAGTGCACAATGGCATTATGTTTTGTTGAAACATAACATGGAAAATCTCATTTTGACAGCACTGAATGAAAAGTATCTTTAATATTGATGCTCGGGAAGGGCCTTAAACTTGAAAATTACAGATACAGTTGCAGGTACGGATACAGCAAGTGTCTTGAAGGCAAACTGTATAAGAGCATTTGTTTCAAGAGAATATGAAGACAAGAGTAAAGGTGACTTGCTCTGATTAAATAGGCCCCTGTCTGCATTCCAGCTGGAACACTGTGTACAAGCCTAGCCTTCCTGATTAAGGAAGGATGAGTCTCCACTGAAGGACTGCACTGATTGATTCTTGGGTTGGTGAGTCACAGATTGGGCCACCCGGAGATTAAGCAGACTAAGCCCATACCCTCTTCAGTTTCAAACAATGAGAGATGATTTAACCCAAATATGCAGAATTCTGAAAGGGCCTGACAGGAAATTTCCCCAGCTGGTGTGTTCAGAAGCAGGAGCCTCAGTCTCAACGTAATAATTTGGCTGTTTGGAATAAAGTTGAGAAGCATCTTTGAAGTTCTCTTCTCAAGGTGGTTGTGGGTCTCTGGGTGGAGAACAGATACAGGCACCCCCTTATTAATTTATGTTTGTTCCCCATATAAATTCACTGAGAGCAAGTTTTATACCATATCTCAAATTTTTGTGATTTCTGGAGGGTGAAAAGCTGCTATCCAATCAGGCACCTGTACATGTTTAGTGCAGATAAGTGGCACTCAGGAAATAAAATCATCCATAACAACAGAGGAGGCATAAAGAACCAAATGGTCTACCCTTGCATTTACTTATTATACTTTTAATCATGATAGTATTGCATTTTATTTCTATGCCCCTTTGAACAAGTTTTCAACGGGTGTAACACAATTGTATTTTAAGTGTTACCGTGTGAATCATTGCCATCCATTTTATGACAGAACACGTACAGTATTCCCTCTTTTCCTCATGTGGAGTATTGTAGATTGATAGGATCACAAGAAAATCAGTGAAATGAAAGCTGTCCACAAAGATCCCATGATGTCAGTGACATGGATTTGCCTCTTCCCTATCAGCTTACAGGAAACCCCGGTGTCTTATCTGGTGTGATGACATCAAACTGTCAGAGCAGCCAATTACGTTGAACATTTCAGAAGAATAGCAAATCAAGAAGTAAAAAGCACTATTTTCAATTAAAATTTTAAATAGCAATAAGAATATGAAATAACTATTAGGACATACACAAGATTACGGTAATCATGCTAATTTTTATTTTTGTTGAACATTTAACAATATTTATCTGAGGAAATTATGTTCTACGTAGAGAAGATTAGTTTTTATAGATGGTTAAATAGCTAATCATAATAACCTGAGCAACACATCAGGCACTATAGTATAACATTTTCAAGATATATGACAAAGGATGTGATTCATACCTCAAGTTCTGATCAGTTCCCTGATTTCTGGAGATTATACCACAGAAGACAGCACACCCTGTGGACAGGTTGAGAATTTCCAGAGCATATCTGGATTTTTGCATTTATCTGCATACAGTACCTGCAAATTGCGGAAGTTGCTATCACTAATGAAGGACTCTGACAGATTCACTGACATTATAACTGCAAAATCCACCCCATTACTTTGAGAGAACAAGAGTCAGTCTTGTTGCTTTCACACTATGCCTCCAGCTTTGCGAAGCGGGGAGTGGCATGAGCCTCGTGTTGAATATCAATGAGTGCTGTCCAAATCTTCATCTTGACATTTGTAGACTTTTTTTTTGTCTATTTCTCATAAGTATGCCCCAGAGAAGAAGTAGTTTAATAGAGCTCCTGAAATACTGGATTAACTAAATAATCTATGAAGAAGTCAACAGCATTTTGGTACAATTTCTAATTATTGTCATCCATTATTGAGTGTCAGCTGTGGCTCAGTCAGTATTATTCTCACTTCTCGTGTCCAGAAATCTCACTCCAGTGACTTAAAAGCAAAAAAAAAATTCTGCTGTTTTAGTTCAATTTTGAGAATGTGCCACACTGTAGAAGGTTTGTGTTTTGAAGAGATCAGACATTGCTCTGGGGAGAGGACTTGCGTCGCTCTGGCCAAAGCTTAACTGGCTTTAGAGATGTTGCCAGCATTTTACATCATAAGGATCCACCAACTTCTTATTCAATATCTGAGCAGGTTTCTACCTGCTGTCAGACAATAAAAGAAAACTCTGGAGATGTAAGGTGAGATATGTTCTGAAACACATAAATAGAAGAGACTCAAAGTGATAAGCTGACTCCCTCAAACATGAGAAAATCTGCAGATGCTGAAAATCGAGGGCAAAACACACGAAATGCTGGAGGAACTTAGGTCAGGCAGCATCATTGGAACAGTCAACGTTTTGGGCTGAGACACTTCTTCAGGAGTCCCACCTTCATGGAAGTCCTGATGAAAGACCCAGGCCATGTTTCAGTGAAAAGTTAAAGTCTGTCCCAAGCCTTAGGCTCATCAGGCTGGTGCTTATGCCGGTTTCCGTGGTGCGAAGCGACTGAGAGTACGAGACTCCCCCCCACCCCCCCAGATAGGACGCCAGTCTATTGCGAGGTTAACCCCCAGCATTTTGCCAGTATCCATTTTCAGCTGGGTGTACTGAAGCATTGTGTGGTTAAGTGCCTTGCTCAAGGTCAAAACATGCTGCCTCGGCTGGGACTCGAACTCACGACCTTCAGATCACTAGTCCAACACCTTAACTACTTGGTCACGTGCCACACAGGCCATCTTTAAGCAGACACCTATCTTCATGATTATAATCTCTAGTAAAAAAACACTTATCAATACAATACACATTAGTCTGAACTTGAAGTTGTAATGATACTGAAAGGACAAGCCTCAATGAAGAAGAAACTTCAACTGATATGTTAATCTAATATAAATTCGAAGCTTACATTTAGGACCAAAATACAGTCAAAGTCACCGCATTACTGAAGCAGATCACAATTGACTGGCGTCAACTGACTGAGGTCAAAGAAGAGATAGAAACAATTGCCAGCAAGATTGTTCAAAGAAGTTATCCTGAGCAAAAGAATAACTGCTGGGAATTAGTGACTGCCATTTTACACGAGCTGGAAGAAAGTGACAACCATGAATCACTTCAGCTCTAACACCGATAACAAATTGTGCTGCTGCAGGTGACCCCCAAGAGAAACAGATCTGGGTTATCATCACCAAGACACTTAAACTCCAAGAAGTAAATGCTTTTGTCCCCACCCTGACTTTAGAGATGAAATGTGCAAGATGAGTTGATATTCAAAGGGCAGCAATTCATATTATCAGCTGCAGTGCATAAGGGGAATAATGTCATGCAACACCACAGGCTCCTTGACAGTCTCGATTAACTCAGGATGTGAACAGAACCTAAGTCGTACAATGTAAATTATGATACTTATTTATCTCATTGCAATTCTCCAAAGAACCATTGTTGCCGCATGAAACTGTATCTATGACAACTGTGTTAGTCGAAGGCTGGTTTGGAAGTTAGAAGGCTGTAATCACTCCATTGTGTGCAGCTGTTAAGATGACTTCATTGAATTAACCAGATTTCTTTCCAATTCCATACTCAGAATTCTGATGAAATTACAAGAACCGTGGGGAGATTTGATAAAAGACAATATCCTGCAAACAGAATATTGTGTTTCTGATCTTTTAGAGTCTGAGAGGTAGTTTTGAAGTGCAACCAGTGCTGTGATGAATGAAGTTGAGCAACCAACTTGCAAGACTGGCTCCCACAAACTGTTTGGTAATACTGATTGAGAGATAAGTATTGGCAAGTACTCAGAGGGAATAAACATATTCTTCAAATCCTAAGACTTAAATGCACCATTTGGTCTTCAGCAAATGCTGGAGGGAGTAGATGGTGAGTGGGGAGAGCAGGGTTGCTCAGCTTGGCTGGAAAACAATGCCTCTAAGACTGCACCCTCTACGATGCTTTGATATTCTGAACCCCCAACACTCCCAATGAATGGCAAAAGTGCTACGAAGCGAGCTCAGTTTGGTATATCAATCGGAGGTACCAGACATGCTCACAAGAGAAAATAGTTTACAATCGGCATCCACAAAGTTTATTCATTGCCATTATCTAGATACTTACATGGGGAAAGACTCTGCCTCATTACCTAGGATCCTACAGCAAAGCCTGCAACACTACCAAGATTGTGGAACAACGTTTCACAGAATGCAATGAGCTCTTTCAATCAATGTTTTCTTTAGCATAGTGTGCCTAGCATGGCAGCCCAAATGCGGTGCACAGAGACAGATTGGTCATGTGAACAAAATGGCACCTGAGAGCGAGAGAGGAAGTTTTTCAAACACGCTGTTCTGTCAAGAAGGACTCCTGTGCATCTGCCTGTATGAATCAGCCCCTGCAATGTAATGATAACGGGAATGTCAATAAATTTCGCCAAGGAAACGCTGGTGCTATTGTCTGGATGAAATTCCCTGGTCAGTGCACTGGTAATGCTGGAAAATGCCCCAATACTGTGCGCACTAAAAATTACAGAGGATGAGCTGGTTATTCATGTCAGTAGAGCATCAATGGTAATTGGTTTATGCCAAAGTACACCTCCAAGCAGGATGTGTGCAAAGAACACTCCCCTCCTGTACTCACCCATTCCCCTCCTGTACTCACCCACTCTCCTCCTATACTCACCCACTCCCCTCCTGCATTCACCCACTCCCCTCCTGTACTCACCCACTCCCCTCCTGTACTCACCCACTCCCCTCCTGTACTCACCCACTCCCCTCCTGCATTCACGCATTCCCCTCCTGTACTCACCCACTCCCCAACTGTACTCATCCACTCCCCTACTGTATTCACCCATTCCCCTCCTGTACTCACCCACTCCCCTCCTGTACTCACCTAGTCCCCTCCTGTACTCACCCATTCCCCTCCTGTACTCACCTACTCCCCTCCTGTACTCACCCATTCCCCTCCTGTACTCACCCACTCCCCTCCTGTACTCACCTACTCCCCTCCTGTACTCACCCATTCCCCTCCTGTACTCACCCACTCCCCTCCTGTACTCACCTACTCCCCTCCTGTACTCACCCATTCCCCTCCTGTACTCACCCACTCCCCTCCTGTACTCACCTATTCCCCTCCTGTACTCACCCACTCCCCTCCTGCATTCACGCATTCCCCTCCTGTACTCACCCATTCCCCTCCTGTACTCACCTGTTCCCCTCCTGTGCTCACCCACTCCCCTCCTGTACTCACCCATTCCCCTCCTGTACTCACCCACTCCCCTCCTGTACTCACCCACTCCCCTCCTGTACTCACCTATTCCCCTCCTGTACTCATCCACTCCCCTCCTGCATTCACGCATTCCCCTCCTGTACCCACCCATTCCCCTCCTGTACTCACCCACTCCCCTCCCGTACTCACTCATTCCCCTCCTGTACTCACCCACTCCCCTCCTGTACTCACCCACTTCCCTCCTGTACTCACCTATTCCCCTCCTGTACTCACCCACTTCCCTCCTGTACTCACCTGTTCCCCTCCTGTGCTCACCCACTCCCCTCCTGTACTCACCCATTCCCCTCCTGTACTCACCCACTCCCCTCCTGTACTCACCCACTCCCCTCCTGTACTCACCTATTCCCCTCCTGTACTCATCCACTCCCCTCCTGCATTCACGCATTCCCCTCCTGTACCCACCCATTCCCCTCCTGTACTCACCCACTCCCCTCCCGTACTCACTCATTCCCCTCCTGTACTCACCCACTCCTCTCCTGCATTCACCCATTCCCCTCCTGTACTCACCCACTCCTCTCCTGCATTCACCCATTCCCCTCCTGTACTCACCCACTTCCCTCCTGTACTCACCTGTTCCCCTCCTGTGCTCACCCACTCCCCTCCTGTACTCACCCATTCCCCTCCTGTACTCACCCACTCCCCTCCTGTACTCACCCACTCCCCTCCTGTACTCACCTATTCCCCTCCTGTACTCATCCACTCCCCTCCTGCATTCACGCATTCCCCTCCTGTACCCACCCATTCCCCTCCTGTACTCACCCACTCCCCTCCCGTACTCACTCATTCCCCTCCTGTACTCACCCACTCCTCTCCTGCATTCACCCATTCCCCTCCTGTACTCACCCACTCCTCTCCTGCATTCACCCATTCCCCTCCTGTACTCACCCATTCCCCTCCTGTACTCACCTATTCCCCTCCTGTGCTCACCCACTCCCCTCGCGTACTCACCCATTCCCCTCCTGTACTCACCCACTCCCCTCGCGTACTCACCCACTCCCCTCCTGCATTCACCTATTCCCCTCCTGTAGAAAGGAAGGACATAAGCCAGGAAGATGTGGAATCGATATGGGTAGAGCTGCGTAAGACTAAGGGGCAGAAGACGCTGGTGGGAGTTGTGTACAGGCCACCTAACAGTAGTAGTGAGGTCAGAGATGGTATTAAACAGGAAATGAGAAATGTGTGCAATTAAGGAACAGCAGTTATAATGGGTGACTTCAATCTACATGTAGATTGGGTGAACCAAATTGGTAAAGGTGCTGAGGAAGAGGATTTCTTGGAATGTATGCGGGATGGTTTTTTGAACCAACATGTCGAGGAACCAACTAGAGAGCAGGCTATTCTGGACTGGGTTTTGAGCAATGAGGAAGGGTTAATTAGCAATCTTGTCGTGAGAGGCCCCTTGGGTAAGAGTGACCATAATATGGTGGAATTCTTCATTAAGATGGAGAGTGACATAGTTAATTCAGAAACAAAGGTTCTGAACTTAAAGAGGGGTAACTTTGAAGGTATGAGACGTGAATTAGCTAAGATAGACTGGCAAATGACACTTAAAGGATTGACGGTGGATATGCAATGGCAAGCATTTAAAGGTTGCATGGATGAACTACAATAATTGTTCATCCCAGTTTGGCAAAAGAATAAATCAAGGAAGGTAGTGCACCCGTGGCTGACAAGAGAAATTAGGGATAGTATCAATTCCAAAGAAGAAGCATACAAATTATCCAGAGGAAGTGGCTCACCTGAGGACTGGGAGAAATTCAGAGTTCAGCAGAGGAGGACAAAGGGCTTAATTAGGAAGGGGAAAAAAGATTATGAGAGAAAACTGGCAGGGAACATAAAAAATGACTGTAAAAGCTTTTATAGATATGTAAAAAGGAAAAGACTGGTAAAGACAAATGTAGGTCCCCTACAGACAGAAACAGGTGAATTGATTATGGGGAGCAAGGACATGGCAGACCAATTGAATAATTACTTTGGTTCTGTCTTCACTAAGGAGGACATAAATAATCTTCCAGAAATAGTAGGGGACAGAGGGTCCAGTGAGATGGAGGAACTGAGCGAAATACATGTTAGTAGGGAAGTGGTGTTAGGTAAATTGAAGGGATTGAAGGCAGATAAATCCCCAGGGCCAGATGGTCTGCATCCTAGAGTGCTTAAGGAAGTAGCCCAAGAAATAGTGGATGCATTAGTGATAATTTTTCAAAACTCATTAGATTCTGGACTAGTTCCTGAGGATTGGAGGGTGGCTAATGTAACTCCACTTTTTAAAAAAGGAGGGAGAGAGAAACCGGGGAATTATAGACCGGCTAGCCTAACGACGGTGGTGCGGAAACTGCTGGAGTCAGTTATCAAAGATGTGATAACAGCACATTTGGAAAGCGGTGAAATCATCGGACAAAGTCAGCATGGATTTGTGAAAGGAAAATCATGTCTGACGAATCTCATAGAATTTTTTGAGGATGTAACTAGTAGAGTGGATAGGGGAGAAACAGTGGATGTGGTATATTTGGATTTTCAAAAGGCTTTTGACAAGGTCCCACACAGGAGATTTGTGTGCAAACTTAAAACACACGGTATTGGGGGTAAGGTATTGATGTGGATGGAGAATTGGTTAGCAGACAGGAAGCAAAGAGTGGGAATAAACGGGACCTTTTCAGAATGGCAGGCGGTGACTAGTGGGGTACCGCAAGGCTCAGTGCTGGGACCCCAGTTGTTTACAATATATATTAATGACTTGGATGAGGGAATTAAATGCATCATCTCCAAGTTTGCGGATGACACAAAGCTGGGTGGCAGTGTTAGCTGTGAGGAGGATGCTAAGAGGATGCAGAGTGACTTGGATATGTTGGGTGAGTGGGCAAATTCATGGCAGATGCAATTTAATGTGGATAAATGTGAAGTTATCCACTTTGGTGGCAAAAACTGGAAAAAAGATTATTATCTGAATGGTGGCCGATTAGGAAAAGGGGAAGTGCAACGAGACCTGGGTGTCATTATACACCAGTCATTGAAAGTGGGCATACAGGTACAGCAGGCGGTGAAAAAGGCGAATGGTATGCTGGCATTTATAGCAAGAGGATTCGAGGTCAGGAGCAGGGAGGTACTACTGCAGTTGTACAAGGCCTTGGTGAGACCACACCTGGAGTATTGTGTGCAGTTTTGGTCCCCTAATCTGAGGAAAGACATCCTTGCCATAGAGGGAGTACAAAGAAGGTTCACCAGATTGATTCCTGGGATGGCAGGACTTTCATATGAAGAAAGATTGGATGAACTGGGCTTGTACTCGTTGGAATTTAGAAGATTGAGGGGGGAATCTGATTGAAACATATAAAATCCAAAAGGGATTGGACAGGCTAGATGCAGGAAGATTGTTCCCGATGTTGGGGAAGTCCAGAACAAGGGGCCACAGTCTGAGTATAAAGAGGAAGCCTTTTAGGACCGAGATTAGGAAAAACTGCTTCACACAGAGAGTGGTGAATCTGTGGAATTCTCTGCCACAGGAAACAGTTGAAGCCAGTTCATTGGTTATATTTAAGAGGGAGTTAGCTATGGCCCTTGTGGCTACGGAGATCAGGGGGTATGGAGGGAAGGCTGGGGCGGGGTTCTGAGTTGGATGAACAGCCATGATCATAATAAATGGTGGTGCATGCTCGAAGGGCCGAATGGCCTACTCCTGGAACTATTTTCTATGTTTCTCTGTTTCTATTCACCCACTCCCCTCCTGTACTCACCCACTCCCCTCCCGTACTCACCCACTCCCCTCCTGTACTCACTCATTCCCCTCCTGTACTCACTTATTCCCCTCATGTACTCAGCCACTCCCCTCCTGTACTCACTCATTCCCCTCCTGTACTCACCCACTCCCCTCCCGTACTCACCCGCTCCCCTCCTGCATTCACCTATTCCCCTCCTCTATTCACCCACTCCCCTCCTGTACTCACTCATTCCCCTCCTGTACTCACCCACTCCCCTCCTGTACTCACCCACTCCCCTCTCGTACTCACCCACTCCCCTCCTGTACCCAGCCACTCCCCTCCCACACTCACCCACTCCCCTACTGCATTCACCTATTCCCCTCCTGTATTCACCCACTCACCTCCCGTACTCACTGATTCTCCTCCTGTACTCACCCATTGCCCTCCTGTACTCACCTATTCCTCTCCTGTACTCACCTATTCCCCTCCTGTACTCACCCACTACCCTCCCGTACTCACACTCTCCCCTCCCGTACACACCCACTCCCCTCCGGTATTCACGCATTCCCCTCCTGCATTCACGCATTCCCCTCCTGTATTCACCAATTCCCCTCCTGTATTCACCCACTCCCCTCCAGTACTCACCCACTCCCCTCCAGTACTTACCCACTCGCCTCCTGTACTCACCCACTCCCCTGCTGTACTCACTCGTTCCCCTCCAGTACTCACCCACTCCCCTCCTGTACTCACCTATTATCCTCCTGTACTCACCCTATAACCTCCCGTACTCACCCATTCCCCTGCTGTACTCACCCATTCCCCTCCTGTATTCACCCATTCCCCTCCTGTACTCACTCATTCCCCTCCTGTACTCACCTATTCCCCTCCTGTACTCACCCACTCCCCTCCCGTACTCACCCACACCCCTCCTGTATTCATGCATTCCCCTCCTGCATTCACGCATTCCCCTCCTGCATTCACCCATGCCCATCCAGTACTCACCCATTCCCCTCCCGTACTCACCCACTCCCCTCCCATACTCACCCACTCCCCTCCTGTACTCACTCATTCCCCTCCTGTATTCACCCACTCCCCTCCTGTACTCACCCACTCCCCTCCCGTACACACCCACTCCCCTCCCGTACTCACCCACTCCCCTACCATACTCACCCACTCCCCTCCTGTACTCACTCATTCCTCTCCTGTATTCACCCATTCCCCACCTGTACTCACTCATTCCCCTCCTGTACTCACCTATTCCCCTCCTGTACTCACCCACTCCCCTTCCATACTCACCCACTCCACTCCTACATTCAACTATTCCCCTCCTGTATTCACCCACTCGCCTCCTGTACTCACCCACTCCCCTCCTGTACTCACTCATTCCCCTCCTGTACTCACCCACTCCCCTCCTGTACTCACCTATTCCCCTCCTGTACTCACCCTATACCCTCCCGTACTCACCCATTCCCCTGCTGTACTCACCCATTCCCATCCTGTACTCAGCTATTCCCCTCCTGTACTCACTCACTCCCCTCCCTACTACCCATTCCCCTCCCGTACTAACCCATTCCCCTCCTGAACTTAAACACTCCCCTCCAGTACTCACCCACACCCCTCCTGTATTCATGCATTCCCCTCCTGCATTCACGCATTCCCCTACTGTATTCACCCACGCCCATCCAGTACACACACATTCCCCTCCCGTACTCACTCATTCCCCTTCTGTATTCACCCACTCCCCTCCTGTACTCACCCACTCCCCTCCCGTACACACCCACTCCCCTCCCGTACTCACCCACTCCCCTCCTATACTCACCCACTCCCCTCCTGTACTCACTCATTCCCCTCCTGTATTCACCCATTCCCCTCCTGTACTCACCTATTCCCCTCCTGTACTCACCCACTCCCCTCCCGTACTCACCCACACCCCTCCTGTATTCATGCATTCCCCTCCTGCATTCACGCATTCCCCTCCTGTATTCACCCATGCCCATCCAGTACTCACCCATTCCCCTCCCGTACTCACTCATTCCCCTCCTGTATTCACCCACTCCCCTCCTGCACTCACCCACTCCCCTCCCGTACACACCCACTCCCCTCCCGTACTCACCCACTCCCCTACCATACTCACCCACTCCCCTCCTGTACTCACTCATTCCCCTCCTGTATTCACCCATTCCCCTCCTGTACTCACTCATTCCCCTCCTGTATTCACCCATTCCCCTCCTGTACTCACTCATTCCCCTCCTATACTCACCTATTCCCCTCCTTTACTCACCCACTCCCCTTCCATACTCACCCACTCCACTCCTATATTCAACTATTCCCCTCCTGTATTCACCCACTCGCCTCCTGTACTCTCCCACTCCCCTCCTGTAGTCAATCATTCCCCTTCTGTACTCACCCTCTCCCCTCCTGTACTCACCTATTCCCCTCCTGTACTCACCCTATACCCTCCCGTACTCACCCATTCCCCTCCAGTACTCACCCACTCCCCTCCTGTACTCACCTATTTCCCTCCTGTACTCACCCACTCCCCTCCCGTACTCACCCACACCCCTCCTGTATTCATGCATTCCCCTCCTGCATTCACGCATTCCCCTCCTGTATTCACCCACTCCCATCCAGTACTCACCCATTCCCCTCCCGTACTCATTCATTCCCCTCCTGTATTCACCCACTCCCCTCCTGTACTCACTCACTCCCCTCCCGTACACACCCACTCCTCTCCCGTACTCACCCACTCCCCTCCCGTACACACCCACTCCCCTCCTGTACTCACCCACTCCCTTCCCGTACACACCCACTCCTCTCCCGTACTTACCCACTCCCCTCCCGTACACAGCCACTCCCCTCCTGTACTCACTCATTCCCCTTCTGTACTCACCCTCTCCCCTCCCGTACCCAACAACTCCCCTCCTGTATTCACGCATTCCCCTCCTGCATTCATGCATTCCCCTCACTCATTCCCCTCCTGTACTCACCTATTCCCCTCCTGTACTCACCCACTCCCCTTCCATACTCACCCACTCCACTCCTACATTCAACAATTCCCCTCCTGTATTCACCCACTCGCCTCCTGCACTCACCCACTCCCCTCCTGTACTCACTCATTCCCCTCCAGTACTCATCCATTCCCTTCCTGTATTCACGCATTCCCCTCCAGTACTCACCCATTCCCCTCCTGTACTCAGCTATTCCCCTCCTGTACTCACTCACTCCCCTCCCTACTACCCATTCCCCTCCCGTACTAACCCATTCCCCTCCTGAACTTACACACTCCCCTCCAGAACTCACCCACACCCGTCCTGTATTCATGCATTCCCCTCCTGCATTCATGCATTCCCCTCCTGTATTCAGCCATTCCCCTCCTGCACTCACTCATTCCCCTCCTGTACTCACCTATTCCCCTCCTGTACTCACCCACTCGCCTCCTGTACTCACCCACTCCCCTCCTGTACTCACTCATTCCCCTCCTGTACTCACTCACTCCCCTCCTGTACTCACTTACTCCCCTCCTGTACTCACGATATACCCTCCCATACTCACCCATTCCCCTGCTGTACTCACCCATTCCCCTCCTGTAATCACCAATTCCCCTCCAGTACTCACCCATTCCCCTCCCGTATTCACCCATTCCCCTCCAGTACTCACCCATTCCCCTCCTGTACTCAGCTATTCCCCTCCTGTACTCACTCACTCCCCTCCCTACTACCCATTCCTCTCCCGTACTAACCCATTCCCCTCCTGAACTTACACACTCCCCTCCAGTACTCACCCACACCCGTCCTGTATTCATGCATTACCCTCCTGCATTCACGCATTCACCTCCTGTATTCACCCACGCCCATCCAGTACTCACCCATTCCCCTCCCGTACTCACTCATTCCCCTCCTGTATTCACCCACTCCCCTCCTGTACTCACCCACTCCCCTCCCGTACACACCCACTCCCCTCCCGTACTCATCCACTCCCCTTCCATACTCACCCACTCCCCTCCTGTACTCACTCATTCCCGTCCTGTATTCACCCATTCCCCTCCTGTACTCACTCATTCCCCTCCTATACTCACATATTCCCCTCCTGTACTCACCCACTCCCCTTCCATACTCACCCACTCCACTCCTACATTCAACTATTCCCCTCCTGTATTCACCCACTCGCCTCCTGTACTCACTCTCTCCCCTCCTGTACTCACCTATTCCCCTCCTGTACTCACCCTATACCCTCCCGTACTCACCCATTCCCCCGCTGTACTCACCCGTTCCCCTCCTGTATTCACCCATTCCCCTCCTGTACTAACCCACTCCCCTCCCGTACTCACCCACACCCCTCCTGTATTCATGCATTCCCCTCCTGCATTCAATCATTCCCCTCCTGCATTCACCCACGCCCATCCAGTACTCACCTATTCCCCTCCCGTACTCACTCATTCCCCTCCTGTATTCACCCACTCCCCTCCTGTACTCACCCACTCCCCTCCCGTACACACCCACTCCCCTCCCGTACTCACCCACTCTCCTACCATACTCACCCACTCCCCTCCTGTACTCACTCATTCCCCTCCTGTATTCACCAATTTCCCTTTTGTAATCACTCATTCCCCTCCTTTACTCACCAATTCCCCACCTGTACTCACCCACTCCCCTCCCGTACCCAACCACTCCCCTCCTGTATTCACGCATTCCCCTCCTGCATTCATGCATTCCCCTCCTGTATTCACCCATTCCCCTCCCGTACACACCCACTCCTCTCCCGTACACACCCACTCCTCTCCTGTACTCACCCACTCCCCTCCCGTACGCACCCACTCCTCCCCCGTACTCACCCACTCCCCTCCCGTACACACCCACTCCCTTCCCGTACTCACCCACTCCCCTACCATACTCACCCACTCCCCTCCTGTACTCATTCATTCCCCTCCTGTATTCACCCACTCCCCTCCTGTACACACTCACTCCCCTCCCGTAAACACCCACTCCTCTCCCGTACTCACCCACTCCCCTCCCGTACACACCCACTCCCCTCCTGTACTCACCCACTCCCCTCCCGTACACACCCACTCCTCTCCCGTACTTACCCACTCCCCTCCCGTACACAGCCACTCCACTCCTGTACTCACTCATTCCCCTTCTGTACTCACCCTCTCCCCTCCCATACCCAACAACTCCCCTCCTGTATTCACGCATTCCCCTCCTGCATTCATGCATTCCCCTCACTCATTCCCCTCCTGTACTCACCTATTCCCCTCCTGTACTCACCCACTCCCCTCCTGTACTCACTCATTCCCCTTCTGTACTCACCCTCTCCCCTCCCGTACCCAACAACTCCCCTTCTGTATTCACGCATTCCCCTCCTGCATTCATGCATTCCCCTCCTGTATTCACTCATTCCCCTCCTGTACTCACCTATTCCCCTCCTGTACTCACCCACTCCCCTTCCATACTCACCCAGTCCACTCCTACATTCAACAATTCCCCTCCTGTATTCACCCACTCGCCTCCTGTACTCACCCACTCCCCTCCTGTACTCACTCATTCCCCTCCAGTACTCATCCATTCCCTTCCTGTATTCACGCATTCCCCTCCAGTACTCACTCATTCCCCTCCTGTACTCAGCTATTCCCCTCCTGTACTCACTCACTCCCCTCCCTACTACCCATTCCCCTCCCGTACTAACCCATTCCCCTCCTGAACTTACACACTCCCCTCCAGAACTCACCCACACCCGTCCTGTATTCATGCATTCCCCTCCTGCATTCATGCATTCCCCTCCTGTATTCAGCCATTCCCCTCCTGCACTCACTCATTCCCCTCCTGTACTCACCTATTCCCCTCCTGTACTCACCCACTCCCCTCCTATACTCACCCACTCCCCTCCTGTACTCACTCATTCCCCTCCTGTATTCACCCATTCCCCTCCTGTACTCACCTATTCCCCTCCTGTACTCACCCACTCCCCTCCCGTACTCACCCACACCCCTCCTGTATTCATGCATTCCCCTCCTGCATTCACTCATTCCCCTCCTGTATTCACCCATGCCCATCCAGTACTCACCCATTCCCCTCCCGTACTCACTCATTCCCCTCCTGTATTCACCCACTCCCCTCCTGCACTCACCCACTCCCCTCCCGTACACACCCACTCCCCTCCCGTACTCACCCACTCCCCTACCATACTCACCCACTCCCCTCCTGTACTCACTCATTCCCCTCCTGTATTCACCCATTCCCCTCCTGTACTCACTCATTCCCCTCCTGTATTCACCCATTCCCCTCCTGTACTCACTCATTCCCCTCCTATACTCACCTATTCCCCTCCTTTACTCACCCACTCCCCTTCCATACTCACCCACTCCACTCCTATATTCAACTATTCCCCTCCTGTATTCACCCTCTCCCCTCCTGTACTCACCTATTCCCCTCCTGTACTCACCCTATACCCTCCCGTACTCACCCATTCCCCTCCAGTACTCACCCACTCCCCTCCTGTACTCACCTATTTCCCTCCTGTACTCACCCACTCCCCTCCCGTACTCACCCACACCCCTCCTGTATTCATGCATTCCCCTCCTGCATTCACGCATTCCCCTCCTGTATTCACCCACTCCCATCCACTACTCACCCATTCCCCTCCCGTACTCATTCATTCCCCTCCTGTATTCACCCACTCCCCTCCTGTACTCACTCATTCCCCTTCTGTACTCACCCTCTCCCCTCCCGTACCCAACAACTCCCCTCCTGTATTCACGCATTCCCCTCCTGCATTCATGCATTCCCCTCACTCATTCCCCTCCTGTACTCACCTATTCCCCTCCTGTACTCACCCACTCCCCTTCCATACTCACCCACTCCACTCCTACATTCAACAATTCCCCTCCTGTATTCACCCACTCGCCTCCTGCACTCACCCACTCCCCTCCTGTACTCACTCATTCCCCTCCAGTACTCATCCATTCCCTTCCTGTATTCACGCATTCCCCTCCAGTACTCACCCATTCCCCTCCTGTACTCAGCTATTCCCCTCCTGTACTCACTCACTCCCCTCCCTACTACCCATTCCCCTCCCGTACTAACCCATTCCCCTCCTGAACTTACACACTCCCCTCCAGAACTCACCCACACCCGTCCTGTATTCATGCATTCCCCTCCTGTACTCACCCACTCCCCTCCTGTACTCACTCATTCCCCTCCTGTACTCACCCACTCCCCTCCGGTACTCACTTATTCCCCTCCTGTACTCACGATATACCCTCCCATACTCACCCATTCCCCTGCTGTACTCACCCATTCCCCTCCTGTAATCACCAATTCCCCTCCAGTACTCACCCATTCCCCTCCTGTATTCACCCATTCCCCTCCAGTACTCACCCATTCCCCTCCTGTACTCAGCTATTCCCCTCCTGTACTCACTCACTCCCCTCCCTACTACCCATTCCTCTCCCGTACTAACCCATTCCCCTCCTGAACTTACACACTCCCCTCCAGTACTCACCCACACCCGTCCTGTATTCATGCATTACCCTCCTGCATTCACGCATTCCCCTCCTGTATTCACCCACGCCCATCCAGTACTCACCCATTCCCCTCCCGTACTCACTCATTCCCCTCCTGCATTCACCCACTCCCCTCCTGTACTCACCCACTCCCCTCCCGTACACACCCACTCCCCTCCCGTACTCATCCACTCCCCTTCCATACTCACCCACTCCCCTCCTGTACTCACTCATTCCCGTCCTGTATTCACCCATTCCCCTCCTGTACTCACTCATTCCCCTCCTATACTCACATATTCCCCTCCTGTACTCACCCACTCCCCTTCCATACTCACCCACTCCACTCCTACATTCAACTATTCCCCTCCTGTATTCACCCACTCGCCTCCTGTACTCACCCACTCCCCTCCTGTACTCACTCATTCCCCTCCTGTATTCACCCACTCGCCTCCTGTACTCACCCACTCCCCTCCTGTACTCACTCATTCCCCTCCTATACTCACATATTCCCCTCCTGTACTCACCCATTCCCCTCCTGTACTAACCCACTCCCCTCCCGTACTCACCCACACCCCTCCTGTATTCATGCATTCCCCTCCTGCATTCAATCATTCCCCTCCTGCATTCACCCACGCCCATCCAGTACTCACCCATTCCCCTCCCGTACTCACTCATTCCCCTCCTGTATTCACCCACTCCCCTCCTGTACTCACCCACTCCCCTCCCGTACACACCCACTCCCCTCCCGTACTCACCCACTCTCCTACCATACTCACCCACTCCCCTCCTGTACTCACTCATTCCCCTCCTGTATTCACCAATTTCCCTTTTGTAATCACTCATTCCCCTCCTTTACTCACCAATTCCCCACCTGTACTCACCCACTCCCCTCCCGTACCCAACCACTCCCCTCCTGTATTCACGCATTCCCCTCCTGCATTCATGCATTCCCCTCCTGTATTCACCCATTCCCCTCCCGTACACACCCACTCCTCTCCCGTACACACCCACTCCTCTCCTGTACTCACCCACTCCCCTCCCGTACGCACCCACTCCTCCCCCGTACTCACCCACTCCCCTCCCGTACACAACCACTCCCCTCCCGTACTCACCCACTCCCCTACCATACTCACCCACTCCCCTCCTGTACTCACTCATTCCCCTCCTGTATTCACCCATTCCCCTCCTGTATTCACTCATTCCCCTCCTGTACTCACCTATTCCCCTCCTTTACTCACCCACTCCCCTTCCATACTCACCCACTCCACTCCTATATTCAACTATTCCCCTCCTGTATTCACCCACTCGCCTCCTGTATTCTCCCACTCCCCTCCTGTAGTCACTCATTCCCCTTCTGTACTCACCCTCTCCCCTCCTGTACTCACCTATTCCCCTCCTGTACTCACCCTATACCGTCCCGTACTCACCCATTCCCCTCCAGTACTCTCCCACTCCCCTCCTGTACTCACCTATTTCCCTCCTGTACTCACCCACTCCCCTCCCGTACTCACCCACACCCCTCCTGTATTCATGCATTCCCCTCCTGCATTCACGCATTCCCCTCCTGTATTCACCCACTCCCATCCAGTACTCACCCATTCCCCTCCCGTACTCATTCATTCCCCTCCTGTATTCACCCACTCCTCTCCTGTACTCACTCACTCCCCTCCCGTACACACCCACTCCTCTCCCGTACTCACCCACTCCCCTCCCGTACACACCCACTCCCCTCCTGTACTCACCCACTCCCCTCCCGTACACAGCCACTCCCCTCCTGTACTCACTCATTCCCTTTCTGTACTCACCCTCTCCCCTCCCATACCCAACAACTCCCCTCCTGTATTCACGCATTCCCCTCCTGCATTCATGCATTCCCCTCACTCATTCCCCTCCTGTACTCACCTATTCCCCTCCTGTACTCACCCACTCCCCTTCCATACTCACCCACTCCACTCCTACATTCAACTATTCCCCTCCTGTATTCACCCACTCGCCTCCTGTACTCACCCACTCCCCTGCTGTACTCACTCATTCCCCTCCTGTACTCACCCACTCCCCTCCTGTACTCACTCATTCCCCTCCAGTACTCATCCATTCCCTTCCTGTATTCACGCATTCCCCTCCAGTACTCACCCATTCCCCTCCTGTACTCAGCTATTCCCCTCCTGTACTCACTCACTCCCCTCCCTACTACCCATTCCCCTCCCGTACTAACCCATTCCCCTCCTGAACTTACACACTCCCCTCCAGAACTCACCCACACCCGTCCTGTATTCATGCATTCCCCTCCTGCATTCATGCATTCCCCTCCTGTATTCAGCCATTCCCCTCCTGCACTCACTCATTCCCCTCCTGTACTCACCTATTCCCCTCCTGTACTCACCCACTCGCCTCCTGTACTCACCCACTCCCCTCCTGTACTCACTCATTCCCCTCCTGTACTCACCCACTCCCCTCCTGTACTCACTTATTCCCCTCCTGTACTCACGATATACCCTCCCATACTCACCCATTCCCCTGCTGTACTCACCCATTCCCCTCCTGTAATCACCAATTCCCCTCCAGTACTCACCCATTCCCCTCCTGTATTCACCCATTCCCCTCCAGTACTCACCCATTCCCCTCCTGTACTCAGCTATTCCCCTCCTGTACTCACTCACTCCCCTCCCTACTACCCATTCCCCTCCCGTACTAACCCATTCCCCTCCTGAACTTACACACTCCCCTCCAGTACTCACCCACACCCGTCCTTTATTCATGCATTACCCTCCTGCATTCACGCATTCCCCTCCTGTATTCACCCACGCCCATCCAGTACTCACCCATTCCCCTCCCGTACTCACTCATTCCCCTCCTGTATTCACCCACTCCCCTCCTGTACTCACCCACTCCCCTCCCGTACACACCCACTCCCCTCCCGTACTCATCCACTCCCCTTCCATACTCACCCACTCCCCTCCTGTACTCACTCATTCCCGTCCTGTATTCACCCATTCCCCTCCTGTACTCACTCATTCCCCTCCGGTACTCAGCTATTCCCCTCCTATACTCACCCACTCCCCTCCCGTACTCACCCACACCCCTCCTGTATTCATGCATTCCCCTCCTGCATTCACGCATTCCCCTCCTGTATTCACCCATGCCCATCCAGTACTCACCCATTCCCCTCCCGTGCTCAATCATTCCCCTCCTGTATTCACCAACTCCCTTCCTGTACTCACTCATTCCCCTCCTGTCTTCACCCATTCCCCTCCTGTACTCACCTATTACCCTCCTGTACTCACCCTATACCCTCCCGTACTCACACATTCCCCTGCTGTACTCACCCATTCCCCTCCTGTATTCACCCATTCCCCTCCAGTACTCACCCATTCCCCTCCTGCACTCAGCTATTCTCCTCCTGTACTCACCCACTCCCCTCCTGTACTCACCTATTACCCTCCTGTACTCACCCTATACCCTCCCGTACTCACACATTCCCCTGCTGTACTCAGCCATTCCCCTCCTGTATTCACCCATTCCCCTCCAGTACTCACCCATTCCCCTCCTGTACTCAGCTATTCCCCTCCTGTACTCACTCACTCCCCTCCCTACTACCCATTCCCCTCCCGTACTAACCCATTCCCCTCCTGAACTTACACACTCCCCTCCAGTACTGACCCACTCCCCTCCTATACTCACTCATTCCCCTCCTGTACTCACCCACACCTCTCCTGCATTCACACATTCCCCTCCTGTATTCACCCACTCCCCTCCCGTACTCACCCACTCCCCTCCCATACACTCCCACTCCCCTCCTGTATTCACCCACTCCCCTCCCGTGCACACCCACTCCCCTCCCGTACTCACCCACTTCCCTACCATAGTCACCCACTCCCCTCCTGTACTCACTCATTCCCCTCCTGTATTCACCCATTCCCCTCCTATACTCACCCACTCCCCTCCTGTACTCACTCATTCCCCTCCTGTACTCAACCACTCCCCTCCTGTACTCACCTATTCCCCTCCTGTACTCACCCTATACCCTCCCGTACTCACCCATTCCCCTACTGTACTCACCGATTCCCCTCCTGTATTCACCCATTCCCCTCCAGTACTCACCCGTTCCCCTCCTGTACTCAGCTATTCCCCTCCTGTACTCACTCACTCCCCTCCCTACTACCCATTCCCCTCCCGTACTAACCCATTCCCCACCTGAACTTAGACACTCCCCTCCAGTACTCACCCACTCCCCTCCTGTACTCACCTATTTCCCTCCTGCACTCACCCACTCCCCTCCCGTACTCACCCACACCCCTCCTGTATTCATGCATTCCCATCCTGCATTCACGCATTCCCCTCCTGTATTCACCCATTCCATTCCAGTACTCACCCATTCCCCTCCCGTACTCACTCATTCCCCTCCTGTATTCACCCACTACCCTCCCGTACTCACCCACTCCCCTCCCGTACACACCCACTGCCCTCCTGTACTCACTCACTCCCCTCCCGTACTCACCCACACCCCTCCTGTATTCACGCATTCCCCTCCTGCATTCACGCATTCCCCTCCTGTATTCACCCACTCCCGTGCTGTACTCACTCATTCCCCTCCTGTACTCACCCACTCCGCTCCTGTACTCACTCACTCCCCTCCCGTACTCACCCACTCCCCTCCTGTACTCACTCATTCTCCTCCTGTACTCACCCATTCCCCTCCTGTACTCACTCATTCCCCTCCTGTACTCACCTATTCCCCTCCTGTACTCACCCACTACCCTCCAGTACTCACCCACTCCCCTACAGTGTTCACGCATTCCCCTCCTGCATTCACGCATTCCCCTCCTGTATTCACCCATTCCGCTCCGGTATTCACCCACTCCCCTCCAGTATTCACCCATTCCCCTCCGTACTCACTCATTCTCCTCCTGTATTCACCCACTCCACTCCTGTACTCACCCACTCCCCTCCAGTACTCATCTATTCCCTTCCTGTACTCACCCATTCCCCTCCTGTACTCACCTATTACCCTCCTGTGTTCACCCATTCCCATCCTGTACTCAGCTAGTCCCCTCCTGTACTCACTCACTCCCCTCCCTACTACCCATTCCCTTCCCGTATTAACCCATTCCCCTCCTGAAATTACACACTCCCCTCCAGTACTCACCCACACCCCTCCTGTATTCATGCATTCCCCTCCTGCATTCACGCATTCCCCTCCTGTATTCACCCATTCCATTCCAGTACTCACCCATTCCCCTCCCGTACTCACTCATTCCCCTCCTGTATTCACCCACTACCCTCCCGTACTCACCCACTCCCCTCCCGTACACACCCACTGCCCTCCTGTACTCACTCACTCCCCTCCCGTACTCACCCACACCCCTCCTGTATTCACGCATTCCCCTCCTGCATTCACGCATTCCCCTCCTGTATTCACCCACTCCCGTGCTGTACTCACTCATTCCCCTCCTGTGCTCACCCACTCCGCTCCTGTACTCACTCACTCCCCTCCCGTACTCACCCACTCCCCTCCTGTACTCACTCATTCTCCTCCTGTACTCACCCATTCCCCTCCTGTACTCACTCATTCCCCTCCTGTACTCACCTATTCCCCTCCTGTACTCACCCACTACCCTCCAGTACTCACCCACTCCCCTACAGTGTTCACGCATTCCCCTCCTGCATTCACGCATTCCCCTCCTGTATTCACCCATTCCGCTCCGGTATTCACCCACTCCCCTCCAGTATTCACCCATTCCCCTCCGTACTCACTCATTCTCCTCCTGTATTCACCCACTCCACTCCTGTACTCACCCACTCCCCTCCAGTACTCATCTATTCCCTTCCTGTACTCACCCATTCCCCTCCTGTACTCACCTATTACCCTCCTGTGTTCACCCATTCCCATCCTGTACTCAGCTAGTCCCCTCCTGTACTCACTCACTCCCCTCCCTACTACCCATTCCCTTCCCGTATTAACCCATTCCCCTCCTGAAATTACACACTCCCCTCCAGTACTCACCCACACCCCTCCTGTATTCATGCATTCCCCTCCTGCATTCACGCATTCCCCTCCTGTATTCACCCACGCCCATCCTGTACTCACCCATTCCCCTCCCGTACTCACTCATTCCCCTCCTGTATTCACCCACTCCCCTCCTGTACTCACCCACTCCCCTCCCGTACACACCCACTCCCCTCCCGTACTCACCCACTCCCCTCCCATACTCACCCACTCCCCTCCGGTACTCACTCATTCCCCTCCTGTATTCACCCATTACCCTCCTGTACTCACTCATTCCCCTCCTGTACTCAGCTATTCCCCTCCTGTACTCACCCACTCCCCTCCCGTACTCACCCACACCCCTCCTGTATTCATGCATTCCCCTCCTGCATTCACGCATTCCCCTCCTGTATTCACCCATGCCCATCCAGTACTCACCCATTCCCCTCCTGTACTCACTCATTCCCCTCCTGTATTCAGCCACTCCCATCCTGTACTCAACCACTCCCCTCCCGTACACACCCACTCCCCTCCCGTACTCACCCACTCCCCTACCATACTCACCCACTCCCCTCCTGTACTCACTCACTCCCCTCCCGTACTCACCCACACCCCTCCTGTACTCACCCATTCCCCTCCTGTACTCACTCATTCCCCTCCTGTATTCAGCCACTCCCATCCTGTACTCAACCACTCCCCTCCCGTACACACCCACTCCCCTCCTGTACTCACCCACTCCCCTCCTATACTCACTCACTCCCCTCCCGTACTCACCCACTCCCCTCCTGTACTCACTCATTCTCCTCCTGTACTCACCCATTCCCCTCCTGTACTCACTCATTCCCCTCCTGTACTCACCCACTCCCCTCCTGTACTCACCCACTCCCCTCTCCTACTGACCCACTCCCCTCCTGTACTCACCCACTCCCGTCCTGTACTCACTCATTCCCCTCCTGTACTCACCCACTACCCTCCCGTACTCACCCACTCCCCTACAGTATTCACGCATTCCCCTCCTGCATTCACGCATTCCGCTCCTGTATTCACCCATTCCGCTCCTGTATTCACCCAATCCCCTCCAGTATTCACTCATTCCCCTCCCGTACTCACTCATTCCCCTCCTGTATTCACCCACTGCCCTCCTGTACTCACCCACTCCCCTCCAGTACTCACCTATTCCCTTCCTGTACTCACCCATTCCCCTCCTGTACTCACATATTACCCTCCTGTGTTCACCCATTCCCATCCTGTGCTCAGCTATTCCCCTCCTGTACTCACTCACTCCCCTCCCTACTACCCATTCCCTTCCTGTACTAACCCATTCCCCTCCTGAACTTACACACTCCCCTCCAGTACTCACCCACTCCCCGCCTGTATTCATGCATTCCCCTCCTGCATTCACGCATTCCCCTCCTGTATTCACCCACGCCCATCCAGTACTCACCCATTCCCCTCCCGTACTCACTCATTCCCCTCCTGTATTCACCCACTCCCCTCCTGTACTCACCCACTCCCCTCCCGTACACACCCACTCCCTTCCCGTACTCCCCCACTCCCCTCCCATACTCACCCACTCCCCTCCTGTACTCACTCATTCCCCTCCTGTATTCACCCATTCCCCTCCTGTACTCACTCATTCCCCTGCTGTACTCAGCTATTCCCCTCCTGTACTCACCCACTCCCCTCCCGTACTCACCCACACCCCTCCTGTATTCATGCATTCCCCTCCTGCATTCACGCATTCCCCTCCTGTATTCACCCATGCCCATCCAGTACTCACCCATTCCCCTCCCGTACTCACTCATTCCCCTCCTGTATTCACCCACTCCCCTCCCGTACTCACCCACTCCCCTACCATACTCACCCACTCCCCTCCTGTACTCACTCATTCCCCTCCTGTCTTTACCCATTCCCCTCCTGTACTCACCCACTCCCCACCTGTACTCACCTATTCCCCTCCTGTACTCACTCATTCCCCTCCTGTACTCACCTATTCCGCTCCTGTACTCACCCACTCCCCTTTCATACTCACACACTCCACTCCTACATTCAACTATTCCCCTCCTGTATTCACCCACTCGACTCCTGTACTCACCCACTCCCCTCCTGTACTCACTCATTCCCCTCCTGTACTCACCCACTCCCCTCCTGTACTCACCCATTCCCCTCCTGTATTCACCCATTCCCCTCCAGTACTCACCCATTCCCCTCCTGCACTCAGCTATTCCCCTCCTGTGCTCACTCACTCCCCTCCCTACTACCCATTCCCCTCCCGTACTAACCCATTCCCCTCCTGAACTTACACACTCCCCTCCAGTACACACCCACTCCCCTCCTGTACTCACCAATTTCCCTCCTGTACTCACCCACTCCCCTCCCGTACTCACCCACACCCCTCCTGTATTCATGCATTCCCCTCCTGCATTCACGCATTCCCCTCCTGTATTCACCCACTCCCATCCAGTACTCACCCATTCTCCTCCCGTACTCATTCATTCCCCTCCTGTATTCACCCACTCCCCTCCTGTACACACTCACTCCCCTCCCGTACACACCCACTCCTCTCCCGTACTCACCCACTCCCCTCCCGTACACACCCACTCCCCTCCTGTACTCACCCACTCCCCTCCCGTACACACCCACTCCTCTCCCGAACTTACCCACTCCCCTCCCGTACACACCCACGCCCCTCCTGTACTCACCCACTCCCCTCCCGTACTCACCCACACCCCTCCTGTATTCACGCATTCCCCTCCTGCATTCACGCATTCCCCTCCTGTATTCACCCACTCCAGGTCCTGTACTCACTCATTCCCCTCCTGTACTCACCCACTCCCGTCCTGTACTCACTCATTCCCCTCCTGTACTCACCCACTCCCCTCCTGTACTCACCTATTCCCCTCCTGTACTCACCCACTACCCTCCCGTACTCACCCACTCCCCTACAGTATTCACGCATTCCCCTCCTGCATTCACGCATTCCCCTCCTGTATTCACCCATTCCGCTACTGTATTCACCCACTCCCCTCCAGTATTCACCCATTCCCCTGCCGTACTCACTCATTCCCCTCCTGTATTCACCCACTCCCCTCCTGTACTCACCCACTCCCCTCCAGTACTCACCTATTCCCTTCCTGTACTCACCCATTCCCCTCCTGTACTCACCTATTACCCTCCTGTGTTCACCCATTCCCATCCTGTACTCAGCTATTCCCCTCCTGTACTCACTCACTCCCCTCCCTACTACCCATTCCCTTCCCGCACTAACCCATTCCCCTCCTGAACTTACACGCTCCCCTCCAGTACTCACCCAAACCCCACCTGTATTCATGCATTCCCCTCCTGTATTCACCCACGCCCATCCAGTACTCACCCACTCCCCTCCCGTACTCACTCATTCCCCTCCTGTATTCACCCACGCCCCTCCTGTACTCACCCACTCCCCTCCCGTACACACCCACTCCCCTCCCGTACTCACCCACTCCCCTCCCATACTCACCCACTCCCCTCCTGTACTCACTCATTCCCCTCCTGTATTCACCCATTCCCCTCCTGTACTCACTCATTCCCCTCCTGTACTCACCTATTCCCCTCCTGTACTCACCCACTCCCCTCCCGTACTCACCCACACCCCTCCTGTATTCATGCATTCCCCTCCTGCATTCACGCATTCCCCTCCTGTAATCACCCACGCCCATCCAGTACTCACCCATTCCCCTCCCGTACTCACTCATTCCCCTCCTGTATTCACCCACTCCCCTCCTGTACTCACCCACTCCCCTCCCGTACACACCCACTCCCCTCCCGTACTCACCCACTCCCCTATCATACTCACCCACTCCCCTCCTGTACTCACTCATTCCCCTCCTGTCTTCACCCATTCCCCTCCTGTACTCACTCATTCCCCTCCTGTACTCACCTATTCCCCTCCTGTACTCACCCACTCCCCTTCCATACTCACCCACTCCACTCCTACATTCAACTATTCCCCTCCTGTATTCACCCACTCGCCTCCTGTACTCTCCCACTCCCCTCCTGTACTCACTCATTCCCCTCCTGAACTTACACACTCCCCTCCAGTACTCACCTATTCCCTTCCTGTACTCACCCATTCCCCTCCTGTACTCACCTATTACCCTCCTGTGTTCACCCATTCCCCTCCTGTACTCACCCATTCCTCTCCTGTACTCACTCATTCCCCTCCTGTACTCACCTATTACCCTCCTGTGTTCACCCATTCCCCTCCTGTACTCACCCATTCCTCTCCTGTACTCACTCATTCCCCTCCTGTACTCACCCACTCCCCTCCTGTACTCACCTATTCCCCATACGTACTCACCCTATACCCTTCCGTACTCACCCATTCCCCTGCTGTACTCAACCATTCCCCTCCTGCATTCACCCATTCCCCTCCAGTACTCACCCATTCCCCTCTTGTACTCAGCTATTCCCCTCCTGTACTCACTCACTCCCCTCCCTACTACCCATTCACCTCCCGTACTAACCCATTCCCCTCCTGAACTTACACACTCCCCTCCAGTACTCACCCACTCCCCTCCTGTACTCACCTATTTCCCTCCTGTGCTCACCCACTCCCCTCCCGTACTCACCCACACCCCTCCTGTATTCATGCATTCCCCTCCTGCATTCACGCATTCCCCTCCTGTATTCACCCACTCCCATCCAGTACTCACACATTCCCCTCCCGTACTCACGCATTCCCCTCCTGTACTCACCCACTCCACTTCCATACTCACCCACTTCCCTACCATACTCACCCACTCCCCTCCTGTACTCACTCATTCCCCTCCTGTCGTCATCCATTCCCCTCCTGTATTCACCCATTCCCCTCCTGTACTCACTCATTCCCCTCCTGTACTCACCTATTCCCCTCCTGTACTCACCCACTCCCCTTCCATACTCACCCACTCCACTCCTACATTCAACTATTCCCCTCCTGTATTCACCCACTCGCCTCCTGTACTCACCCACTCCCCTCCTGTACTCACTCATTCCCCTCCTGTACTCACCCACTCCCCTCCTGTACTCACCCATTCCCCTCCTGTATTCACCCATTCCCCTCCAGTACTCACCCATTCCCCTCCTGAACTTACACACTCCCCTCCTGTACTCACCCACTCCCCTCCCGTACTCACCCACACCCCTCCTGTATTCATGCATTCCCCTCCTGCATTCACGCATTCCCCTCCTGTATTCACCCACTCCCAACCAGTACTCACCCATTCCCCTCCCGTACTCATTCATTCCCCTCCTGTATTCACCCACTCCCCTCCTGTACTCACTCACTCCCCTCCCGTACACACCCACTCCTCTCCCGTACTCACCCAATCCCCTCCCGTACACACCCACTCCCCTCCTGTACTCACCCACTCCCCTCCCGTACACACCCACTCCTCTCCCGTACTTACCCACTCCCCTCCCGTACACACCCACGCCCCTCCTGTACTCACCCACTCCCCTCCCGTACTCACCCACACCCCTCCTGTATTCACGCATTCCCCTCCTGCATTCATGCATTCCCCTCCTGTATTGACCCACTCCCGTCCTGTACTCACTCATTCCCCTCCTGTACTCACCCACTCCCGTCCTGTACTCACTCATTCCCCTCCTGTACTCACCCACTCCCCTCCTGTACTCACCTATTCCCCTCCTGTACTCACCCACTACCCTCCCGTACTCACCCACTCCCCTACAATATTCACGCATTCCCCTCCTGCATTCACGCATTCCCCTCCTGTATTCACCCATTCCGCTCCTGTATTCACCCACTCCCCTCCAGTATTCACCCATTCCCCTCCCGTACTCACTCATTCCCCTCCTGTATTCACCCACTCCCCTCCTGTACTCACCCACTCCCCTCCAGTACTCACCTATTCCCTTCCTGTACTCACCCATTCCCCTCCTGTACTCACCTATTACCCTCCTGTGTTCACCCATTCCCATCCTCTACTCAGCTATTCCCCTCCTGTACTCACTCACTCCCCTCCCTACTACCGATTCCCTTCCCGTACTAACCCATTCCCCTCCTGAACTTACACACTCCCCTCCAGTACTCACCCAAACCCCTCCTGTATTCATGCATTCCCCTCCTGCATTCACGCATTCCCCTCCTGTATTCACCCACGCCCATCCAGTACTCACCCATTCCCCTCCCGTACTCACTCATTCGCCTCCTGTATTCACCCACGCCCCTCCTGTACTCACCCACTCCCCTCCCGTACACACCCACTCCCCTCCCGTACTCACCCACTCCCCTCCCATACTCACCCACTCCCCTCCTGTACTCACTCATTCCCCTCCTGTATTCACCCATTCCCCTCCTGTACTCACTCATTCCCCTCCTGTACTCACCTATTCCCCTCCTGTACTCAGCCACTCCCCTCCCGTACTCACCCACACCCCTCCTGTATTCATGCATTCCCCTCCTGCATTCACGCATTCCCCTCCTGTCCTCACCCACTCCTCTCCCGTACTCACCCACTCCCCTCCCATACTCACCCACTCCCCTCCTGTACTCACTCATTCCCCTCCTGTCGTCACCCATTCCCCTCCTGTACTCACTCATTCCCCTCCTGTCTTCACCCATTCCCCTCCTGTACTCACCCACTCCCCTTCCATACTCACCCACTCCACTCCTACATTCAACTATTCCCCTCCTGTATTCACCCACTCGCCTCCTGTACTCACCCACTCCCCTCCTGTACACACTCATTCCCCTCCTGTACTCACCCACTCCCCTCCTGTACTCACCTATTCCCCTCCTGTACTCACCCTATACCCTCCCGTACTCACCCATTCCCCTGCTGTAATCACCCATTCCCCTCCTGTATTCACCCATTCCCCTCCAATACTCACCCATTCCCCTCCTGTACTCAGCTATTCCCCTCCTGTACTCACTCAATCCCCTCCCTACTACCCATTCCCTCCCGTACTAACCCATTCCCCTCCTGAACTTACACACTCCCCTCCAGTACTCACCCACTCCCCTCCTATACTCACTCAGTCCCCTCCTGTACTCACCCACTCCCCTCCCGTACGCACCCACACCTCTCCTGTATTCATGCATTCCCCTCCTGTACTCACCTATTTCCCTGCTGTACTCACCCACTCCCCTCCCTTACACACCCACTCCCCTCCCGTACTCACCCACTCCCCTACAGTATTCACGCATTCCCCTCCTGCATTCACGCATTCCCCTCCTGTATTCACCCATTCCGCTACTGTATTCACCCACTCCCCTCCAGTATTCACCCATTCCCCTGCCGTACTCACTCATTCCCCTCCTGTATTCACCCACTCCCCTCCTGTACTCACCCACTCCCCTCCAGTACTCACCTATTCCCTTCCTGTACTCACCCATTCCCCTCCTGTACTCACCTATTACCCTCCTGTGTTCACCCATTCCCATCCTGTACTCAGCTATTCCCCTCCTGTACTCACTCACTCCCCTCCCTACTACCCATTCCCTTCCCGTACTAACCCATTCCCCTCCTGAACTTACACGCTCCCCTCCAGTACTCACCCAAACCCCACCTGTATTCATGCATTCCCCTCCTGCATTCACGCATTCCCCTCCTGTATTCACCCACGCCCATCCAGTACTCACCCACTCCCCTCCCGTACTCACTCATTCCCCTCCTGTATTCACCCACGCCCCTCCTGTACTCACCCACTCCCCTCCCGTACACACCCACTCCCCTCCCGTACTCACCCACTCCCCTCCCATACTCACCCACTCCCCTCCTGTACTCACTCATTCCCCTCCTGTATTCACCCATTCCCCTCCTGTACTCACTGATTCCCCTCCTGTACTCACCTATTCCCCTCCTGTACTCACCCACTCCCCTCCCGTACTCACCCACACCCCTCCTGTATTCATGCATTCCCCTCCTGCATTCACGCATTCCCCTCCTGTAATCACCCACGCCCATCCAGTACTCACCCATTCCCCTCCCGTACTCACTCATTCCCCTCCTGTATTCACCCACTCCCCTCCTGTACTCACCCACTCCCCTCCCGTACACACCCACTCCCCTCCCGTACTCACCCACTCCCCTATCATACTCACCCACTCCCCTCCTGTACTCACTCATTCCCCTCCTGTCTTCACCCATTCCCCTCCTGTACTCACTCATTCCCCTCCTGTACTCACCTATTCCCCTCCTGTACTCACCCACTCCCCTTCCATACTCACCCACTCCACTCCTACATTCAACTATTCCCCTCCTGTATTCACCCACTCGCCTCCTGTACTCTCCCACTCCCCTCCTGTACCCACTCATTCCCCTCCTGTACTCACCCACTCCCCTCCTGTACTCACCTATTCCCCTCCTGTACTCACCCTATACCCTCCCGTACTCACCCATTCCCCTGCTGTACTCACCCATTCCCCTCCTGTATTCACCCATTCCCCTCAAGTACTCACCCATTCCCCTCCTGTACTCAGCTATTCCCCTCCTGTACTCACTCAATCCCCTCCCTACTACCCATTCCCCTCCCGTACTAACCCATTCCCCTCCTGAACTTACACACTCCCCTCCAGTACTCACCTATTCCCTTCCTGTACTCACCCATTCCCCTCCTGTACTCACCTATTACCCTCCTGTGTTCACCCATTCCCCTCCTGTACTCACCCATTCCTCTCCTGTACTCACTCATTCCCCTCCTGTACTCACCTATTACCCTCCTGTGTTCACCCATTCCCCTCCTGTACTCACCCATTCCTCTCCTGTACTCACTCATTCCCCTCCTGTACTCACCCACTCCCCTCCTGTACTCACCTATTCCCCATACGTACTCACCCTATACCCTTCCGTACTCACCCATTCCCCTGCTGTACTCAACCATTCCCCTCCTGCATTCACCCATTCCCCTCCAGTACTCACCCATTCCCCTCTTGTACTCAGCTATTCCCCTCCTGTACTCTCTCACTCCCCTCCCTACTACCCATTCACCTCCCGTACTAACCCATTCCCCTCCTGAACTTACACACTCCCCTCCAGTACTCACCCACTCCCCTCCTGTACTCACCTATTTCCCTCCTGTGCTCACCCACTCCCCTCCCGTACTCACCCACACCCCTCCTGTATTCATGCATTCCCCTCCTGCATTCACGCATTCCCCTCCTGTATTCACCCACTCCCATCCAGTACTCACACATTCCCCTCCCGTACTCACGCATTCCCCTCCTGTACTCACCCACTCCACTTCCATACTCACCCACTTCCCTACCATACTCACCCACTCCCCTCCTGTACTCACTCATTCCCCTCCTGTCGTCATCCATTCCCCTCCTGTATTCACCCATTCCCCTCCTGTACTCACTCATTCCCCTCCTGTACTCACCTATTCCCCTCCTGTACTCACCCACTCCCCTTCCATACTCACCCACTCCACTCCTACATTCAACTATTCCCCTCCTGTATTCACCCACTCGCCTCCTGTACTCACCCACTCCCCTCCTGTACTCACTCATTCCCCTCCTGTACTCACCCACTCCCCTCCTGTACTCACCCATTCCCCTCCTGTATTCACCCATTCCCCTCCAGTACTCACCCATTCCCCGCCTGAACTTACACACTCCCCTCCTGTACTCACCCACTCCCCTCCCGTACTCACCCACACCCCTCCTGTATTCATGCATTCCCCTCCTGCATTCACGCATTCCCCTCCTGTATTCACCCACTCCCAACCAGTACTCACCCATTCCCCTCCCGTACTCATTCATTCCCCTCCTGTATTCACCCACTCCCCTCCTGTACTCACTCACTCCCCTCCCGTACACACCCACTCCTCTCCCGTACTCACCCAATCCCCTCCCGTACATACCCACTCCCCTCCTGTACTCACCCACTCCCCTCCCGTACACACCCACTCCTCTCCCGTACTTACCCACTCCCCTCCCGTACACACCCACGCCCCTCCTGTACTCACCCACTCCCCTCCCGTACTCACCCACACCCCTCCTGTATTCACGCATTCCCCTCCTGCATTCATGCATTCCCCTCCTGTATTGACCCACTCCCGTCCTGTACTCACTCATTCCCCTCCTGTACTCACCCACTCCCGTCCTGTACTCACTCATTCCCCTCCTGTACTCACCCACTCCCCTCCTGTACTCACCTATTCCCCTCCTGTACTCACCCACTACCCTCCCGTACTCACCCACTCCCCTACAATATTCACGCATTCCCCTCCTGCATTCACGCATTCCCCTCCTGTATTCACCCATTCCGCTCCTGTATTCACCCACTCCCCTCCAGTATTCACCCATTCCCCTCCCGTACTCACTCATTCCCCTCCTGTATTCACCCACTCCCCTCCTGTACTCACCCACTCCCCTCCAGTACTCACCTATTCCCTTCCTGTACTCACCCATTCCCCTCCTGTACTCACCTATTACCCTCCTGTGTTCACCCATTCCCATCCTCTACTCAGCTATTCCCCTCCTGTACTCACTCACTCCCCTCCCTACTACCGATTCCCTTCCCGTACTAACCCATTCCCCTCCTGAACTTACACACTCCCCTCCAGTACTCACCCAAACCCCTCCTGTATTCATGCATTCCCCTCCTGCATTCACGCATTCCCCTCCTGTATTCACCCACGCCCATCCAGTACTCACCCATTCCCCTCCCGTACTCACTCATTCGCCTCCTGTATTCACCCACGCCCCTCCTGTACTCACCCACTCCCCTCCCGTACACACCCACTCCCCTCCCGTACTCACCCACTCCCCTCCCATACTCACCCACTCCCCTCCTGTACTCACTCATTCCCCTCCTGTATTCACCCATTCCCCTCCTGTACTCACTCATTCCCCTCCTGTACTCACCTATTCCCCTCCTGTACTCAGCCACTCCCCTCCCGTACTCACCCACACCCCTCCTGTATTCATGCATTCCCCTCCTGCATTCACGCATTCCCCTCCTGTCCTCACCCACTCCTCTCCCGTACTCACCCACTCCCCTCCCATACTCACCCACTCCCCTCCTGTACTCACTCATTCCCCTCCTGTATTCACCCATTCCCCTCCTGTACTCACTCATTCCCCTCCTGTACTCACCTATTCCCCTCCTGTACTCAGCCACTCCTCTCCCGTACTCACCCACACCCCTCCTGTATTCATGCATTCCCCTCCTGCATTCACGCATTCCCCTCCTGTAATCACCCATGCCCATCCAGTACTCACCCATTCCCCTCCCGTACTCACTCATTCCCCTCCTGTATTCACCCACTCCCCTCCTGTACTCACCCACTCCCCTCCCGTACACACCCACTCCCCTCCCGTACTCACCCACTCCCCTAACATACTCACCCACTCCCCTCCTGTACTCACTCATTCCCCTCCTGTCGTCACCCATTCCCCTCCTGTACTCACTCATTCCCCTCCTGTCTTCACCCATTCCCCTCCTGTACTCACCCACTCCCCTTCCATACTCACCCACTCCACTCCTACATTCAACTATTCCCCTCCTGTATTCACCCACTCGCCTCCTGTACTCACCCACTCCCCTCCTGTACACACTCATTCCCCTCCTGTACTCACCCACTCCCCTCCTGTACTCACCTATTCCCCTCCTGTACTCACCCTATACCCTCCCGTACTCACCCATTCCCCTGCTGTAATCACCCATTCCCCTCCTGTATTCACCCATTCCCCTCCAATACTCACCCATTCCCCTCCTGTACTCAGCTATTCCCCTCCTGTACTCACTCAATCCCCTCCCTACTACCCATTCCCTCCCGTACTAACCCATTCCCCTCCTGAACTTACACACTCCCCTCCAGTACTCACCCACTCCCCTCCTATACTCACTCAGTCCCCTCCTGTACTCACCCACTCCCCTCCCGTACGCACCCACACCTCTCCTGTATTCATGCATTCCCCTCCTGTACTCACCTATTTCCCTGCTGTACTCACCCACTCCCCTCCCTTACACACCCACTCCCCTCCTGTACTCACCCACTCCCCTCCCGTACACACCCACTCCCCACCTGTACTCACCCACTCCCCTTCCATACTCACCCACTCCCCTCCTGTATTCACCCACTCGCCTCCTGTACTCACCCACTCCCCTCCTGAACTCACTCATTCCCCTCCTGCACTCACCCACTCCCCTCCTGTACTCACCTATTCCCCTCCTGTATTCAACAATTCCCCTCCAGTACTCACCCATTCCCCTCCTGTATTCACCAATTCCCCTCCAGTACTCACCCATTCCCCTCCTGTACTCAGCTATTCCCCTCCTGTACTCACTCACTCCCCTCCCTACTACCCATTCCCCTCCCGTACTAACCCATTCCCCTCCTGAACTGACACACTCCCCTCCAGTACTCACCCACACCCGTCCTGTATTCATGCATTCCCCTCCTGCATTCACGCATTCCCCTCCTGTATTCACCCACGCCCATCCAGTACTCACCCATTCCCCTCCCGTACTCACTCATTCCCCTCCTGTATTCAATAACTCCCCCCCTGTACTCACCCACTCCCCTCCTGTACTCACTCATTCCCCTCCTGTCGTCACCCATTCCCCTCCTGTACTCACTCATTCCCCTCCTGTCTTCACCCATTCCCCTCCTGTACTCACCCACTCCCCTTCCATACTCACCCACTCCACTCCTACATTCAACTATTCCCCTCCTGTATTCACCCACTCGCCTCCTGTACTCACCCACTCCCCTCCTGTACACACTCATTCCCCTCCTGTACTCACCCACTCCCCTCCTGTACTCACCTATTCCCCTCCTGTACTCACCCTATACCCTCCCGTACTCACCCATTCCCCTGCTGTAATCACCCATTCCCCTCCTGTATTCACCCATTCCCCTCCAATACTCACCCATTCCCCTCCTGTACTCAGCTATTCCCCTCCTGTACTCACTCAATCCCCTCCCTACTACCCATTCCCTCCCGTACTAACCCATTCCCCTCCTGAACTTACACACTCCCCTCCAGTACTCACCCACTCCCCTCCTATACTCACTCAGTCCCCTCCTGTACTCACCCACTCCCCTCCCGTACGCACCCACACCTCTCCTGTATTCATGCATTCCCCTCCTGTACTCACCTATTTCCCTGCTGTACTCACCCACTCCCCTCCCTTACACACCCACTCCCCTCCTGTACTCACCCACTCCCCTCCCGTACACACCCACTCCCCACCTGTACTCACCCACTCCCCTTCCATACTCACCCACTCCCCTCCTGTATTCACCCACTCGCCTCCTGTACTCACCCACTCCCCTCCTGAACTCACTCATTCCCCTCCTGCACTCACCCACTCCCCTCCTGTACTCACCTATTCCCCTCCTGTATTCAACAATTCCCCTCCAGTACTCACCCATTCCCCTCCTGTATTCACCAATTCCCCTCCAGTACTCACCCATTCCCCTCCTGTACTCAGCTATTCCCCTCCTGTACTCACTCACTCCCCTCCCTACTACCCATTCCCCTCCCGTACTAACCCATTCCCCTCCTGAACTGACACACTCCCCTCCAGTACTCACCCACACCCGTCCTGTATTCATGCATTCCCCTCCTGCATTCACGCATTCCCCTCCTGTATTCACCCACGCCCATCCAGTACTCACCCATTCCCCTCCCGTACTCACTCATTCCCCTCCTGTATTCAATAACTCCCCCCCTGTACTCACCCACTCCCCTCCTGTACTCACTCATTCCCCTCCCGTACTCACCCACTTCCCTCCTGTACTCACCTATTCCCCTCCTGTACTCACCCACTACCATCCCGTACTCACCCACTCCCCTACAGTATTCACGCATTCCCCTCCTGCATTCACGCATTCCCCTCCTGTATTCACCCATTCCGCTCCTGTATTCACCCACTCCCCTCCAGTATTCACCCATTCCCCTATCGTACTCACTCATTCCCCTCCTGTATTCACCCACTCCCCTCCTGTACTCACCCACTCCCCTCCAGTACTCACCTATTCCCTTCCTGTACTCACCCATTCCCCTCCTGTACTCACCTATTACCCTCCTGTGTTCACCCATTCCCCTCCTGTACTCACCCATTCCTCTCCTGTACTCACTCATTCCCCTCCTGTACTCACCCACTCCCCTCCTGTACTCACCTATTCCCCTCCTGTACTCACCCTATACCCTTCCGTACTCACCCATTCCCCTGTTGTACTCAACCATTCCCCTCCTGCATTCACCCATTCCCCTCCAGTACTCACCCATTCCCCTCTTGTACTCAGCTATTCCCCTCCTGTACTCACTCACTCCCCTCCCTACTACCCATTCACCTCCCGTACTAACCCATTCCCCTCCTGAACTTACACACTCCCCTCCAGTACTCACCCACTCCCCTCCTGTACTCACCTATTTCCCTCCTGTTCTCACCCACTCCCCTCCCGTACTCACCCACACCCCTCCTGTATTCATGCATTCCCCTCCTGCATTCACGCATTCCCCTCCTGTATTCACCCACTCCCCTCCTGTACTCACTCACTCCCCTCCCGTACACACCCACTCCTCTCCCGTACTCACCCACTCCCCTCCCATACACACCCACTCCCCTCCTGTACTCACGCTCTCCCCTCCCGTACACACCCACTCCTCTCCCGTACAGACCCACTCCCCTCCTGTACTCACCCACTCCCCTCCCGTACTCATCCACACCCCTCCTGTATTCACGCATTTCCCTCCTGCATTCACGCATTCCCCTCCTGTATTCACCCACGCCCATCCAGTACTCACCCATTCCCCTCCCGTACTCACTCATTCCCCTCCTGTATTCACCCACTCCCCTCCTGTACTCACTCACTCCCCTCCCGTACTCACTCACTCCGCCCCGTACACACCCACTCCCCTCCTCTACTCACCCATTCCCCTCCTGTATTCACCCATTCCCCTCCAGTACTCACCCATTCCCCTCCCGTACTAACCCATTCCCCTCCTGAACTTACACACTCCCCTCCTGTACTCACCCACTCCCCTCCCGTACTCACCCACACCCCTCCTGTATTCATGCATTCCCCTCCTGCATTCACGCATTCCCCTCCTGTATTCACCCACTCCCATCCAGTACTCACCCATTCCCCTCCCGTACTCATTCATTCCCCTCCTGTATTCACCCACTCCCCTCCTGTACTCACTCACTCCCCTCCCGTACACACCCACTCCTCTCCCGTACTTACCCACTCCCCTCCCGTACACACCCACGCCCCTCCTGTACTCACCCACTCCCCTCCCGTACTCACCCACACCCCTCCTGTATTCACGCATTTCCCTCCTGCATTCATGCATTCCCCTCCTATATTGACCCACTCCCGTCCTGTACTCACTCATTCCCCTCCTGTACTCACCCACTCCCGTCCTGTACTCACTCATTCCCCTCCTGTACTCACCCACTCCCCTCCTGTACTCACCTATTCCCCTCCTGTACTCACCCACTACCTTCCGTACTTACCCACTCCCCTACAGTATTCACGCATTCCCCTCCTGCATTCACGCATTCCCCTCCTGTATTCACCCATTCCGCTCCTGTATTCACCCACTCCCCTCCAGTATTCACCCATTCCCCTCCCGTACTCACTCATTCCCCTCCTGTATTCACCCACTCCCCTCCTGTACTCACCCACTCCCCTCCAGTACTCACCTATTCCCTTCCTGTACTCACCCATTCCCCTCCTGTACTCACCTATTACCCTCCTGTGTTCACCCATTCCCATCCTGTACTCAGCTATTCCCCTCCTGTACTTACTCACTCCCCTCCCTACTACCCATTCCATTCCCGTACTAACCCATTCCCCTCCTGAACTTACACACTCCCCTCCAGTACTCGCCCAAACCCCTCCTGTATTCATGCATTCCCCTCCTGCATTCACGCATTCCCCTCCTGTATTCACCCACGCCCATCCAGTACTCACCCATTCCCCTCCCGTACTCACTCATTCGCCTCCTGTATTCACCCACGCCCCTCCTGTACTCACCCACTCCCCTCCTGCACTCACTCATTCCCCTCCTGTACTCACCCACTCCCCTCCTGTACTCAGCTATTCCCCTCCTGTACTCACCCTATACCCTCCCGTACTCACCCATTCCCCTGCTGTACTCACCCATTCCCCTCCTGTATTCACCCATTCCCCTCAAGTACTCACCCATTCCCCTCCTGTACTCAGCTATTCCCCTCCTGTACTCACTCAATCCCCTCCCAACTACCAATTCCCCTCCCGTACTAACCCATTCCCCTCCTGAACTTACACACTCCCCTCCAGTACTCACCCACTCCCCTCCTGTACTCACCTATTTCCCTCCTGTACTCACCCACTCCCCTCCCTTACACACCCACTCCCCTCCTGTACTCACCCACTCCCCTCCCGTACACACCCACTCCCCTCCTACATTCAACTATTCCCCTCCTGTATTCACCCACTCGCCTCCTGTACTCACCCACTCCCCTCCTGAGCTCACTCATTCCCCTCCTGCACTCACCCACTCCCCTCCTGTACTCACCTATTCCCCTCCTGTATTCAACAATTCCCCTCCAGTACTCACCCATTCCCCTCCTGTATTCACCAATTCCCCTCCAGTACTCACCCATTCCCCTCCTGTATTCACCCATTCCCCTCCAGTACTCACCCATTCCCCTCCTGTACTCAGCTATTCCCCTCCTGTACTCACTCACTCCCCTCTCTACTACCCATTCCCCTCCCGTACTAACCCATTCCCCTCCTGAACTGACACACTCCCCTCCAGTACTCACCCACACCCGTCCTGTATTCATGCATTCCCCTCCTGCATTCACGCATTCCCATCCTGTATTCACCCATGCCCATCCAGTACTCACCCATTCCCCTCCCGTACGCACTCATTCCCCTCCTTTATTCACCCACTCGCCTCCTGTACTCACACACTCCCCTCCTGTACTCACTCATTCCCCTCCTGTACTCACCCACTTCCCTCCTGTACTCACCTATTCCCCTCCTGTACTCACCCACTACCATCCCGTACTCACCCACTCCCCTACAGTATTCACGCATTCCCCTCCTGCATTCACGCATTCCCCTCCTGTATTCACCCATTCCGCTCCTGTATTCACCCACTCCCCTCCAGTATTCACCCATTCCCCTCCCGTACTCACTCATTCCCCTCCTGTATTCACCCACTCCCCTCCTGTACTCACCCACTCCCCTCCAGTACTCACCTATTCCCTTCCTGTACTCACCCATTCCCCTCCTGTACTCACCTATTACCCTCCTGTGTTCACCCATTCCCCTCCTGTACTCACCCATTCCTCTCCTGTACTCACTCATTCCCCTCCTGTACTCACCCACTCCCCTCCTGTACTCACCTATTCCCCTCCTGTACTCACCCTATACCCTTCCGTACTCACCCATTCCCCTGCTGTACTCAACAATTCCCCTCCTGCATTCACTCATTCCCCTCCAGTACTCACCCATTCCCCTCTTGTACTCAGCTATTCCCCTCCTGTACTCACTCACTCCCCTCCCTACTACCCATTCACCTCCCGTACTAACCCATTCCCCTCCTGAACTTACACACTCCCCTCCAGTACTCACCCACTCCCCTCCTGTACTCACCTATTTCCCTCCTGTGCTCACCCACTCCCCTCCCGTACTCACCCACACCCCTCCTGTATTCATGCATTCCCCTCCTGCATTCACGCATTCCCCTCCTGTATTCACCCACTCCCATCCAGTACTCACACATTCCCCTCCCGTACTCACGCATTCCCCTCCTGTATTCACCCACTCCCCTCCTGTACTCACTCACTCCCCTCCCGTACACACCCACTCCTCTCCCGTACTCACCCACTCCCCTCCCGTACACACCCACTCCCCTCCTGTACTCACGCTCTCCCCTCCCGTACACACCCACTCCTCTCCCGTACTCACCCACTCCCCTCCCGTACAGACCCACTCCCCTCCTGTACTCACCCACTCCCCTCCCGTACTCATCCACACCCCTCCTGTATTCACGCATTTCCCTCCTGCATTCACGCATTCCCCTCCTGTATTCACCCACGCCCATCCAGTACTCACCCATTCCCCTCCCGTACTCACCCACTCCCCTCCTGTACTCACCCACTCCCCTCCCGTACACACCCACTCCCCTCCCGTACTCCCCCACTCCCCTCCCATACTCACCCACTCCCCTCCTGTACTCACTCATTCCCATCCTGTATTCACCCATTCCCCTCCTGTACTCACTCATTCCCCTCCTGTACTCAGCTATTCCCCTCCTTTACTCACCCACTCCCCTCCCGTACTCACCCACACCCCTCCTGTATTCAGGCATTCCGCTCCTGCATTCACGCATTCCCCTCCTGTATTCACCCATGCCCATCCAGTACTCACCCATTCCCCTCCCGTACTCACTCATTCCCCTCCTGTATTCACCCACTCCCCTCCCGTAGTCACCCACTCCCCTACCATACTCACCCACTCCCCTCCTGTACTCACTCATTCCCCTCCTGTCGTCACCCATTCCCCTCCTGTACTCACTCATTCCCCTCCTGTACTCACCCACTCCCCTCCTGTACTCACCCATTCCCCTCCTGTATTCACCCATTCCCCTCCAGTACTCACCCATTCCCCTCCTGTACTCAGCTATTCCCCTCCTGTACTCACTCACTCCCCTCCCTACTACCCATTCCCCTCCTGTACTAACCCATTCCCCTCCTGAACTTACACACTCCCCTCCAGTACACACCCACTCCCCTCCTGTACTCACCTATTTCCCTCCTGTACTCACCCACTCCCCTCCCGTACTCACCCACACCCCTCCTGTATTCATGCATTCCCCTCCTGCATTCACGCATTCCCCTCCTGTATTCACCCACTCCCATCCTGTACTCACCCATTCCCCTCCCGTACTCATTCATTCCCCTCCTGTATTTACCCACTCCCCTCCTGTACTCACTCACTCCCCTCCCGTACACACCCACTCCTCTCCCGTACTCACCCACTCCCCTCCCGTACACACCCACTCCCCTCCGGTACTCACCCACTCCCCTCCCGTAGTCACCCACACCCCTCCTGTATTCACGCATTCCCCTCCTGCATTCACGCATTCCGCTCCTGTATTGACCCACTCCCGTCCTGTACTCACTCATTCCCCTCCTGTACTCACCCACTCCCGTCCTGTACTCACTCATTCCCCTCCTGTACTCACCCACTCGCCTCCTGTACTCACCTATTCCCCTCCTGTACTCACCCACTACCCTCCCGTACTCACCCACTCCCCTACAGTATTCACGCATTCCCCTCCTGCATTCACGCATTCCCCTCCTGTATTCACCCATTCCGCTCCTGTATTCACCCACTCCCCTCCAGTATTCACCCATTCCCCTCCCGTACTCACTCATTCCCCTCCTGTATTCACCCACTCCCCTCCTGTACTCACCTATTCCCCTCCTGTACTCACCCTATACCCTCCCGTACTCACCCATTCCCCTGCTGTACTCACCCATTCCCCTCCTGTATTCACCCATTCCCCTCAAGTACTCACCCATTCCCCTCCTGTACTCAGCTATTCCCCTCCTGTACTCACTCAATCCCCTCCCTACTACACATTCCCCTCCCGTACTAACACATTCCCCTCCTGAACTTACACACTCCCCTCCAGTAATCACCCACTCCCCTCCTGTACTCACCTATTTCCCTCCTGTACTCACCCACTCCCCTCCCGTACACACCCACTCGCCTCCTGTACTCACCCACTCCCCTCCCGTACACACCCACTCCCCTCCTACATTCAACTATTCCCCTCCTGTATTCACCCACTCGCCTCCTGTACTCACCCACTCCCCTCCTGAGCTCACTCATTCCCCTCCTGCACTCACCCACTCCCCTCCTGTACTCACCTATTCCCCTCCTGTATTCAACAATTCCCCTCCAGTACTCACCCATTCCCCTCCTGTATTCACCAATTCCCCTCCAGTACTCACCCATTCCCCTCCTGTATTCACCCATTCCCCTCCAGTACTCACCCATTCCCCTCCTGTACTCAGGTATTCCCCTCCTGTACTCACTCACTCCCCTCTCTACTACCCATTCCCCTCCCGTACTAACCCATTCCCCTCCTGAACTGACACACTCCCCTCCAGTACTCACCCACACCCGTCCTGTATTCATGCATTCCCCTCCTGCATTCACGCATTCCCCTCCTGTATTCACCCATGCCCATCCAGTACTCACCCATTCCCCTCCCGTACTCACTCATTCCCCTCCTTTATTCACCCACTCGCCTCCTGTACTCACACACTCCCCTCCTGTACTCACTCATTCCCCTCCTGTACTCACCCACTTCCCTCCTGTACTCACCTATTCCCCTCCTGTACTCACCCACTACCATCCCGTACTCACCCACTCCCCTACAGTATTCACGCATTCCCCTCCTGCATTCACGCATTCCCCTCCTGTATTCACCCATTCCGCTCCTGTATTCACCCACTCCCCTCCAGTATTCACCCATTCCCCTCCCGTACTCACTCATTCCCCTCCTGTATTCACCCACTCCCCTCCTGTACTCACCCACTCCCCTCCAGTACTCACCTATTCCCTTCCTGTACTCACCCATTCCCCTCCTGTACTCACCTATTACCCTCCTGTGTTCACCCATTCCCCTCCTGTACTCACCCATTCCTCTCCTGTACTCACTCATTCCCCTCCTGTACTCACCCACTCCCCTCCTGTACTCACCTATTCCCCTTTTGTACTCAGCCTATACCCTTCCGTACTCACCCATTCCCCTGCTGTACTCAACCATTCCCCTCCTGCATTCACTCATTCCCCTCCAGTACTCACCCATTCCCCTCTTGTACTCAGCTATTCCCCTCCTGTACTCACTCACTCCCCTCCCTACTACCCATTCACCTCCCGTACTAACCCATTCCCCTCCTGAACTTACACACTCCCCTCCAGTACTCACCCACTCCCCTCCTGTACTCACCTATTTCCCTCCTGTGCTCACCCACTCCCCTCCCGTACTCACCCACACCCCTCCTGTATTCATGCATTCCCCTCCTGCATTCACGCATTCCCCTCCTGTATTCACCCACTCCCATCCAGTACTCACACATTCCCCTCCCGTACTCACGCATTCCCCTCCTGTATTCACCCACTCCCCTCCTGTACTCACTCACTCCCCTCCCGTACACACCCACTCCTCTCCCGTACTCACCCACTCCCCTCCCGTACACACCCACTCCCCTCCTGTACTCACGCTCTCCCCTCCCGTACACACCCACTCCTCTCCCGTACTCACCCACTCCCCTCCCGTACAGACCCACTCCCCTCCTGTACTCACCCACTCCCCTCCCGTACTCATCCACACCCCTCCTGTATTCACGCATTTCCCTCCTGCATTCACGCATTCCCCTCCTGTATTCACCCACGCCCATCCAGTACTCACCCATTCCCCTCCCGTACTCACTCATTCCCCTCCTGTATTCACCCACTCCCCTCTTGTACTCACCCACTCCCCTCCCGTACACACCCACTCCCCTCCCGTACTCCCCCACTCCCCTCCCATACTCACCAACTCCCCTCCTGTACTCACTCATTCCCATCCTGTATTCACCCATTCCCCTCCTGTACTCACTCATTCCCCTCCTGTACTCAGCTATTCCCCTCCTTTACTCACCCACTCCCCTCCCGTACTCACCCACACCCCTCCTGTATTCAGGCATTCCCCTCCTGCATTCACGCATTCCCCTCCTGTATTCACCCATGCCCATCCAGTACTCACCCATTCCCCTCCCGTACTCACTCATTCCCCTCCTGTATTCACCCACTCCCCTCCCGTAGTCACCCACTCCCCTACCATACTCACCCACTCCCCTCCTGTACTCACTCATTCCCCTCCTGTCGTCACCCATTCCCCTCCTGTACTCACTCATTCCCCTCCTGTACTCACCCACTCCCCTCCTGTACTCACCCATTCCCCTCCTGTATTCACCCATTCCCCTCCAGTACTCACCCATTCCCCTCCTGTACTCAGCTATTCCCCTCCTGTACTCACTCACTCCCCTCCCTACTACCCATTCCCCTCCTGTACTAACCCATTCCCCTCCTGAACTTACACACTCCCCTCCAGTACACACCCACTCCCCTCCTGTACTCACCTATTTCCCTCCTGTACTCACCCACTCCCCTCCCGTACTCACCCACACCCCTCCTGTATTCATGCATTCCCCTCCTGCATTCACGCATTCCCCTCCTGTATTCACCCACTCCCATCCTGTACTCACCCATTCCCCTCCCGTACTCATTCATTCCCCTCCTGTATTTACCCACTCCTCTCCCGTACTCACCCACTCCCCTCCCGTACACACCCACTCCTCTCCCGTACTCACCCACTCCCCTCCCGTACACACCCACTCCCCTCCTGTTCTCACCCACTCCCCTCCCGTAGTCACCCACACCCCTCCTGTATTCACGCATTCCCCTCCTGCATTCACGCATTCCCCTCCTGTATTGACCCACTCCCGTCCTGTACTCACTCATTCCCCTCCTGTACTCACCCACTCCCGTCCTGTACTCACTCATTCCCCTCCTGTACTCACCCACTCCCCTCCTGTACTCACCTATTCCCCTCCTGTACTCACCCACTACCCTCCCGTACTCACCCACTCCCCTACAGTATTCACGCATTCCCCTCCTGCATTCACGCATTCCCCTCCTGTATTCACCCATTCCGCTCCTGTATTCACCCACTCCCCTCCAGTATTCACCCATTCCCCTCCCGTACTCACTCATTCCCCTCCTGTATTCACCCACTCCCCTCCTGTACTCACCTATTCCCCTCCTGTACTCACCCTATACCCTCCCGTACTCACCCATTCCCCTGCTGTACTCACCCATTCCCCTCCTGTATTCACCCATTCCCCTCAAGTACTCACCCATTCCCCTCCTGTACTCAGCTATTCCCCTCCTGTACTCACTCAATCCCCTCCCTACTACCCATTCCCCTCCCGTACTAACCCATTCCCCTCCTGAACTTACACACTCCCCTCCAGTACACACCCACTCCCCTCCTGTACTCACCTATTTCCCTCCTGTACTCACCCACTCCCCTCCCGTACTCACCCACACCCCTCCTGTATTCATGCATTCCCCTCCTGCATTCACGCATTCCCCTCCTGTATTCACCCACTCCCATCCTGTACTCACCCATTCCCCTCCCGTACTCATTCATTCCCCTCCTGTATTTACCCACTCCCCTCCTGTACTCACTCACTCCCCTCCCGTACACACCCACTCCTCTCCCGTACTCACCCACTCCCCTCCCGTACACACCCACTCCCCTCCTGTTCTCACCCACTCCCCTCCCGTAGTCACCCACACCCCTCCTGTATTCACGCATTCCCCTCCTGCATTCAGGCATTCCCCTCCTGTATTGACCCACTCCCGTCCTGTACTCACTCATTCCCCTCCTGTACTCACCCACTCCCGTCCTGTACTCACTCATTCCCCTCCTGTACTCACCCACTCCCCTCCTGTACTCACCTATTCCCCTCCTGTACTCACCCACTACCCTCCCGTACTCACCCACTCCCCTACAGTATTCACGCATTCCCCTCCTGCATTCACGCATTCCCCTCCTGTATTCACCCATTCCGCTCCTGTATTCACCCACTCCCCTCCAGTATTCACCCATTCCCCTCCCGTACTCACTCATTCCCCTCCTGTATTCACCCACTCCCCTCCTGTACTCACCTATTCCCCTCCTGTACTCACCCTATACCCTCCCGTACTCACCCATTCCCCTGCTGTACTCACCCATTCCCCTCCTGTATTCACCCATTCCCCTCAAGTACTCACCCATTCCCCTCCTGTACTCAGCTATTCCCCTCCTGTACTCACTCAATCCCCTCCCTACTACCCATTCCCCTCCCGTACTAACACATTCCCCTCCTGAACTTACACACTCCCCTCCAGTAATCACCCACTCCCCTCCTGTACTCACCTATTTCCCTCCTGAACTCACTCATTCCCCTCCTGTACTCACCCACTCCCCTCCTGAACTCACCTATTCCCCTCCTGTATTCAACAATTCCCCTCCAGTGCTCACCGATTCCCCTCCTGTATTCACCAATTCCCCTCCAGTACTCACCCATTCCCCTCCTGTATTCACCCATTCCCCTGCAGTACTCACCCATTCCCCTCCTGTACTCAGCTATTCCCCTCCTGTACTCACTCACTCCCCTCTCTACTACCCATTCCCCTCCCGTACTAACCCATTCCCCTCCTGAACTTACACACTCCCCTCCAGTACTCACCCACACCCGTCCTGTATTCATGCATTCCCCTCCTGCATTCACGCATTCCCCTCCTGTATTCACCCACGCCCATCCAGTACTCACCCATTCCCCTCCCGTACTCACTCATTCCCCTCCTGTATTCACCCACTCGCCTCCTGTACTCACCCACTCCCCTCCTGTACTCACTCATTCCCCTCCTGTACTCACCCACTCCCCTCCTGTACTCACCTATTCCCCTCCTGTACTCACCCACTTCCCTCCTGTACTCACCTATTCCCCTCCTGTACTCACCCACTACCATCCCGTACTCACCCACTCCCCTACAGTATTCACGCATTCCCCTCCTGCATTCACGCATTCCCCTCCTGTATTCACCCATTCCGCTCCTGTATTTACCCACTCCCCTCCAGTATTCACCCATTCCCCTCCCGTACTCACTCATTCCCCTCCTGTATTCACCCACTCCACTCCTGTACTCAACCACTCCCCTCCAGTACTCAGCTATTCCCTTCCTGTACTCACCCATTCCCCTCCTGTACTCACCTATTACCCTCCTGTGTTCACCCATTCCCCTCCTGTACTCACCCATTCCTCTCCTGTACTCACTCATTCCCCTCCTGTACTCACCCACTCCCCTCCTGTACTCACCTATTCCCCTCCTGTACTCACCCACTACCCTCCCGTACTCACCCACTCCCCTACAGTATTCACGCATTCCCCTCCTGCATTCACGCATTCCCCTCCTGTATTCACCCATTCCGCTCCTGTATTCACCCACTCCCCTCCAGTATTCACCCATTCCCCTCCCGTACTCACTCATTCCCCTCCTGTATTCACCCACTCCCCTCCTGTACTCACCTATTCCCCTCCTGTACTCACCCTATACCCTCCCGTACTCACCCATTCCCCTGCTGTACTCACCCATTCCCCTCCTGTATTCACCCATTCCCCTCAAGTACTCACCCATTCCCCTCCTGTACTCAGCTATTCCCCTCCTGTACTCACTCAATCCCCTCCCTACTACCCATTCCCCTCCCGTACTAACCCATTCCCCTCCTGAACTTACACACTCCCCTCCAGTACACACCCACTCCCCTCCTGTACTCACCTATTTCCCTCCTGTACTCACCCACTCCCCTCCCGTACTCACCCACACCCCTCCTGTATTCATGCATTCCCCTCCTGCATTCACGCATTCCCCTCCTGTATTCACCCACTCCCATCCTGTACTCACCCATTCCCCTCCCGTACTCATTCATTCCCCTCCTGTATTTACCCACTCCCCTCCTGTACTCACTCACTCCCCTCCCGTACACACCCACTCCTCTCCCGTACTCACCCACTCCCCTCCCGTACACACCCACTCCCCTCCTGTTCTCACCCACTCCCCTCCCGTAGTCACCCACACCCCTCCTGTATTCACGCATTCCCCTCCTGCATTCACGCATTCCCCTCCTGTATTGACCCACTCCCGTCCTGTACTCACTCATTCCCCTCCTGTACTCACCCACTCCCGTCCTGTACTCACTCATTCCCCTCCTGTACTCACCCACTCCCCTCCTGTACTCACCTATTCCCCTCCTGTACTCACCCACTACCCTCCCGTACTCACCCACTCCCCTACAGTATTCACGCATTCCCCTCCTGCATTCACGCATTCCCCTCCTGTATTCACCCATTCCGCTCCTGTATTCACCCACTCCCCTCCAGTATTCACCCATTCCCCTCCCGTACTCACTCATTCCCCTCCTGTATTCACCCACTCCCCTCCTGTACTCACCTATTCCCCTCCTGTACTCACCCTATACCCTCCCGTACTCACCCATTCCCCTGCTGTACTCACCCATTCCCCTCCTGTATTCACCCATTCCCCTCAAGTACTCACCCATTCCCCTCCTGTACTCAGCTATTCCCCTCCTGTACTCACTCAATCCCCTCCCTACTACCCATTCCCCTCCCGTACTAACCCATTCCCCTCCTGAACTTACACACTCCCCTCCAGTACACACCCACTCCCCTCCTGTACTCACCTATTTCCCTCCTGTACTCACCCACTCCCCTCCCGTACTCACCCACACCCCTCCTGTATTCATGCATTCCCCTCCTGCATTCACGCATTCCCCTCCTGTATTCACCCACTCCCATCCTGTACTCACCCATTCCCCTCCCGTACTCATTCATTCCCCTCCTGTATTTACCCACTCCCCTCCTGTACTCACTCACTCCCCTCCCGTACACACCCACTCCTCTCCCGTACTCACCCACTCCCCTCCCGTACACACCCACTCCCCTCCTGTTCTCACCCACTCCCCTCCCGTAGTCACCCACACCCCTCCTGTATTCACGCATTCCCCTCCTGCATTCACGCATTCCCCTCCTGTATTGACCCACTCCCGTCCTGTACTCACTCATTCCCCTCCTGTACTCACCCACTCCCGTCCTGTACTCACTCATTCCCCTCCTGTACTCACCCACTCCCCTCCTGTACTCACCTATTCCCCTCCTGTACTCACCCACTACCCTCCCGTACTCACCCACTCCCCTACAGTATTCACGCATTCCCCTCCTGCATTCACGCATTCCCCTCCTGTATTCACCCATTCCGCTCCTGTATTCACCCACTCCCCTCCAGTATTCACCCATTCCCCTCCCGTACTCACTCATTCCCCTCCTGTATTCACCCACTCCCCTCCTGTACTCACCTATTCCCCTCCTGTACTCACCCTATACCCTCCCGTACTCACCCATTCCCCTGCTGTACTCACCCATTCCCCTCCTGTATTCACCCATTCCCCTCAAGTACTCACCCATTCCCCTCCTGTACTCAGCTATTCCCCTCCTGTACTCACTCAATCCCCTCCCTACTACCCATTCCCCTCCCGTACTAACACATTCCCCTCCTGAACTTACACACTCCCCTCCAGTAATCACCCACTCCCCTCCTGTACTCACCTATTTCCCTCCTGTACTCACCCACTCCCATCCCGTACACACCCACTCGCCTCCTGTACTCACCCACTCCCCTCCTGAACTCACTCATTCCCCTCCTGTACTCACCCACTCCCCTCCTGAACTCACCTATTCCCCTCCTGTATTCAACAATTCCCCTCCAGTGCTCACCGATTCCCCTCCTGTATTCACCAATTCCCCTCCAGTACTCACCCATTCCCCTCCTGTACTCACCCACTACCCTCCCGTACTCACCCACTCCCCTACAGTATTCACGCATTCCCCTCCTGCATTCACGCATTCCCCTCCTGTATTCACCCATTCCGCTCCTGTATTCACCCACTCCCCTCCAGTATTCACCCATTCCCCTCCCGTACTCACTCATTCCCCTCCTGTATTCACCCACTCCCCTCCTGTACTCACCTATTCCCCTCCTGTACTCACCCTATACCCTCCCGTACTCACCCATTCCCCTGCTGTACTCACCCATTCCCCTCCTGTATTCACCCATTCCCCTCAAGTACTCACCCATTCCCCTCCTGTACTCAGCTATTCCCCTCCTGTACTCACTCACTCCCCTCTCTACTACCCATTCCCCTCCCGTACTAACCCATTCCCCTCCTGAACTTACACACTCCCCTCCAGTACTCACCCACACCCGTCCTGTATTCATGCATTCCCCTCCTGCATTCACGCATTCCCCTCCTGTATTCACCCACGCCCATCCAGTACTCACCCATTCCCCTCCCGTACTCACTCATTCCCCTCCTGTATTCACCCACTCGCCTCCTGTACTCACCCACTCCCCTCCTGTACTCACTCATTCCCCTCCTGTACTCACCCACTCCCCTCCTGTACTCACCTATTCCCCTCCTGTACTCACCCACTTCCCTCCTGTACTCACCTATTCCCCTCCTGTACTCACCCACTACCATCCCGTACTCACCCACTCCCCTACAGTATTCACGCATTCCCCTCCTGCATTCACGCATTCCCCTCCTGTATTCACCCATTCCGCTCCTGTATTTACCCACTCCCCTCCAGTATTCACCCATTCCCCTCCCGTACTCACTCATTCCCCTCCTGTATTCACCCACTCCACTCCTGTACTCAACCACTCCCCTCCAGTACTCAGCTATTCCCTTCCTGTACTCACCCATTCCCCTCCTGTACTCACCTATTACCCTCCTGTGTTCACCCATTCCCCTCCTGTACTCACCCATTCCTCTCCTGTACTCACTCATTCCCCTCCTGTACTCACCCACTCCCCTCCTGTACTCACCTATTCCCCTCCTGTACTCACCCTATACCCTTCCGTACTCACCCATTCCCCTGCTGTACTGAACCATTCCCCTCCTGCATTCACCCATTCCCCTCCAGTAGTCACCCATTCCCCTCTTGTACTCAGCTATTCCCCTCCTGTACTCACTCACTCCCTTCCCTACTACCCATTCACCTCCCGTACTAACCCATTCCCCTCCTGAACTTACACACTCCCCTCCAGTACTCACCCACTCCTCTCCTGTACTCACCCACTCCACTCCTACATTCAACTATTCCCCTCCTGTATTCACCCACTCGCCTCCTGTACTCACCTACTCCCCTCCTGAACTCACTCATTCCCCTCCTGTACTCACCCACTCCCCTCCTGTACTCACCTATTCCCCTCCTGTATTCACCAATTCCCCTCCAGTACTCACCCATTCCCCTCCTGTATTCACCCATTCCCCTCCAGTACTCACCCATTCCCCTCCTGTACTCAGCTATTCCCCTCCCGTACTCACACACTCCCCTCTTGTACTCACTTATCCCACTCCTGTACTCACCCATTCCCCTCCTGTACTCACCCACTCCCCTCCTGTACTCAATCATTCCCCTTCTGTACTCACCCTCTCCCCTCCCGTACCCAACCACTCCTCTCCTGTATTCACGCATTCCCCTCCTGCATTCATGCATTCCCCTCCTATATTCACCCATTCCCCTCCTGTACTCACTCATTCCCCTCCTGCACTCACCTATTCCCCTCCTGTACTCACCCACTCCCCTTCCATTCTCACCCACTCCACTCCTACTTTCAACTATTCCCCTCCTGTATTCACCCACTCGCCTCCTGTACTCACCCACTCCCCTCCAGTACTCACTCATTCCCCTCCTGTACTCACCCACTCCCCTCCTGTACTCACCTATTCCCTCCTGTACTCACCCTATACCCTCCCGTACTCACCCATTCCCCTCCTGTACTCACCCACTCCCCTCTTGTACTCACTCACTCCCCTCCCGTACTCACCCACTCCCCTCCTGTACTCACTCACTCTCCTCCTGTACTCACCCACTCCCCTCCTGTACTCACCCACTCCTGTTCTGTACTCACACATTCCCCTCCTGTACTAACCCACTCCCCTCCTGTACTCACCTATTCCCCTCCTGTACACACCCTCTACCCTCCCGTACTCACCCACTCCCCTCCTGTACTCACCCACTCCCCTCTTGTACTCACTCACTCCCCTCCCGTACTCACCCACTCCCCTCCTGTACTCACTCACTCTCCTCCTGTACTCACCCACTCCCCTCCTGTACTCACCCACTCCTGTTCTGTACTCACACATTCCCCTCCTGTACTAACCCACTCCCCTCCTGTACTCACCTATTCCCCTCCTGTACACACCCTCTACCCTCCCGTACTCACCCACTCCCCTACAGTATTCACGCATTCGCAACCTGCATTCACCCATTCCCCTCCCGTACTCACTCATTCCCCTCCTGTATTCACCCACTCCCCTCCTGTACTCACCCACTCCCCTCCAGTACTCACCTATTCCCTTCCTGTACTCACCCATTCCCCTCCTGTACTCACCTGTTACCCTCCTGTGTTCACCCATTCCCCTCCTGTACTCACCCATTCCTCTCCTGTACTCACCCTCTCGCCTCCTGTACTCACCCATTCCCCTCCCGTACTCACCCACTCCGCTCTTGTACTCACTTATCCCACTCCTGTACTCACCCATTCCCCTCCTGTACTCACCCACTCCCCTCCTGTACTCAATCATTCCCCTTCTGTACTCACCCTCTCCCCTCCCGTACCCAAACACTCCCCTCCTGTATTCACGCATTCCCCTCCTGCATTCATGCATTCCCCTCCTGTATTCACCCATTCCCCACCTGTACTCACTCATTCCCCTCCTGTACTCACCTATTCCCCTCCTGTACTCACCCACTCCCCTTCCATACTCACCCACTCCACTCCTACATTCAACTATTCCCCTCCTGTATTCACCCACTCGCCTCCTGTACTCACCCACTCCCCTCCTGTACTTACTCATTCTCCTCCTGTACTCACCCACTCCCCTCCTGTACTCACCCACTCCCCTCCTGTACTTACTCATTCTCCTCCTGTACTCACCCACTCCCCTCCTGTACTTACTCATTCTCCTCCTGTACTCACCCACTCCCCTCCTGTACTTACTCATTCTCCTCCTGTACTCACCCATTCCCCTGCTGTACTCACCCATTCCCCTCCTGTATTCACCAATTCCCCTCCAGTACTCACCCATTCCCCTCCTGTATTCACCCATTCCCGTCCAGTACTCACCCATTCCCCTCCTGTACTCACTCACTCCCCTCCCTACTACCCATTCCCCTCCCGTACTAACCCATTCCCCTCCTAAACTTACACACTCCCCTCCAGTACTCACCCACACCCCTCCTGTATTCATACATTCCCCTCCTGCATTCACGCATTCCCCTCCTGTATTCACCCACGCCCATCCAGTACTCACCCATTCCCCTCCTGTACTCACTCATTCCCCTCCTGTATTCACCCTCTCCCCTCCTGTACTCACCCACCCCGCTCCCATACTCACTCACTCCCCTCCTGTACTCACTCATTTCCCTCCTGTATTCACCCATTCCCCTCCTGTACTCACTCATTCCCCTCCTGTACTCAGCTATTCCCCTCCTGTACTCACTCACTCCCCTCCCTACTACCCATTCCCCTCCCGTACTAACCCATTCCCCACCTGAACTTACACACTCCCCTCCAGTACTCACCCACTTCCCTCCTATACTCACTCATTCCCCTCCTGTACTCACCCACTCCCCTCCCGTACTCACCCACACCCCTCCTGTATTCATGCATTCCCCTCCTGCATTCACGCATTCCCCTCCTGTATTCACCCACGCCCATCCAGTACTCACCCATTCCCCTCCTGTACTCACCTATTACCCTCCTGTGTTCACCCATTCCCCTCCTGTACTCACCCATTCCTCTCCTGTACTCACCCACTCGCCTCCTATACTCACCCACTCCCCTCCGGTACTCACTCACTCCCCTCTTGTACTCACTTATCCCACTCCTGTACTCACCCATTCCCCTCCTGTACTCACCCACTCCCCTCCTGTACTCACTCATTCCCCTTCTGTACTCACCCTCTCCCCTCCCGTACCCAACAACTCCCCTCCTGTATTCACGCATTCCCCTCCTGCATTCATGCATTCCCCTCCTGTATTCACCCATTCCCCTCCTGTACTCACCCACTCCCCTCTCCTACTCACCCACTCCCCTCCTGCACTCACCCACTCCCGTCCTGTATTCACTCATTCCCCTCCTGTACTCACCCACTCCCCTCCTGTACTCACCTATTCCCCTCCCGTACTCACTCATTCCCCTCCTGTATTCACCCACTCCCCTCCTGTACTCACCCACTCCCCTCCAGTATTCACCCATTCCCCTCCCGTACTCACTCATTCCCCTCCTGTATTCACCCACTCCCCTCCTGTACTCACCCAGTCCCCTCCAGTACTCACCTATTCCCTTCCTGTTCTCACCCATTCCCCGCCTGTACTCACCTATTACCCTCCTGTGTTCACCCATTCCCCTCCTGTACTCACGCATTCCTCTCCTGTACTCACCCACTCGCCTCCTGTACTCACCCACTCCCATCCCGTAATCACCGACTCCCCTCTTGTACTCACTTATCCCACTCCTGTACTCACCCATTCCCCTCCTGTACTCACCCATTCCCCTCCTGTACTCACCCACTCCCCTCCTGTACTCACTCATTCCCCTTCTGTACTCACCCTCTCCCCTCCCGTACCCAACCACTCCCCTCCTGTATTCACGCATTCCCCACCTGTACTCACTCATTCCCCTCCTGTACTCACCTATTCCCCTCCTGTACTCACCCACTACCCTCCCGTACTCACCCACTCCCCTACAGTATTCACGCATTCCCCTCCTGCATTCACGCATTCCCCTCCTGTATTCACCCATTCCGCTCCTGTATTCACCCACTCCCCTCCAGTATTCACCCATTCCCCTCCCGTACTCACTCATTCCCCTCCTGTATTCACCCACTCCCCTCCTGTACTCACCCACTCCGCTCCAGTACTCACCTATTCCCTTCCTGTACTCACCCATTCCCTTCCTGTACTCACCTATTACCCTCCTGTGTTCACCCATTCCCCTCCTGTACTCACCCATTCTTCTCCTGTACTCACCCACTCGCCTCCTGTACTCACCCACTCCCCTCCCGTAATCACCGACTCCCCTCTTGTACTCACTTATCCCACTCCCGAACTCACCCATTCCCCTGCTGTACTCACCCATTCCCCTCCTGTATTCACCCACTCCCCTCCTGTATTCACCCACTCTCCTCCAGTACTCACCTATTCCCTTCCTGTACTCACCCATTCCCCTCCTGTACTCACCTATTACCCTCCTGTGTTCACCCATTCCCCTCCTGTACTCACCCATTCCTCTCCTGTACTCACCCTCTCGCCTCCTGTACTCACCCACTCCCCTCCTGTACTCACCCACTCCCCTCTTGTACTCACTTATCCCACTCCTGTACTCACCCATTCCCCTCCTGTACTCACCCACTCCCCTCCTGTACTCACTCATTCCCCTTCTGTACTCACCCTCTCCCCTCCCGTACCCAAACATTCCCCTCCTGTATTCACGCATTCCCCTCCTGCATTCATGCATTCCCCTCCTGTACTCACCCACTCCCCTCCTGCACTCACCTATTCCCCTCCTGTACTCACCCACTCCCCTTCCATACTCACCCACTCCACTCCTACATTCAACTATTCCCCTCCTGTATTCACCCACTCGCCTCCAGTACTCACCCACTCCCCTCCTGTACTTACTCATTCTCCTCCTGTACTCACCCACTCCCCTCCTGTACTCACCTATTCCCCTCCTGTACTCACCCTATACCCTCCCGTACTCACCCATTCCCCTCCTGTATTCACCAATTCCCCTCCAGTACTCACCCATTCCCCTCCTGTATTCACCCATTCCCGTCCAGTACTCACCCATTCCCCTCCTGTACTCACTCACTCCCCTCCCTACTACCCATTCCCCTCCCGTACTAAACCATTCCCCTCCTGAACTTACACACTCCCCTCCAGTACTCACCCACACCCCTCCTGTATTCATGCATTCCCCTCCTGCATTCACGCATTCCCCTCCTGTATTCACCCACGCCCATCCAGTACTCACCCATTCCCCTCCTGTACTCACTAAATCCCCTCCTGTATTCACCCACTCCCCTCCTGTACTCACCCACCCCGCTCCCATACTCACCCACTCCCCTCCTGTACTCACTCATTCCCCTCCTGTATTCACCCATTCCCCTCCTGTACTCACTCATTCCCCTCCTGTACTCAGCTATTCCCCTCCTGTACTCACTCACTCCCCTCCCTACTACCCATTCCCCTTCCGTACTAACCCATTCCCCTCCTGAACTTACACACTCCCCTCCAGTACTCACCCACTTCCCTCCTATACTCACTCATTCCCCTCCTGTACTCACCCACTCCCCTCCCGTACTCACCCACACCCCTCCTGTATTCATGCATTCCCCTCCTGCATTCACGCATTCCCCTCCTGTATTCACCCACGCCCATCCAGTACTCACTCATTCCCCTCCTGTACTCACCTATTACCCTCCTGTGTTCACCCATTCCCCTCCTGTACTCACCCATTCCTCTCCTGTACTCACCCACTCGCCTCCTATACTCACCCACTCCCCTCCGGTACTCACCCACTCCCCTCTTGTACTCACTTATCCCACTCCTGTACTCACTCATTCCCCTTCTGTACTCACCCTCTCCCCTCCCGTACCCAACAACTCCCCTCCTGTATTCACGCATTCCCCTCCTGCATTCATGCATTCCTCTCCTGTATTCACCCATTCCCCTCCTGTACTCACTCATTCCCCTCCTGTACTCACCTATTCCCCTCCTGTACTCACCCACTCCCCTCCCGTACTCACCCACACCCCTCCTGTACTCACTCATTCCCCTCCCGTACTCACCCACTCCCCTCCTGTACTCACTCATTCCCTTCCATACTCACCCACTCCACTCCTACATTCAACTATTCCCCTCCTGTACTCGCCTATTCCCCTCCTGTACTCAATCATTCCCCTCCTGTACTCACCCACTCCCCTCCTGTACTCACCTATTCCCCTCCTGTACTCACCCGATACCCTCCCGTACTCACCCATTCCCCTGCTGTACTCACCCATTCCCCTCCTGTATTCACCCACGCCCATCCAGTACTCACCCATTCCCCTCCTGTACTCACTCATTCCCCTCCTGTATTCACCCACTCCCCTCCTGTACTCACCCACCCCGCTCCCATACTCACCCACTCCCCTCCTGTACTCACTCATTCCCCTCCTGTATTCACCCATTCCCCTCCTGTACTCACTCATTCCCCTCCTGTACTCAGCTATTCCCCTCCTGTACTCACTCACTCCCCTCCCTACTACCCATTCCCCTCCCGTACTAACCCATTCCCCTCCTGAACTTACACACTCCCCTCCAGTACTCACCCACTTCCCTCCTATACTCACTCATTCCCCTCCTGTACTCACCCACTCCCCTCCCGTACTCACCCACACCCCTCCTGTATTCATTCATTCCCCTCCTGCATTCACGCATTCCCCTCCTGTATTCACCCACGCCCATCCAGTACTCACCCATTCCCCTCCTGTACTCACCTATTACCCTCCTGTGTTCACCCATTCCCCTCCTGTACTCACCCATTCCTCTCCTGTACTCACCCACTCGCCTCCTATACTCACCCACTCCCCTCCGGTACTCACCCACTCCCCTCTTGTACTCACTTAACCCACTCCTGTACTCACCCATTCCCCTCCTGTACTCACCCACTCCCCTCCTGTACTCACTCATTCCCCTTCTGTACTCACCCGATACCCTCCCGTACTCACCCATTCCCCTGCTGTACTCACCCATTCCCCTCCTGTATTCACCAATTCCCCTCCAATACTCACCCATTCCCCACCTGTATTCACCCATTCCCCTCCAGTACTCACCCATTCCCCTCCTGTACTCAGCTATTCCCCTCCTGTAGTCACTCACTCCCCTCCCTACCACCCATTCCCCTCCCGTACTAACCCATTCCCCTCCTGAACTTACACACTCCCCTCCAGTACTCACCCACCCCCCTCCTGTATTCATGCATTCCCCTCCTGCATTCACGCATTCCCCTCCTGTATTCACCCACGCCCATCCAGTACTCACAAATTCCCCTCCCGTACTCACTCATTCCCCTCCTGTATTCACTCACTCCCCTCCTGTACTCACCCTCTCCCCTCCCGTACACACCCACTCCCCTCCCGTTCTCACCCACTCCCCTCCCATACTCACCCACTCCCCTCCTGTACTCACTGACTCCCCTCCCGTACTCACCCACTCCCCTCCTGTACTCACTCATTCTCCTCCTGTACTCACCCATTCCCCTCCTGTACTCACTCATTCCCCTCCTGTACTCACCCACTCCCCTCTCCTACTCACCCACTCCCCTCCTGTACTCACCTATTCCCCTCCCGTACTCACTCATTCCCCTCCTGTATTCACCCACTCCCCTCCTGTACTCACCCACTCCCCTCCAGTACTCACCTATTCCCTTCCTATACTCACCTATTCCCCTCCTGTACTCACCTATTACCCTCCCGTGTTCACCCATTCCCCTCCTGTACTCACGCATTCCTCTCCTGTACTCACCCACTCGCCTCCTGTACTCACCCACTCCCATCCCGTAATCACCGACTCCCCTCTTGTACTCACTTATCCACCTCCTGTACTCACCCATTCCCCTCCTGTACTCACCCATTCCCCTCCTGTACTCACCCACTCCCCTCCTGTACTCACTCATTCCCCTTCTGTACTCACCCTCTCCCCTCCCGTACCCAACCACTCCCCTCCTGTATTCACGCATTCCCCTCCTGCATTCATGCATCCCCCGCCTGTATTCACCCATTCCCCACCTGTACTCACTCATTCCCCTCCTGTACTCACCTATTCCCCTCCTGTACTCACCCACTACCCTACCGTACTCACCCACTCCCCTACAGTATTCACGCATTCCCCTCCTGCATTCACGCATTCCCCTCCTGTATTCACTCATTCCCCTCCTGTATTCACCCACTCCCCTCCTGTACTCACCCACTCCCCTCCAGTATTCACCCATTCCCCTCCCGTACTCTCTCATTCCCCTCCTGTATTCACCCACTCCCCTCCTGTACTCACCCACTCCGCGCCAGTACTCACCTATTCCCTTTCTGTACTCACCCATTCCCTTCCTGTACTCACCTATTACCCTCCTGTGTTCACCCATTCCCCTCCTGTACTCACCCATTCTTCTCCTGTACTCACCCACTCGCCTCCTGTACTCACCCACTCCCCTCCCGTAATCACCGACTCCCCTCTTGTACTCACTTATCCCACTCCTGTACTCACCCATTCCCCTCCTGTACTCACCCATTCCCCTCCTGTACTCACCCGATACCCTCCCGTACTCACCCATTCCCCTGCTGTACTCACCCATTCCCCTCCTGTATTCACCAATTCCCCTCCAATACTCACCCATTCCCCTCCTGTACTCAGCTATTCCCATCCTGTAGTCACTCACTCCCCTCCCTACCACCCATTCCCCTCCCGTACTAACCCATTCCCCTCCTGAACTTACACACTCCCCTCCAGTACTCACCCACACCCCTCCTGTATTCATGCATTCCCCTCCTGCATTCACGCATTCCCCTCCTGTATTCACCCACGCCCATCCAGTACTCACAAATTCCCCTCCCGTACTCACTCATTCCCCTCCTGTATTCACTCACTCCCCTCCTGTACTCACCCTCTCCCCTCCCGTACACACCCACTCCCCTCCCGTACTCACCCACTCCCCTCCTGTACTCACTCACTCCCCTCCCGTACTCACCCACTCCCCTCCTGTACTGACTCATTCTCCTCCTGTACTCACCCATTCCCCTCCTGTACTCACTCATTCCCCTCCTGTACTCACCCACTCCCCTCTCCTACTCACCCACTCCCCTCCTGCACTCACCCACTCCCGTCCTTTATTCACTCATTCCCCTCCTGTACTCACCCACTCCCCTCCTGTACTCACCTATTCCCCTCCCGTACTCACTCATTCCCCTCCTGTATTCACCCACTCCCCTCCTGTACTCACCCACTCCCCTCCAGTATTCACCCATTCCCCTCCCGTACTCACTCATTCCCCTCCTGTATTCACCCACTCCCCTCCTGTACTCACCCAGTCCCCTCCAGTACTCACCTATTCCCTTCCTGTTCTCACCCATTCCCCGCCTGTACTCACCTATTACCCTCCTGTGTTCACCCATTCCCCTCCTGTACTCACGCATTCCTCTCCTGTACTCACCCACTCGCCTCCTGTACTCACCCACTCCCATCCCGTAATCACCGACTCCCCTCTTGTACTCACTTATCCCACTCCTGTACTCACCCATTCCCCTCCTGTACTCACCCATTCCCCTCCTGTACTCACCCACTCCCCTCCTGTACTCACTCATTCCCCTTCTGTACTCACCCTCTCCCCTCCCGTACCCAACCACTCCCCTCCTGTATTCACGCATTCCCCTCCTGCATTCATGCATCCCCCTCCTGTATTCACCCATTCCCCACCTGTACTCACTCATTCCCCTCCTGTACTCACCTATTCCCCTCCTGTACTCACCCACTACCCTCCCGTACTCACCCACTCCCCTACAGTATTCACGCATTCCCCTCCTGCATTCACGCATTCCCCTCCTGTATTCACCCATTCCGCTCCTGTATTCACCCACTCCCCTCCAGTATTCACCCATTCCCCTCCCGTACTCACTCATTCCCCTCCTGTATTCACCCACTCCCCTCCTGTACTCACCCACTCCGCTCCAGTACTCACCTATTCCCTTCCTGTACTCACCCATTCCCTTCCTGTACTCACCTATTACCCTCCTGTGTTCACCCATTCCCCTCCTGTACTCACCCATTCTTCTCCTGTACTCACCCACTCGCCTCCTGTACTCACCCACTCCCCTCCCGTAATCACCGACTCCCCTCTTGTACTCACTTATCCCACTCCCGAACTCACCCATTCCCCTGCTGTACTCACCCATTCCCCTCCTGTATTCACCCACTCCCCTCCTGTATTCACCCACTCTCCTCCAGTACTCACCTATTCCCTTCCTGTACTCACCCATTCCCCTCCTGTACTCACCTATTACCCTCCTGTGTTCACCCATTCCCCTCCTGTACTCACCCATTCCTCTCCTGTACTCACCCTCTCGCCTCCTGTACTCACCCACTCCCCTCCTGTACTCACCCACTCCCCTCTTGTACTCACTTATCCCACTCCTGTACTCACCCATTCCCCTCCTGTACTCACCCACTCCTCTCCTGTACTCACTCATTCCCCTTCTGTACTCACCCTCTCCCCTCCCGTACCCAAACACTCCCCTCCTGTATTCACGCATTCCCCTCCTGCATTCATGCATTCCCCTCCTGTACTCACCCACTCCCCTCCTGTACTCACCTATTCCCCTCCTGTACTCACCCACTCCCCTTCCATACTCACCCACTCCACTCCTACATTCAACTATTCCCCTCCTGTATTCACCCACTCGCCTCCAGTACTCACCCACTCCCCTCCTGTACTTACTCATTCTCCTCCTGTACTCACCCACTCCCCTCCTGTACTCACCTATTCCCCTCCTGTACTCACCCATTCCTCTCCTGTACTCACCCACTCGCCTCCTATACTCACCCACTCCCCTCCGGTACTCACTCACTCCCCTCTTGTACTCACTTATCCCACTCCTGTACTCACCCATTCCCCTCCTGTACTCACCCACTCCCCTCCTGTACTCACTCATTCACCTTCTGTACTCACCCTTTCCCCTTCTGTACTCACCCTCTCCCCTCCCGTACCCAACAACTCCCCTCCTGTATTCACGCATTCCCCTCCTGCATTCATGCATTCCCCTCCTGTATTCACCCATTCCCCTCCTGTACTCACTCATTCCCCTCCTGTACTCACCTATTCCCCTCCTGTACTCACCCACTGCCCTTCCATACTCACCCACTCCACTCCTACATTCAACTAATCCCCTCCTGTACTCACCCACTCCCCTCCTCTACTCACTCATTCCCCTACTGTACTCACCCACTCCCCTCCTGTATTCACCCACTCGCCTCCTGTACTCACTCATTCCCCTCCTGTACTCACCCACTCCCCTCCTGTACTCACCCATTCCCCTCCCGTACTAACCCATTCCCCTCCTGAACTTACACACTCCCCTCCAGTACTCACCCACACCCCTCCTGTATTCATGCATTCCCCTCCTGCATTCACGCATTCCCCTCCTGTATTCACCCACGCCCATCCAGTACTCACAAATTCCCCTCCCGTACTCACTCATTCCCCTCCTGTATTCACTCACTCCCCTCCTGTACTCACCCTCTCCCCTCCCGTACACACCCACTCCCCTCCCGTACTCACCCACTCCCCTCCTGTACTCACTCACTCCCCTCCCGTACTCACCCACTCCCCTCCTGTACTGACTCATTCTCCTCCTGTACTCACCCATTCCCCTCCTGTACTCACTCATTCCCCTCCTGTACTCACCCACTCCCCTCTCCTACTCACCCACTCCCCTCCTGCACTCACCCACTCCCGTCCTGTATTCACTCATTCCCCTCCTGTACTCACCCACTCCCCTCCTGTACTCACCTATTCCCCTCCCGTACTCACTCATTCCCCTCCTGTATTCACCCACTCCCCTCCTGTACTCACCCACTCCCCTCCAGTATTCACCCATTCCCCTCCCGTACTCACTCATTCCCCTCCTGTATTCACCCACTCCCCTCCTGTACTCACCCAGTCCCCTCCAGTACTCACCTATTCCCTTCCTGTTCTCACCCATTCCCCGCCTGTACTCACCTATTACCCTCCTGTGTTCACCCATTCCCCTCCTGTACTCACGCATTCCTCTCCTGTACTCACCCACTCGCCTCCTGTACTCACCCACTCCCATCCCGTAATCACCGACTCCCCTCTTGTACTCACTTATCCCACTCCTGTACTCACCCATTCCCCTCCTGTACTCACCCATTCCCCTCCTGTACTCACCCACTCCCCTCCTGTACTCACTCATTCCCCTTCTGTACTCACCCTCTCCCCTCCCGTACCCAACCACTCCCCTCCTGTATTCACGCATTCCCCTCCTGCATTCATGCATCCCCCTCCTGTATTCACCCATTCCCCACCTGTACTCACTCATTCCCCTCCTGTACTCACCTATTCCCCTCCTGTACTCACCCACTACCCTCCCGTACTCACCCACTCCCCTACAGTATTCACGCATTCCCCTCCTGCATTCACGCATTCCCCTCCTGTATTCACCCATTCCGCTCCTGTATTCACCCACTCCCCTCCAGTATTCACCCATTCCCCTCCCGTACTCACTCATTCCCCTCCTGTATTCACCCACTCCCCTCCTGTACTCACCCACTCCGCTCCAGTACTCACCTATTCCCTTCCTGTACTCACCCATTCCCTTCCTGTACTCACCTATTACCCTCCTGTGTTCACCCATTCCCCTCCTGTACTCACCCATTCTTCTCCTGTACTCACCCACTAGCCTCCTGTACTCACCCACTCCCCTCCCGTAATCACCGACTCCCCTCTTGTACTCACTTATCCCACTCCTGTACTCACCCATTCCCCTCCTGTACTCACCCATTCCCCTCCTGTACTCACCCGATACCCTCCCGTACTCACCCATTCCCCTGCTGTACTCACCCATTCCCCTCCTGTATTCACCAATTCCCCTCCAATACTCACCCATTCCCCTCCTGTACTCAGCTATTCCCATCCTGTAGTCACTCACTCCCCTCCCTACCACCCATTCCCCTCCCGTACTAACCCATTCCCCTCCTGAACTTACACACTCCCCTCCAGTACTCACCCACACCCCTCCTGTATTCATGCATTCCCCTCCTGCATTCACGCATTCCCCTCCTGTATTCACCCACGCCCATCCAGTACTCACAAATTCCCCTCCCGTACTCACTCATTCCCCTCCTGTATTCACTCACTCCCCTCCTGTACTCACCCTCTCCCCTCCCGTACACACCCACTCCCCTCCCGTACTCACCCACTCCCCTCCTGTACTCACTCACTCCCCTCCCGTACTCACCCACTCCCCTCCTGTACTGACTCATTCTCCTCCTGTACTCACCCATTCCCCTCCTGTACTCACTCATTCCCCTCCTGTACTCACCCACTCCCCTCTCCTACTCACCCACTCCCCTCCTGCACTCACCCACTCCCGTCCTGTATTCACTCATTCCCCTCCTGTATTCACCCACTCCCCTCCTGTACTCACCCACTCCCCTCCAGTATTCACCCATTCCCCTCCCGTACTCACTCATTCCCCTCCTGTATTCACCCACTCCCCTCCTGTACTCACCCAGTCCCCTCCAGTACTCACCTATTCCCTTCCTGTTCTCACCCATTCCCCGCCTGTACTCACCTATTACCCTCCTGTGTTCACCCATTCCCCTCCTGTACTCACGCATTCCTCTCCTGTACTCACCCACTCGCCTCCTGTACTCACCCACTCCCATCCCGTAATCACCGACTCCCCTCTTGTACTCACTTATCCCACTCCTGTACTCACCCATTCCCCTCCTGTACTCACCCATTCCCCTCCTGTACTCACCCACTCCCCTCCTGTACTCACTCATTCCCCTTCTGTACTCACCCTCTCCCCTCCCGTACCCAACCACTCCCCTCCTGTATTCACGCATTCCCCTCCTGCATTCATGCATCCCCCTCCTGTATTCACCCATTCCCCACCTGTACTCACTCATTCCCCTCCTGTACTCACCTATTCCCCTCCTGTACTCACCCACTACCCTCCCGTACTCACCCACTCCCCTACAGTATTCACGCATTCCCCTCCTGCATTCACGCATTCCCCTCCTGTATTCACCCATTCCGCTCCTGTATTCACCCACTCCCCTCCAGTATTCACCCATTCCCCTCCCGTACTCACTCATTCCCCTCCTGTATTCACCCACTCCCCTCCTGTACTCACCCACTCCGCTCCAGTACTCACCTATTCCCTTCCTGTACTCACCCATTCCCTTCCTGTACTCACCTATTACCCTCCTGTGTTCACCCATTCCCCTCCTGTACTCACCCATTCTTCTCCTGTACTCACCCACTCGCCTCCTGTACTCACCCACTCCCCTCCCGTAATCACCGACTCCCCTCTTGTACTCACTTATCCCACTCCCGAACTCACCCATTCCCCTGCTGTACTCACCCATTCCCCTCCTGTATTCACCCACTCCCCTCCTGTATTCACCCACTCTCCTCCAGTACTCACCTATTCCCTTCCTGTACTCACCCATTCCCCTCCTGTACTCACCTATTACCCTCCTGTGTTCACCCATTCCCCTCCTGTACTCACCCATTCCTCTCCTGTACTCACCCTCTCGCCTCCTGTACTCACCCACTCCCCTCCTGTACTCACCCACTCCCCTCTTGTACTCACTTATCCCACTCCTGTACTCACCCATTCCCCTCCTGTACTCACCCACTCCCCTCCTGTACTCACTCATTCCCCTTCTGTACTCACCCTCTCCCCTCCCGTACCCAAACACTCCCCTCCTGTATTCACGCATTCCCCTCCTGCATTCATGCATTCCCCTCCTGTACTCACCCACTCCCCTCCTGTACTCACCTATTCCCCTCCTGTACTCACCCACTCCCCTTCCATACTCACCCACTCCACTCCTACATTCAACTATTCCCCTCCTGTATTCACCCACTCGCCTCCAGTACTCACCCACTCCCCTCCTGTACTTACTCATTCTCCTCCTGTACTCACCCACTCCCCTCCTGTACTCACCTATTCCCCTCCTGTACTCACCCATTCCTCTCCTGTACTCACCCACTCGCCTCCTATACTCACCCACTCCCCTCCGGTACTCACTCACTCCCCTCTTGTACTCACTTATCCCACTCCTGTACTCACCCATTCCCCTCCTGTACTCACCCACTCCCCTCCTGTACTCACTCATTCACCTTCTGTACTCACCCTTTCCCCTTCTGTACTCACCCTCTCCCCTCCCGTACCCAACAACTCCCCTCCTGTATTCACGCATTCCCCTCCTGCATTCATGCATTCCCCTCCTGTATTCACCCATTCCCCTCCTGTACTCACTCATTCCCCTCCTGTACTCACCTATTCCCCTCCTGTACTCACCCACTGCCCTTCCATACTCACCCACTCCACTCCTACATTCAACTAATCCCCTCCTGTACTCACCCACTCCCCTCCTCTACTCACTCATTCCCCTACTGTACTCACCCACTCCCCTCCTGTATTCACCCACTCGCCTCCTGTACTCACTCATTCCCCTCCTGTACTCACCCACTCCCCTCCTGTACTCACCCATTCCCCTCCCGTACTAACCCATTCCCCTCCTGAACTTACACACTCCCCTCCAGTACTCACCCACACCCCTCCTGTATTCATGCATTCCCCTCCTGCATTCACGCATTCCCCTCCTGTATTCACCCACGCCCATCCAGTACTCACAAATTCCCCTCCCGTACTCACTCATTCCCCTCCTGTATTCACTCACTCCCCTCCTGTACTCACCCTCTCCCCTCCCGTACACACCCACTCCCCTCCCGTACTCACCCACTCCCCTCCTGTACTCACTCACTCCCCTCCCGTACTCACCCACTCCCCTCCTGTACTGACTCATTCTCCTCCTGTACTCACCCATTCCCCTCCTGTACTCACTCATTCCCCTCCTGTACTCACCCACTCCCCTCTCCTACTCACCCACTCCCCTCCTGCACTCACCCACTCCCGTCCTGTATTCACTCATTCCCCTCCTGTACTCACCCACTCCCCTCCTGTACTCACCTATTCCCCTCCCGTACTCACTCATTCCCCTCCTGTATTCACCCACTCCCCTCCTGTACTCACCCACTCCCCTCCAGTATTCACCCATTCCCCTCCCGTACTCACTCATTCCCCTCCTGTATTCACCCACTCCCCTCCTGTACTCACCCAGTCCCCTCCAGTACTCACCTATTCCCTTCCTGTTCTCACCCATTCCCCTCCTGTACTCACCCACTCCCCTCCTGTACTCACCTATTCCCCTCCCGTACTCACTCATTCCCCTCCTGTATTCACCCACTCCCCTCCTGTACTCACCCACTCCCCTCCAGTATTCACCCATTCCCCTCCCGTACTCACTCATTCCCCTCCTGTATTCACCCACTCCCCTCCTGTACTCACCCAGTCCCCTCCAGTACTCACCTATTCCCTTCCTGTTCTCACCCATTCCCCGCCTGTACTCACCTATTACCCTCCTGTGTTCACCCATTCCCCTCCTGTACTCACGCATTCCTCTCCTGTACTCACCCACTCGCCTCCTGTACTCACCCACTCCCATCCCGTAATCACCGACTCCCCTCTTGTACTCACTTATCCCACTCCTGTACTCACCCATTCCCCTCCTGTACTCACCCATTCCCCTCCTGTACTCACCCACTCCCCTCCTGTACTCACTCATTCCCCTTCTGTACTCACCCTCTCCCCTCCCGTACCCAACCACTCCCCTCCTGTATTCACGCATTCCCCTCCTGCATTCATGCATCCCCCTCCTGTATTCACCCATTCCCCACCTGTACTCACTCATTCCCCTCCTGTACTCACCTATTCCCCTCCTGTACTCACCCACTACCCTCCCGTACTCACCCACTCCCCTACAGTATTCACGCATTCCCCTCCTGCATTCACGCATTCCCCTCCTGTATTCACCCATTCCGCTCCTGTATTCACCCACTCCCCTCCAGTATTCACCCATTCCCCTCCCGTACTCACTCATTCCCCTCCTGTATTCACCCACTCCCCTCCTGTACTCACCCACTCCGCTCCAGTACTCACCTATTCCCTTCCTGTACTCACCCATTCCCTTCCTGTACTCACCTATTACCCTCCTGTGTTCACCCATTCCCCTCCTGTACTCACCCATTCTTCTCCTGTACTCACCCACTCGCCTCCTGTACTCACCCACTCCCCTCCCGTAATCACCGACTCCCCTCTTGTACTCACTTATCCCACTCCCGAACTCACCCATTCCCCTGCTGTACTCACCCATTCCCCTCCTGTATTCACCCACTCCCCTCCTGTATTCACCCACTCTCCTCCAGTACTCACCTATTCCCTTCCTGTACTCACCCATTCCCCTCCTGTACTCACCTATTACCCTCCTGTGTTCACCCATTCCCCTCCTGTACTCACCCATTCCTCTCCTGTACTCACCCTCTCGCCTCCTGTACTCACCCACTCCCCTCCTGTACTCACCCACTCCCCTCTTGTACTCACTTATCCCACTCCTGTACTCACCCATTCCCCTCCTGTACTCACCCACTCCCCTCCTGTACTCACTCATTCCCCTTCTGTACTCACCCTCTCCCCTCCCGTACCCAAACACTCCCCTCCTGTATTCACGCATTCCCCTCCTGCATTCATGCATTCCCCTCCTGTACTCACCTATTCCCCTCCTGTACTCACCCACTCCCCTTCCATACTCACCCACTCCACTCCTACATTCAACTATTCCCCTCCTGTATTCACCCACTCGCCTCCAGTACTCACCCACTCCCCTCCTGTACTTACTCATTCTCCTCCTGTACTCACCCACTCCCCTCCTGTACTCACCTATTCCCCTCCTGTACTCACCCTATACCCTCCCGTACTCACCCATTCCCCTCCTGTATTCACCAATTCCCCTCCAGTACTCACCCATTCCCCTCCTGTATTCACCCATTCCCGTCCAGTACTCACCCATTCCCCTCCTGTACTCACTCACTCCCCTCCCTACTACCCATTCCCCTCCCGTACTAAACCATTCCCCTCCTGAACTTACACACTCCCCTCCAGTACTCACCCACACCCCTCCTGTATTCATGCATTCCCCTCCTGCATTCACGCATTCCCCTCCTGTATTCACCCACGCCCATCCAGTACTCACCCATTCCCCTCCTGTACTCACTAAATCCCCTCCTGTATTCACCCACTCCCCTCCTGTACTCACCCACCCCGCTCCCATACTCACCCACTCCCCTCCTGTACTCACTCATTCCCCTCCTGTATTCACCCATTCCCCTCCTGTACTCACTCATTCCCCTCCTGTACTCAGCTATTCCCCTCCTGTACTCACTCACTCCCCTCCCTACTACCCATTCCCCTCCCGTACTAACCCATTCCCCTCCTGAACTTACACACTCCCCTCCAGTACTCACCCACTTCCCTCCTATACTCACTCATTCCCCTCCTGTACTCACCCACTCCCCTCCCGTACTCACCCACACCCCTCCTGTATTCATGCATTCCCCTCCTGCATTCACGCATTCCCCTCCTGTATTCACCCACGCCCATCCAGTACTCACTCATTCCCCTCCTGTACTCACCTATTACCCTCCTGTGTTCACCCATTCCCCTCCTGTACTCACCCATTCCTCTCCTGTACTCGCCCACTCGCCTCCTATACTCACCCACTCCCCTCCGGTACTCACCCACTCCCCTCTTGTACTCACTTATCCCACTCCTGTACTCACTCATTCCCCTTCTGTACTCACCCTCTCCCCTCCCGTACCCAACAACTCCCCTCCTGTATTCACGCATTCCCCTCCTGCATTCATGCATTCCTCTCCTGTATTCACCCATTCCCCTCCTGTACTCACTCATTCCCCTCCTGTACTCACCTATTCCCCTCCTGTACTCACCCACTCCCCTCCCGTACTCACCCACACCCCTCCTGTACTCACTCATTCCCCTCCCGTACTCACCCACTCCCCTCCTGTACTCACTCATTCCCTTCCATACTCACCCACTCCACTCCTACATTCAACTATTCCCCTCCTGTACTCACCTATTCCCCTCCTGTACTCAATCATTCCCCTCCTGTACTCACCCACTCCCCTCCTGTACTCACCTATTCCCCTCCTGTACTCACCCGATACCCTCCCGTACTCACCCATTCCCCTGCTGTACTCACCCATTCCCCTCCTGTATTCACCCACGCCCATCCAGTACTCACCCATTCCCCTCCTGTACTCACTCATTCCCCTCCTGTATTCACCCACTCCCCTCCTGTACTCACCCACCCCGCTCCCATACTCACCCACTCCCCTCCTGTACTCACTCATACCCCTCCTGTATTCACTCATTCCCCTCCTGTACTCACTCATTCCCCTCCTGTACTCAGCTATTCCCCTCCTGTACTCACTCACTCCCCACCCTACTACCCATTCCCCTCCCGTACTAACCCATTCCCCTCCTGAACTTACACACTCCCCTCCAGTACTCACCCACTTCCCTCCTATACTCACTCATTCCCCTCCTGTACTCACCCACTCCCCTCCCGTCCTCACCCACACCCCTCCTGTATTCATTCATTCCCCTCCTGCATTCACGCATTCCCCTCCTGTATTCACCCACGCCCATCCAGTACTCACCCATTCCCCTCCTGTACTCACCTATTACCCTCCTGTGTTCACCCATTCCCCTCCTGTACTCACCCATTCCTCTCCTGTACTCACCCACTCGCCTCCTATACTCACCCACTCCCCTCCGGTACTCACCCACTCCCCTCTTGTACTCACTTAACCCACTCCTGTACTCACCCATTCCCCTCCTGTACTCACCCACTCCCCTCCTGTACTCACTCATTCCCCTTCTGTACTCACCCGATACCCTCCCGTACTCACCCATTCCCCTGCTGTACTCACCCATTCCCCTCCTGTATTCACCAATTCCCCTCCAATACTCACCCATTCCCCACCTGTATTCACCCATTCCCCTCCAGTACTCACCCATTCCCCTCCTGTACTCAGCTATTCCCCTCCTGTAGTCACTCACTCCCCTCCCTACCACCCATTCCCCTCCCGTACTAACCCATTCCCCTCCTGAACTTACACACTCCCCTCCAGTACTCACCCACCCCCCTCCTGTATTCATGCATTCCCCTCCTGCATTCACGCATTCCCCTCCTGTATTCACCCACGCCCATCCAGTACTCACAAATTCCCCTCCCGTACTCACTCATTCCCCTCCTGTATTCACTCACTCCCCTCCTGTACTCACCCTCTCCCCTCCCGTACACACCCACTCCCCTCCCGTTCTCACCCACTCCCCTCCCATACTCACCCACTCCCCTCCTGTACTCACTGACTCCCCTCCCGTACTCACCCACTCCCCTCCTGTACTCACTCATTCTCCTCCTGTACTCACCCATTCCCCTCCTGTACTCACTCATTCCCCTCCTGTACTCACCCACTCCCCTCTCCTACTCACCCACTCCCCTCCTGCACTCACCCACTCCCGTCCTATATTCACTCATTCCCCTCCTGTACTCACCCACTCCCCTCCTGTACTCACCTATTCCCCTCCCGTACTCACTCATTCCCCTCCTGTATTCACCCACTCCCCTCCTGTACTCACCCACTCCCCTCCAGTACTCACCTATTCCCTTCCTATACTCACCTATTCCCCTCCTGTACTCACCTATTACCCTCCCGTGTTCACCCATTCCCCTCCTGTACTCACGCATTCCTCTCCTGTACTCACCCACTCGCCTCCTGTACTCACCCACTCCCATCCCGTAATCACCGACTCCCCTCTTGTACTCACTTATCCACCTCCTGTACTCACCCATTCCCCTCCTGTACTCACCCATTCCCCTCCTGTACTCACCCACTCCCCTCCTGTACTCACTCATTCCCCTTCTGTACTCACCCTCTCCCCTCCCGTACCCAACCACTCCCCTCCTGTATTCACGCATTCCCCTCCTGCATTCATGCATCCCCCGCCTGTATTCACCCATTCCCCACCTGTACTCACTCATTCCCCTCCTGTACTCACCTATTCCCCTCCTGTACTCACCCACTACCCTACCGTACTCACCCACTCCCCTACAGTATTCACGCATTCCCCTCCTGCATTCACGCATTCCCCTCCTGTATTCACTCATTCCCCTCCTGTATTCACCCACTCCCCTCCTGTACTCACCCACTCCCCTCCAGTATTCACCCATTCCCCTCCCGTACTCTCTCATTCCCCTCCTGTATTCACCCACTCCCCTCCTGTACTCACCCACTCCGCTCCAGTACTCACCTATTCCCTTTCTGTACTCACCCATTCCCTTCCTGTACTCACCTATTACCCTCCTGTGTTCACCCATTCCCCTCCTGTACTCACCCATTCTTCTCCTGTACTCACCCACTCGCCTCCTGTACTCACCCACTCCCCTCCCGTAATCACCGACTCCCCTCTTGTACTCACTTATCCCACTCCTGTACTCACCCATTCCCCTCCTGTACTCACCCATTCCCCTCCTGTACTCACCCACTCCCCTCCTGTACTCACTCATTCAACTTCTGTACTCACCCTCTCCCCTCCCGTACCCAACCACTCCCCTCCTGTATTCACGCATTCCCCTCCTGCATTCATGCATTCCCCTCCTGTATTCACCCATTCCCCACATGTACTCACTCATTCCCCTCCTGTACTCACCTATTCCCCTCCTGTACTCACCCACTCCCCTTCCATACTCACCCAATACCCTCCTGTACTCACCCACTCCCCTCCTGTACTCACCTATTCCCCTCCTGTACTCACCCAATACCCTCCCGTACTCACCCATTCCCCTCCTGTATTCACTAATTCCCCTCCAGTACTCACCCATTCTCCTCCTGTATTCACCCATTCCCCTCCTATACTCAGCTATTCCCCTTCTGTACTCACTCACTCCCCTCCCTACTACCCATTCCCCTCCCGGACTAACCCATTCCCCTCCTGAACTTACACACTCCCCTCCAGTACTCACCCACTTCCCTCCTGTACTCATCAATTTCCCTCCTGTACTCACCCACTTCCCTCCCGTACTCACCCACTCCCCTACAGTATTCACGCATTCCCCTCCTGCATTCACGCATTCCCCTCCTGTATTCACCCATTCCGCTCCTGTATTCACCCACTCTCCTCCAGTATTCACCCATTCCCCTCCCGTACTCACTCATTCCCCTCCTGTACTCACCTATTCCCCTCCTGTACTCACCCACTCCCCTTCCATACTCACCCAATACCCTCCTGTACTCACCCACTCCCCTCCTGTACTCACCTATTCCCCTCCTGTACTCACCCAATACCCTCCCGTACTCACCCATTCCCCTCCTGTATTCACTAATTCCCCTCCAGTACTCACCCATTCTCCTCCTGTATTCACCCATTCCCCTCCTATACTCAGCTATTCCCCTCCTGTACTCACTCACTCCCCTCCCTACTACCCATTCCCCTCCCGGACTAACCCATTCCCCTCCTGAACTTACACACTCCCCTCCAGTACTCACCCACTTCCCTCCTGTACTCATCTATTTCCCTCCTGTACTCACCCACTTCCCTCCCGTACTCACCCACTCCCCTACAGTATTCACGCATTCCCCTCCTGCATTCACGCATTCCCCTCCTGTATTCACCCATTCCGCTCCTGTATTCACCCACTCTCCTCCAGTATTCACCCATTCCCCTCCCGTACTCACTCATTCCCCTCCGGTATTCACCCACTCCCCTCCTGTACTCACCCACTCCCCTCCAGTACTCACCTGTTCCCTTCCTGTACTCACCCATTCCCCTCCTGTACTCACCCAATACCCTCCCGTACTCACTCATTCCCCTCCTGTATTCACTAATTCCCCTCCAGTACTCACCCATTCTCCTCCTGTATTCACTCATTCCCCTCCTTTACTCAGCCATTCCCCTCCTGTACTCACTCACTCCCCTCCCTACTACCCATTCCCCTCCCGGACTAACCCATTCCCCTCCTGAACTTACACACTCCCCTCCAGTACTCACCCACTTCCCTCCTGTACTCATCTATTTCCCTCCTGTACTCACCCACTTCCCTCCCGTACTCACCCACTCCCCTACAGTATTCACGCATTCCCCTCCTGCATTCACGCATTCCCCTCCTGTATTCACCCATTCCGCTCCTGTATTCACCCACTCTCCTCCAGTATTCACCCATTCCCCTCCCGTACTCACTCATTCCCCTCCGGTATTCACCCACTCCCCTCCTGTACTCACCCACTCCCCTCCGGTACTCACCCACTCCCCTCTTGTACTCACTTAACCCACTCCTGTACTCACCCATTCCCCTCCTGTACTCACCCACTCCCCTCCTGTACTCACTCATTCCCCTTCTGTACTCACCCGATACCCTCCCGTACTCACCCATTCCCCTGCTGTACTCACCCATTCCCCTCCTGTATTCACCAATTCCCCTCCAATACTCACCCATTCCCCACCTGTATTCACCCATTCCCCTCCAGTACTCACCCATTCCCCTCCTGTACTCAGCTATTCCCCTCCTGTAGTCACTCACTCCCCTCCCTACCACCCATTCCCCTCCCGTACTAACCCATTCCCCTCCTGAACTTACACACTCCCCTCCAGTACTCACCCACCCCCCTCCTGTATTCATGCATTCCCCTCCTGCATTCACGCATTCCCCTCCTGTATTCACCCACGCCCATCCAGTACTCACAAATTCCCCTCCCGTACTCACTCATTCCCCTCCTGTATTCACTCACTCCCCTCCTGTACTCACCCTCTCCCCTCCCGTACACACCCACTCCCCTCCCGTTCTCACCCACTCCCCTCCCATACTCACCCACTCCCCTCCTGTACTCACTGACTCCCCTCCCGTACTCACCCACTCCCCTCCTGTACTCACTCATTCTCCTCCTGTACTCACCCATTCCCCTCCTGTACTCACTCATTCCCCTCCTGTACTCACCCACTCCCCTCTCCTACTCACCCACTCCCCTCCTGCACTCACCCACTCCCGTCCTATATTCACTCATTCCCCTCCTGTACTCACCCACTCCCCTCCTGTACTCACCTATTCCCCTCCCGTACTCACTCATTCCCCTCCTGTATTCACCCACTCCCCTCCTGTACTCACCCACTCCCCTCCAGTACTCACCTATTCCCTTCCTATACTCACCTATTCCCCTCCTGTACTCACCTATTACCCTCCCGTGTTCACCCATTCCCCTCCTGTACTCACGCATTCCTCTCCTGTACTCACCCACTCGCCTCCTGTACTCACCCACTCCCATCCCGTAATCACCGACTCCCCTCTTGTACTCACTTATCCACCTCCTGTACTCACCCATTCCCCTCCTGTACTCACCCATTCCCCTCCTGTACTCACCCACTCCCCTCCTGTACTCACTCATTCCCCTTCTGTACTCACCCTCTCCCCTCCCGTACCCAACCACTCCCCTCCTGTATTCACGCATTCCCCTCCTGCATTCATGCATCCCCCGCCTGTATTCACCCATTCCCCACCTGTACTCACTCATTCCCCTCCTGTACTCACCTATTCCCCTCCTGTACTCACCCACTACCCTACCGTACTCACCCACTCCCCTACAGTATTCACGCATTCCCCTCCTGCATTCACGCATTCCCCTCCTGTATTCACTCATTCCCCTCCTGTATTCACCCACTCCCCTCCTGTACTCACCCACTCCCCTCCAGTATTCACCCATTCCCCTCCCGTACTCTCTCATTCCCCTCCTGTATTCACCCACTCCCCTCCTGTACTCACCCACTCCGCTCCAGTACTCACCTATTCCCTTTCTGTACTCACCCATTCCCTTCCTGTACTCACCTATTACCCTCCTGTGTTCACCCATTCCCCTCCTGTACTCACCCATTCTTCTCCTGTACTCACCCACTCGCCTCCTGTACTCACCCACTCCCCTCCCGTAATCACCGACTCCCCTCTTGTACTCACTTATCCCACTCCTGTACTCACCCATTCCCCTCCTGTACTCACCCATTCCCCTCCTGTACTCACCCACTCCCCTCCTGTACTCACTCATTCAACTTCTGTACTCACCCTCTCCCCTCCCGTACCCAACCACTCCCCTCCTGTATTCACGCATTCCCCTCCTGCATTCATGCATTCCCCTCCTGTATTCACCCATTCCCCACATGTACTCACTCATTCCCCTCCTGTACTCACCTATTCCCCTCCTGTACTCACCCACTCCCCTTCCATACTCACCCAATACCCTCCTGTACTCACCCACTCCCCTCCTGTACTCACCTATTCCCCTCCTGTACTCACCCAATACCCTCCCGTACTCACCCATTCCCCTCCTGTATTCACTAATTCCCCTCCAGTACTCACCCATTCTCCTCCTGTATTCACCCATTCCCCTCCTATACTCAGCTATTCCCCTCCTGTACTCACTCACTCCCCTCCCTACTACCCATTCCCCTCCCGGACTAACCCATTCCCCTCCTGAACTTACACACTCCCCTCCAGTACTCACCCACTTCCCTCCTGTACTCATCTATTTCCCTCCTGTACTCACCCACTTCCCTCCCGTACTCACCCACTCCCCTACAGTATTCACGCATTCCCCTCCTGCATTCACGCATTCCCCTCCTGTATTCACCCATTCCGCTCCTGTATTCACCCACTCTCCTCCAGTATTCACCCATTCCCCTCCCGTACTCACTCATTCCCCTCCTGTACTCACCTATTCCCCTCCTGTACTCACCCACTCCCCTTCCATACTCACCCAATACCCTCCTGTACTCACCCACTCCCCTCCTGTACTCACCTATTCCCCTCCTGTACTCACCCAATACCCTCCCGTACTCACCCATTCCCCTCCTGTATTCACTAATTCCCCTCCAGTACTCACCCATTCTCCTCCTGTATTCACCCATTCCCCTCCTATACTCAGCTATTCCCCTCCTGTACTCACTCACTCCCCTCCCTACTACCCATTCCCCTCCCGGACTAACCCATTCCCCTCCTGAACTTACACACTCCCCTCCAGTACTCACCCACTTCCCTCCTGTACTCATCTATTTCCCTCCTGTACTCACCCACTTCCCTCCCGTACTCACCCACTCCCCTACAGTATTCACGCATTCCCCTCCTGCATTCACGCATTCCCCTCCTGTATTCACCCATTCCGCTCCTGTACTCACCCATTCCCCTCCTGTACTCACCCAATACCCTCCCGTACTCACTCATTCCCCTCCTCTATTCACCTATTCCCCTCCTGTACTCACCCATTCACCTCCTGTACTCACCCACTCCCCTCCCTCGTCACCCATTCCCCTCCCGTACTCACCCATTCCCCTCCTGAACTTACACACTCCCCTCCAGTACTCACCCACTCCCCTCCTGTATTCACCCACTCTCCTCCTGTACTCACCCACTCCCCTCCTGTATTCACCGACTCCCCTCCCTAGTCACCCATTCCCCTCCTGAACTTACACACTCCCCTCCTGTACTCACCCACTACCCTCCTGTATTCACACACTCCCCTACTGTACTCACTCATTCCCCTCCTGTACTCACCCACTCCCCTCCCGTAATAACCCATTCCTCTCCTGTATTCACCCACTCCCCTCCTGTACTCACCCACTCCCCTCCTGTACTCACCCATTGCCCTCCTGTACTCACCCACTCCTCTCCTGTACTCACCCATTCCCCTCTTGTACTCACCTATTCCCTTCCTGTACCACCCACTCCCCTCCCTCGTCACCCATTCCCCTCCTGAACTCACGCACTCCCCTCCAGTACTCACCCACTCCCCTCCTGTATTCACCCACTCCCCTCCTGCATTCACGCATTCCCCTCCTGTACTCACCCACTCCCCTCCCGTACCCACCCACTCCCCTCCTGCATTCACGCATTCCCCCCCGTATTCACCCACTCACCTCCTATACTCACCCACTCCTCTCCTGTATTCACCCACTCACCTCCTGTATTCACCCATTTCCCTTCTGTATTCACCCATTCACCTCCTGTACTCATCCACTCCCCTTCTGTATTCACCCACTCCCTCGTGTACTCACCCACTCCCCTCCTGTACTGACCCACTCCACTCCTGTATTCACCCACTCACCTCCGGTATTCACCCATTCTCCTCCAGTATTCACCCAGTCCCCTCCAGTACTCACCCACTCCCCTCCTGTATTCACCCACTCCCCTCCTGTACTCACCCATTCCCCTCCTGTACTCACCAACTCCCCTCACTCGTCTCCCATTCCACTCCCGTACTCAGCCTTTCCCATCCTGAACTTACACACTCCCCTCCAGTACTCACCCACTCCACTCCTGTATTCTCCCACTCTCCTCCTGTACTCACACACTCTGCTCCTGTATTCACCCACTCCCCTCCCTAGTTACCCATTCCCCTCCTGAACTTACACACTCCCCTCCAGCACTCACCCACTACCCTCTTGTATTCACCCACTCCCCTCCTGCACACACCTACTCCCCTCCTGTACTCACCCATTCCCCTCCTGTACTCACCCACTCTCCTCCCGTACTCTCCCATTCCCCTCCTGTACTCACCCATTCCCCTCCTGTACTCACCTCTTCCCCTCCTGTACTCACCCACTCCCCTCCTGTATTCACCCACTTCCCTCCTGTACTCACCCATTCCCCTCCTGTACTCACCCACTCTCCTCCTGTACTTACCCATTCCCCTCTTGTACTCACCTATTCTCTTCCTGTACTCACCCATTCCCCTCCTGTACTCACCCACTCCCCTCCCTCATCACCCATTCCCCTCCCATACTCACCCATTCCCCTCCTGAACTTACACACTCCCCACCAGTACTCACCCACTCCTCTCCTGTATTCACCCATTATCCGCCTGTACTCACCCACTCCCCTCCAGTACTCACCCACTCCCCTCCTGCGTTCACGCATTCCCCTCCTGTACTCACCCACTCCCCTCCTGTACTCACCCACTCCCCTCCTGCGTTCACGCATTCCCCTCCTGTACTCACCCACTCCCCTCCTGTACTCACCCACTCCCCTCCTGCATTCACGCATTCCCCTCCTGTACTCACCCACTCCCCTCCTGTACTCACCCACTCCCCTCCCGTACTCACCCACTCCCCTCCTGCATTCACGTATTCCCTCCAGTATTCACCCATTCCCCTCCAGTACTCACCCTCTCCCCTCCTGTATTCACCCACTCCCCTCCCATACTCACCCATTCCCCTCCTGTATTCACCCATTCCCCTCCTGTACTCACCCACTCTCCTCCTGTATTCACCCACTCCTCCTGTACTCACCCATTCCCCTCCTGTATTCACCCACTCACCTCCTGTATTCCCCCATTCCCCTCCAATATTCACACATTCCCCTCGAGTACTCACCCACTCCCCTCCTGTATTCACCCATACCCCTCCTGTACTCACCCACTCCCCACCTGTACTCACCTATTCCCATTCTGTTAGCACCCATTCCCCTCACGTACTCACCCATTCCCTTCCTGTACTCACCCATTCCTCTCCTGTATTCACACACTCGCCTCCTGTATTCACCCATTCCCCTCCCGTACTCACGTATTACCCTCCTGTGTTCACCCATTCCCCTCCTGTACTCACCCATTCCTCTCCTGTACTCACCCACTCCACTCCCTAGTCATCCATTCCCCTCCTGTACTCACTCATTCCCCTCCTGTACTCACCCACTCCCCTCCTGTACTCACCTATTCCCCTCCTGTACTCACCCTAAACCCTCCCGTACTCACCCATTCCCCTGCTGTACTCACCCATTCCCCTCCTGTATTCACCCATTCCCCTCCAGTACTCACCCATTCCCCTCCTGTACTCAGCTATTCCCCTCCTGTACTCACTCACTCCCCTCCCTACTACTCATTCCCCTCCCGTACTAACCCATTCCCCTCCTGAACTTACACACTCCCCTCCAGTACTCACCCACTCCCTTCCGATACTCACTCATTCCCCTCCTGTACTCACCCACTCCCCTCCCGTACACACCCACACCCCTCCTGTATTCATGCATTCCCCTCCTGCATTCACGCATTCCCCTCCTGTATTCACCCACGCCCATCCAGTACTCACCCATTCCCCTCCCGTACTCACCCACTCCCCTCCCATACTCACCCACTCCCCTCCTGTACTCACTCATTCCCCTCCTGTATTCACCCATTCCCCTCCTGTACTCACTCATTCCCCTTCCATACTCACCCACTCCCCTTCCATACTCACCCACTCCACTCCTACATTCAACTATTCCCCTCCTGTATTCACCCACTCGCCTCCTGTACTCACCCACTCCCCTCCTGTAGTCACTGATTCCCCTCCTGTACTCACCTATTCCCCTCCTGTACTCACCCTATACCCTCCCGTACTCACCCATTCCCCTGCTGTACTCACCCATTCCCCTCCTGTATTCACCCATTCCCCTCCAGTACTCACCCATTCCACTCCTGTACTCACCTATTCCCCTCCTGTAATCACCCATTCCCCTCCTGTACACACCCACTCCCCTCCCTCGTCACCCATTCCCCTCCCGTACTCACCCATTCCGCTCTTCAACTTATGCACTCCCCTCCAGTACTCACCCATTCCGCTCTTCAACTTATGCACTCCCCTCCAGTACTCACCCATTCCGCTCTTCAACTTATGCACTCCCCTCCAGTACTCACCCACTCCCCTCCTGTATTCACCCACTCCCCTCCTGTACTCACCGACTCCCCTCCTGTACTCACCCATTCCCCTCTTGTACTCACCTATTCCCTTCCTGTACTCACCCATTCCCCTCCTGTACTCACCTATTCCCCTCCTGTACTCAACCATTCCCCACCTGTACTCACCCACTCCCCTCCCTCGTCACCCATTCCCCTCCGGTACTCACCCATTCCCCTCCTGAACATACGCACTCCCCTCCAGTACTCACCCATTCCCCCCCTGTATTCACCCACTCACCTCCTATACTCACCCACTCCCCTCCTGTATTCACCCATCTCACCTCCTGTATTCACCCATTCCCCTCCTGTACTCATCCACTCCCCTTCTGTATTCACCCACTCCTTCGTGTACTCACCCACTCCCCTCCTGTACTGACCCACTCCCCTCCTGTATTCACCCACTCACCTCCGGTATTCACCCATTCTCCTCCTGTATTCACCCAGTCCCCTCCAGTACTCACCCACTCCCCTCCTGTATTCACCCACTCCCCTCCTGTACTCACTCATTCCCCTCCTGTACTCACCCACTCCCCTCCCTCGTCTCCCATTCCACTCCCGTACTCACCCATTCCCATCCTGAAGTTACACACTCCCCTCCAGTACTCACCCACTCCCCTCCTGTATTCTCCCACTCTCCTCCTGTACTCACCCACTCCCGTCCTGTATTCACCCACTCTCCTCCAGTATTCACCCATTCCCCTCCCGTACTCACTCATTCCCCTCCTGTACTCACCTATTCCCCTCCTGTACTCACCCACTCCCCTTCCATACTCACCCAATACCCTCCTGTACTCACCCACTCCCCTCCTGTACTCACCTATTCCCCTCCTGTACTCACCCAATACCCTCCCGTACTCACCCATTCCCCTCCTGTATTCACTAATTCCCCTCCAGTACTCACCCATTCTCCTCCTGTATTCACCCATTCCCCTCCTATACTCAGCTATTCCCCTCCTGTACTCACTCACTCCCCTCCCTACTACCCATTCCCCTCCCGGACTAACCCATTCCCCTCCTGAACTTACACACTCCCCTCCAGTACTCACCCACTTCCCTCCTGTACTCATCTATTTCCCTCCTGTACTCACCCACTTCCCTCCCGTACTCACCCACTCCCCTACAGTATTCACGCATTCCCCTCCTGCATTCACGCATTCCCCTCCTGTATTCACCCATTCCGCTCCTGTATTCACCCACTCTCCTCCAGTATTCACCCATTCCCCTCCCGTACTCACTCATTCCCCTCCGGTATTCACCCACTCCCCTCCTGTACTCACCCACTCCCCTCCAGTACTCACCTGTTCCCTTCCTGTACTCACCCATTCCCCTCCTGTACTCACCCAATACCCTCCCGTACTCACTCATTCCCCTCCTGTATTCACTAATTCCCCTCCAGTACTCACCCATTCTCCTCCTGTATTCACTCATTCCCCTCCTATACTCAGCTATTCCCCTCCTGTACTCACTCACTCCCCTCCCTACTACCCATTCCCCTCCCGGACTAACCCATTCCCCTCCTGAACTTACACACTCCCCTCCTGTACTCACCCACTTCCCTCCTGTACTCATCTATTTCCCTCCTGTACTCACCCACTTCCCTCCCGTACTCACCCACTCCCCTACAGTATTCACGCATTCCCCTCCTGCATTCACGCATTCCCCTCCTGTATTCACCCATTCCGCTCCTGTATTCACCCACTCTCCTCCAGTATTCACCCATTCCCCTCCCGTACTCACTCATTCCCCTCCGGTATTCACCCACTCCCCTCCTGTACTCACCCACTCCCCTCCAGTACTCACCTGTTCCCTTCCTGTACTCACCCATTCCCCTCCTGTACTCACCTATTACCCTCCTGTGTTCACCCATTCCCCTCCTGTACTCACCTATTCCTCTCCTGTACTCACCCACTCCCCTCCCTGGTCACCCATTCCCCTCCTGAACTTACACACTCCCCTCCAGTACTCACCCACTATCCTCCTGTACTCACCCATTCCCCTCCTCTATTCACCTATTCCCCTCCTGTACTCACCCATTCACCTCCTGTACCCACCCACTCCCCTCCCTCGTCACCCATTCCCCTCCCGTACTCACCCATTCCCCTCCTGAACTTACACACTCCCCTCCAGTACTCACCCACTCCCCTCCTGTATTCACCCACTCTCCTCCTGTACTCACCCACTCCCCTCCTGTATTCACCAACTCCCCTCCCTAGTCACCCATTCCCCTCCTGAACTTACACACTCCCCTCCTGTACTCACCCACTACCCTCCTGTATTCACACACTCCCCTACTGTACTCACTCATTCCCCTCCTGTACTCACCCACTCCCCTCCCGTAATAACCCATTCCTCTCCTGTATTCACCCACTCCCCTCCTGTACTCACCCACTCCCCTCCTGTACTCACCCATTGCCCTCCTGTACTCACCCACTCCTCTCCTGTACTCACCCATTCCCCTCTTGTACTCACCTATTCCCTTCCTGTACCACCCACTCCCCTCCCTCGTCACCCATTCCCCTCCTGAACTCACGCACTCCCCTCCAGTACTCACCCACTCCCCTCCTGTATTCACCCACTCCCCTCCTGCATTCACGCATTCCCCTCCTGTACTCACCCACTCCCCTCCCGTACCCACCCACTCCCCTCCTGCATTCACGCATTCCCCCCCGTATTCACCCACTCACCTCCTATACTCACCCACTCCTCTCCTGTATTCACCCACTCACCTCCTGTATTCACCCATTTCCCTTCTGTATTCACCCATTCACCTCCTGTACTCATCCACTCCCCTTCTGTATTCACCCACTCCCTCGTGTACTCACCCACTCCCCTCCTGTACTGACCCACTCCACTCCTGTATTCACCCACTCACCTCCGGTATTCACCCATTCTCCTCCAGTATTCACCCAGTCCCCTCCAGTACTCACCCACTCCCCTCCTGTATTCACCCACTCCCCTCCTGTACTCACCCATTCCCCTCCTGTACTCACCCACTCCCCTCACTCGTCTCCCATTCCACTCCCGTACTCAGCCTTTCCCATCCTGAACTTACACACTCCCCTCCAGTACTCACCCACTCCACTCCTGTATTCTCCCACTCTCCTCCTGTACTCACACACTCTGCTCCTGTATTCACCCACTCCCCTCCCTAGTTACCCATTCCCCTCCTGAACTTACACACTCCCCTCCAGCACTCACCCACTACCCTCTTGTATTCACCCACTCCCCTCCTGCACACACCTACTCCCCTCCTGTACTCACCCATTCCCCTCCTGTACTCACCCACTCTCCTCCCGTACTCTCCCATTCCCCTCCTGTACTCACCCATTCCCCTCCTGTACTCACCTCTTCCCCTCCTGTACTCACCCACTCCCCTCCTGTATTCACCCACTTCCCTCCTGTACTCACCCATTCCCCTCCTGTACTCACCCACTCTCCTCCTGTACTTACCCATTCCCCTCTTGTACTCACCTATTCTCTTCCTGTACTCACCCATTCCCCTCCTGTACTCACCCACTCCCCTCCCTCATCACCCATTCCCCTCCCATACTCACCCATTCCCCTCCTGAACTTACACACTCCCCACCAGTACTCACCCACTCCTCTCCTGTATTCACCCATTATCCGCCTGTACTCACCCACTCCCCTCCAGTACTCACCCACTCCCCTCCTGCGTTCACGCATTCCCCTCCTGTACTCACCCACTCCCCTCCTGTACTCACCCACTCCCCTCCTGCGTTCACGCATTCCCCTCCTGTACTCACCCACTCCCCTCCTGTACTCACCCACTCCCCTCCTGCATTCACGCATTCCCCTCCTGTACTCACCCACTCCCCTCCTTTACTCACCCACTCCCCTCCCGTACTCACCCACTCCCCTCCTGCATTCACGTATTCCCTCCAGTATTCACCCATTCCCCTCCAGTACTCACCCTCTCCCCTTCCATACTCACCCACTCCCCTTCCATACTCACCCACTCCACTCCTACATTCAACTATTCCCCTCCTGTATTCACCCACTCGCCTCCTGTACTCACCCACTCCCCTCCTGTAGTCACTGATTCCCCTCCTGTACTCACCTATTCCCCTCCTGTACTCACCCTATACCCTCCCGTACTCACCCATTCCCCTGCTGTACTCACCCATTCCCCTCCTGTATTCACCCATTCCCCTCCAGTACTCACCCATTCCACTCCTGTACTCACCTATTCCCCTCCTGTAATCACCCATTCCCCTCCTGTACACACCCACTCCCCTCCCTCGTCACCCATTCCCCTCCCGTACTCACCCATTCCGCTCTTCAACTTATGCACTCCCCTCCAGTACTCACCCATTCCGCTCTTCAACTTATGCACTCCCCTCCAGTACTCACCCACTCCCCTCCTGTATTCACCCACTCCCCTCCTGTACTCACCGACTCCCCTCCTGTACTCACCCATTCCCCTCTTGTACTCACCTATTCCCTTCCTGTACTCACCCATTCCCCTCCTGTACTCACCTATTCCCCTCCTGTACTCAACCATTCCCCTCCTGTACTCACCCACTCCCCTCCCTCGTCACCCATTCCCCTCCGGTACTCACCCATTCCCCTCCTGAACATACGCACTCCCCTCCAGTACTCACCCATTCCCCCCCTGTATTCACCCACTCACCTCCTATACTCACCCACTCCCCTCCTGTATTCACCCATCTCACCTCCTGTATTCACCCATTCCCCTCCTGTACTCATCCACTCCCCTTCTGTATTCACCCACTCCTTCGTGTACTCACCCACTCCCCTCCTGTACTGACCCACTCCCCTCCTGTATTCACCCACTCACCTCCGGTATTCACCCATTCTCCTCCTGTATTCACCCAGTCCCCTCCAGTACTCACCCACTCCCCTCCTGTATTCACCCACTCCCCTCCTGTACTCACTCATTCCCCTCCTGTACTCACCCACTCCCCTCCCTCATCTCCCATTCCACTCCCGTACTCACCCATTCCCATCCTGAAGTTACACACTCCCCTCCAGTACTCACCCACTCCCCTCCTGTATTCTCCCACTCTCCTCCTGTACTCACCCACTCCCGTCCTGTATTCACCCACTCCCCTCCCTAGTCACCAATTCCCCTCCTGAACTTACACACTCCCCTCCAGTATTCACCCTCTCCCCTCCTGTTTTCACCCATTCCCCTCCTGTACTCACCCACTCCCCTCCCGTACTCACCCATTCCCCTCCTGTACTCACCCATTCCCCTCCTGTACTCACTTCTTCCCCTCCTGTACTCACCCACTCCCCTCCTGTATTCACCCACTCCCCTCCTGTACTCACCCATTCCCCTCCCGTACTCACCCATTCCCCTCCTGAACTTACACACTCCCCTCCAGTACTCACCCACTCCCCTCCTGTATTCACCCACTCTCTGCCTGTACTCACCGCCTCCCCTCCTGTATTCACCCACTCCCCTCCAGTACTTACCCACTCCCCTCCTGTACTCACCCACTCCCCTCCTGCGTTCACGCATTCCCCTCCTGTACTCACCCACTCCCCGCTTGTACTCACCCACTCCCCTCCTGCGTTCACGCATTCCCCTCCTGTACTCACCCACTCCCCTCCCGTACTCACCCACTCCCCTCATGTATTCACCCACTCCCCTCCCATACTCACCCATTCCCCTCCTGTATTCACCCATTCCCCTGCTGGACTCACCCACTCCCCTTCTGTACTCACCCACTCCCTCCTGTACTCATCCATTCCATTCCTGTACTCACGCACTCCCCTCCTGTATTCACACACTCACCTCCTGTATTCACCCATTCCCCTCCAATATTCACCCATTCCCCTCGAGTACTCTTCCACTCCCCTCCTGTATTCACCCTTACCCCTCCTGTACTCACCCACTCCCCTCCTGTACTCACCCACTCCCCTCCTGTACTCACCCACTCCCCTCCCTCGTCACCCATTCCCCTCCCGTACTCACCCATTCCCCTCCTGAACTTACACACTCCCCTCCAGTACTCACCCACTCCTCTCCTGTATTCACCCATTCTCCGCCTGTACTCACCACTCCCCCTCCCGTACTCACCCATTCCCCTGCTGAACTTACACACTCCCCTCCCATACTCACCCATTCCCCTCCTGTATTCACCCATTCCCCTGCTGGACTCACCCACTCCCCTTCTGTATTCACCCACTCCCTCCTGTACTCATCCATTCCCTTCCTGTACTCACGCACTCCCCTCCTGTATTCACACACTCACCTCCTGTATTCACCCATTCCCCTCCAATATTCACCCATTCCCCTCGAGTACTCTTCCACTCCCCTCCTGTATTCACCCTTACCCCTCCTGTACTCACCCACTCCCCTCCCGTACTCACCCATTCCCCTCCTGTACTCACCCTCTCTCCTCCCGTACTTACCCATTCCCTTCTTGTACTCACCTATTCTCTTCCTGTACTCACCCATTCCCCTCCTGTACTCACCCACTCCCCTCCCTCGTCACCCATTCCCCTCCCGTACTCACCCATTCCCCTCCTGAACTTACACACTCCCCTCCAGTACTCACCCACTACTCTCCTGTATTCACCCATTCTCCGCCTGTACTCACGCACTCCCCTCCAATACTCACCCACTCCCCTCCTGTACTCACCCACTCCCCTCCTGCGTTCACGCATTCCCCTCCTGTACTCACCCACTCCCCTCCTGTACTCACCCACTCTCCTCCTGCGTTCACGCATTCCCCTCCTGTACTCACCCACTCGCCTCCTGTACTCACCCACTCCCCTCCTGAATTCACGCATTCCCCTCCTGTACTCACCCACTCCCCTCCTGTACTCACCCACTCCCCTCCCGTACTCACCCACTCCCCTCCTGCATTCATGCATTCCCCTCCAGTATTCACCCATTCCCCTCCAGTACACACCCACTCCCCTCCTGTATTCACCCACTCCCCTCCCATACTCACCCATTCCCCTCCTGTATTCAGCCATTCCCCTCCTGTACTCACCCACTCCCCTTCTGTATTCACCCACTCCCTCCTGTACTCATCCATTCCCTTCCTGTACTCACCCACTCCCCTCCTGTATTCACCCACTCCTCTCCTGTACTCACCCATTCCCCTCCTGTATTCACACACTCACCTCCTGTATTCACACACTCACCTCCTGTATTCACCCATTCCCCTCCAATATTCAGCCATTCCCCTCGAGTACTCTTCCACTCCCCTCCTGTATTCACCCTTACCCCTCCTGTACTCACACACTCCCCTCCCGTACTCACCCATTCCCCTCCTGTACTCACCCATTCCTCTCCTGTACTCACCTCTTCCCCTCCTGTACTCACCCACTCCCCTCCTGTATTCACCCACTCCCCTCCTGTACTCACCCATTCCCCTCCTGTACTCACCCACTCTCCTCCCGTACTTACCCATTCCTCTCTTGTACTCACCTATTCTCTTCCTGTGCTCACCCATTCCCCTCCTGAACTCACCCACTCCCCTCCCTCGTCACCCATTCCCCTTCCGTACTCACCCATTCCCCTCCTGAACTTACACACTCCCCTCCAGTACTCACCCACTCCTCTCCTGTATTCACCCATTCTCCGCCTGTACTCACCACTCCCCTCCAGTACTCACCCACTCCCCTCCTGTACTCACCCACTCCCCTCCTGCGTTCACGCATTCCCCTCCTGTACTCACCCACTCCCCTCCTGTACTCACCCACTCCCCTCCTGCATTCACGCATTCCCCTCCTGTACTCACCCACTCCCCTCCCGTACTCACCCACTCCCCTCCCGTACTCACCCACTCCCCTCCTGCATTCACGCATTCCCTCCAGTATTCACCCATTCCCCTCCAGTACTCACCCACTCCCCTCCTGTATTCACCCACTCCCCCTCCCATACTCACCCTTTCCCCTCCTGTATTCACTCATTCCCCTCCTGTACTCACCCACTCTCCTCCTGTATTCACCCACTCCTCTCCTGTACTCACCCAATCCCCTCCTGTATTCACCCACTCACCTCCTGTATTCACCCGTTCCCCTCAAATATTCACCCATTCCCCTCGAGTACTCACCCACTCCCCTCCTGTATTCACCCATACCCCTCCTGTACTCACCCACTCTCCCCACCTGTACTCACCTATTCCCATTCTGTTAGCACCCATTCCCCTCACGTACTCACCCATTCCCCTCCCGTACTCCCCTATTCCCATCCTGTAAACACCCATTCCCCTCCTGTACTCACCCATTCCCTTCCTGTACTCACCCATTCCCCTCCTGTATTCACACACTCGCCTCCTGTATTCATCCATTCCCCTCCCGTACTCACCTATTACCCTCCTGTGTTCACCCATTCCCCTCCTGTACGCACCCATTCCTCTCCTGTACTCACCCACTCCCCTCCCTGGTCATCCATTCCCCTCCTTAACTTACACACTCCCCCTCCAGTACTCACCCACTTCCCCTCCTGTACTCACCCATTCCCCTCCTCTATTCACCTATTCCCCTCCTGTACTCACACATTCACCTCCTGTACTCACCCACTCCCCTCCCTCGTCACCCATTCCCCTCCCGTACTCACCCATTCCCCTCCTGAACTTACACACTCCCCTCCAGTACTCACCCACTCCCCTCCTGTATTCACCCACTCTCCTCCTGTACTCACCAACTCCCCTCCTGTATTCACCGACTCCCCTCCCTAGTCACCCATTCCCCTCCTGAACTTACACACTCCCCTCCCGTACTCACCCATTCCTCTCCTGTATTCACCCACTCCCCTCCTGTACTCACCCACTCCCCTCCCTCGTCACCCATTCCCCTCCCGTACTCACCCATTCCCCTCCTGAACTTACACACTCCCCTCCAGTACTCACCCACTCCTCTCCTGTATTCACCCATTCTCCGCCTGTACTCACCACTCCCCTCCAGTACTCACCCACTCCCCTCCTGTACTCACCCACTCCCTCCTGCGTTCACGCAATCCCCTCCTGTACTCACCCACTCCCCTCCTGTACTCACCCACTCCCCTCCTGCATTCACGCATTCCCCTCCTGTACTCACCCACTCCCCTCCCGTACTCACCCACTCCCCTCCCGTACTCAACCACTCCCCTCCTGCATTCACGCATTCCTCCAGCATTCACCCATTCCCCTCCAGTACTCACCCACTCCCCTCCTGTATTCACCCACTCCCCCTCCCATACTCACCCATTCCCCTCCTGTATTCACTCATTCCCCTCCTGTACTCCCCCACTCTCCTCCTGTATTCACCCACTCCTCTCCTGTACTCACCCATTCCCCTCCTGTATTCACCCACTCACCTCCTGTATTCACCCGTTCCCCTCCAATATTCACCCATTCCCCTCGAGTACTCACCCACTCCCCTCCTGTATTCACCCATACCCCTCCTGTACTCACCACTCCCCACCTGTACTCACCTATTCCCATTCTGTTAGCACCCATTCCCCTCACTTACTCACCCATTCCCCTCCCGTACTCCCCCTATTCCCATCCTGTAAACACCCATTCCCCACCTGTACTCACCCATTCCCTTCCTGTACTCACCATTCCCCTCCTGTATTCACACACTCGCCTCCTGTATTCACCCATTCCCCTCCCGTACTCACCTATTACCCTCCTGTGTTCACCCATTCCCCTCCTGTACTCACCCATTCCTCTCCTGTACTCACCACTCCCCTCCCTGGTCATCCATTCCCCTCCTGAACTTACACACTCCCCTCCAGTACTCACCCCACTCCCCTCCTGTACTCACCCATTCCCCTCCTCTATTCACCTATTCCCCTCCTGTACTCACCCATTCACCTCCTGTACTCACCCACTCCCCTCCCTCGTCACCCATTCCCCTCCCGTACTCACCCATTCCCCTCCTAAACTTACACACTCCCCTCCAGTACTCACCCACTCCCCTCCTGTATTCACCCACTCTCATCCTGTACTCACCAACTCCCCTCCTGTATTCACCGACTCCCCTCCCTAGTCACCCATTCCCCTCCTGAACTTACACACTCCCCTCCTGTACTCACCCACTCCCCTCCTGTATTCACCCACTCCCCTCCCTCGTCACCCATTCCCCTCCTGTACTCACCCATTCCCCTCCTGAACTTACGCACTCCCCTCCAGTACTCACCCACTCCCCTCCTGGATTCACGCATTCCCCTCCTGTACTCACCCACTCCCCTCCCGTACTCACCCACTCCCATCCTGCATTCACGCATTCCCCCCCTGTATTCACCCACTCACCTCCTATACTCACCCACTCCCCTCCTGTATTCACCCACTCACCTCCTGTATTCACCCATTCCCCTCCAGTATTCACCCATTTCCCTGCTGTACTCACCCATTCCCCTCCTGTACTCATCCACTCCCCTTCTGTATTCACCCACTCCCTCGTGTACTCACCCACTCCCCTCCTGTACTGACCCACTCCCCTCCTGTATGCACCCACTCACCTCCGGTATTCACCCATTCTCCTCCAGTATTCACCCAGTCCCCTCCAGTACTCACCCACTCCCCTCCTGTATTCACCCACTCCCCTCCTGTACTCACCCATTCCCCTCCTGTACTCACCCACTCCCCTCACTCGTCTCCCATTCCACTCCCGTACTCACCCTTTCCATCCTGAACTTACACACTCCCCTCCAGTACTCAACAACTCCCCTCCTGTATTCTCCCACTCTCCTCCTATACTCACCCACTCCCTTCCTGTATTCACCCACTCCCCTCCCTAGTCACCCATTCCCCTCCTGAACTTAAACACTCCCCTCCAGCACTCACCCACTACCCTCTTGTATTCACCCACTCCCCTCCTGTACACACCACTCCCCTCCTGTACTCACCCATTCCCCTCCTGTACTCACCCACTCTCCTCCCGTACTCACCCATTCCCTCCTGTACTCACCCACTCCCCTCTGTACTCACCCACTCCCCTCCTGCGTTCACGCATTCCCCTCCTGTACTCACCCACTCCCCTCCTGTACTCACCCACTCTCCTCCTGCGTTCACGCATTCCCCTCCTGTACTCACCCACTCGCCTCCTGTACTCACCCACTCCCCTCCTGAATTCACGCATTCCCCTCCTGTACTCACCCACTCCCCTCCTGTACTCACCCACTCCCCTCCCGTACTCACCCACTCCCCTCCTGCATTCATGCATTCCCCTCCAGTATTCACCCATTCCCCTCCAGTACACACCCACTCCCCTCCTGTATTCACCCACTCCCCTCCCATACTCACCCATTCCCCTCCTGTATTCAGCCATTCCCCTCCTGTACTCACCCACTCCCCTTCTGTATTCACCCACTCCCTCCTGTACTCATCCATTCCCTTCCTGTACTCACCCACTCCCCTCCTGTATTCACCCACTCCTCTCCTGTACTCACCCATTCCCCTCCTGTATTCACACACTCACCTCCTGTATTCACACACTCACCTCCTGTATTCACCCATTCCCCTCCAATATTCAGCCATTCCCCTCGAGTACTCTTCCACTCCCCTCCTGTATTCACCCTTACCCCTCCTGTACTCACACACTCCCCTCCCGTACTCACCCACCCATTCCCCTCCTGTACTCACCCATTCCTCTCCTGTACTCACCTCTTCCCCTCCTGTACTCACCCACTCCCCTCCTGTATTCACCCACTCCCCTCCTGTACTCACCCATTCCCCTCCTGTACTCACCCACTCTCCTCCCGTACTTACCCATTCCTCTCTTGTACTCACCTATTCTCTTCCTGTGCTCACCCATTCCCCTCCTCAACTCACCCACTCCCCTCCCTCGTCACCCATTCCCCTTCCGTACTCACCCATTCCCCTCCTGAACTTACACACTCCCCTCCAGTACTCACCCACTCCTCTCCTGTATTCACCCATTCTCCGCCTGTACTCACCACTCCCCTCCAGTACTCACCCACTCCCCTCCTGTACTCACCCACTCCCCTCCTGCGTTCACGCATTCCCCTCCTGTACTCACCCACTCCCCTCCTGTACTCACCCACTCCCCTCCTGCATTCACGCATTCCCCTCCTGTACTCACCCACTCCCCTCCCGTACTCACCCACTCCCCCTCCCGTACTCACCCACTCCCCTCCTGCATTCACGCATTCCCTCCAGTATTCACCCATTCCCCTCCAGTACTCACCCACTCCCCTCCTGTATTCACCCACTCCCCTCCCATACTCACCCTTTCCCCTCCTGTATTCACTCATTCCCCTCCTGTACTCACCCACTCTCCTCCTGTATTCACCCACTCCTCTCCTGTACTCACCCAATCCCCTCCTGTATTCACCCACTCACCTCCTGTATTCACCCGTTCCCCTCAAATATTCACCCATTCCCCTCGAGTACTCACCCACTCCCCTCCTGTATTCACCCATACCCCTCCTGTACTCACCCACTCCCCACCTGTACTCACCTATTACCATTCTGTTAGCACCCATTCCCCTCACGTACTCACCCATTCCCCTCCCGTACTCCCCTATTCCCATCCTGTAAACACCCATTCCCCTCCTGTACTCACCCATTCCCTTCCTGTACTCACCCATTCCCCTCCTGTATTCACACACTCGCCTCCTGTATTCATCCATTCCCCTCCCGTACTCACCTATTACCCTCCTGTGTTCACCCATTCCCCTCCTGTACGCACCCATTCCTCTCCTGTACTCACCCACTCCCCTCCCTGGTCATCCATTCCCCTCCTTAACTTACACACTCCCCTCCAGTACTCACCCACTCCCCTCCTGTACTCACCCATTCCCCTCCTCTATTCACCTATTCCCCTCCTGTACTCACACATTCACCTCCTGTACTCACCCACTCCCCTCCCTCGTCACCCATTCCCCTCCCGTACTCACCCATTCCCCTCCTGAACTTACACACTCCCCTCCAGTACTCACCCACTCCCCTCCTGTATTCACCCACTCTCCTCCTGTACTCACCAACTCCCCTCCTGTATTCACCGACTCCCCTCCCTAGTCACCCATTCCCCTCCTGAACTTACACACTCCCCTCCCGTACTCACCCATTCCTCTCCTGTATTCACCCACTCCCCTCCTGTACTCACCCACTCCCCTCCCTCGTCACCCATTCCCCTCCCGTACTCACCCATTCCCCTCCTGAACTTACACACTCCCCTCCAGTACTCACCCACTCCTCTCCTGTATTCACCCATTCTCCGCCTGTACTCACCACTCCCCTCCAGTACTCACCCACTCCCCTCCTGTACTCACCCACTCCCCTCCTGCGTTCACGCAATCCCCTCCTGTACTCACCCACTCCCCTCCTGTACTCACCCACTCCCCTCCTGCATTCACGCATTCCCCTCCTGTACTCACCCACTCCCCTCCCGTACTCACCCACTCCCCTCCCGTACTCAACCACTCCCCTCCTGCATTCACGCATTCCCTCCAGCATTCACCCATTCCCCTCCAGTACTCACCCACTCCCCTCCTGTATTCACCCACTCCCCTCCCATACTCACCCATTCCCCTCCTGTATTCACTCATTCCCCTCCTGTACTCCCCCACTCTCCTCCTGTATTCACCCACTCCTCTCCTGTACTCACCCATTCCCCTCCTGTATTCACCCACTCACCTCCTGTATTCACCCGTTCCCCTCCAATATTCACCCATTCCCCTCGAGTACTCACCCACTCCCCTCCTGTATTCACCCATACCCCTCCTGTACTCACCCACTCCCCACCTGTACTCACCTATTCCCATTCTGTTAGCACCCATTCCCCTCACTTACTCACCCATTCCCCTCCCGTACTCCCCTATTCCCATCCTGTAAACACCCATTCCCCACCTGTACTCACCCATTCCCTTCCTGTACTCACCCATTCCCCTCCTGTATTCACACACTCGCCTCCTGTATTCACCCATTCCCCTCCCGTACTCACCTATTACCCTCCTGTGTTCACCCATTCCCCTCCTGTACTCACCCATTCCTCTCCTGTACTCACCCACTCCCCTCCCTGGTCATCCATTCCCCTCCTGAACTTACACACTCCCCTCCAGTACTCACCCACTCCCCTCCTGTACTCACCCATTCCCCTCCTCTATTCACCTATTCCCCTCCTGTACTCACCCATTCACCTCCTGTACTCACCCACTCCCCTCCCTCGTCACCCATTCCCCTCCCGTACTCACCCATTCCCCTCCTAAACTTACACACTCCCCTCCAGTACTCACCCACTCCCCTCCTGTATTCACCCACTCTCATCCTGTACTCACCAACTCCCCTCCTGTATTCACCCACTCCCCTCCCTCGTCACCCATTCCCCTCCTGTACTCACCCATTCCCCTCCTGAACTTACGCACTCCCCTCCAGTACTCACCCACTCCCCTCCTGGATTCACGCATTCCCCTCCTGTACTCACCCACTCCCCTCCCGTACTCACCCACTCCCATCCTGCATTCACGCATTCCCCCCCTGTATTCACCCACTCACCTCCTATACTCACCCACTCCCCTCCTGTATTCACCCACTCACCTCCTGTATTCACCCATTCCCCTCCAGTATTCACCCATTTCCCTGCTGTACTCACCCATTCCCCTCCTGTACTCATCCACTCCCCTTCTGTATTCACCCACTCCCTCGTGTACTCACCCACTCCCCTCCTGTACTGACCCACTCCCCTCCTGTATGCACCCACTCACCTCCGGTATTCACCCATTCTCCTCCAGTATTCACCCAGTCCCCTCCAGTACTCACCCACTCCCCTCCTGTATTCACCCACTCCCCTCCTGTACTCACCCATTCCCCTCCTGTACTCACCCACTCCCCTCACTCGTCTCCCATTCCACTCCCGTACTCACCCTTTCCCATCCTGAACTTACACACTCCCCTCCAGTACTCAACAACTCCCCTCCTGTATTCTCCCACTCTCCTCCTATACTCACCCACTCCCTTCCTGTATTCACCCACTCCCCTCCCTAGTCACCCATTCCCCTCCTGAACTTAAACACTCCCCTCCAGCACTCACCCACTACCCTCTTGTATTCACCCACTCCCCTCCTGTACACACCCACTCCCCTCCTGTACTCACCCATTCCCCTCCTGTACTCACCCACTCTCCTCCCGTACTCACCCATTCCCCTCCTGTACTCACCCATTCCCCTCCTGTACTCACCTCTTCCCCTCCTGTACTCACCCACTCCCCTCCTGTATTCACCCACTTCCCTCCTGTATTCACCCATACCCCTCCTGTACTCACACATTCCCCTCCCGTACTCCCCTATTCCCATCCTTTAAACAGCCATTCCTCTCCTGTACTTACCCATTCCCTTCCTGTACTCACCCATTCCCCTCCTGTATTCACACACTCGCCTCCTGTATTCACCCATTCCCCTCCCGTACTCACCTATTACCCTCCTGTGTTCACACATTCCCCTCCTGTACTCACCCATTCCTCTCCTGTACTCACCCACTCCCCTCCCTAGTCATCCATTCCCCTCCTGTACTCACTCATTCCCCTCCTTTACTCACCCACTCCCCTCCTGTACTCACCTATTCCCCTCCTGTACTCACCCTATACCCTCCCGTACTCACCCATTCCCCTGCTGTACTCACCCATTCCCCTCCTGTATTCACCCACTCCCCTCCCGTACTCACCTACTCCCCTCCTGTATTCACCCATTCCCCTCCTGTACTCACCCACTCGCCTCCTGTACTCACCCACTCCCCTCCTGTACTCACTCATTCCCCTCCTGTACTCACCCACTCCACTCCTGTACTCACCTATTCCCCTCCTGTACTCACCCTATACCCTACCGTACTCACCCACTCCCCTCCTGTACTCACCCATTCCCCTCCCGTACTCACCCATTCCCCTCCTGAACTTACACACTCCCCTCCAGTACTCACCCACTCCCCTCCTGTATTCACCCACTCTCCGCCTGTACTCACCGCCTTCCCTCCTGTATTCTCCCACTCGCCTCCAGTACTTACCCACTCCCCTCCTGTACTCACCCACTCCCCTGCTGCGTTCACGCATTCCCCTCCTGTACTCACCCACTCCCCTCTTGTACTCACCCACTCCCCTCCTGCGTTCACGCATTCCCCTCCTGTACTCACCCACTCCCCTCCTGTACTCACCCACTCCCCTCCTGCATTCACGCATTCCCCTCCTGTACTCACCCACTCCCCTCCTGTACTCACCCACTCCCCTCCCATACTCACCCACTCCCCTCCTGCATTCATGCATTCCCCTCCAGTATTCACCCATTCCCCTCCAGTACACACCCACTCCCCTCATGTATTCACCCACTCCCCTCCCATACTCACCCATTCCCCTCCTGTATTCACCCATTCCCCTCCTGTACTCACCCACTCCCCTTCTGTATTCACCCACTCCCTCCTGTACTCATCCATTCCCTTCCTGTACTCACCCACTCCCCTCCTGTATTCACACACTCACCTCCTGTATTCACCAATTCCCCTCCAATATTCACCCATTCCCCTCGAGTACTCTTCTACTCCCCTCCTGAATTCACCCTTACCCCTCCTGTACTCACCCACTGCCCTCCCGTACTCACCCATTCCCCTCCTGTACTCACCCACTCTCCTCCCGTACTTACCCATTCCCCTCTTGTACTCACCTATTCTCTTCCTGTACTCACCCATTCCCCTCCTGTACTCACCCACTCCCCTCCCTCGTCACCCATTCCCCTCCCGTACTCACCCATTCCCCTCCTGAACTTACACACTCCCCTCCAGTACTCACCCACTCCTCTCCTGTATTCACCCATTCTCCGCCTGTACGCACCCACTCCCCTCCAGTACTCACCCACTCCCCTCCTGTACTCACCCACTCCCCTCCTGCGTTCACGCATTCCCCTCCTGTACTCACCCACTCGCCTCCTGTACTCACCCACTCCCCTCCTGCGTTCATGCCTTCCCCTCCTGTACTCACCCACTCCCCTCCTGTACTCACCCACTCCCCTCCTGCATTCACGCATTCCCCTCCTGTACTCACCCACTCCCCTCCTGTACTCACCCACTCCCCTCCCGTACTCACCCACTCCCCTCCTGCATTCACGCATTCCCTCCAGTATTCACCCACTCCCCTTCTGTATTCACCCACTCCCTCCTGTACTCATCCATTCCCTTCCTGTACTCACCCACTCCCCTCCTGTATTCACACACTCACCTCCTGTATTCACCAATTCCCCTCCAATATTCACCCATTCCCCTCGAGTACTCTTCTACTCCCCTCCTGAATTCACCCTTACCCCTCCTGTACTCACCCACTCCCCTCCCGTACTCACCCATTCCCCTCCTGTACTCACCCACTCTCCTCCCGTACTTACCCATTCCCCTCTTGTACTCACCTATTCTCTTCCTGTACTCACCCATTCCCCTCCTGTACTCACCCACTCCCCTCCCTCGTCACCCATTCCCCTCCCGTACTCACCCATTCCCCTCCTGAACTTACACACTCCCCTCCAGTACTCACCCACTCCTCTCCTGTATTCACCCATTCTCCGCCTGTACGCACCCACTCCCCTCCAGTACACACCCACTCCCCTCCTGTACTCACCCACTCCCCTCCTGCGTTCACGCATTCCCCTCCTGTACTCACCCACTCGCCTCCTGTACTCACCCACTCCCCTCCTGCGTTCATGCCTTCCCCTCCTGTACTCACCCACTCCCCTCCTGTACTCACCCACTCCCCTCCTGCATTCATGCATTCCCCTCCTGTACTCACCCACTCCCCTCCTGTACTCACCCACTCCCCTCCCGTACTCACCCACTCCCCTCCTGCATTCACGCATTCCCTCCAGTATTCACCCATTCCCCTCCAGTACTCACCCACTCCCCTCCTGTGTTGACCCATTCCCCTCCTGTACTCACCCACTCTCCTCCTGTATTCACCCACTCCTCTCCTATATTCACCCATTCCCCTCGAGAACTCACCCACTCCCCTCCTGTATTCACCCATACCCCTCCTGTACTCACCCATTCCCCTCCCGTACTCCCCTATTCCCATCCTTTAAACAGCCATTCCTCTCCTGTACTCACCCATTCCCTTCCTGTACTCACCCATTACCCTCCTGTATTCACACACTCGCCTCCTGTATTCACCCATTCCCCTCCCGTACTCACCTATTACCCTCCTGTGTTCACACATTCCCCTCCTGTACTCACCCATTCCTCTCCTGTACTCACCCACTCCCCTCCCTAGTCATCCATTCCCCTCCTGTACTCACTCATTCCCCTCCTGTACTCACCCACTCCCCTCCTGTACTCACCTATTCCCCTCCTGTACTCACCCTATACCCTCCCGTACTCACCCATTCCCCTGCTGTACTCACCCATTCCCCTCCTGTATTCACCCATTCCCCTCCAGTACTCACCCATTCCCCTCCTGTACTCAGCTATTCCCCTCCTGTACTCACTCACTCCCCTCCCTACTACCCATTCCCCTCCCGTACTAACCCGTTCCCCTCCTGAACTTACACACTCCCCTCCAGTACTCACCCACTCCCCTCCTATACTCACTCATTCCCCTCCTGTACTCACCCACTCCCCTCCCGTACTCACCCACACGCCTCCTGTATTCACCCATTCCCCTCCTGCACTCACTCATTCCCCTCCTGTACTCACCTATTCCCCTCCTGTACTCACCCACTCCCCTCCTGTACTCACTCATTCCCCTCCTGTACTCACCCACTCCACTCCTGTACTCACCTATTCCCCTCCTGTACTCACCCTATACCCTACCGTACTCACCCACTCCCCTCCTGTACTCACCCATTCCCCTCCCGTACTCACCCATTCCCCTCCTGAACTTACACACTCCCCTCCAGTACTCACCCACTCCCCTCCTGTATTCACCCACTCTCCGCCTGTACTCACCGCCTCCCCTCCTGTACTCACCCACTCGCCTCCAGTACTTACCCACTCCCCTCCTGTACTCACCCACTCCCCTGCTGCATTCACGCATTCCCCTGCTGTACTCACCCACTCCCCTCTTGTACTCACCCACTCCCCTTCTGCGTTCACGCATTCCCCTCCTGTACTCACCCACTCCCCTCCTGTACTCACCCACTCCCCTCCTGCATTCACGCATTCCCCTCCTGTACTCACCCACTCCCCTCCTGTACTCACCCACTCCCCTCCCGTACTCACCCACTCCCCTCCTGCATTCATGCATTCCCCTCCAGTATTCACCCATTCCCCTCCAGTACACACCCACTCCCCTCATGTATTCACCCACTCCCCTCCCATACTCACCCATTCCCCTCCTGTATTCACCCATTCCCCTCCTGTACTCACCCACTCCCCTTCTGTATTCACCCACTCCCTCCTGTACTCATCCATTCCCTTCCTGTACTCACCCACTCCCCTCCTGTATTCACCCACTCCTCTCCTGTACTCACCCATTCCCCTCCTGTATTCACACACTAACCTGCTGTATTCACACACTCACCTCCTGTATTCACCCATTCCCCTCCAATATTCACCCATTCCCCTCGAGTACTCTTCCACTCCACTCCTGTATTCACCCTTACCCCTCCTGTACTCACCCAGTCCCCTCCCGTACTCACCCATTCCCCTCCTGTACTCACCTCTTCCCCTCCTGTACTCACCCACTCCCCTCCTGTATTCACCCACTCCCCTCCTGTACTCACCCATTCCCCTCCTGTACCCACCCACTCTCCTCCTGTACTTACCCATTCCCCTCTTGTACTCACCTATTCTCTTCCTGTACTCACCCAGTCCCCTCCTGTACTCACCCACTCCCCTCCCTCGTCACCCATTCCCCTCCCGTACTCACCCATTCCCCTCCTGAACTTACACACTCCCCTCCAGTACTCACCCACTCCTCTCCGGTATTCACCCATTCTCCGCCTGTACTCACCCACTCCCCTCCAGTACTCACCCACTCCCCTCCTGTACTCACCCACTCCCCTCCTGCATTCACGCATTCCCCTCCTGTACTCACCCACTCCCCTCCTGTACTCACCCACTCCCCTCCTGTACTCACCCACTCCCCTCCTGCATTCATGCATTTCCCTCCTGTACTCACCCACTCCTCTCCCGTACTCACCCACTCCCCTCCTGCATTCACGCATTCCCTCCAGTATTCACCCATTCCCCTCCAGTACTCACCCACTCCCCTCCTGTATTCACCCACTCCCCTCCCATACTCACCCATTCCCCTCCTGTATTCACTCATTCCCCTCCTGTACTCAGCCACTCTCCTCCTGTATTCACCCACTCCTCTCCTGTACTCACCCATTCCCCTCTTGTATTCACCCACTCACCTCCTGTATTCACCCGTTCCCCTCCAATATTCACCCATTCCCCTCAAGTACTCACCCATTCCCCTGCTGTACTCACCCATTCCCCTCCTGTATTCACCCATTCCCCTCCAGTACTCACCCATTCCCCTCCTGTACTCAGCTATTCCCCTCCTGTACTCACTCACTCCCCTCCCTACTACCCATTCCCCTCCCGTACTAACCCATTCCCCTCCTGAACTTACACACTCCCGTCCAGTACTCACCCACTCCCCTCCTATACTCACTCATTCCCCTCCTGTACTCACCCACTCCCCTCCTGTACTCACTCATTCCCCTCCTGTACTCACCCACTCCCCTCCTGTACTCACTCATTCCCCTCCTGTACTCACTCATTCCCCTCCTGTACTCACCCACTCCACTCCTGTACTCACCTATTCCCCTCCTGTACTCACCCTATACCCTACCGTACTCACCCACTCCCCTCCTGTACTCACCCAATCCCCTCCCGTACTCACCCATTCCCCTCCTGAACTTACACACTCCCCTCCAGTACTCACCCACTCCCCTCCTGTATTCACCCACTCTCCGCCTGTACTCACCGCCTCCCCTCCTGTATTCACCCACTCGCCTCCAGTACTTACCCACTCCCCTCCTGTACTCACCCACTCCCCTGCTGCATTCACGCATTCCCCTCCTGTACTCACCCACTCCCCTCCTGTACTCACCCACTCCCCTCCTGCGTTCACGCATTCCCCTCCTGTACTCACCCACTCCCCTCCTGTACTCACCCACTCCCCTCCTGCATTCACGCATTCCCCTCCTGTACTCACACACTCCCCTCCTGTACTCACCCACTCCCCTCCCGTACTCACCCACTCCCCTCCTGCATTCATGCATTCCCCTCCAGTATTCACCCATTCCCCTCCAGTACACACCCACTCCCCTCATGTATTCACCCACTCCCCTCCCATACTCACCCATTCCCCTCCTGTATTCACCCATTCCCCTCCTGTACTCACCCACTCCCCTTCTGTATTCACCCACTCCCTCCTGTACTCATCCATTCCCTTCCTGTACTCACCCACTCCCCTCCTGTATTCACCCACTCCTCTCCTGTACTCACCCATTCCCCTCCTGTATTCACACACTCCCCTCGAGTACTCTTCCACTCCACTCCTGTATTCACCCTTACCCCTCCTGTACTCACCCACTCCCCTCCCGTACTCACCCATTCCCCTCCTGTACTCACCCATTCCCCTCCTGTACTCACCTCTTCCCCTCCTGTACTAACCCACTCCCCTCCTGTATTCACTCACTCCCCTCCTGTACTCACCCATTCCCCTCCTGTACTCACCCACTCTCCTCCCGTACTTACCCATTCCCCTCTTGTACTCACATATTCTCTTCCTGTACTCACCCATTCCCCTCCTGTACTCACCCACTCCCCTCCCTCGTCACCCATTCCCCTCCCGTACATACCCATTCCCCTCCTGAACTTACACACTCCCCTCCAGTACTCACCCACTCCTCTCCTGTATTCACCGATTCTCCGCCTGAACTCACCCACTCCCCTCCTGTACTCACCCACTCCCCTCCTGTACTCACCCACTCCCCTCCTGCATTCACGCATTTCCCTCCTGTACTCACCCACTCCCCTCCCGTACTCACCCACTCCCCTCCCGTACTCACCCACTCCCCTCCTGCATTCACGCATTCCCTCCAGTATCACCCATTCCCCTCCAGTACTCACCCACTCCCCTCCTGTATTCACCCACTCCCCTCCCATACTCACCCATTCCCCTCCTGTACTGACCAACTCTCCTCCTGTACTTACCCATTCCCCTCTTGTACTCACCTATTCTGTTCCTGTACTCACCCATTCCCCACCTGTACTCACCCACTCCCCTCCCTCGTCACCCATTCCCCTCCAGTACTCACCCACTCCTCTCCTGTATTCACCCATTCTCTGCCTGTACTCACCCACTCCCCTGCAGTACTCACCCACTCCCCTCCTGTACTCACCCACTCGCCTCCTGCGTTCACGCATTCCCCTCCTGTACTCACCCACTTCCCTCCTGTACTCACCCACTCCCCTCCTGCATTCACGCATTCCCCTCCTGTACTCACCCACTCCCCTCCTGTACTCACCCACTCCCCTCCTGAATTCACGCATTCCCCTCCTGTACTCACCCACTCCCCTCCTGTACTCACCCACTCCCCTCCCGTACTCACCCACGCCCCTCCTGCATTCATGCATTCCCCTCCAGTATTCACCCATTCCCCTCCAGTACACACCCACTCCCCTCCTGTATTCACCCACTCCCCTCCCATACTCACCCATTCCCCTCCTGTATTCACCCATTCCCCTCCTGTACTCACCCACTCCTCTTCTGTATTCACCCACTCCCTCCTGTACTCATCCATTCCCTTCCTGTACTCACCCACTCCCCTCCTGTATTCACCCACTCCTCTCCTGTACTCACCCATTCCCCTCCTGTATTCACACACTCACCTCCTGTATTCACACACTCACCTCCTGTATTCACCCATTCCCCTCCAATATTCACCCATTCCCCTCGAGTACTCTTCCACTCCCATCCTGTATTCACCCTTACCCCTCCTGTGCTCACCCACTCCCCTCCCGTACTCACCCATTCCCCTCCTGTACTCACCTCTTCCCCTCCTGTACTCACCCACTCCCCTCCTGAATTCACCCACTCCCCTCCCGTACTTACCCATTCCCCTCTTGTACTCACCTATTCTCTTCCTGTACTCACCCAGTCCCCTCCTGTACTCACCCACTCCCCTCCCTCGTCACCCATTCCCCTCCCGTACTCACCCATTCCCCTCCTGAACTTACACACTCCCCTCCAGTACTCACCCACTCCTCTCCTGTATTCACCCATTCTCCGCCTGTACTCACCCACTCCCCTCCAGTACTCACCCACTCCCCTCCTGTACTCACCCACTCCCCTCCTGCGTTCACGCATTCCCCTCCTGTACTCACCCACTCCCCTCCTGTACTCACCCACTCCCCTCCTGCATTCACGCATTTCCCTCCTGTACTCACCCACTCCTCTCCCGTACTCACCCACTCCCCTCCCGTACTCACCCACTCCCCTCCTGCATTCACGCATTCCCTCCAGTATTCACCCATTCCCCTCCAGTACTCACCCACTCCCCTCCTGTATTCACCCACTCCCCTCCCATACACACCCATTCCCCTCCTTTATTCACTCATTCCCCTCCTGTACTCAGCCACTCTCCTCCTGTATTCACCCACTCCTCTCCTGTACTCACCCATTCCCCTCCTGTATTCACCCACTCACCTCCTGTATTCACCCGTTCCCCTCCAATATTCACCCATTCCCCTCAAGTACTCACCCACTCCCCTCCTGTATTCACCCATACCCCTCCTGTACTCACCCACTCCCCACCTGTACTCACCTATTCCCATTCTGTTAGCACCCATTCCCCTCACGTACTCACCCATTCCCCTCCCGTACTCCCCTATTCCCATCCTGTAAACACCCATTCCCCTCCTGTACTCACCCATTCCCTTCCTGTACTCACCCATTCCCCTCCTGTATTCACACACTCGCCTCCTGTATTCACCCATTCCCCTCCTGTACTCACCCATTCCTCTCCTGTACTCACCCACTCCCCTCCTGTGTTCACCCATTCCCCTCCTGTACTCACCCTATACCCTCCCGTACTCACCCATTCCCCTGCTGTACTCACCCATTCCCCTCCTGTATTCACCCATTCCCCTCCAGTACTCACCCATTCCCCTCCTGTACTCAGCTATTCCCCTCCTGTACTCACTCACTCCCCTCCCTACTACCCATTCCCCTCCCGTACTAACCCATTCCCCTCCTGTACTCACCCACTCCCCTCCTGCATTCACGCATTGCCTCCTGTACTCACCCACTCCCCTCCTGTACTCACCCACTCCCCTCCCGTACTCACCCACTCCCCTCCTGCATTCATGCATTCCCCTCCAGTATTCACCCATTCCCCTCCAGTACACACCCACTCCCCTCATGTATTCACCCACTCCCCTCCCATACTCACCCATTCCCCTCCTGTATTCACCCATTCCCCTCCTGTACTCACCCACTCCCCTTCTGTATTCACCCACTCCCTCCTGTACTCATCCATTCCCTTCCTGTACTCACCCACTCCCCTCCTGTATTCACACACTCACCTCCTGTATTCACCCATTCCCCTCCAATATTCACCCATTCCCCTCGAGTATTCTTCTACTCCCCTCCTGTATTCACCCTTACCCCTCCTGTACTCACCCACTCCCCTCCCGTACTCACCCATTCCCCTCCTGTACTCACCCACTCTCCTCCCGTACTTACCCATTCCCCTCTTGTACTCACCTATTCTCTTCCTGTACTCACCCATTCCCCTCCTGTACTCACCCACTCCCCTCCCTCGTCACCCATTCCCCTCCCGTACTCACCCATTCCCCTCCTGTACTCACCCACTCCCCTCCAGTACTCACCCACTCCTCTCTTGTATTCACCCATTCTCCGCCTGTACTCACCCACTCCCCTCCAGTACTCACCCACTCCCCTCCTGTACTCACCCACTCCCCTCCTGCGTTCACGCATTCCCCTCCTGTACTCACCCACTCCCCTCCTGTACTCAGCCACTCCCCTCCTGCGTTCACGCATTCCCCTCCTGTACTCACCCACTCCCCTCCTGTACACACCCACTCCCCTCCTGAATTCACGCATTCACCTCCTGTACTCACCCACTCCCCTCCTGTACTCACCCACTCCCCTCCTGTATTCACCCACTCCCCTCCCATACTCACCTATTCCCCTCCTGTATTCACCCATTCCCCTCCTGAACTCACCCACTCCCCTTCTGTATTCACCCACTCCCTCCTGTACTCATCCATTCCCTTCCTGTACTCACCCACTCCCCTCCTGTATTCACCCACTCCTCTCCTGTACTCACCCATTCCCCTCCTGTATTCACACACTCACCTCCTGTATTCACACACTCACCTCCTGTATTCACCCATTCCCCTCCAATATTCACCCATTCCCCTCGAGTACTCTTCCACTCTACTCCTGTATTCACCCTTACCCCTCCTGTACTCACCCACTCCCCTGCCTCGTCACCCATTCCCCTCCCATACTCACCCATTTCCCTCCTGAACTTACACACTCCCCTCCAGTACTCACCCACTCCCCTCCTGTACTCACCTATTGCCCTCCTGTACTCACCCACTACCTTCCCGTACTCACCCACTCCCCTGCAGTATTCACGCATTCCCCTCCTGCATTCACGCATTCCCCTCCTGTATTCACCCATTCCCCTCCTGTATTCACCCACTCCCCTCCAGTACCCACACATTCCCCTCCCGTACTCACTCATTCCCCTCCTGTATTCACCCACTCCCCTCCTGTACTCACCCACTCCCCTCCAGTACTCACCTATTCCCTTCCTGTACTCACCCATTCCCTTCCTGTACTCACCTATTACCCTCCTGTGTTCACCCATTCCCCTCCTGTACTCACCCATTCCCCTCCTGTACTCACCCACTCCCCTCCCTAATCACCCATTCCCCTCCTGAACTTACACACTCCCCTCCAGTACTCACCCACTCCCCTCCTGTATTCACCCACTCCCCTCCTGTACTCACCCATTCCCCTCCTGTACTCACCCTCTCCCCTCCCGTACACACCCATTCCCCTCCTGTACTCACCCATTCCCCTCCTGTACTCACCTATTCCCATTCTGTTAGTACCCATTCCCCTCACGTACTCACCCATTCCCCTCCCGTATTCCCCTATTCCCATCCTGTAAACACCCATTTCCTTCCTGTACTCACCAATTCCCCTCCTGTATTCAAACACTCGCCTCCTGTATTCACCCATTCCCCTCCCGTACTCACCTATTACCCTCCTGTGTTCCCCCATTCCCCTCCTGTACTCACCCATTCCTCTCCTGTACTCACCCACTCCCCTCCCTAGTCACCCATTCCCCTCCTGAACTTACACACTCCCCTCCAGTACTCACCCACTCCCCTCCTGTATTCACGCATTCCCCTCCTGTATTCACCCATTCCCCTCCTGTACTCACCCACTCACCTCCCGTACACACCCACTCCCCTCCCGTACTCACCACTCCCCTCCTGTACTCACCTACTCCCCTCCTGTACTCACTCATTCACCTCCTGTACTCACCTATTCCCCTCCTGTACTCACTCATTCCCCTCCTGTACTCACCCACTCCCCTCCCGTACTCACCCACACCCCTCCTGTATTCACGCATTCACCTCCTGCATTCACGCATTCCCCTCCTGTACTCACCCACTCTCCTCCTGTACTCACTCATTCTCCTCCTGTACTCACCCATTCCCCTCCTGTACTCACTCATTCCCCTCCTGTACTCACCCACTCCCCTCCTGTACTCACCCACTCCCGTCCTGTACTCATTCATTCCCCTCCTGTACTCACCCACTCCCGTCCTGTACTCACTCATTCCCCTCCTGTACTCACCCACTCCGCTCCTGTACTCACCTATTGCCCTCCTGTACTCACCCACTACCTTCCCGTACTCACCCACTCCCCTGCAGTATTCACGCATTCCCCTCCTGCATTCACGCATTCCCCTCCTGTATTCACCCATTCCCCTCCTGTATTCACCCACTCCCCTCCTGTACTCACCCATTCCCCTCCTGTACTCACCTCTTCCCCTCCCGTACACACCCATTCCCCTCCTCTACTCACCCATTCCCCTCCTGTACTCACCTCTTCCCCTCCTGTACTCACCCACCCCCTTCCTGTATTCACCCACTCCCCTCCTTTACTCACCCACTCCCGTCCTGTACTCACCCATTCCTCTCCTGTACTCACCCACTCCCCTCCTGTACTCACCCATTCCCTTCTTGTACTCACCTATTCCCTTCCTGTACTCACCCATTCCCCTCCTGTACTCACCTATTCCCCTCCTGTACTCACCCATTCCCCTCCTGTACTCACCCACTCCCCTCCCTCGTCACCCATTCCCCTCCTGTACTCACCGATTCCCCTCCTGAACTTACGCACTCCCCTCTAGTACACACCCACTCCCCTCCTGTATTCACCCACTCCCCTCCCGTACTCACCCACTCCCCTCCTGCATTCACGCATTCCCCTCCTGCATTCAGGCATTCCCCTCCTGTACTCACCCACTCCCCTCCTGTATTCACCCACTCCCCTCCTGTACTCACCCACTCCCCTCCTGTACTCACCCATTCCCCTCCTGTACTCACCTATTCCCCTCATGTACTCACTCATTCCCCTCCTGTACTCACCCACTCCCCTGCCTCGTCACCCATTCCCCTCCCATACTCACCCATTTCCCTCCTGAACTTACACACTCCCCTCCAGTACTCACCCACTCCCCTCCTGTATTCACCCACTCTCCTCCTGTACTCACCCACTCCGCTCCTGTATTCACCCAGTCCCCTCCAGTACTCACCCACTCCCCTCCTATACTCACCCACTCCCCTCCTGCATTCACGCATTCCCCTCCTGTACTCACCCACTCCCCTCCTGTACTCACCTACTCCCCTCCTGTATCCACCTATTCCCCTCCTGTACTCACCCATTCCCCTCCTGTACTCACCCATTCCCCTCCTGCACTCACCCACTCCCCTCCTGTATTCACCCACTCGCTCCTGTACTCACGCGCTCCCCTCCTGTACTCACCCACTCCCTTCCTGTATTCACCCACTCACCTCCTGTATTCACCCATTCCCCTCCAGTACTCACCCACTCACCTCCTGTACTCACCCAAACCCCTTCTGTACTCACCCACTCCCCTCCTGTATTCACCCACTCACCTCCCAGTATTCACCCATTTCCCTTCTGTATTCACCCATTCCCCTCCTGTACTCACCCACTCCCCTTCTGTATTCACCCACTCCCTCGTGTACTCACCCACTCCCCTCCTGTACTGACCCACTCCCCTCCTGTATTCACCCACTCACCTCCGGTATTCACCAACTCCCCTCCTGTATTCACCCACTCCCCTCCCGTACTTACTCACTCCCCTCCTGTATTCACCCACTCACCTCCCAGTATTCACCCATTTCCCTTCTGTATTCACCCATTCCCCTCCTGTACTCACCCACTCCCCTTCTGTATTCACCCACTCCCTCGTGTACTCACCCACTCCCCTCCTGTACTGACCCACTCCCCTCCTGTATTCACCCACTCACCTCCGGTATTCACCAACTTCCCTCCTGTATTCACCCACTCCCCTCCCGTACTTACCCACTCCCCTCCTGTATTCACCCTCTCACCTCCGGTATTCACCCATTCTCCTCCAGTATTCATCCATTCCCCTCCAGTACTCACCCACTCCCCTCCTGTATTCACCCACTCCCCTCCCGTACTCACCCATTCCCCTCCTGTATTCACCCATTCCCCTCCTGTACTCACCCACTGCCCTTCTGTATTCACCCACTCCCTTCTGTACTCACCCATTCCCCTCCTGTATTCACCCATTCCCCTCCTGTACTCACCCACTGCCCTTCTGTATTCACCCACTCCCTCCTGTACTCACCCACTCCCCTCCTGTATTCACCCACTCCCCTCCTCTACTCACCCACTCCCCTCCTGTATTCACCAACTCCCCTCCTCAACTAAAGCCCGTTAATAATGAGTTGAGTTAATGGACTCATACAAGGATTTTCATCCAAAATCAGTAAGGATGTCCCTCAGCAATCTGAATACCTGAAGACCTACTGTTCATCTACTTTGGCCTGTGAACATATTTACTGAGATTGAGACTATATCTAAAATGCAGGGCCCCAGCAACACCCAAATCTCCTGCTAATTTGATATCAAATGCAGCCCTGGAAGAAAGCAGCAGTCTCCAATTTGATAGAATCTTTGTTTTAATTCAGAGTGCATTGCTATGATTGCATGTTTTGTTGCAGCTAAAGTTTGGAGCATGTGTACATGTGTGCATGCATCTTTGTGAAACTTTGAAATTGTATTGTTTGAGCAGAATTGATTGGATTTCTGCACATATTGCCATTCACTCTCTCCCAGGTGATTTCTCGCTACAAGTGAAGATCAGCACAGCTTCACAGAGCATGGGTGGCGCAGTGGCACAGCTGGTCGAGCTGCTGCCTCAGAGCTCCAGGATCCTAACCTCTGGTGCTGTCAGCGTGGAGTTTGCAAGCTCTGCTTATGATTCTGTGGGTTTCCTCCAGGTGCTTTTGTTTCTTCCCACAGTCTGAAGAAGTGCTGTTTGGTGGGTTGAGTGGCCAGGGTAAATTGTCTAGATTGAAAGTGGATTTAGGATCTGGAGAGCATTGAAGAGAGTGTGGAGAGAGTAAAATGATGTTTGTGTAAATAAATGAGTTCAGCTGAACCCATTCATTTGAATCATCTCAGCCTGAAGCCTTAACGATCTATTTCCCTCCACAGGTGCTGCCTTGACTTGCTCAGTTCCTCTCGTATCTTGGTTATTGCTCCATCCTCCAGCATCACAGTTGCTGGTGTCTCTATTACTCTATTAGTCTTGACTGGTTGCAGAGATAAAGGGCTGATTTCTATGTTCTATGTGTGGGTGGCTAATTTCCATGTACGGATGCACAGCAGTCCTCAGCCCATTATTGACAACTATCCAATAGTAGAATCCACACACGAGTATCATCACAGCTGCAGATGAACTTGCAACAGAAGCCTGCTAACACCAGCATTGTACCATTTCTGTACTTTAGTTTCAGTTTTAAATAACAGTGAAAGAAGAAAAATATGAAAAGTAACACTTCTCACGAAACATTTCTGTGTAATGGAAAAAGCTAAAGGATATTAAAATGCAAGTCACAGTACATTTTTGGTGGTTGCTTAGAGGCATAGGAGTGCAGAGATCACCGTTTCCCAGTAGATCATGAGCTTTGTGGTATTGATCTTCAAATGTCTGTTTTCTGAATCCAATTAAACATCACAAAGTCTTGAAAAAGTTCCCACCAACTGATGGAGATCTGGGCAATTTTATTCACTGTGGACTACACCACCAATTTTGGTGTTATCCACAAATTTCTAACCATGCCAACGAAATTTTATCCAAGTTGTTAACGGAAATGAAAACTAAATGGCATTATGTTAATTGAAGTGGAGAGGATGTATTTGAGTTGTTACTGAGAGCACACATAGCCCTGCTGTTAATATCTGATTAAAACATATAATCTCCTTAAAACAAAAATCACCCACCCCATCAAACCCCTTTTGTCCAGTGATTGCAGCTCCCACACTGGCATCATCAGTCAGGTCAGAACCGTAGAATTGGAGTGGATAAATTCATCCCCAGTCTCAAGTCACTGAGGAAGAAAGCACTTTTGGACAGATACTTTTTCTGGATGAACATTTGGTTTGCATTTTGAATAAGCTATGCACTTTGTTGACACATTGAGTCTATTTTCAGACTTTTTAAAACACAGTTAAGGAGCAGTTCTTTGAATTACGTGAGGCCATCTGTTGGTCAGTGTCAATCATGGATGACAATGCATCCATACACAAGTCAGTACACAAGTCCGGGTATGTAACAGCAAAACCATAATAAGGTAATGTTAAGATTACTCTTTTATTATTTAAATTGTTCATTGCACTAGGCCAGGGGTTCCCAAACTTTTGTATGTGATGGATCCCTCCCATTAACGGAGAGATCTCTGGACCCACATTGGGAACCCCTATACTATGCAGTGATCCTCAAAAAGAAATGTGTAATTGGGAAACAGCTATGGTATTTTGCCTCCAATTTTGATCATTGACAGCAGCAAAAGGTAATCTTGAGTTAAGGTCTTTGTGTAATAACTTTTGACTGGTCCCACTCCACTGTCCAAATTCAGACATAAAACATAAAATTAAAGAGCTTTTGTTTCTTTGGGTCTTTAATGTTGTCTTGGTGATGAGGACACTGGGAAGATTTAAAAAGATTTATTCTTTCTTGCGATGGGCAGGAAGGTAAAGTACACCTTACAGTTATACATTGGAAGATTCTTCACATATAGGAACTTAAATGGGATAAAAGTCCACATTCCGGCCAATCTCCCTCTAGGCTTAAGAATGTAAGTAGAGGACGAGACTAAAACAAATGGCATTGATTACTGTTCAGGAAACCACACTTCCTAAATGTGTCTCCTCCAGCACTGAGCGTGCCTCTGTCGAAAGTGATCGAACCCATTAGCGTAATTCCCTGATTTATGTTGCGTTTGCTCACTTTGAAATAAAAGCCAATTTAGTCTGAACTCAGTAATAAAAATAAATCGGCTGGAAACCCACCTGGACAGACAGAATTCTAATCTATGTGGCAATTTAAAAGATTTTGAGATTTCTTAAATTAAAAAAGATACTATTTCACCAGTTTTGAATGAATAATAGGAAATTATTAAATTTTAACAGGTTGTTTTTTTCTCAGACACTCTTACATCTTTGAAATGAGATTCTAACACCACTCAACCCCAAAATTCATGCAATTCCAGATATGGGTTGGCTATTTCTTGAAAATTACCAGTCAGAACTTGCCAAGCGAAACGATTATGTCTGCAATACAATAGATGCTGACGTGCAGGTCACAGATTTATTTCGAAATTTTGAGTCTAGATTTATAACATCAAGAAAGCGCTAATTCCTGCTGGAAACAGCAGCGGCTATAAACAATGGAGCAACGTTGCTCGCGTGTCTGCCTGCTGGGTCTCAGCACCCTCAGTGCTGCTGGTGTGCCAGACTTGTCAGAACAGGGTCAAGGGGTCCATGTAGGTGTGCAAGCCACTTTTCAATAAGGAGAAGTGGGCAGGCTTGATGCACGGGTGCACTTTGAAAAAGAAACACACTAACTGTGAACGATTCATTGTAATGTTCGATTTAATGCAGGAGCTTCAGCTGGGAGCGAGGTTGTACAGAAAGCTGCTGGGAGAAAGGAAAGAAGGCTCAACCCACGGGGAACGGGATAAGCACTTCATTAGCTTTTGTGTTGCAGACATAGTTTGTCAACATGTGGCAGATGAAATGGTTGTTTATTTGCACAGCTACTCTAGAATCACACACTGCACTCAACGATTATCCTTTGCATCGGCACCTAGGGATGTGCAGGGAGCTGGAGATACAAGAGATTCTGCAGATGTTGGACACCTTGAGCAATGCACACGCAAAAAGTGCTGAAGGGACTCAGTAGGTCAGGCAGCATCTGTGGAGGGAATAAACAGTTGATGTTTCGAGCTGAGGTCTTTCATCTGGAGAAAGCATAGCAAGTTTGGAGTATCTACAGTATGACAAGGCACTGCCCAAATTTGCAATAATTTACAGTATGAAGATGAGAGCCCTACAGTACTGTCATCCGATAAACATTTATTAAATTGGGAGACCAAATGCTTAGTCAGAACCAGAGGGGTGTGCAAGCAAAACAAAGGCATCAATACAGGTAGATGTAATATCGGCCAATAGTTGTACATATACATAATCTGACCTGGCATTGTGCACATTTAGTCTCCAGCACCTGTGGCTGCAGTAAGTACGTTATGGAGTGGAAATGAGTGGCGAAGTTTGAGTATGTAATCTCAGAGTTTATGGCGCACGAGACGGAATGCGCACCTGCGGATGATGGGGCGGTGAACTTGATTTACTGAGCACTGATTTCATGGAAATAACCAATGCACAAATTATAATTAATTGTTCCCACTGGGTCAGAAGCCATAGTGAAAGACGTGCAATTGGCATGACGCATACCTTTTTATAACGTGCTTGATTTTATTCATAATGTGTTGACTATTATTACACACATAAAACAAAGCAAAATGTCACTTCGGAAGGCAAAACTATAATACTGCATGCTACAGATTTATTGTTTTCCTCTGGGACTCTTCATGATGATGATATATAGCATGGGGATAAACTGATTTGTGGCCGTTTTTTAATGCCTCGCGTTTCTCAAAAAGTATGATTAAATTGCAATCTATGATAATGTTGATCACCAACTTTAACTCATCCAGGATGACAAGAGGCAACTCTAAGTATAATGCTTTATTAATCACCTGGTAGTATCCATCATTAAGGACCCTCTCCATCTGGGATACTCCCTCTTCTCATTCCTACCACTGGGCAGGAGATACAGGAGCCGAAGACCGACACACAATGTTTTAGAAAGACTTCTTCCTCTCTGCCATCAGATTTCCGAATGGTCTGCGAACGCATGAACACTACCTTGCTATTTAGGTCAAAGATCCCCTCTTAACAAACTGAATTGTTAACTTTGGTTCTCATTCTACAGATGCTGCCTGACCTACTGAGTGTTTTAAACATTTTCTCTTATTGTTACAAGCTCAAGGAACGAGCTTTTTAGGGATGTATGATCTTATTTTAATCAGTCCGTTAAAGTAAAAGATGTTTAGTATAACTTTGATAGAAACCATTGTTTATATGAACTGAATACTTCACTCTTGGGTCTGACGTCATTTATTTGTTCATGCAATATACTTCAGCAATGCTGAACAAGTGTTATGCTTCTGGAAAATCGATGTATTCAAATTAACACATTATCAAGGAAACAGTTGCTGCACCTCCTGCCCACTTACATGTGCATCATTAATTTTAGAATTTTTGAATTGACCAAAGTGAGTATCTCTTTATGATTTGAAGATAAGTAGGTTGGACAAGTGGGTCGATGTTAGTTGCAGCTGGGCATTCTGCCAGTTTTCAACCAGTCACATAATATAGTCACAGTACATCTGGCCAAATTTCAGGGACCTATGTACTTGTACCCCAAGTTTTATAATACTCCGACGTCCTGTCTGTCAGACCTGCTCTGATTTACCTTTCCAAAATGCATTCATTTGCACTTATCTGCATAAAATTCTATCTGCCATTCCTTTGCTCACTTTTGCAATTGACTTAGATTCTCTTGTGACCTTAGGCAGTTTTCCTTACTGTTCCCTGCACCACCAATGTTGGTATCTTCTGGAAACCTAATCATGCCACCTCTATTCTCATCCAATCATTAATACATATTGTAAACAACAGTGGACCCAGAACCAATCCCTGCAACACACCATTGGTCATAGGTCTTCAATCCAATCTCCTTTGTCTTTCTATTCTTTGCCTCCATTCATAATGCCCAGGATTCTCTACAGGAACTTACACTTTGGAGCAGTAGCCCAGACTTCATAAAAGATGTTTGGGATTTCTTTTTCTGTGCATGTGAATGCAAATGAACTAAAAGTAGTGGAAGGAATATGGAGGAGTCTGTGGTTAGTTTACTTACACCTACATTCTTCAGCTTCCAACAAATTGCCCATTATCTTCTTGAAAACACAAAATTTAAGGTATCACAATATCAAAAGATCCCTAAATAAAGTGGGAAACAAAGGAAGAGCAGTAGAAGAAAAAAATAGAACATAAAACTTAAATTTTTCTATTTTTTAAACATGTATTCCTAAAATTTCCAACATAATGACCAGAGTATTGTTTATTGACTGTAGCTTGGCCTTCAGTACTATACAGTAATTCCAAGCAAACTTATCTCCAAACTCCTGGACCAGAGATCTAATATCTCCCTTTCTAATTTCCTGACCAACAAACCACAGTTGATAGGGCAGGCACCACGATTACACCCAACACGAGTGCTCCACAAGGAGCACTACTCTGCTCCCTATACACTCATTACTGCATGAACGAATTCTGTGCTGACTCCATCTACAACAGGGGTTCCCAACGTTCTTTTATGCATGGACCCCTACCATTAGTTGAGCGGTCTGTGGACCCCAGGTTCAGAACCTCTGATCTACAGGTTTTTAGATGATGCCATGTAGTGGGCTGTATCTCAAATAATGATGATTCAGAGTACAGGAGGGAGATAGAGAGACTAGTGATATGGTGTCCTTCCCTTTAACAAACATGTAAAAACTTCATTCAAATACAGAAGTTAGGGGTTAAAATACTGATGATAATTTCAAGTTAAAATAAAGTCACTACCATCTAAAAAACACTCAATTTCCCAGGGGGTGGGGGGAAGTGATATGGTGTGCTTTCCCTCAACATCAGCTAAACAAAAGACTTCAAAGTTCAAAAATTCAAATTACATTTATTGTCATAGTCCATATATGTCATTATATACCACCCTGAGATTCATTTTCTTACGAGCATTCATAGAAGAACAGAGAAATACAACAGAATCTTGAAAAAATATACACAAAGTCTGACAAGTAACCAACTTACAAACTGTGCAAATACAATAGCATTAAAGCATGCTTGACTGTGCCTGTACCTCAGGATTTACCAGCCTGAGCTGAGAAAAAAAAGTATATATTACAACACAGACAATAAACACTTTTGCTATACCTGTGTTAATGTGTACTTTTGGCATAATATCACGGTCCGAAACTGATCTGGAAAAATTACAAAGAAAAATAAGAACTGAAATGACAAACTTTAGAAAACATTATGTACATTCGAATACAGTTAGATTAACACTACCTAGGACAACAGGGGGAAGAGGAATAATAGACATTAAAAATCTACACAACGGTCAGATAAAACTTCTAAAGATATACTTTCATCAATGAAAACTGGAATCAGCACTTCACACAAGCACGTGCAATTCTGATAAGAAGTTAAATGAGAGCACAGCCCAAAAAAATGAAGACATTATCACTACAGAAGAAAATGGAAGAGCATGGCCCTCCATGGAAGACATCTCCATGATCTGAACAGACTAGATGTTAACAAGAAAGTGTTGAATTCATGGCTTAGAGCTGGACACCTCTTCACAGAAACTGAAGGGTTCCTTGTGGCAATACAGGACCAGGTGGTTAAAACAAAAAATAATCACAAATACATAATAAGAAAACAACAAATTCAAGATGATAAATATGGAAAATGCCAAGAAAGAGCAGAAACAATCCAGCACATTACAGGATCCTGTAGCAGTTTAACACAATCTGATTACTTACCTAGGCACAATCAAGTGGCAAACATCATGCATCAGAACCTTGCTTGAACATACAAAGTCATAAAAGAAATCACGCCTTACTATCAATACAATCCTGATTCAGTTTTAGTGTCAGAATATCACAAATTATATTATGACTAATCAGTTATTACAGATTGGGCAATCCATAATAACCATCTGGATATATTAATACAGGATAAACAAACAAGGGCAACTTATTTAATAGGTATAGCCATTCCAAACACACATAACTTACAGAAAAACTCCAGAAATATGCTGAATTAAAAGAGGAAATTTAAAGACATTGGAACATGAACAGGGTATACATTTTCCCAATTGTAATATCTACAAATGGTGTCATCCCAAAGGCACTACACAATAGCATTAAACAATAAGGCTACACAGCAATATCTATGTAAATAGTCAGGAAGCCACAATACTAAACACCGCTAGAATTGTCCAAAAATTCCTAGCAAATGAGAAACGAGTGTGCTCGGTTATGCTCGTACCACAGGTTTTACCAGCTTGAGCAGAGAAAAAAATTAACAATAGTAATAATAATAAATAATGCTAGAGTTTTTGAATGAATAATGAATGTTGGAGTCTTTGAAAGTGAGTCCATAGGTTGTGTTCAGTGCTGACGTGAGTGAAGTTAACCACTATGAATAAGGATCTAGTACTTTTCTGGCGTATATGACATAAAAACTCTTCTCAGACTTCCAGCCGGATACAGCTGTTGATTTTACAAATGTTTTGATCACAAACTCTACCATCTTCCTCAAGGATGATGCCTAGGCATGTCAAATCCAGTGGTATATATACTCAACTCCTGTTGTCTGTCCCACCTGATTGGCTAGTCCTCAACCAATCAGGTTTCTGCTGTCCCTCCTTATTTAAAATTGTATTCCAGTTCTTACTTAGAGTGATACCTATGTCTTTCTGAAAATTTTTATTCTCTAGTCTTACTTCAATGGCTTCCTTCACCAGGAGGTCCCAAAAACTACTGGCGTATCATAGTAGTTCTGTGCCATTGAAATCAATCCTGTGGTCATTGTGTATGCAATGTTCTGCTACCGCCAATTTCTTCGGGTAATCCAAATAGATATACTTCCTATGCTCTTTGATGTGGGTTTCCACCTTGGTATTAATTTGGTATTTCTTCAGGACCCTGGTGATCATCCAGCATGTTGTATCTGTTGCTCTGGATTTCCTGTATCTGCAGAATCTCTTGTGCACATAAAATGCACTGGCTTAGAAAATGATCAGCACTCACAGATATGTTCTATGAAAGAAATGCTATTACACTATTGTTCATAGAACAAGCAGCTACACACAGGGATCACACAGAACAGTGTTAAATTCAGAAAATGCGCAATGATTACACTTGTCAAGATCTGGGACCATATAGATCTTGTAATGAAATATTCAGAGAATGCACACCTTCCATAATGGTCAAAAGAAAGCATAATGCTCACACCATCAAAGTCGGAGAAAGCAGTGTTCACACTGTCAAATTCACAGATTGCACAGTGGAAACACTGGAGTTCAGGGAGCTCTGTGTCATATTCATCGAAAATAGATTGCTCACACAAACAGGAATGGGGAACAAAGAGTACTCACTGCTGACTTTGGGGACTTTCCAGTTAAAACAGCTCACACAACTGACAAATCCAAGTTCACTAAACTCAGAGTGAGTCCAGCGGGCAGACACACTCACACAGTTCTGAGGACAGACCACACCCTTGCATGGTCCAGAGGGCAGACACACTCATACAGTTCTGAGGACGGATAACAAAAAACTAGAAATGGGAAGACAAGATGACATCCATGTATGAAGAAGAGAGTTCAGTGAAGGCACGAGTAGGCAGAAACGATGGGTTCATCAGGGTAGTTCTGTTTATGGATCCTAGGTAAGAAAAAGAAATGGCAGTGAGGGGTTAGAGTTCTGTGAAACTAGAAGTTGAGAAGAGGAGATCCCCTAATATGATGAAATCTGAAATGGTTTAGGAAACAATGATTGTAAATGGAATCAGGGTTCTGAGAAAAGCATGAGGACGTGTCAGAAAGTCAACATTCGTGGAATTTGACTTGGAGGGCCTTTGAGCTAGGAAATATCCAGTTAGGTTTGGGATGAATCAAGATTGCTTGAAGGTGAAGGATGGGTTGTTGGCCGTGAGAATGGCCTAGGGTGTTATTGTGAGGGTGGAAATGATGTTGTTATGGAAAGCAGGATAGCAGGAGTTGTAGTAGACATAGCTGGTGGGAATCTGGGCTGAAAGTAGATATTAGTGGCTCACCTACCCACTGGATTGGAGATTATCATGTCAAGAAAGGAAGGGGGAGAGTCAGATGTAGACAATGTGAAAATGAGGTGGAAATAGGCAGCAAAGATCATTTAAAAAATTCAAGTTCAGTTTATATGCTGAAGCAGCACTGATACATTCATCAAATTCATCAAAAAAATAGAAAACAAAACAAAAACTGCAGGTGCTGGAAAACAAAAATAAAACAGAAAATGCCAGAAAAACACAATGGATAAAGCAGCATCTCTGGAAAAAGACATTCAGGTCCAGGACCGTTCATCAAAACTGGGAAAGGTGAAAACAAATCATGAAGCAGGGAATTGAAACAGGGTCTTCACTTTCAATCTTTTTTTTAAAAAAGAATAAGGGTAAGTACAAACAAGAGGAGAAGTTATCTCAAATACATAATTCAATAATAATACAAACAAAGAAAGGAGTATACACTCTTCAAATCATGTATAGTATTAAGCTAATATAAAGAGAAAAGAGAACCACCTGTCCTCTCAATAGTTCATGGAAAAAAAAAGATTCAACATTTTCTATTATTGAGAGAGAAAAAAACCCACTAAACTAACCTAAAACAAAAAAAAGGGGGACTGGGCAGTCCATTTTGAGGATACAGTTAATAAAAAAGGGAAAATCCTTCTGATCAAATCTAAAAATTCGCGGAGAAAAAAGAATAATTAACTATAAAAGTAATAAGAATTAGATCATATGAAAATATTGAATAAAAGGTCACCAAGTTCGCTCAAATTTAAAAGATGTATCAAACGTCCAACTTCTTATTTTCTCCAAACTTAAATAAGACATAATGGAGAAGAGCCAAAAAAATACAGTAGGTGGATCGGGATCCTTCCAGTACAATAGAATAGCTCTCCTAGCCAATAAAGTTGAGAAAGCTATCATGCGTTGAGCGGAAGCAGGAACGTTTCCTGGTTCCATCGGAATAACCCCAAAGATTGCCGTAAGTGAATTAGGTTGCAGGTCCGACCTATGACTTTTGGTAACGTTCTAAAAACATCTCTCCAAAAATTATTTAACTTTATGCAGGACCGAAACATATGAGTTAAAGTGGCCACCTCAGTGTTGGATCTAACACAAGTAGGATTTATATCAGAAAAAATATGCGCGAGTTTATCTTTTGACATATGCGCCCTGTGCACTACCTTGAACTGAATCAAGGAGAGATTGTTAACTAAATGACAAATTTTATTCCATTGATTATCTGAAAGTGGTTCTTGAAGTTCCAATTCCCAAGCACGTTTAACCTTATCATTAGACATCATTCGTAAACACAATAGCTGTTTATATATGATGGCTATCAATCCTTTTTGGAATGGTTTAAACTGAAAGGTAACATCTATCATATTTGGTAAATGAGCAAATGGGTAATTCGGTAACAAATCATGTAAAAAATTCCTAACTTGTAAATATTTAAAAAATTGTGCATTAGATAAATCATATTTGTCCATTAGCTGAGAAAAAGACATTAAACAATCCTCTAAAAGCAAATCTAGAAAAGTTATTATTTCCTTAGTTTTCCATGTTAAAAAGGCCTTGTCTAAAATTGATGGTTTAAAAATAATTAAAATGGATATTACTAGAAAGAATAAAGTTATTTAAGTCAAAAGATCTGCGAAACTGAAACCAAATTTTTAATGTATGTCCAACAATGGGACTAAGATCTTGTCTACCAATTTTAGAAAACAAAAAGGGAAGAGGAGCTCCCAGCAAAGAAGCCAAAGAAAACCCCTTTACCGAGTTCTCCACCAAGTCTAACCATGAAGAACAGTCCTGCATATCTATACAGTGAAAAACAGGGTCTTTTGCCTCCACAGATGCTGGCTGATGAGATAATTCTTTCCAGAATTCATTTTTTTATTCAGATTGCAGCACCTGCAGTCTCTTGTGTCATTCGGTCGCAGAAAGGTGAGGAAAGATTTGGGTAGAACAAAGTTAATTAATCTGACAATGTGAAATAATATGTCTATCAATAGTTAGTATTGGTCAAATTAGGATGGAGATACAAGAGACTGCAGGTGGTGAAATCTGGGGCAATACCCAAGCTCTGGCAGGTTAGGCAGTATCTATGGAGGGAAATGGACAGTTGATGTTTCAGTTTGAAACTCTTCACCTTTCTCTCTTCTCTCTCCTCCCGATTCCCATCACTCTATCCCTTTCCCGTTCTCCTCCTTCTCCATCTGCCCACCATCCGCACATCCCTCCCATTAGTTCTTCTCTCCATCTCCCTTAGCCTAGTCTTCTGCTCTACCTCCTCTCCTATCAGATTCCATCATCTTCAGCCCTTTGTCACTTCCACATATCACCTCCTGGCTTTGTCACAATATGCATTCTTCCCCCTCCCTCCATCTGCCTATCATTGCTCTCTCTTGAGCCACCTAACACCTCTATGTTTCAGTCTAGATGAAGGGTTTTGACCTGAAATGTGGATGGTTAATTTCTCTCCACAGATGCTGCACATGCATTGAACTTACACAACACTGAGAATCCCCAGCATTTGTACAAGTTCGGCTTAACCTTCTTTGTTTGCATGATGTATCTCTGTAATACTGTATCATTTGGCCTCCTGGGAAAGGCTAGACTGTGCATAAAAAGATAAGGATGGCAGGCAGAAATGTCTAGTCCTCTCATAAACAGAAAAAAAGAACATGTTATCTGAAGTTGGAGAAGTTGATATTGAGTCCTGCAATCTGCCACGTGCCCTGACTAAAGACTGGACATTGTTCCTCAGGTTTGCATTGGGCTCTGTAACAGAGCAGGAGGCTACAGTGTTAGGGATCATTTTGAGTTTATGAAATTATGGATAACATAATTATAGATTAACTAAAATAAGAAACGGTCTTCAGGATTCAAAGGATTCAAAGTACAATTATTATCAAAGTATTTATAAGTTATACAAACTTGAGATTTGTCTGCTTACAGGCAGCCACAAAGCAAGAAACTCGAAAGAACTCAATTAAAAAAATGAAAGACCACTCAATGTGCAGAGAAAGAGAAAAAATACAAATTGCGCAAACAAAAGAAGCAAGCAACAGCATTCCGAACCAAATTGAGTCCATAGACAAAAATTCTGGGAACAGCCCAAGTAGGCCCAAAGCCTTGGACTCAGATCATCATTTAGCAGGGCAAACTGCCGCAAAGCTCGCAGACATGAAGTGTGTAGCAACCGGAGCAGTCTCACGGCCTAGTGCTGCAGAGAGAGGAGTGAACATCGCAGAAGAGCAAGTGAAATCGGCCTGACCTTTGCCTCCGTTCCTGACAGACTGCCATTCCAGTCTCTCTAGGCCTCCATTTAAATTGTCCAAATACTGGGTCATGTCCCGCACTAGGACCCGGGCCCCACCACAGTGATTCGCTCTGGGCCTGTACCCTGCCGCCCAGCCTGAGAGTGTTCTTGACCTCTCCAAACCAGCTTGGCACTTAGAACAAACCAACCTCACACCCAGGTGGTGGACAGGTATCAAAACTCCTCCACCTCGACTCCACTCAGAATCACTCACTCCAGCAGCACACTGTCACTGTCTCGAATATGCAACACTCTGACTTTGCAATGCACCAGCACGGCTCAACCCTCGAGTCAGCTTCACCTTCGCTCACCTCTTTATTGTTTGCAGTGATAGCTTTCCACAACTTTTCTCAGAAAAAGTGTTGCTAATGATGTTTTCAGTCATATTTCTTGCCTTTTGAACTACCAGTAAACTCTCACCCAACTTCAGTAAAAGTAAAGGCATTGTGAGACCATGGATCTGTGCCTGGAAAGTCTTCACTCTCCAGGATGCAGGTCTGGGCAAGGTTGTATGGAAGACCAGCAGTTACCCATGCTGCAAGTCTCCCCTCTCCAGGACACCAATGTCGTCCAAGGGAAGGGCATTAGGACCCATACAGCTTGGCACCGGTGTCGTCGCAGAGCACTGTGTGATTAAGTGCCTTGCTCAAGGACACAACATGCTGCCTCAGCTGGGTCTCGAACTCACGACCTTCAGATCGCTAGTCGAATGCCTTAACCGCTTGGCCACGTGCACAACTTCAGCAGTGCCAACTTAAACCTATATGCAATTTATCTTCCAACTGGTACTTTGTGACTAGTGAAACCAATCATTAGGTTTTCTCTAACACAAGAAAGTCCACAGATGCTGGAAATCCAAAGCAACACACACAAAACACTAGAGGAAATCAGCAGGTCAGGCATCTATGCGAAAGAGTAAACAGTCCATATTTTGGGCTGAGACCCTTCCTCAGTATTGAGAAGGAAGGCGGAAGACGCCAGAATAAAAAGTGGGACGGGGAGAAAGAGCCCAGCTGGATGGTGATAGGTGAGGCGAGGTGGTTGGGCAAGATCAAGAGCTGGAGAAGAAAGAATCTGATGGAATAGGAGAGTGGACGATAGGAGAAAGGGAAGGAGGAGGGGATCCGGGTGGAAGCAGTAGGCAGGTGAGAGGAAGTGAAAGGTTGGAGGAGGGGATAGAGGAGGACTGGGACAAATTTGTTCACCGGAAGAAGTTCATATTCATTCCATCAGGTTTGAGGCTACCCAGATGGAATATAAGTTTTTGCTCCTCTATCGTGAGAGTGTCCTCATCTTGGCACAAGAGGAGTTCATAGACCTACATGTCGGATGTGATTGGGAATTGGAATTAAAATGTTTGGCCACCAGGAAGCCCCACTTGTGGCAGATATTGCTGAAGTGCTCGACCAAGATTGATTGGTAAGAGCAAATTAAAGGAAGGTGGGACAAAAGCAGTGGCCACCAGCAGGGTGGTGATATTGAGGCTTTAGCTCTTTGAGGCTTCAGTCAGAGAAAACAAGGAAAAGAAAAGCTATAGGTAAAGATTTTTCCACTTTCCCTTCTTCATATCTGCTCAGCTACGACAGTAAAGATGCCAGACAGGATAGTTGAATGCTCCCCTTGCGGGATGTGGGAAGGCAGGGAGACCCCCAGTGTCCCTGATGACTACAATTGCAAGAAGTGCATCCAATTGCAGCTTCTTGCATTCTGTGTTAAGGAGCTGGGGCTGGAAATGAATGAACTATAGATCATTCAGGAGGATGAAGTGGTGATAGATAGGACATCTAGAGAGGTAGCTACACTCAGGGTTCAGGAGACAGGAAACTGGGTGACAGGAAGGAGAAAGGGGTTAAGGAGCTAGTGCAGAGTACCCTGTGACCATCCCCCTGAGCAACACTTTGGATACGGTTGGGGAGGGTGACCTAACCGAGGAAAGCCACAGCAGTCAAGTCCTGGCACAGAGCCTGCTGCTGTGACTCAGAAGGGAAGGGGGGAGATGAGGCATGCTGTGGTGATAGGGGATTAGTTAATTAGGGGAACGGGCGAGAACAAGATTCCCAGATGGTATGGTGCCTCCCGGGTGCTGGGGTCTGGGACATCTTGGATCGAGTCAACAGCATTCTTGTGGGAGGGTGAATAGCCAGGGGTCATGGTCTATGTAGGTACCAATAGCACAGGAAGAATGAGTGTCGAGGCTCTACATATGAAGTTCAGGGTGTTAGGTGCTAAGTTAAAGGGTAGGATCTCCAGGATTGTGAGCTCAGGATTAATACCCATGCCATGTGCTAATGAAGCCAGAACTAAGAAAGTTATACAGTTTAACACGTGGCTAAGGAGTTGGTGTAGGAGGGAAGGCATAAGATTTTTGGATCATTGGGCTCTCTTCCAGGAAGGTGGGACCTGCACAGGAGGGACAGTTTGCACCTAAACTAGAGGGGCTACTAATATCCAAGCAGGAAAATTTATTTATGTTGCACGATGGGGTTTAAACTAGAGTTGCAGAGAGATGGGAGCCAGAGTGCCAGAACAGTTAGTGAAGAGATTGTGCAGGCAGACGTTGGAAAGACCTCAGACAAAGTCAGGAATCCAAAGGTGGATGGTGTGACTAGTGTCCATGGTGTGACTAGTGTCCTGACCTGTGTACATTTCAATGCAGGAAGTATTGTAGGAAAGGCGGATGAGATCAGGGCATGGATTACCACCTGGAATTATGATGTTGTAGCCATTAGTGAGATTTGGATGCAGGAGGGGCAGGACTGGCAGTTCAATGTCCCTGGGTTCCATTATTTAAAATGTGACAGAGCAGGAGGAATTAAAGAAGGAGGGTTGGTGTTACTCGTCAGGGAAAATGTCACAGCAGTGCTCTGTAAGGACAGACTGGAGAATTCGAGTAGTGAGGCTCGTTATGGGTGGAACTGAGAAATGAGAAAGTAATGACCATGTTAATGGGTCTATATTACAGACCACCCAATGGTCTTAGAGATAAAGAGATCACAGACTGCTATAAGAAACATAAGGTTGTTATAGTAGGTGATTTTAACTTTCAACGTATTGACTGGGAATCCCATACTGTAAAAGGACTAGGATAGTGTTTGTCAAATATGTTCAGGAAAACTTTCTTTATCAGTACATGGAAGTCCCAATGAGAAAGCATGTGATTTTGGATCTGCTATTAGGGAATGAAGCAGGGAAGGTGACAGAGTTTTTGAAGAAGTTACCAGGGAAGTGGATGAAAGCAAGGCACTGAATGTTGTTTTCATGGACTTTAGTAAGGCATTTGACAAGGTCCTGCGTGGGAGGCTGGTCGAGAAGGTTCAATTGCTCGGCGTTCAGGATGAGATAATAAATTGGATTAGACACTAGCTTTGTGGGAGAAGCCAGAGAGCGGTAGTAGCAGGTTGCCTCTCTGACTTGAGGCCTGTGACTAGTGATGTGCCGCAGTGATTGGTGCTGGGTCCTTTGTTGTTTGTCAGCTATATCAATGATCGGGATGATAATGTGGTAAACTGACTCAGTAAATTTGCAGATGACACCAAGTCTGAGGGTGTAGTGGACAGTGAGGAAGGCTAACATGGTTTGCAGAGGGATATGCATCAGCTGGAAGAATGGGCTGAAAAATGGCAGAAGGAACTTAATGCAGACAAGTACATGGTTTGCACTTGGGTGGGACCAACCAGGGTAGGTCTTACACAGTGAACAATAGGGCGCTGAAGACTGTGGTAGAACAAAGGAATCCGGGAATACAGGTGCATAACTTGTTGAAAGTGGCATCACAGACAGATAGAGTTGTAAAGAAAGCTTTTGGCACAATGGCCTTCATAAATCAATGTATTGAGTACAGGAGATGGGATGTTAGGTTGAAGTTGCATAAGACATTGGTGAGGCCTGATTTGGAATAATGTCTGCAGTTTTGGTCACCTACCTACAGGAAAGGTGTGAAAAAGGTTGAAAGAGTACAGAGAAAATTGACAAAGATGCCTCCAGGTCTGGAGGACCTGAGTTAACAGAAAAGATTGAACAGGTTAGGACTGTATTCTTTAGAATGTAGAAGATTGAGACGAGATTTGACAGAGGTTTACAAAATTATGAAGGGTACAGATAGGATAAATGCAAACAGATGTTTTTCACTGAAGTTGGGTGGGATTACAACCAGAGGTCATGGGTTAGGGGTGAAAGATGAAAAGTTTAAAGGGAGCATGAGAGGAACCTTCTTCACTCAGAGGGCCATGAGAGTGTGGTAAGTGGTGCATGCAAGTTCGATTTCAATGTTGAAGAGAAGTTTGGATAGTTACATGGATAGTAGAGATATGGAGAGCCACGGTCCGGTTGCAGGTTGATGGGAGTTGGTAGTTTAAATGGTTTCAACATGGACTCGATGGGCCAAAGAGTCTGTTTCTGTGCTGTACTTCTCTTTGGCTCTATGACTCTCTGAGGGCCAGGTTCTCCTGGACTCTTTCTCCTGCAGGTTTGGCAGACAACTGGAAGCTCAGGGTCACAGCAATGAGAGGAGAATGCACTGTGAACACTGCATGCACTACTCTGGAAATGAAATGATGTTTCACCTGGAAAACTGTTTTGCTTCCTGGAAAAAGCTGAAAGAGCAAGTATTTTTTTGCCTGTGGTTACATTGGAACATGCCACACGACAGGGAGTGGGAATGGAAAGTGGACCAGGGTGTGAAGAAACATTTCAAAATGTAGAGAGGGGAGGGCAATATCATTCCTTGCTGGAGTTGGCAAAGGTTGCAGAAGGTGTTCTGTCGAATCACAGTTTTCTAGGGTAGCTAGGGTAGGGTAGGGTAGGTAAGGACCAAGGCAGACATTTACAACTTCGAGTTCACGGACCTCTTATTTAATAGTATTGGTCCATGGCTTAAAGAAGGTTGGGAACCCTTAGACCAGGGGAACCCTTTTATCGCTCTGTCCAGGAGAAGGATTGAAACCAGAGCTGCAGTAAATAGATGAGATGTGGTCAAATACTCAGTCTGCTATAGTACAGGGCAAGTCATGGTTAAAGAAGGAAGACATTTCGGAGGCAGTGTGGACTGTCTCATCAGCAAAGAAAATGTGACAGAGAAGGAAAAATTGACAGAATGGGATGAATTCCTTACAGGAGATAGGGTCAGGGGAAATATAATCAAGGTAGTTATGGCTTGGAGTGGATGTTAGTGGCTAGCCCATCCCTGAGACTGAGTTACAGAGATTCAGAAAAGGAAGAGTCAGAGATGGAATGTGTGAAGGAAATTAACTGCAAAAGTAATGACATTGAGTTTTTACTGAATGCAGAAAGCAGCACCAATGATTTCCAAATAGCACTTAATTTTGGTACTGATTATTTCCAGTACATGTTTCACACCACCTGCATTTGGTTGATAGGTCTGGCCTATTTATCCATCTCCCCTTTTCGAAAATAGGTCAGATTAATTGCAGTAATCGCTGCAGTAAGAGCCAGTTAGCTCACTGCTCCCAAACCAAGTAGTTCCACTCTAGTTTTAACAATGGCATCTACCCATTAATGTGAGGAAGGGCAGGGTTCTCTAAGAAGCAAGACAACTTAGGTACAACCATGTTCAGCCTCTCTGTAAATCTTCTCCATATCAGTAAGTGAGTGGTGAGATGTATAATCCTGGAAGCATTTAGCAGTTCAGGTAGCACCCCAGAAGTTGGAAACAGACATGAAGATCTTTCATCAGAGTGTGACATCTTATTGTGGCTTCTTCCTTCTTCCTTTTGATTCCTGATGAAGGGTCTTGGTCCAAAATGTTGACTTTTTTTTCCTCTATACTTGCTGTCTGACTTGCTGAGTTCCTCCAACACTTTGTGTGTGTTGCTCACGATCTGTAGGGTTGGTTACCTTTTAGGATGCAAAATGATTAATATCAGGACTTCCAGTCCATTCGTATCACTTGATGCTTCCCAGAAGTCAACCCATTGCTGTTTATAGAGCATAATTTAGTTTACTAGTGGGGAATTTGGTGCATGTACTTAAGTCAAGTCAATTCAAGTCAAGTCACTTTTTATTGTCATTTTGACCATAACCGCTGGTACAGTACAGAGTAAAAACGAGACAATGTTTTTCAGGACCATGGTGCTACATGAAACAATACAAAAACTACTCTGAACTATGTAAAACAACACAAAAACTACACTAGACAACAGACCTACTCAGGACTGCATAAAGTGCACAAAACAGTGCAGGCATTACAATAAATAATAAACAAGACATTAAGCACAGTAGAGGGCAGTAGGTTGATGTCAGTCCAGGCTCTGGGTATTGAGGAAGAAACTGTTACATAGTCTGGTCGTGAAAGCCCGAATGCTTTGGTGCCTTTTGCCAGATGGCAGGAGGGAGAAGAGTTTGTATGAGGGATGCGTGGGGTCCTTCATAATGCTGTTTGCTTTGTGGATGCAGCGTGTGGTGTAAATGTCTGTAATGGCGGGAAGAGAGACCCCGATGATCTTCTCAGCTGACCTTACTATCGCTGCAGGGTCTTGCGATCCGAGATGGTGCAATTTCCGAACCAGGCAGTGACGCAGCTGCTCAGGATGCTCTCAATACAACCTCTGTAGAATGTGGTGAGGATGGGGGGGGTGGGAGATGGACTTTTCTCAGCCTTTGCAGAAAGTAGAGATGCTGCTGGGTTTTCTTTGCTATGGAGCTGGTGTTGAGGGACCAGGTGAGATTCTCCGCCAGGTGAACACCAAGAAATTTGGTGCTCTTAACGATCTCTATGGAGGAGTCGTCGATTTTCAGCGGAGAGTGGTTGTTCCATGTCCTCCTGAAGTCTACAACCATCTCTTTCGTTTTGTTCACATTCAGAGACAGGTTGTTGGCTCTGCACCAGTCCGTTAGCCGCTGCACCTCCTCTCTGTATGCTGACTCATCGTTCTCGCTGATGAGACCCACCACGGTCGTGTCATTAGCGAACTTGATGATGTGGTTTGAGCTGTGTGTTGCAGCACAGTCGTGGGTCAGCAGAGTGAACAGCAGTGGACTGAGCACACAGCCCTGGAGGGCCCCTGTGCTCAGTGTGATGGTGTTGGAGATGCTGCTTCCAATCCAGACTGACTGAGGTCTCCCAGTCAGGAAGTCTAGGATCCAGTTGCAGTGGGAGGTGTTCAGGCCCAGTAGGCTCAGCTTTCCAATCAGTTTCTGAGGAATGATTGTGCTGAATGCTGAACTGAAGTCTATGAACAGCATTCGAACGTACGTGTCTTTTTGGTCCAGGTGGGTTAGGGCCAGGTGGAGGGTGATGGCAATGGCGTCGTCTGTTGAACGGTTGGGATGGTATGCGAACTGCAGGGGGTCCAGTGAGGGGGGCAGCAGGGTCTTGATGTGCCTCATGACGAGCCTCTCAAAACACTTCATGATGATAGATGTGAGTTCAACGGGATGGTAGTTATGGAGGCAGGACACTGAAGACTTCTTCGGCACGGGGACGATGGCGGCGGCCTTGAAGCATAGGAACGACGGCACTGCTCAAGGAGATGTTGAAGACATCAGTGAGAATATCTGCTAGCTGGTCTTCACATCCTCTAAGCACTCTGCCAGGAATATTGTCTGGTCCAGCAGCCTTCTGTGGGTTGACCCTCTACAGGGTTCTCCTCACATCAGCCACGGTAAAACACAGCACCCGGTTATTTGGAGGTGTAAGAATGGTGGATGGGGTTGATGGAGGTGGGTCAAGAGCCACAATAGTGATTAGTGCCATGCTATTACAGCTCAGGGCGTCGGAGTTGGAGTTCAACCCCGGCATCCTCTGCGAGGAGTTTGTATGTCCTCCCCATGGGTTTCTTCTGGGTGCTCTGGTTTCCTCCCATGTTCCAAAGACATACCAGTCAGCAGGTTCATTGTCATTGTAAATTATTCTGTGATTAGGCTAGGGCAAAATTGGGTGTTGCTGGTGTTGTGGCTGAAAGGGACAAAAGGGCCTATTCCACACTGTATCTCTAAATAAAATAAAAATAAAGAGCAAGATTTTAGTATGTAGGGAGGAGGAAGAGAGAGTCTGGTGCAGCTGTAAAGGAGGATTGGGGAGAAACAGGAGAGTTGTCTAACAGAGAGTGAAGAACACATTCTGTATTCTCATCTGGGTTCTGCTCTCCCTTCCCACCAACACCCCCACACCTCCGACTGCTCCCTGTACTACCATGTCCAGAACACCTCAGTTTTCTCTCCAACTAATCTTTGTTTCCTTCCCTTCCTCTGATTTATTTTCTCTGAGATGTCCGTCCCTGCCAATATGCCATCTCCCCTCCCCACCCCAATCTTCTGACCAACTCCTGTTCCCTCCTCTCCATTCGCTGGTCTTCCCTAGCTGAGAAGTAAACTGATACAAATGGGGGTCACAATGATGGCATTATCTCCAGGTTGCAAGTTAGGTTTTGCATTATGGAAGCATTTTAATACTTGTAGGGCACATTTGCTTCTAAAACAAACCCTACACTCTGTCATACATTCAAGTACTTCAAGTCAGACCAAGGTACCAAGTTTGTTTCTGCATTAGTTAACAAAACACACTATAAGCTTGTGCAATGATCTGCCCAACAGTCCAGGCGGAGATTCCACTGAGGCACACAGGGAAGTACTTCTGTCTTGATGACTAAATGCCACACAGAGACTTCATGGAACTGGATCTCTGAAGAGGGAAAACAACACACAGCCACTTCAATGGTGCACACGTAACCATCGAGACACCTTCTCCTCTCTGTGGTTTGTAGGAGCCTTCCATGCATTAAAACCCATGTATGTAAAAGCAACTTCACCTCAAAATCACATTTCTAGGCAAATGCCTTGGAAAGTCCTCCAAACTTGATCTCCAAATAAGACTTTAATAGAGTTGAGGATAGGGTGCCCATTTTGCTAGGCACCCTATCCTCAACACTAAGTTGCCTCACTACAGACACCATTAGCAGTTTGTCCCGTCTACAAGATGTACTGCAGCAACTCACCAAGACTGCTGAGACAGTGCCTTCCAAACACATAATCGCTACCAGCTGGAGGGGCAAGGGCAACAAAAGCACTGGGCAAACCACCGCCACCTAGAACTAGTTCTCCAAGCCACACTCCAACCTGAGTTGGAAACCTGCCCCATTCTGCACTACCACTGGTTCAAAATCCTGGAGCACTTTCCCCTAACTGCACTGTGATTATGCCCATATCTGAAGGAGTGCAACAGTTCAAGAAAGCAGCTCACCTCTACCTTCCCTAGGACATCATGGGATGGACAATTAAATGCTGGTTTAGCCTGCAAATCCCACATACAGATGTGTGCATATAGATAAAAGATGGTTGCACAAACATGTTAATGCTGTAGCTGGGAGACCTTGTCTGATTGGGAATAAGGGGACTACACAGACTTCAAGGACAGAGCAGCCCCGACTCACCTTGCAGGCCTGTCGTTGTAAAGCAGCAGTCTGTCTTTCACACAGTGATCCCAACTCCAGCTCCAGGTCCGGACTCTGCCTACATTTGGTGCTGCTCATTCTGCAGCTGGGATCCAGGCTCAACTTGTGGCCAAATCTTCAGCACCTGCAAACTGCTCTCAGCACATTTCTCACGATGCCTAGATGTGATAGCATTGGGATGAATATGCGGGTAGACATTACAAACTTTCAAGGTTTTAAGTAAGTCAAAAGTCCGCAAGTGCAGGATAGACCCACCGAGAACGCTGTTTTGCATGGCAAAGCAAACACAGTTACAGTTTCCAAACTTTTCCTAGTAGTTGGATGAGCCTATTTGTTTCCGAAATGAAACTGGTTTGGCTGAACTCTCCCCTTATTTCTCTGTAACTTTTCACTACTAACTAGATATCTGATAAGTGACATGACTTTTTGGACTTGTGTTGAAAGTACCAACATCAAATGTCTTCATAGGAAGTAGTGAAAGTGGGAGATGAGAGAAAAGGACGGCATAAAATACAAATTCTCTTACTTAGGTTTAAAATGGCAAAATCTATTTGAAACCTAGTTATACAACAACATAAACTTAATTTAGTCTTTAATAGTGCCCGGTCTTTTAATCTTTCCCTAATCACAGTGGCACTGCTCAGCTCTGTGACAAATGACAAGGTCACTTTTAATTATTTTCACAACAGTAATGCACTAAACTGAATTTGGATCATTTATTTATTTGGAGATAGAGCACTATAACAGGCTCTTATGTCCCAAAGAACCTGCCCTGCCCAACTACACCCATGTGACAAATTAACCTACTAACCCATATATCTTTACAATGTGGGAGGAAACCAGAGCACCCGGATGAAACCCACTGATAATGGAGAGAAGATAAAACTCCTTACAGACAGCAGCAGAATTGTATCTGGAATTGTAATAGTGTTACATTTCTGAAAGGTCTTAAGAAGCTCACACAGATGCTTCGCCTTAAACACTGCCTCACCGACAACCTAACCACTCCCAATCATCAAGAACCACATCTGGACTGCCTTGAACTCCATCACAATTTGCCCCTGTGGAGAGACTCTTAGCTTCAGGACTGTTATGATGAGAATGGCCAAGATATGCAGGAAGTTAATTAAACACCAAACACAAGAAGCTACCTCATGGCTGACTACATTGTCCTAGCAATTCCTCCAAGCTGATCAGGGTGCCATTTTCCTCTTTGCGGATGTGGGAGATGAGTTCACGAATGCATGTCTAAATTTCCCTACCATCACCTTCAGAACTTCAGCTGGAATTTTCATTGCTATATTGGCCTTCCAGCTCCTTTCCTAGCTGAAGTGTGTTGAATAATGTGCCATGATTCAGAGTCAAGGGCACTCACCTTAAAGATAGTCTTTTAGCTGATGAATTCCTCAAAATGGGTACTGTCTGTCTCTCCATCCATGATAAGTCCTCCGATCTTTGCTTTCAGAGGGATGTCCTTGACTGTGACAGCACAGAAAAGAACGTACCATACTATAAAAGAAATTAATCATTACTAAAGCATTCTTCATGCACTGTCACCTCAGACAGCTTGGTCCAAACATTTTGGTTGGAAACAGAAACTTCTGCACCAGCCAACTGATGTTTAAGGTTTCAGGACCCCACAAGAAAGCTCTTTTCAGACTTCGCTCACAACTAACCTGATGACCCCGTTGTGGCTGGACTGCCTTGAAACTTTGCCAGAAGGAGCAGCTGTGAAGAGGCTCTTGGTTTCTTCACCAGAAGACACTAGAACGACTTCAATGTGAACCGGAGATCCTGGAGCTCATTTTCCATAAACACAAAGCATTCTTGGATTGCAAGTTCCTTCATATCTCAAGGGGAAAATGATAATCTGCAGGCACCAGACGGCTAAGCTGCTCTGTAAAACAGACTGTTCTGATGAAATAGCGGCTCCTTTGTTTTCAGATGGGTGGTATACAACACATTTAAAGAACAAAAGGAAACACATATTTCATCTACAAATTTGGCAAAGACAATGGAATCAATGACAAAGTTGTTCACTGAGTGTGACAGGGCCCCAGATCTCACTTCAAATTGTTTAAGTGAGCTATCAAGTGCTTTTTATTCTGCATAAGACATAAATTACTAATTCAATTAAAGTGGACAGAATTATAGTTCCATAACAACATTCAACATGTTTTTAAGAGATCCCTTTGTCACAGTAAACAATATTTCTGATAAATACTGGAGACAGACATGTCCCAGATATCAAAGTACCTTCTGTTTCCTTTAGCCAATGAATTCTGAGTATATATTACGTTCAGTAAAGTGCATCCTGGTTACTTGGGACACATCGTGACCAATACATTTTGGCCCAATTAAGCAGCTGCCCCAATTAGCCGAAGTTTCATCGAAATAGTTAAAAAGGTATAAAAAGACATACTACCATTTAAAGGTGACAAATTATGTATTTAACTGAAATACAGAACAAAGTAGAACATTACCAATACAACTACGGTACTATAATACTGTGTACTAGTTCCTTAAGTTATCAACAAACTAATTCATTTAGTGTACACTGCCAGGTTTTTTTGATTGAACAAATCAGTGCAGATAATGGACAGTCTTAATAGCATGCTTTCGAAAATTTTATCTTACCATTCTGCAGTTTCATTGTAATATTCAAGATGATTGTCGATATCAACAAATTCTTTGTAGTTCCTAACATGTTGAAGTATTGGAATTGTTTTATTTTCACTCCCAGCCATGTCTGGCATCTTGAAGTTTGAATGCTTAAAACCGCAGTGAGCAAATCAGTTCTGAATTGTCTTACTGCTTATTTCTCGACAACTACCAGTGACAAAAGTCACAGCTTTTTGAACATAAACACAAACAACTGATGCTATTTAAAAACTGATTGCTCTAAGCACAGTGTAGTGTCTAATGGCCACATAAGTGCACATGACTGACACTAGATAGAAACTGTTTAACAAGACTCCTGCCCCAATTAACCATATAACAATTACAGCACAGAAACAGGCCATCTCGGCCCTTCTAGTCCGTGCTGAACGCTTACTCTCACCTAGTCCCACTGACCTGCACTCAGCCCGTAACCTTCCATTCCTTTCCTGTCCATATAGCTATCCAATTTAACTTTAAATGACAATATCAAACCTGCCTCAACCACTTCTGCTGGAAGCTCGTTCCACACAGCTACCACTCTCTAAGTAAAGAAGTTCCCCCTCAAGTTACCCCTAAACTTTTGCCCTTAAACACTCAACTCATGTCCTCTTGTTGAATCTCCCCTACTCTCAATGGAAAAAGCCTATCCACGTCAACTCTCTCTATCCCCCTCATAATTTTAAATACCTCTATCAAGTCCCCCGTCAACTTTCTACGCTCCAAAGAATAAAGACCCAACTTGTTCAATCTTTCTCTGTAACTTAGGTGATGAAACCCAGGTAACATTCTAGTGAATCTTCTCTGCACTCTCTCTATTTTTTTGACATATTTCCAATAATTCGGTGACCAGAACTGTACACAATACTCCAAATTTGGCCTTACCAATGCCTTGTACAATTTTAACATTACATCCCAACTCCTATACTCAATGCTCTGATTTATAAAGGTCAGCATACCAAAAGCTTTCTTCATCACCCTATCCACGTGAGATTCCAACTTCAAGGAACTAAGCACCATTATTCCTAGATCCCTCTGTTCTACTGCATTCTTCAATGCCCTACCATTTACCATGTATGTCCTATTCTGATTAGTCCTACCAAAATGGAGCAACTCACATTTATCAGCATTAAACTCCATCTGCCATCTTTCAGCCCACTCTTCTAACTGGCCTAAATCTCTCTGCAAGCTTTGAAAACCTACTTCATTATCCACAACTCTACCTAACTTAGTATCATCTGCAAATTACTCATCCAATTTACCACCCCATCATCCAGATCATTAATGTATATGACAAACAACTTTGAACCCAGTACAGATCCCTGAGGCACACCACTAGTCACCGGCCTCCAACCTGTCAAACAGTTATCCACCACTACTCTCTAGCGTCTCGCATCCAGACACTGCTGAATCCATTTTACTACTTCAATATTAATACTTAAAGATTGGACCTCCCTAACTAAGCTTTCGTGTGGAACCTTGTCAAAGGCCATACTGAAGTCCATATAGACAACATCCACCGCTTTACCCTTGTCAACTTTCCTAGTAACCTCTTCAAAAAATTCAATAAGATTTGTCAAACATGACTTTCCATGCACAAATCCATGTTGACTGTTCCTAATCAGGCCCTGTCTATCCAGATACTTATAAATACCCTCTCTAAGAATACTTTGCATCAATTTACCCACCACTGACATCAAACTCACAGGCCGATAATTGCTAGGTTTACTCTTAGAACCCTTTTTAAACAATGGAACAACATGAGCAATATGCCAATCCTCCAGCACCATCTCCATTTCTAATGACATTTGAAATATTTCTGTCAGAGCCCCTGCTATTTCCACACTAACTTCCCTCAAGGTCCTAGGGAATATCCTGTCAGGACCCGGAGATTTATCCACTTTTATATTCCTTAAAAGCGCCAGTACTTGCTCTTCTTTAATCATCATAGTTTCCATAACTTCCCTATCTGTTTCCCTTACCTTACACAATTCAATATCCTTCTCCTTAGTGCAGCGGACCCCAACCACTGGGCTGTGGACCGGTGCCGGGCCGCAAAGCATGTGCTACCGGGCCGCGAGGAAACGATATGATTTGGCGATAGGAGTCAGCTGCACCTTTCCTCATTCCCTGTCACGCCCACTGTTGAGCCATTACACATGTGAGGTCAACCCGCACGTCATCCACGTCAGCGTGGGAAGGAGATCAACTCCTCGAGCTTGCAAATGACGGCAGGCTGAAAAGTATGTTTGACATAACATCTCTGCCAGCATTCTGGATCAAAGTCAAGGTTAAATATCCTGAGATAGCCACGAAAGCACTGAAAACATTGCTTCCATTTCCAACATATCTCTGCAATGAATACAATGAAAACTAAATTGCGGAATAGACTAGATATAAGGAACCCCCTTCGAGTATCGCTGTCTCCCATCACCCCTTGATAGGACCGTCTTGTTGCAGGAAAACAAACCCAGGGGTCCCACTGATTCAGCGATATTGGTGTGTTGCAATGATTTTATATGTTCATACGGGGAAAATATGTGCTGTGTGTTTAATATCCAAATGTTACTTAAAATGTTATGATGCTATTGACTTGTAAGTGACCTATATAACTATATAACAATTACAGCGTGGAAACAGGCCATCTCTGCCCTTCTAGTCCATGCCAAACGCTACCCTCACCTAGTCCCACCGACCTGCACTCAGCCCATAACCCTCCATTCCTTTCCTGTGCATATACCTATCCAATTTTTATTTAAATGATAATATCAAACCTGCCTCTACCACTTCTACTGGAAGCTCGTTCAATACTTACTTCAAGCTCCCCTGTCCTCCCCTGATAATTGACTTATCACTATATCCATGCGAGGAAAAAATGCGGTGTGTGTTTAATATTAAATTCATCAGATAATCCCTTTTAGAAACAAAATTGAGTGTATTAGCCACATATCACCTATATTCCGGTCATGATTACCCCCCCCCCCCCCACCCGCCAAACAGAATTGCCAGAAACGATTTGAAGATCGGCACGTACACGCATGCACACTGGTGTCCGCGCAAGGCTTCATGGTCATTGTAGTCTTTCTCAGGGTAAACAACGTATTTGACTGCTAGTTGTGTTGGAAGGGTCTATTACCATGCTGTATCTCTGGAAGCTAAAAGTAAGTAAGTAAGTAAATAATCTCAGAATGGTAGGGAATTTCAGAAAGAATTGCATTCTGACAATTTTGAAAATTGACAAATTTAGAACAATACTTAACCAGTTCTCAGTGCTCTCAAGGTTTTCTTTACTTTACCACTGTCTGTGCCATTTTAATAGAAAGCAGGATGCCTTGGCCTGAGCAGGAACAGCTTTACAGTCCAATGAAATTAAAGGTAGAACAAAATAATCTTTATTGTGAAGAACAGATGATGGGTGGAAAAAGCATGTTAGGTCCAACAACTTGCTGTTAACCTTGACTTCTGCAGATTCCACTGACGGCCCAATTACTTTATCTTTGGATCTACTCCACTGAGAAGCAAGGCTAGGAGCAAACTCATCAAGGACAGGCAGGCAGTCAACACCATTGGAAGGAACAGTTCAAATGATTCTCTATGTTATGTAGAGAAAGTATTGCTTAAATGGAGCTTTTATTGAGTACTAAATTATTGTCCAAAAACTATATTTAGTAGTTGAAGTTCCATTATGCAATTGCCAGCACTTCACTTAATAAATGTCAGAAATGTCAGTAACTGTGATACCAACTATCAAAGTCTGAACACATTTTTTGGTTCAAAACTATTTTGCATCACCAAAGTAGTCTTTTTGTAGTTGATAAAATTGGAGTTGCAACTCCATAAAGAAATGTGCTTTATATCTGTAGACATTCAGAACAGACCTGCTAAATTTGCAGAGCTAAGGCTGTGCTTTTCAAAATGTGAAAGCTATATTGAAAAAAGCCATAGAGGTTTGCAGACTCAGACAGCTCCGTCATGGGCAAATGCCTCCCACCACTGAGGACATCTCCAAAAGGCAGTGCCTCAGTAAGGTGGTATCCATCATGAAGGACCTTACCATCCAGGACATGCCCCGTTCTCATCACAACCATCAGGGAGGAGGTACAGGTGCCTGAAGACATACCCTCAATATTTTGGGGATAGCTTCTTCCCCTCTGCCATCAGATTTATAAACAGTCCATGAACTTATGAATACTACCTGATTACTTTGCTCTCTTTTTGCATTTTTAATTTTTTTGTAACTTACGAGGGGTGATTGATAAGTTTGTGGCCTAAGGTGGAAGGAGTCAATTTTAGAAAGCCTAGCACATTTATTTTTCAACATAGTCCCCTCCTACATTTACACACTTAGTCCAGCGGTCGTGGAGCATACGGACCTTGGACCTCAAGAAAGTGTCCACAGCAGGGGTGATTGATAAGTTTGTGGCCTAAGTTAGAAGGAGATGAGTTATACAGCTCTCGTTACATGCACATGCAGGTCAACACTTTGAGTGGTTATGCAGAAAGTTTGAAGTTAATAGCTCATCTCCTTCTACCTTAGGCCACAAACTTACCAATCACCCCTGCTGTGGACACTTTCTGGAGGTCCAAGATCCGTATGCTCCACGACTGCTGGACTAAGTGTGTAAATGCAGGAGGGGACTATGTTGAAAAATAAATGTGCTAGGTTTTCTAAAATTGACTCCTTCTACCGTAGGCCACGAACTTATCAATCACCCCTCGTATACTAACTTTTTAATGTATTGCACTGTACTGCTGCTGCAAAACAACAAATTTCTCGACATAGTGTGTCAGTGATGATAAACTGATTCTGATTCAGAACAGTAGATAGCTCTATTGATGGCTGTTCTGTTTTTTAAGAGGTAAGTGAATGATGACTAAAATACCAGATATGGAACTCATGCAGGTGCTTAAGCACCTAAGGAAACCAATGGGTAGTGTTTGGGAGGTTAGTGCAATAGGATAAAAACAGCTTAGAACCTATTCAATCTCAGTGTTGAGAATAAGGCCAAACACGCACCATATTCTACTAAGGTTACTATAAGTTTTATTTCTATAACGAGTACACTATGACATGAAAGATTAAAAAACCTGCTTGGAAAGCTTGAAGTGATCATAGAATTAAAGATACAAAGAGATTTCAAGGCACAGAAAGAGGCCACTTGGTTCACTGTTCAAGATAGATAAAAGCGAGCAGATAGATTTCTTCCACTCACCAGACCTGGATCCACACCCCTGTGGAATTTGATTTCTCAAGTGCTGGTTCAGGTTTAAGATATCTGCATCCATCTTCCAGACATTATTCTAGAACCCACCTTCCTTCCCCATTACTGGATTGAAAATATGTTTCCTTTAACTCCCTTCTAATCCTTCACCTTAAATCTGTAGCTCCTTCTTGCTGTTCATTCTGCTGGGAAATTGCTTCATACAGTTTGTTAAGTCTGGGTCTCTCATTATCTAATGCACTTCATTAAATCTCCTCTCTGGTCCAAAGGGCAGCTCACGTTGTTCAGTTTCTCCTAGCAACTATAATTCTTCAGCCCATGCAACATTCTCAGAAATTTCCTCCAAATCTCCTCAGAGCAGGCACATCCTTTTAAGTTTACTCAAAGTGATCTCTCTGTTATATGCATTGGCTAATAAAGGGAAGTATTCCAATTTCCCTTCATAACCACAAGGCTTTTGGAAATATTCACCAGCTCATACAGTGATTGCGGAGAGATATGCAGAGCTAAACTTTCAGACCTATTAATTGAAGAACACTTAGCAATTGCTATTTATATTTTTGACTGTGTTTCCTTTTCACTTCCAAGATTCTTTTATTCCTCTGTGCTCTTAGTATCCTGTTACTTATTGCATACTCTCTTGCTTTGCTTCCCTTTCCAAAATGGATTAGATTTTATAGAATCAAAAAAAATTGACGTTTGGCAATCTGTCATGCCTGTGCCTCCTTCATGTTTCCTATTTTTGAGGGGTTTTGTATAATTAAAGGTTAAATTTATTTGTCACATGTACATCAAAATATGTTGCTTCCATCAAATTAAATCAAATAAACCTGTTAGGGTGGCTAAGAAGTTTAGGGTACACAACAGGAATTCTGCAGATGCTGGAAATTCAAGCAACACACATAAAAGTTGCTGGTGAACGCAGCAGGCCAGCAGCATCTCCAGGAAGAGGTACAGTCAGCAGTTCAGGCCGAGACCCTTCGTCAGGACTAAGTTTAGGCTACCCTAGTTTTCAAGAAATGTTGTGGTTAAGGCAAAAAAGGAGTTGCATAGCAGGTATAGGCAGCAAGAACAAACGAGGCTCTCGAGCAATATAGGAAATTGAAGAGAACACAAGAGGGAAATCGGAGGACTAAAAGAAAACATGAGGTTGTTCTAGCAGATAAGATGAAGAGGAAGTGCCAAGGGTTTCTTGGCATTTATATCAAGCAAATATATTAAGAGCAAAAGGATTGTAAGGAACAAAATTGGTCCTCTTGAAAATCAGAGTGGTCTTCTATGCATGGAGCCAAAAGAAATGGGGGAGATCTGAAATAGATTTTTATTTGCATCTGTATCTTCTCAGAAGATGGACACAGAGTCTATAGATCTGAGGCAAACAGCAGTGAGGTCAAGGACCACTTATGAATTACAGAAGATGAAGAACGTTTAAAGAAATTTGGATATTTAATGGGTAGGAAGAGAATGGAGGACTATAGTCCAGGTGCAGTTCGCTGAGACTAGGGAGACTAACAGTTCAGCACAATGCTGGGCCAGAGGGCCTGTTTCTGTGCTTTAATATTCATTGACTCTATGACTGTGTGTTAGATAATTGTAGATTCTGTTTCTTTTGGCTGAATAATCATTTTGTCATCTCTGGAGACTATTCTCAGTCAAAACTGGGGCTCAGAATAGTTAAGCCTCATTGAATCATTGGCAGAGTATATGGATATGCGTTGTGCATTTTTCCCAATGCCTGTGGCAAGGTGAGTGAAAAAAACTGTTCTGACCCTTTTGAAGAATCTTTGGAATATGCAAGTTTTTGACAGCACTCAGAAGGCATCTGTGAACTTTAGAATAGAAGGGCCACGCTAGAGGCTGTGAGAGATGGAACTCCCTTGGAGGTTGAGACGTATGTGGTAATAGAGAGAACACATTTATTTGATCTTGGGCCTGTCCATTTCTTAGTTCCCACATGACTTAATGAGTAAGAAGACAATAGTCTCTGTATGTGTGAAGATAAGAACCTAGAACTAGAAATCTTGGAAGTGAGAATCCTTGACAAAAAGAGAAGAATTTTGGAAAAAATAATGGTATCCATCCAATAACTATTTGTCTGTTTACAATTAAACAAACATCCTATCAGCACAATCAGAATGGGCCTTTTGAAAACATTTGGTCACTGTCTCTGTGCAATAAAACCTGGCTTTAGGTCATAAATAACCCATATGAGATTGATAGACAAGAAAGTCTTAATTCTGCTGCTCCAAAGATTCACAACAATACATGTTAAAAAGAAAATGATGCAGATGTTGGAAGTCTGAAATATTCAATAGGTCATGTAGCATTCGAGGATAGAAAAATGGAGTTAATGATTCAGGTTGATCTTACATCAGATCATATATATTTTCATGGATGCATTAACCTTAATATAGATCTTTCTGAAAGAAAAGGACTTAGATTGGATTGAGTCTGCAATGAAAAAAATATCTATAAGGGGAGATATTTTGAAGATTAAAATTGGAAAATAGTATCACTTGACAGTCTGCTGGGGAAGAAGGTATTGTTCCATTTCAAAGAATACATGTTTCATTACCAAGTTAATCCATGTAGTTTATACTTTATTGATATGTTTGTAAGACATGAAGCAGGTATTTATTTGTTTATGTAGTGATATAGTGTGGAGTAGGCTCTTGCAGTTCTCTGAGCCACGCCGTCCCAGCAACCCTGACAAACCTGATTAACCCGAACCAAATAACACACATAACATTCTGGAGGAACTCAGCAGGCCAAGCAGTATCTATGCAAAAGAGTAAACAATTGATGTTTCAGGCCAAGACCCTGCATCAGGACTTGATGAAGGTTTACACTATTCCATAGATGCTGCTTGGCCTGTTGACGTCCTCCAACACTTTGTGTGTGTTACTTGGATTTCCAGCATCTGTGGATTTTCTTGTCTTTGACCCTAACCTAATCTCAGGACAATTTTACAATGACCAGTAAACCTACCCAGTACATCTTTGGACTGTGGGAGGAAACCAGAAGACCCGGAGAAACCGCATGATTTCCACAGGGAGAACATACAAAGACTCCATACAGAACAGCACCAGAAATGAGCATCCAACTCCGGAATGCCCTCAGTTCTATTAGCGCCACGCTAACTGCTTTGTTACCATATTTGTTTACTTTGTTTTCAAACTTTATGCACGAATCATTAAGGTCCTCGTGATTATTTGCCTTAATTTGGCAAATTCAAAATTATGATTTTCTCAGTATTGTTAATATATTGCCAGTAACTTCCTTGCGCCTTTGTTGAATGTGTGAAAGTCTGAAAACCACAGACAATAAAATTCAGATGAGCAATATAGCTATTTACTGACCTTCTATGACAGACAGTTTAATTGAGGACATGTTTACTTATATGCTAGCCAGTTTTTAGTTGTATTCGAAATGTCATTTTAGTCTCAGTAGTGTATACATCTTTAAACCTACTTGCTAATGAGTATCATATTGATTAATACACTGAATAATTTTCACAGTATAATTATTGGCATTGTTGCTGCTTACTTTTAGTATCGCAAAGATTTTCTTTCAAATTCATTTATGAATGGGAATATCTTTTGGGTAAGCTCTTCAATCAATGTGTAATAAAGGAAGCTGTGAGGTGGTTCAAATAAAATAGTATATTAGAATTGATGTGTAATTGGCAGCCATTCCAAATCCAATGGCCATTAATATGCATTATGAATGCCAGCATTTCCTGAGGAAAATACAATGTAGAACCAGTGCATTCTCTGTTAATTATTGGTCATTGGTAATTGATATTGGTTTATTTTTTCCATGTGTTCCAAGATGAAGTGAAAATCTTTTGTTTGTGCATCATCCAGACAGATCATTCCATATGCAAGTACATTGAATTAGTACAAAATGGGGAAAAAAAAGCAAACCACAGAATATACAGTTACAGTTACATGTATAGCAATGCAGGTAGACAAATAAAGTGCAAGAACAAGAAGAGGTAGATTGAGAGATTAGGTGTTCATCTTTAGCATATAAGAAGTCAATTCAAAACCCTGATAACATTGGGATTGAATTTGTTCTTGAGCTTGGTGGTAGTCAAGGTGCTGTATCATGTTCTCAAACTTTTGAATCTACAACCCAGTAGGAGGGGAGAGAAGAGCAAATGACTAGTATGGATGAAGTTCTTGATTCCCAAAGCAATGAGAAGTGTTGACCCAGAGGAGGCATGTTACAGTGATGAACTGGACTGCATTCACAATTCTCCAATTTCTGTCGTCCTGCGCAGACCAGATGCCGTATCAAGCTGTGAAGCAATCAGATAGGGCACATTCCATGGTGCATCTGTTAAATTTGGCAAGGATCAGTGGAAAAATGACAAATGTCTTCAGCTTTCTGAGGAAGTGAAGGCATAGGTGTGCTTTCTTGGCAATAGCTTCCACATGATTGGACCGGAGCAAATTGTTGGTGATATTTTCACCTCAGACTTTGAAACTCTCAGCTATCTCCACCTCAAGATTATTAATACAGACAAGGGTGTGTGTGCTGCCTCACCTTCTGAATTCAGTGACCAGCTTTTTTGTTTTGTTGATAGTGAGGGAAAGTTTGTTGTTGTGACAGCATGACACCAGCCTCTCAGCTCCTTCCCGGACTTCATCTCATCATTGTCAGAGATCAGGCCCATTATGAGGTAGGACAAAATGAAAAGAAAAGAATACAGAATATACTGTTACAGATAACAGTTGTGTCATCTGCAAACTTGTAAATGGAGTTTATAGAGAGCATACTTTATAGGGAGTATAGTAAGGGGCTAGACATACAGCCTTTTAGGACCCCAGTGTTGAGGATAATTGTAAAATGTTGTTGCTTATCCTTATTGATTGTGGTCTGATGGTCAGGAAATGAAGGATCCAGCTTCAGAGGGATGTGCCAAGTCCCAGGAGATGAGTTTGTTTGGAATTATAATATTGAATGTGGAGCTATAGTCAATAAACAACACTCTAACATAAGTGTCTTTATTGTCCAGATGCTCCAGGCCAGTGAGCTGGCATCCACCATAGACCAGGTTCAGTGGTGGGTGAATGAGGTAGGAAGACGTTATCTGGGATTCTAGAGTTGATGTGTCCCATATTCAGTCTCTCAAATCACATCACAATGATGGATATCAGAGCCACTGGACAATAGTCATTAAGGCACATGACCTTATATTTTTTTTGCTTGGGGGTGATATATGTCTTAAAGCCCGTGGGAAGCTCATATTTTAAAAGTTTAAAGTTGCTGTGAACTCTCTCAGCAGCTGGTCAGCGCAGGCTCTGAGAACATGGCTGATCCAGTCATTTTCCATGGATTCATGCTCGGAGAGGCTAATCTGACCTCTGGCACAGTGACCATGAGTTTAGGTCCATCCAAAGCTCTCAGGGTAGATGGTGTCGTTTCACAGAACTTCTGTTCGTATGTATTGTGCTCATTTGGTACGGATGCTGGGTAATTGAATTGCAGTCATCTATGCAGATGCCCTAACAAGGAATTTTTAGTAAATAAAAAATATCTATGGTGAAATACCTTTACTTGAGGTTGACAGATTCTTCACGGAATAGTTAACACCAGGATACCCTTTCCTTTTTCTCTATTCTCTGCTATGAGCTAAGCCCTGCAAAAACTCTGAACTATCCCATTTGTCAATTCACCTGATGAGGTATGGGTTTTGGTGATGGACAAGGTCATCTTTTCTGATGGCTGTGCCTCTTGCAGCTGATAAACAACAGGAACCGCAAACCCTTCCCTTTGATTTCAGTTTGAGAGATTCACTGTGGGCCAAATTGAATAAGACTTCAGCTCTCACTCCATCCCTTGTGCAGTATCCTTCTCAGCAGCTTGATTCCATTTTTACTATTATAGAGGCATAACGGGTGGGTCAGTACCATAGTGGTTAGCACAATGCTTTACAGCACCTGTGACCCCGGTTCAATTCCTGCCAGTGCCTGTCAGGAGTTTGTACGTTCTCCCTGTGACCACATGGCTTTTCTCCAAGTACTCCGGTTTCCTCCCACAGTCCAAAGACGTACCAGTTGGCAGATTAATTGATCGTTGTAAATTGTCCCATGATTAGGCTAGGATTAAATTTGGGGGATTGCTGGTTGGCGTGGCTCGAAGGGCACTGTATCTCAATAAAATAAAAAAAATAACAATCTTATTACGTTCCAGGTGAATGTACACAATTTCAATAAGTACATTGGAGTGCACTCCCCTCAATAACATTTCTGGTGAGAAGACAGTTCAGGGTATCACAGTTCCATTACAGATGGGGAATGAAAAGGTTTACATCCCAGTATCAGTCCCTGTAGCAGAATCAAGTGAATCAATATGGAAATGGAAGCCATGTGTATACAGCCAGCTCCTGCTCTCAGCATTTTCTAACAGCTTCTTAGGAGAAAAGGAGCCCTTTGAATGATGGTAATGTAAACGCTACAGTTCTGCAGACATGAAAAAAAAAAGATTTATTCAGTCGACGTTTCAGGCCGAGACCCTTCGTCAGGACTAACTGAAGGAAGAGTGAGTAAGGGATTTGAAAGTTGGAGGGGGAGGGGGAGATCCAAAATGATAGGAGAAGACAGGAGTGGGAGGGATAGAGCCAAGAGCTGGACAAGTGATAGGCGAAAGGGGATACGAGAGGATCATGGGACAGGAGGTCCGGGAAGAAAGACAAGGGGGGGGACCCAGAGGATGGGCAAGAGGTATATTCAGAGGGACGGAGGGAGAAAAAGGAGAGTGAGAGAAAGAATGTGTGCATAAAAATGAGTAACAGATGGGGTACGGGGGGAGGTGGGGCCTTAGCGGAAGTTAGAGAAGTCGATGTTCATGCCATCAGGTTGGAGGCTACCCAGACGGAATATAAGGTGTTGTTCCTCCAACCTGAGTGTGGCTTCATCTTTACAGTAGAGGAGGCCGTGGATAGACATGTCAGAATGGGAATGGGATGTGGAATTAAAATGTGTGGCCACTGGGAGACCCTGCTTTCTCTGGCGGACAGAGCGTAGATGTTCAGCAAAGCGGTCTCCCAGTCTGCGTCGGGTCTCGCCAATATATAAAAGGCCACATCGGGAGCACCGGACGCAGTATATCACCCCAGTCGACTCACAGGTGAAGTGTAGCCTCACCTGGAAGGACTCAGACACTCAGGTTGGAGGAACAACACCTTATATTCTGTCTGGGTAGCCTCCAACCTGATGGCATGAACATCGACTTAGCTAACTTCCACTAAGGCCCCACCTCCCCCTCGTACCCCACCTGTTACTCATTTTTATGCACACATTCTTTCTCTCACTCTCCTTTTTCTCCCTCTGTCCCTCTGAATATACCTCTTGCCCATCCTCTGGGTCCCCCCCCCCCCCCGTCTTTCTTCCCGGACCTCCTGTCTTCTCCTATCATTTTGGATCTCCCCCTCCCCGTCCAACTTTCAAATCCCTTACTCACTCTTCCTTCAGTTAGTCCTGACGAAGGGTCTCGGCCTGAAACGTCGACTGCACCTCTTCCTACAGATGCTGCTTGGCCTGCTGCGTTCACCAGCAACTTTGATGTGTGTTGCTTGAATTTCCAGCATCTGCAGAATTCCTGTTGTTTGCATTTAAATTCACTACTGCGAAGCCTCTTCCGGTGATGCCTACACCGAAGAAGTTTAGATCTTCTCTTCGACGGGAGTTCAGTGAAACCATCTCTCACTGCTCCCCATCTGTAATTTCTTTGGCTCTTCAACTTTTCGATCACACTTTGACTCAGACTCGCTATCACAGCCATATATCCTTTCTTCGAACATGCCTCCGTCGCCAACTTACTCCAGTTGGCTTTAGGATTCGTTTCCAAGCCTCTCAATTTGGACCTTCTGAGGATCCCAGGTACTCACATTTTATTGACTCTGCCTCTCGCCGCTTCTCCCGTCAAGCTCTGAAGGCGACTCTCTCCGCCATGAGGAGGTACTTGGTGTCCCTATCCCAGACCCTTCCACACCTTCGGGACACTTTCTTCGCCGTCTGTAATGGTCCTACCCATTATTTCATCCTCCGTCGAATTCACACCTGCAATCGCCGTTTTTTTGACTTTGTCATGTTAGGCAAAGATCGCAAGATCCTACATCTACGGACTCCAGAGCCTGCCGGCCCCGACGCTAGCAGGCATGAACTTCAGATTGCGGCCCCTGCCATTGATCTCGCCGGCTCCAACACCTCAGGTCATATTCAAAACCCGGACTCCAGCAACGACCATGGACACATTCACAGCGATTGCGCAACCACCAACTGCGACTCCAGCCTTGAACTCCAGGCCGGGTCTTTATGTGCTGCTGTTGTGACTCCCGTCTCCCCTTCCCCCACCAATACTCTGCAATCCCATTTCCCTCAGATCCCATCGTCAACTCCTGGGTCCTCAGAGGCTCCATCTTCCTCTCAACCCAACCCTCCCCTCTCCACTGACACCCCCAGCCTCCCCCTCCCCCCTCTGATCCCAGCTCTCATCTGTGCCGGGTCTTTACCATCCCCTCCGACCTTCAACTGTCGGAGGCAGAACGCTCTGTTCTCAGTAAGGGCCTCACCTTTGTCCCCCTTCGCCCACACCTCAGCGAGTTCCGTATTCACCATGATGCGGAACTCTTCTTCCGCCGTCTCCGTCTCCGAGCCTACTTCTTCAGCAAGGACTCTTCCACCTCCACCGATGACCCCTTCTCCCATCTTCAACCCTCCTCTTCTTCATGGACACCCCGCTCTGGTCTTCTGCCTGCTCTGGATCTTTTTATCGCTAACTGCCGACGGGACATCAACCGTCTCGACTTCACCGCACCTTGTTCCCATTCCAACCTCACTCCTTCGGAACGCTCTGCTCTCCACTCCCTCCGCACTAATCCTAACCTTATTATTAAACCCGCCGATAAGGGGGGTGCTGTTGTAGTCTGGCGTACTGACCTCTACCTTGCCGAGGCACAGCGACAACTCGCGGATACCTCCTCCTATTTACCCCTCGATCGTGACCCCACTAAGGAGCACCAGGCCATTGTCTCCCACACCATCACCGACTTTATCCGCTCAGGGGATCTCCCATCCACTGCTACCAACCTTATAGTTCCCACACCCCGCACTTCCCGTTTCTACCTCCTACCCAAGATCCACAAACCTGCCTGTCCTGGCCGACCTATTGTCTCAGCTTGCTCCTGCCCCACCGAACTCATCTCTGCATACCTCGACACTGTTTTATCACCCCTTGTTCAATCCCTTCCTACCTATATTCGTGACACTTCTCACGCTCTTAAACTCTTCGATGATTTTAAGTTCCCTGGCCCCCACCGCTTTATTTTCACCATGGATGTCCAGTCCTTCTATACTTGCATCCCCCATCAGGAAGGTCTCAAAGCTCTACGCTTCTTTTTGGATTCCAGACCTAATCAGTTCCCCTCTACCACCACTCTTCTCCGTCTAGCGGAATTAGTCCTTACTCTTAATAATTTCTCCTTTGGCTCCTCCCACTTCCTCCAAACTAAAGGTTTAGCTATGGGCACCCGTATGGGTCATAGCTATGCCTGCCTTTTTGTTGGGTTTGTGGAACAATCTATGTTCCGTGCCTATTCTGGTATCTGTCCCCCACTTTTCCTTCGCTACATCGACGACTGCATTGCCACTGCTTCCTGCACGCATGCAGAACTCGTTGACTTTATTAACTTTGCCTCCAACTTTCACCCTGCCCTCAAGTTTACCTGGTCCATTTCTGACACCTCCCTCCCCTTTCTAGATCTTTCTGTCTCTGTCTCTGGAGACAGCTTATCCACTGATGTCTACTATAAGCCTACTGACTCTCACAGCTATCTGGACTATTCCTCTTCTCACCCTGTCTCTTGCAAAAACGCCATCCCCTTCTCGCAATTCCTCCGTCTCTGCCGCATCTGCTCTCAGGATGAGGCTTTTCATTCTAGGACGAGGGAGATGTCTTCCTTTTTTAAAGAAAGGGGCTTCCCTTCCTCCACTATCAACTCTGCTCTTAAACGCATCTCCCCCATTTCACGTACATCTGCTCTCACTCCATCCTCCCGTCACCCCACTAGGAATAGGGTTCCCCTGGTCCTCACCTACCACCCCACCAGCCTCCGGGTCCAACATATTATTCTCCGTAACTTCCGCCACCTCCAACAGGATCCCACCACTAAACACATCTTTCCCTCCCCCCCTCTCTCTGCATTCCGCAGGGATCGCTCCCTACACAACTCCCTTGTCCATTCGTCCCCCCCCCCATCCCTCCCCACTGATCTCCCTCCTGGCACTTATCCGTGTAAGCGGAACAAGTGCTACACATGCCCTTACACTTCCTCATTCATTCAGGGCCCCAAACAGTCCTTCCAGGTGAGGCTACACTTCACCTGTGAGTCGACTGGGGTGATATACTGCGTCCGGTGCTCCCGATGTGGCCTTTTATATATTGGCGAGACCCGACGCAGACTGGGAGACCGCTTTGCTGAACATCTACGCTCTGTCTGCCAGAGAAAGCAGGATCTCCCAGTGGCCACACATTTTAATTCCACATCCCATTCCCATTCTGACATGTCTATCCACGGCCTCCTCTACTGTAAAGATGAAGCCACACTCAGGTTGGAGGAACAACACCTTATATTCCGTCTGGGTAGCCTCCAACCTGATGGCATGAACATCGACTTCTCTAACTTCCGCTAAGGCCCCACCTCCCCCTTGTACCCCATCTGTTACTCATTTTTATGCACACATTCTTTCTCTCACTCTCCTTTTTCTCCCTCCGTCCCTCTGAATATACCTCTTGCCCATCCTCTGGGTCCCCCCCCCTTCTCTTTCTTCCCAGACCTCCTGTCCCATGATCCTCTCGTATCCCCTTTTGCCAATCACCTGTCCAGCTCTTGGCTCCATCCCTCCCCCTCCTGTCTTCTCCTATCATTTTGGATCTCCCCCTCCCCCTCCCACTTTCAAATCCCTTACTCACTCTTCCTTCAGTTAGTCCTGACGAAGGGTCTCGGCCTGAAACGTCGACTGCACCTCTTCCTACAGATGCTGCCTGGCCTGCTGCATTCACCAGCAACTTTGATGTGTGTTGCTTGAATTTCCAGCATCTGCAGAATTCCTGTTGTTTACAGATTTATTCAGATACGTGTTCCTGTCATAGAGTGTACGTTCTCACAGTTAGCCACTCTTACTAGTATTGCTCAACAGAGAAAAGGTCATTAGTTCTCCTCGATGTATTTAATTGGCTTAAATCAATCTTAAAATCTGTCGTATTTTCCCAATTTGACTTTAAGAGGTTGTGGAATGGTAGAAATGTTTTTGAAAATCAGATAAAAATGGTCGGAATTTGAAACTCACTGCTTGAAATGGTGGTAGAGGCAGAGGCATGTTAGTAGAGGACTTCCACGGACAGATGCATCCTGTCAAATTATCATTCTGTACTGCCATGTGTATGGCATATACAGGATGTATAAGTGGCCAGGTTCCAAATCATATTTATTTTACATGGCATTTTAAAAAAATGAAAATACATGTGAATATTAATACACTTACAGTGTTACAGTAGTGAAATGCAAATCCTGTGCTTCAAAAATTCTTTCTCTAAATTCATGTGATGCATCAAAATATTTTTCCTTCAGCTCCACTTCATTTTATCTGAAGGAACTCTCCATGCAAGAGCATGTTGCTATGTCACAGGCTACAAACATTGATTGGTTGCGTACAATTTAAACCAAGTGTTAGTTTCTCAGGATATAGCCGACTGTAAGACATAAGTAAGGCCTTTGACTCGTTCCCACATGCCAGGCTGATCTGTAAAGTTAGATTGCATGGGATTCAGCAGGAGTTAGCAAAGTGGATTGAAAAATGGCTCAGTGATAGGAAGCAGAGGGTGATGATTGAAAGTTGATTCTCCAAATGGAGGCCTGTGTCTAGAACGGTGCCCCTGGGGTCAGTGTCAGTGTCTCTGTTAGTCATTATTTATGTAAATATACCTGGCATGATTAGCAAGTTTGCTGATAATAAAACATAGATGAGGAGGGTGGTGAATTGTGGAATCATTGCCACAGACAGCTGGGGAGGCAAAGTTATTAGATATATTTAAAGCAGAGATTGATGTTTCTTATCAGTAAGAGCATCAGTGGTTACGGGAGAAGACAGAGGAATGAGGTTAAGAGTTAAAATAAATCAACCATGATAAAATGGCAGAGCAGACTCAATGGGCTTAATGGTTTAATTCTGTTCCTCTGTCTTATTATCTTGTAAGAGGGGAGAGATTTAAAAGGAAGGTAGCTTCTTTGCACCGAGGGTAGTGAGTACCTGGAATGAGCTGTCTGAGGAAATAGTTCAGGCACCTACAATTGCAACATTTAAGAGGCATTTAGATAGGTTTATGGAGGGGAAGGGCTTGGAGCATTATAGGTTGAAATGGGCAGTTGGGAGTAGCGGGTGGAACCCGTGGTTTGCTTAAACCAGTTGGGCCAAACAGCCTCTTTGCAAGCTGTGTTACTCTATGACTCTAAGTAGTCAATACTCCAAAGTTACAGTGAGGGCTTATGCATAAGACAGAGCCGCACGAAGAACTCCAAAATTGCCCCTTGTTCCTCACTCCTCAAAGTCTCCTCAAATTAAATACTCTGAGCCATTCCTAGGAAGTAACAATCCCATGTAATTGCATTGGAGAGGGATAGGAACAGACAAGTTAGGGAAACGTTTAATTGGAGTAAGGGGAAATATGAGGCTATCGGGCAGGAACTTGGAAGCATAAATTGGAAACAGATATTCTCAGGGAAACGTAAGGAAGAAATGTGGCAAATGTTTGGGGGATATTTGCATGGGGTTCTGAGTAAGTATGTTCCAATGAGACATGGAAAGGATGGTAAGGTACAAGATCCGTGGTGTACAAAGACTGCTGTAAATCTAGTCAAGAAGAAAAGAAGAGCTTACGAAAGGTTCAAAAACTAGGTAATGATAGGAATCTAGAAGATTATAAGGCTAGCAGGAAGGAGCTTAAGATGAAATTAGGAGAGCCAGAAGGGGCCATGAGGAGGCCTTGGTGGACAGGATTAAGGAAAACACCAAGGCATTCTAGAAGTATGTGAAGAGCAAGAGGATAAGAAGTGAGAGAATAGGATCAATCAAGTGTGACAGTGGAAAAGTGCGTTTGGAACCACAGGAGATGGCAGAGGTACTTACTGAACACTTTGCTTTAGTATTCATTACAGAAAAGGATCTTGGCAATTGTAGGGATGATCTGCAGTGGACCGAAAAGCTTGAGCTTGTAGATATAAGGAAGAGGATGTGCTGGAGCTTTTGGAAAGCCTCAAGATGAATAAACCAACGGGACCGGACAGGATGTACCCCAGGCTACTGTGGGAAGCAAGGGAGGGGATTGCTGAGCCTCTGGCAATGATCTTTGCATCTTCAATGGGGACGGGAGAGGTTCCAGAGGATTGGAGGGTTGCGGATGTTGTTCCCTTATTCAAGAAAGGGAGTAGGGATAGTCCAGGAAATTATAATCCAGTCAGTCTTACTTCAGTGGTTGGTAAATTGATGGAGAAGATCTTGAGAAGCAGGATTTATGAACATTTGGAGAGGCATAATATGATTGGGAATAGTCAGCATGGCTTTGTCAAAGGCAGGTTTTACCTTACGAGCCTGATTGAATTTTTTGAGGATGTGACTAAACACATTGATGAAGGTAGAGCAGTAGATGTGGTGTATATGGATTTTAGCAAGGCATTTGATAAGGTACACCATGCAAGACTTATTGAGAAAGTGAGGAGGCATGGGATCCAAGGGGACATTGCTTTGTGGATCTAGATCTGGCTTGCCCACAGAGGGCAAAGAGTGGTTGTAGACGGGTCATATTCTGCATGGAGGCCGGTGACCAGTGGTGTGTCTCAGGGATCTGTTCTGGGACCCCTACTCTTTGTGATTTTTATAAATGACCTGGATGAGGAAGTGGAGGGATGGGTTAGTAAATTTGCTGATGACACAAAGGTTGGGGGTGTTGTGGATAGTGTGGTGGGCTGTCAGAGGTTACAACAGGACATTGATAGGATGCAAAACTGGGCTGAGAAGTGGCAGATGGAGTTCATCCCAGATAAGTGCGAGGTGGTTTATTTTGGTAGGTCAAATATGATGGCAGAATAAAGCATTAATGGTAAGACTCTTGGCAGTGTGGAGAATCAGAGGGATCTTGGGATCTGAGTCCATAGGACATTGAAAGCTGCTATGCAGGTTGATTCTGTGGTTAAGAAGGCATATGGTGCATTGGTCTTCATCAATTGTAAGATTGAGTTTAAGAGCCGAGAGGTAATATTGCAGCTTTATAGGACCCTGGTCAGACCCCACTTGGAGTACTGTGCTCAATTCTGGTCACCTCACTACAGGAAGGACATGGAAGCCATAGAAAGGGTGCAGAGGAGATTTACAAGGATGTTGCCTCGATTGGGGAGCATACCTTATAAGAATAGGTTCAGTGATCTCGACCTTTTCTCCTTGGAGCGACAGAGGATGAGAGGTGACCTGATAGAGGTGTACAACATAATGAGAGGCATTGATCGTGTGGATAGTCAGAGGCTTTTCCCCAGGGCTGAAATGGTTAGCACAAGAGGGCATAGTTTTAAGGTGCTTGGAAGTAGGTACGGAGGAGATGTCAGGAGTAAGTTTTTTACTCAGAGAGTGGTGAAGGCGTGGAATGAGCTGCCAGCAGCGGTGGTGGAGACAGAAATGATAGGGTCTTTTAAGAGACTCCTGGATGGCTACATGGAGCTTAGAAAAATAGAGGGGTATGTGTAAAGCCTCGGTAGTTCTAATGTAGGGACATGTTCGGCACAGCTTTGTGGGCCGAAGGGTCTGTATTGTGCTGTAGGTTTTCAATGTTTCTATGTTCTGGAATAAACAACAGCAGCTTGTGTGTAATTTAGTAACAGTGATAAAAAGGATTGCTTAGTGGTGTCCACAATAACCCTTTTCAACCTTTCCTTTCAGATTATCCCATAGTTATTTTATAACATCATTCCTCTGTGTGGGGATCACTGAAACAAAATTTCACTCCTTTTACTCATGGATTAGAGAGATAGGGGCTGCTAATGAAGACATGCAGCATGGAGAGGCATGGCACCTAGTCAATGAGATCAGTAAATGGAAGATGTCCCCATCAGGTCAAGAAGAGGATATACCCACGATACTAACTCAAGTTGACATCGATGATGGCCCATTCACCATTGTGGAACTGAAGAAGGGTAAATATGCATTCAAACAGGGCAGGAGCGCTGGACCAGATGGGATACCACCAGATGCCCTGAAGAACTGCGACCTGGACGACATCTTGCTGGACATATGTAATACGGCACTGATGAAAGGCGACATACCAGAACAATGGTCACTCTCAAACATTATCCCAGTCCCCAAGTCTGGATCCCTCACGAAGACAGATAACTACCGAGGTATCAGCTTGACCTGCACCTTAGCTAGGTTATACAATTGGATGATCTTGAACAGGATTTGCACTGCCATTGACCCTAAGCTAAGATTCAATCAGAATGGTTTTCAGCAGAAGCGCACAACAGTAATGCAAATACTTTCTCTCCGTAGGATCATCGAGGAAGTCAAGAAGAACAACCTACCAGCCGTGCTTACTTACATCGATTTTCACAAAACTTTTGACTCCATTCACCAAGGTAAAATACTGAAGATCCTGAAAGCTTACGGAGTGCCAGACCATCTACTGAGAGCAATAGAGTCCAACTATACCAAAACCATGGCGAAAGTTGTATCACCAGACGGAGAAACAGCAGTGTTCGAGCTCCTAGCTGGTGTGCTGCAAGGAGACACTCTGACACCCGACATCTTTATAATCATCCTGATTACACTCTACGTCAAGCTACCAAAGATCATGACAAGCTTGGTTTTACCATAAAATCAGGACGAATCAATAGGGTCAGACCAGTTACGCTCACAGATCTCGATTTTAGCAGATGACATAGTCCTGCTGTCTGACCAGATGGAGGAAGCACAGCAGCTACTGACAAAAGTGGAATTTGAGTGCAATAAAGTTGGACGCTAAAAAGACAGAGTACATAGCATTTAACTGTGACGAAGGTACTCTCAGGACCGTAAAGAATGATACCATTAAGAAAGTCTTTAACTACAAGTACCTTGGGTCAAGAATGATGAGTTCGAAGAAGAACATAAAGATACGGAAGGCACTGGCGTGGAGGGCTATGAATGACATGAAGGAAATCTGGAAGTCGAACCTGACCAGAGGGCTTGAAAAGAGGATTTTCATAGCAGTCATAGAGTCCATTCTCACGTAATGATGTGACACGTGGACACTCCCCAAGACTATGCGGAAGTCTCGAGATGATTGCTATACACGAATGCTCCAGATGGCTCTTGATGTGAGTTGGCAACAGCACATGACGAACGTTGAGCTCTATAACCATCTACCGATGCTCTCCACTAAAATCGAGGTGAGAAGACTGCAACTAGCAGGGCACTGTCTACGCCACCCCGAGCTACCTGCCAGCCTAGTCATCATATGGGAGCCCAAGCACAGGAGGATGAAGCATGGGTGCCTTCCCAAGACTATGGTCAACACGCCCCTAGAAGACAGCGGCGCGGCTAATGTAGATGAACTGAACACACTGATGAGGGAGAAGTGAAGAGTCCGTCATCATGCCCGACGCTGGCCCTCTAGGCCTGAGTCAACATAGTAGTAGTAGTTAGCTCTTTCTATCTACCATTTTTAAATGAAAGACCAGGGGTTCCCAACCTGTTCCCAACATGAATTACTTCATGGTATTGGACTATGACATTAAAAAAAATGTTGTGATCCCTGCAAAAGACAATCTGAGCAAACACATGCCATCTTTTCATCTGAGAGTCTGAAATTCGCAGTTGAACATCTCTTTCATTAGTTGGTATTTTTTGTCTCTAACATTGACCCACAATACTGTTATTTTGTTTATTTGCCTTTGTAGCCATCATGTTTATTAAATCACCAAATTTGATATGGGATTGACCAGATGACTGGCATGGGAGGTGGTGGAGGGAGGATAATTCGAGGAGAGGTTCATGGGCTAATCTGAGGTCTTCCATGCATTTGGAAGATTGGGAAGAGTCTACGTAGTCAGTGTTGGGGTGAAGGTGCCATCATTAAGATTGAGAATATAAAGAAAAACTTGCCTTGAGGACTATGCGGACCTCAGACTCCTTTGCAGTGCCCCAGGATAGGTTGGGCCATCAGTTAAACCCAATAAAGACATGGACCCTGTAATTAAGATCTGTTCCAATATTCCAGACCCATACTACATTTAAGTCTCTTGTGCACAGTGGAATTTCATACAATTTCTTCAGTTCTGTTTTCTATGTTAACTTATATCACTGCTCCTACCCAGTCTCATGTTGAAAATGGCACAGCAATTGCATGTGTACAGCATTCAATTTCATTCACTGGTTGTCATAGAGTCATTGAATCACCTCGGGCTATCATGTTCTCTTCTTTTACACCCAGGATCTGCCCCATAGTATGGAAACATTCCCCTCAGCTCGCTATGTACAAACCATATGTGCTCCCTGTTCTATCTACACTCTCCCTATTCAACCTCATTGGTTCTGTTTCAGTCTGTGACTTCCACACCCTCTTCACATTTCACTGTCCACTTCCAATCATCCTGCTTGCCATGTTTCACCCAAAGGCCAATTTCTGTGGCACACTCCTTGGTCAATTTCCCTTTTCACACTGTCCTCCTCCAAGTTCGGCCTGCACAGTTCACTGTGAAATCATTCTTCCTGCTCTGCTTGGGCCCCACTCAGCTGGGGCAACCCAGCATTACCAGACCTGCTTCTCCCTGTGGGCAGCTGACTCTGCCTTCTCAGTGTGTTCAAGCTTCCTCCTACCTGGTGGGATGGTTTGTTACCCTGTAGCCATTCATACTACACAGAGCCGATTCACCCTATATGCTCCACTGGGCTATCACCGTTCAGGTCTACTCTCTGTCATTACTGTGTTTCAGATGATACTCATTTGCAAGGCATTGTACACTTTAATGAAGAAATTGGATTGCTTCTATTTTTAAGTGCTAAATGGACACTAGGCTTTGCTCTTGCATAAAATCCACAGCAACTCAAAAACATGAAATTTGAATATCCTTGCTTTAAGAGATTTTTAATGTAGGGGGTCGGCTGGTGGTGCAATGACATCGGCGCCAGACCCGGGAGCGGTGGTTCTTGGGTTCGAAACCAGTCGGGTCCACTCCTGAGTACGCTTTCCATCCATGCCAGGTTGAGTGTCGAGATCACAACTCGACCTTGTAAAATAAAGGGAAAAATACTGCGAAAATGTCTGTGTGAGGAGTGGCGCGCCACACAGTCTCTCTCTCACTCCGTGCCTTGTAAATGCCATGAAAAAGACATCATTCCGGATGGACACACGCACGCACACGTAGACGCACACGAACAGACTCTCAGGCATGCAGGCACACAACAAAATAAAAAGAGATTTTTAATGTAGGTTACCCATTAAGAGAAGTGCAGGCCTGACCTGTGTGTTTCACAGCCATGACATCTGTGGATAAGCCAAGGGTTTACATCCAGCAGCGGATGAACTAGGTAATATCAAAGACTGGATATAAGCAAAGAAAGTGATTGGGCAAGCTTTTGCTGGTGGCAGTCATCTGTGACTTGAAAACTTCTAAAGACGTACCATGGAGAGCATTCTGACTGGCTGCATCACTGCATGGGACTGAAAGAAGCTAAAGAAAGTTATAAAATTAGTCAGTTCCATCTTGGGTACCAGCCTCTGTAGTAGACATCTTCAAGGAGCGGTGCCTCAGAAAGGTGACGTCCATTATTAAGGACTCCCATCACCCAGGGCTTGCCCTCTTCTCATTGCTATCATTAGGAAGTACAGAAGCCTGAAGGCACACACTCAGCGATTCAGGAACAGCTTCTACCATACGATTCCTAAATGTACATTGAACACTACCTCACTTTTTTAATATACTATTATTTCTGCTTTTGCACTATTTTAAATCTATTCTATATATATATACCTTAATTGATTTATTTCTTTTCCTTTCTATATTATGTATTGCATTGTACTGCTGCTATTAAAGTAGCAAATTTCATGACACGTGCCGATGATAATAAACCTGATTCTGATTCTGACTGAGCCTGAGGTGGTGGACAGGGCTGAGTGGAACCAGGGTCTGTGGTCAATGCAGAGAATAGGCTGGTGGTGGTGGTTAGGATGGATCTGAGCTGGGAGCTTGGGTCTGAACAGGGATGGACTTGGATGGATGGCCTGTGGTCAGGACTAGAAGGAACCAAAAGCTACCAAAAATTTCTTCAGATACATAAAGAGTAAAAGAGAGACAGAGTAGATATTGGACCACTGGAAAATGATGCTGGAGAGGTAGTTATAGGGTACAAGGAAATAGCAGACAAATTGTATCAGTACTTTTCATCAGTCTTCACAGTGGAAGACACTAGCAGTATGCTGGGAGCTCGAGAGTGTCAGGGGACAGAAGTGTGTGAAGTTGCCATTACTAGGCAGAAGGTTCTTGGAAAACTAAAAGGTTTGAAGGTAGATAAGTTACCTGGACCAGGTGGTAGACACCCCAGCATTCTGATAGGGTTGGCTGAAGAGATAGTGGAGACATCAGTAATGATCTTTCAAGAATTATTAGACTCTGGAATGCTTCTGGAGGATCAGAAAATTGCAAATGTCACTCCACTTTCAAGAAGAGGGAGAGGCAGAATAAAGGAAATTATAGGCCAGTTAGTCTGACCTTAGTGATTGGGAAGATGTTGGAGTTGATTCTTAGGGATATGGTTTCAGGTTACTTGGAGGCACATGATCAAAGAGGCTGTAGTCAGCATAGTTTCTTTAAAGAAAATTCTGCCTAACAACTCTGTTGGAACTCTTTGAAGAAATAGCAAGCACAACAGACAAAGGCGGATCGTTGATTTGTGTATTTGGATTTTCAGAATGCGTTTGACAAGATGCCACACAAAGGCCGCTTAACAAGGTAAGAGGTCATGGTATTACAGGAAAGATACAAGCATGGATAGAGCGTTGGCTGATTGGCAGGAGGCAAAGGGTGGACAGGGAGCCAGTTACTAGTGGTGTTTCACAGGGTCAGTGTTGGGACCACATCTTTTTAAGTTGTAAGTCAATGATTTGGACGATGGATTTGATGGTGTTGTTGCCAAGTTTGCAGATGATATGAAAATAGATGGAGTGGCAGGTAGTTTTGAGGAAGTAGAGAGACTAAAAAAAGACTTAAATATATTAGGAGACTGGGTAAAGAAGTGGAAGATAGAATACAGTGTAGGGAAGTGTATAGTCATGCACTTTGGTAGAAGAAATAGAAGCGTAGACTATTTTCTAACTGGAGAGAAAATTTAAAAATCTGAGGTGCAAAGGGACTTGGGAGACCTCGTGCAGGATTCCCAAAAGGTAATTGGCAGGTTGAGTCAGTGGTGAGGAAAGCAAACGCAATGTTGACATTCATTTCGAGAGGACTAGAATATCAATGCAAGGATGTAATGTTAAGGCTTTACATGGCATTTGCCAGACTGTACTTGGAGTATTGTGAGTTGTTTTGGGCACCTTATCTAAGAAAGGATGTGCTGATGTTGGAGAGGGTCCAGAGGAAGTTCATGAAAATGATTCCAGGATTGAATGAGTTATCATATGAGGATCATTTGATGGCTCTGGGCCTCTACTCACTGGAATTCAGAAGAATGAGGGATGACCTCATTGAAATCTGTTGAATGTTGAACGGCCTTGATAGAGTGAATGTGGAGAGGATGTTTTTTTTCTGGTGAGGGAGTCTAAGACCAAAGGACCCAGTTTCAGAATAGAGGGGCATTCTTTTAGAATGGAGATGAGAAGGAATTTCTTTAGCCAGGGAGTTGTGAATCTGTGGAATTCATTGTCAGAGGCAGCTGTGGAGGCCAAGTCATTGGGTATATTTCAGGCAGAGGTTGATAGATTCTTAATTAGCCAGGGCATGAAGAGATACAGGGGGAAGGTTGGGGCTATGGAAAAATGGATCCACCATGATGAAATGCCGGAGCAGACTCAATGGGCCAAATGGCCTAATTCTGCTCTTATATTTTATGTTCTTATGGTCTTATGGAAGCAGAAGGAATGGTATGGATGGAAAGGATTATGGTCTGGATAGGGAGAAGATGGGAACTGTTGTCAGACCAGAAATAAGCTGTGACATATGATTAGAATGGGAAAAATCATGGAACTGTGGTTGCAATTTATCTCAGAGCCTGATATTTATAATCAATAACTTTGTTGGAATGGAGGTAATTTATAAAATTTAAATTGATTTCTAGCAAAGTCTTTGCAAGTCACACATCTTTCACCATCTCCTGCATGTCCTTACCCTTTATTGAACTGAGAATTAAGTAACAGGCTCTGTAAACATAACCCTTTGCTTCAATTTCTGCCAATAACCTATTAATGGGCACAGACCATTAATAACGTCGTCGTCTGTTGGCACAGAACAGGAATAATTTAAGGAATAATTCCTAGAAAGATGAGACTTCAACAGGAACTTAACACAATCACTTCTAAATAAGTGCAAAGTCATTCTAGTGCCCTATTTGTGCATAAAAGTTGCAAATGGATTTAGTCAAATCCATTTTCAGATATTTCTTCTATATTAGAGACTTCCTGAACAAAGAATGAGGTTAGAATATACAACTTCAATAATCAAATGGAGTTTGGAAAATACAAATGGGTTAGAAAAATAGGAAGGAAGTGACAGAAGAAGAAGTAAAAATAATTATTTAAAAATATCTAAAATATATCTCTGTATTTGAATTTCCCATCTGCTGACTAACTTTCCTGTCTGAGTTATTGCAATGCTGAATTATTGCAAAATCTGAATTATTCGAAGAAATCTTGCTAATGAGCAGAGTGAGCATGCAAATAACTTGTTCTAAAAGAAGAACCAGTCCTTAAGTAACACTTTGGTCTATGAGACATGAGCCATTTAAAATCCATTAAGTCTGATGAGAGTCCATTACCTTAGGTTTCAGTGGCACCTATAAATGAGCATTGATTTCCTTAATAGAAAGATCTAAAGTGTGAACAGCATCAGCATGGTTCCTCCTTTCGTAAACTGTATCATGTTTTCATTCCATTATTAAATCCCACTGTAGGTGAAGAGCAAGCCACAGTAAATTGACGTCTACATGCACACAGTTGTCTATCCTCTCCTCCACGTCCAGAATCTGTTGTCTGATTTTCCCAGAAGTTTATTTCTCTATTGATACTAGAACATGAAGCATCCGTATGCTCTTCTGTGATGTTTTCATAATAGGTTTAACATCGTAGATGGAAGAGGTGTAGTCATGAAGTATTGAACAGTACTGGATTGGGAAGTAATGAGATGAAAGAGAGGAAAAACTAGTGAAGAAAATGTAATAAAATCAAATTATAAAACAATATACTTTGGAAACCATGATACCTTCTAGAACTTAAAGTCTATTCCAATGAGGACCTACTTTAATTTTAATGTCTGGACTACTTTTGTACTTACCATCTTTTATTGCTGTGGAAATATGGAAATTATTTTTCATCTGACTTCTGGGTATTTTAAAACAGTACTGTCTGTACTTCTGCCAATCTTGTTCAAACTCCCAGAAACCAGTCGCCTTGAAATCCACTTTCTGTCTAAGACAGTTGCGGTTTTGAGTAATGTACCTTAAGTAAGAGAGGGGTGAATTTATTTGCATGTCATTTGGGCAGGACAGACTGACACTGCTGCCCTTCTGTCACATAGCTTATTCATTTTAATGTTTGAGTTCCTGTTTTGGACAGCTCCTGGCAACAGTTTTGAGGCAGAGACCAGACAGCTGAACCAGATTTTTAGTACATGCATATGTTAGTAGTAGTAACTAATAAAAAGAATCTGCAACAGTTTACAGCATCAGCATTAGGCAATTGTTACTCGTTATTTAAAGGCGAGTGCACAATCAATATTCAACATCCAAGAATTGTTTTAGAAAGAGTTTATTTTAGATACAAAGTACTAAATTTTCTGTTGGTTTTATAACCTCAGGTGCAAATGTATTGCCAAATTAGTCCTGGGTTGGTCTAAGAGAATGGCTATAATAAATTAATATAGCTGAGCTGTACTGATTATTGAACTTATGGAGCAATAACCAATCTGCTGGAGGAACTCAGCAGGACCTGATGCAGGGTTTTGACTCGAAGCTTTAACAATTGCTTTCCAGTAGATGCTGCTCAGAGTAGCAGATTGTTTGAAGCTGCTGATTCCAGCATCTGCAGTCACTTACGTCTCCTTTGGCTGAATTGATGTTACATTACTAAGAGTCATAAAAATGTACAACATAGAAACAGGCATGCCAGCCCACCATGTCCATGCTAACAGTTTTGTCCATCTCCACCTACCTGCATTACGACTGTATTCTATATCTTGCCTATTTACGTTCCTGGTTAAACATCTCTTAAACTGTCAATACATATGATTCTGTCACTCCCACTGGCAGCTCATTGAAAAAAAAATGACCGTGTGGAAAAACTTCCCTTTCAAAAACTCTAAAACTCCCTCTCACCTTAAGCCCAAGCTCTCTTGGTTTGGATATCCCTAAATATCAAAATACTTATGACTATCTACCATACCTGTGCCTCTCTTGATTTTCTATCAGGTAACCCCTCGGCCTCATTTGCCTATCTACACTAAAATGTGTAAAAAGTAAGAAGACATGCATTTCTATCCTGACTTCCATGTTTTTTTCCCAGCATAATCTAAAGCACTTTAAAGACTCTGAAGTACCTACTGATTACAGCAGCTAATAAGTATCAGGAATATTCCAGAAATAACAATGACAAAATAATCTATATTTGTGATCATTACCAAGAGATCTGGAGCAGATGCGTGTAGAATGGAACAAGCTGGAAGTTGAGGACTGAAGGAGGAGTAGAGTTGTTGCCATGGAAATGAGTGAAGAGGTGTGGGATAGGGCAGGTATAGGTGGAATGGAGTGCAATGATGCAGAATGGAGCAGGGAATCACAAAATGGAGCAGATTAGTATGGGATAGAGCAGAAGGATGGGGGATGGAGTGAACAGACATGGAATGAAAAGCAAGCGTGTGGAATGGAGTGCAGAGGAGAAGAATACAGTGAGCAGATGCAGAATGCAGCAGGGATGGGCACAAGGTGGAGTGCTGAGGCACAGAACAGAATGCACAGATGCATGCAAAGGGCCTGAGGGGACTAGGTGGGTATGGAATGAAGTGTAACGTCACATAATGGAATGGGCAGGTATAGAATGACAATGTGTGAAATGGAGCAGTGGGAACAGCACATCTTTTCCAAACTGCGTCATGAAGAAGCAGACTAGACATCAGTTTTACAGATATCTGAAAGGTAACATTTTCTGAGCGCAGCACACTGTTCTCTCCACGCTGCTCGGGCGTGCGGCCATGCAGTAACTGAAATGTTCCTGTGCACATAGCCTTTGTTGCCACACAGCTGGAATTTTCTTTAATATAATGTTAATATAACTTTGAAACCTATGTTAATATAATTGTGAAATACCCTGTAATTAATTACTGTATGTGTTAATGAATATAACCCATAAATTTTCTAAATAATAAATGTAATACAGCCTTTGCTTTGGAACATTTTAGAGTTCAATGTATTTACATTGTCAGTGTTTCAAGTTACAGCACTGTTACAAATTGTAACAGTGAAAACGGAATGGAAGTCAGTAGCTCATTGTCAGTGAACCGCTGGCCAACTGAACACCAACTCTATGTAGTCAAAACATTTTCTTTTTGCCATTGTGTCTTTTCAGTTGTTTTGACTGCATGAAATTGTTTACTTGTGTTATGAGTTGTACTTTGTATTTGGTTTGATGTGCATCTTACAAAAAAAAAAGTTAAAGTGCTGCATAATTTTCAGACAGTGTAAAGATTTCCTACTCAGAGCACAGGTTGTTTTTGCAGCTGTAAGAGAAACAATGGCGAGAACATAGGTGCAGCACCACCTCAGCAATGCACTGGAAAGACAGCTGGTATATTTGTGTTCTGATATTTGGTGTAGGATTGCAAACTACAACTTTCTGCCCTGAACCATGAGCTCAAGTTATTGACCCATACCCAATTCCTGATCGTAAGATGCCATTGGATGAGCTGAAGATATGGAAGATGCTTTCCAAATGCAATCCATTCTTTTCTTTGTCATGATCTCAGTGTCTAAAGTGATGCAGATTTCATCAAATGTCCAGCAACTTTTAAAATTAGACCATGTACCATACTACAGTTCCACTGTGTGTACCAGTTGAAGCTCAAAGAGACAGCTTTGACCAATTGGTCTTCCCCTCTTCTATGGGATCTTGATTTCCAAAACTGGAATAACCTGAGAATACTATCAGATGTGCTTCCACATTCTTAAATGGAGACATCATGGAAATAAGGTTCTACCCCAAAAAGATTTTTCTGATTTTACATTTTTTTTCTTGGCTTCTACTTGAATGTGCATTCCCTTCCTCTGATGTTGATTCCTTTCTGAGGTATTTCATATGATCATCAGTAATTTGTCAAAGAGACAATCATGTACAAGAGTAAATTGACATGAAAGGATGCCATACAGCACCACGTCTGAGTTCACATTGGAGGGACTCCCTCTTTTGGCTCCATCTACAACTCCTACACTGATACTGGTTTCTTTGACTCAGATCATTGACCATGAATCAGACTCCATCCGTCCTTGAGCTTAAGTGTCAAAAGCAAGTCCTCATCCCAAAACCAATATTATAACAAGACTGGCAGCAAGCCAGCCTATAACACTAAGAATGACAACTGAACTTTATCTGAGCCTGATCCTGATCCTGATGATTTGAGTCCCATCCTAATCCTGAAATGGAACCATTCCCAACTATGCTCATGACCTTATGCCCCTTAGCCCATTTGGGCCAAACCACAGTCTGATCCCAAACTAATGCCCAAAAACTGTATCCGGTCCATATCCAAGCACAACCAGCAGGCGATTGCTCACCCTACACAAAACATTGGAGGAAATCAACAAGTCGAGCAACATCTGTGGAGGGGAATAAACAATTGACATTTCAGGCGAAGACCCTTCTAAAATATTGGCTGTTTATTCCCCTCCACAGATGTTGAGTGCCTTCAGCATTTTGTATGAATTGCTCAAGATTTCCAGCATCTGCAGAATCTTCTGTATATGAGTACCAGCTGATTGATTCTGGGTTTGGTTCCAATTTAGTGCCTGAACCAAACTCAATCCAATGCCAAGCCTGATGATTCCCTTATGATAGAACCTGATATTTATCCACATAAATACAACTATCTGAGCCCGACTCCATGCCAATTCTGAATCAGAAGTTAATGCTGAGTCCATGTTTCAGCTCAGTAACAGTTCTTAACTTGGGCCTGAACCTATCTGCATACTTATTCTAACATTGTCCCCAAACCCAATCTTGAGCCTAACCCTAATCCTTCCATCACATACCCTTCAATACGTTCACTTCCAGAGTGGTTTGTTAGTTAGGAAACAGGGTTAACTCGGCATTCACTAACATAGCAACAATAAAACCAGTTAGACAGATTTCCCTTCTTCCTGAGCCGAGATCAATGCGTTCCAGCAAAGCTTCTGCTTGCTTAATAATCTCGCTGAACCATCAAGAATTTCCACAAGACCTGTTTTAGGTTTCTTCTCGAGTAAGGGTTACAATATACCATTTTGTTTCTCCAATTGTGAATTTATTTTTGAAGTTTCATCCAGGGTATTTAATTACTTATGCACAAAAACATTTCAAATTCAGTAATTCATAATATGCATATTATTGGGGGCTTTGCTATTGCATACTTGGTGGGTGGGGGGTGCTGATGGTTTTTGTGGAAGTGGGTGAGGGTGGGTATGTCATTGGTTTGCTGTTGTTTGTGTGTAGGAGGAGGAAGTGGGGGGCTTTAGGATTCTAAGATTTTACCTGTCACTCATTCCTTGGAGCACTCTTCTGCTTTTGTGGATGTCTGCAAAGAACAAGAATTTCAGGGTGTACATTATATACATTTCTCTGATATTAAATGGAACTACTGAACTATTATAAAATCTATCTCCTAAAGTGTTTGTAGTGTGGCAAGACTACTAATTCAGCATGCACGTGTTGTATCTCACTGAGGCATTTTGGGAGGATGAAAATAATATAAATGGTGCTCAATTAGAAAGCTTTCAGACTGTGTCAGGCCTGCACATGCAGACACCTCCCAGTTCCACCTAGCTAATAGGATTCACTTGCCACTTATTCCAGACTCATCACCGGCAGCCTGTTTAACCTCGATTCGCATCGACATACCCTTGAACCAACTGGCTTCAGCCAGATGCTCCGAACCTTCATTTTCTCTGCCTAAAGTTTACCTTGTTACTTGTTGTGTTTAGTTTCTGCTTGTTTTGTGGCCCCTTGTATCTTGTTGTTTTGTGGTCTATTTTTACTGCTAAATCATCTCTACTGTTCTGCTTTTGGGTCAAGCCTCCTCGACATTTCCAGACAGAATGAGTGAATCATTGATTGACCCCAGCAGAGTATGCTTACCTAAAGGAAGTCGTCTGCCACATGAACACACAATGCAGAGGCAGCAGGAAATCACTGGCCACTGTCGGCCGCTATCATCCAACTTTCCACTGCGTTGCAGAAATTCCACACCAATCAACTTCCTTTCTCTGAGCCCTGAATTCCTGACGTATGCCCAAACGCTTCGATGGGTCTCCAGCCTGATACTACAGCTTCCTGTCCCACTGTGTCTTGCACTTCAAACAATTTAACTTTACCATCTCCTACCCACTCGGCTCCAGGAACACTAAGGTGGATGCCCTGTCATCCTTGCAGATCCCCTCACCCTGATCGTCTGGGATTTTGAGAACCAGAACTGCCAGGCCCTACAGCACAAGCCTGCTCGGGCCAACACAGTAGACAACTGCACATATGTGTCAATGGCCATGCACTCCAATGCATTTCTGTGGGCCCACTCCTCACCCCTTTCTGGCCATTCAGGCTTATGACCGACCCTGGGTTTCTTGCAATGCCAGTTCTGGTGGCCCAACATGGTCGCAGATGTACACCAGTTCATTGCTGCCTGCCTTCAGTGTGCCCAGCCCAAGTCCTCCAACCAGTGGGCCACTGGGCTGCTGGGACCCCTGCCCGTCCCATCAACATCCAAGGTCCCACATCACCATGGACTTCATCATGGGTTTGCCACCTTCTTCGAGGCCTCCCATTTTAGTACCCTCCCCGAGCTTGCATCAGCAGCTCAGGCAGCGGACCTGGTTCTCCAACATGCAGTTCATCTCCTCAAGGCACCATGTCAGACTGGGGTCCACAATTTGTCTCCTATTTCGGGCAGAACATCTGCTCCCTTCTCCAGTGAGTTTGTCCTCTGGGTGTCATCCGCAGACCAACAGCCAGTCAGAAAGAGCCAATCTGTTTCATGTGGAGCCTGCCCCTCCAGATCCTAAGATGGTGGAAGTTCACTGGCTGATGGAATCAGGTTACCATGGATGGGGTGTTCAATAACTGGTTGACAGGGAAGGGTATGGCCTAGAGGAGAGGTCTTGGGCACCATCCAGTTAAATCCTGGATCCATTGCGCATCAATGAGTTCCACCCAATGTTCTCCTGGGCCATTGGGTGCTGGCCATGGGGCATAGTCCCTGTCTGGCCTGGAGCTGTAAGCACCTCCCAGTCTCCACCCAGCTAATAGGATTCACCTGCCATTGATGCCCTACTCATCACCTGTAGCCTATTTAACCCCAATTTTAATCAACAGTCCTTGATTACTCATTGAACCAGCTGGTTTCAAACACTTGCTCTGAGCTTTTAATCTCCCTGTTTAAAGTTTAGCTTGTTGCCTGTTGTGTTTAGTTTCTGCTCTCTCTTGCTTTGTGGTCCCTCATGGCTTGTTATTTTGTAGTCTATTAGTAAAGTATTGTTTGCTGCTAAATCATCTCTGCTGCCCTGGTTTTGGGTCAAGTCTCCTCTACATTTCCTGACAGACTGTGGTAAATACTTAAAACCTTAATCATTCATATCTGGTAACTATTACTGTATTCTGACATCATCATTTTTCCCTTCCCAAACAATGTACTGTGGCTCCCTGTGCAATATCATTCATTTTATCTTTGGCATGTTGTTGCTTTGTTGATGTTTGCAAGCTTTGATAAAACATTCCAGTGCGCTGCCTTGCTTTGAAGGTCTGACAACGGTAGCAACAGTATCCTACTAGACTTACAATCACAAGAGCCACATCAGTTAAAATTCCAGCTGTTAACTGCAGCTCCAAAAAACACTTGTTTTGTAGTATATCACACAATATTTGTAGGTAGGTCCTGTTTGTGGGAGAAACCTCTGTAGTGGCAAAAGGTAGCAGAATAATTAAGCAGAGAAGTAGTGAATCTAAACAGACCAAATGGAGGTTAGTGTGAGTGTTGTGATTCGGGCAGGAAGGTATCTCTCTCCATTTACTAACTTACAGGAAAAAATGTGGCATACTTTTCTGGATGATCTGCTTGATATGTAACAACTTCAATGTTTTCTTAAATTCTGCCATCTTTTTCTACATGTGCTTAAGTATTTGCAGATCACTGACCTTGAGCATTGCTTTGCTTTCATAGCCCTCGGTGCTTTCTATGCACATCTCATTTAATTATCTATTTATTTTCTAGCATGCCGGTGATACTGGCAAGCCAGCATCGGTTGGCCATCAATAGCTGCCTTCAAAAAGATGGTGCTGTACTTCCTTGCTAAACTGCTGCTCCCTTTCTGGTCAAAGTCGTCCCATGATATTATTGGGCATGGAGCTTCAGGATTTATATGCATTGGTGAAGAAAGGGTTGGGTAGGTTCGGTTATTTCCAAGTTATGTGTGGTAGATGGCTGAGTGGAATCTACAGGTGAGGGTGCTTGCATGAACATCATGTCCACTTGACATCATGAGATATGATTTAGCGTAAACATTGCATGGAATGCTAAACGATTCCCATTTCCACTTTTGATCTGTCATCCTTAGGGCCCTGCCAACCACAGATGTCACGACGTGTGGGAGAGCAGACAAATGGCTCATAGCCACATTCTGAGCAGTTTTTCCCTAAGAGACCTGAATACAACGTGAGGTTAGACAAACTTTAGAAGTATTTTTTTCCTCTGGAGTGGATGCTGAGGGCAACCTGATAGAAGTATATATAATGAGAGGCAAAGAACTTGCAGAAGATAGTCAAAGTAATTTTATTATCAAAGTACAGTATATATACTTATTATGAGATTAATTATCTTGCAGGCATTTACAGTAGAACAAAGAAATACAATAAAAATATTGAAAAACTACAAAGGCTGAAACAACCACTGTGGAAAAGGTGACAAACTACAAATACAAATAAAAAAACAAAGGAAAATAATAAATAAGTACTTACATTATACCAAGAACATGAGGGGTCAGGTTTCTTCAAAATAAATCCATATGTTGTGGAGTCAGTTCGGTGTGTGGTGAGCAAAGTTATCCAAGCTGGTTTAGGAACCTTGATACTTTATACTTTATTGTCACCAAACAATTGATACTAGAACGTAAAATCATCACAGCGATATTTGATTCTGCGCTTCCCGCTTCCTGGATTATAAATCGATAGTAAATATTAAAAATTTAAATTATAAATCTTAAACAGAAAATAGAAAAATGGAAAGTAAGGTTGTGCAAAAAAACCGAAAGGCAGTTCCGGATAGTTGGAGGGTACGGCTCAGATCCGGGTCAGGATCCGTTCAGCAGTCTTATCACAGTTGGAAAGCAGCTGTTCCCAAATCTGGCCGTACGAGTCTTCAAGCTCCTGAGCCTTCTCCTGGAGGGAAGAGGGACGAAAGGTGTGTTGGCTGGGTGGGTCGTGTCCTTGATTATCCTGGCAATTATCCTCGATCAATGAATCAATGAGGGGTTTTTTTTTAATACTTTATTTTCAAAATTTTCAAAAAAAGACAATGAAATCAACAAAAACATACCAGCTCAGACATTTGTAAAAATGAAATAAGCAAAAAAAAAGGGACATAACATTAGAGAGATGCCTATTTTACAAAGTGCTCAAAATACTAAACATTAAATCTCAAATGAGGGCCGTGGGGGGAAATTGCTCATCTGCCCCCGGCCTCGTCCAGGCAGGCAAGGAATGGATCCCAGATAGCTGAAAATTTTTTAGTTGAATTGGTTCTCAAGAACCTAAGTTTCTCCATCTGTATGACAAAGATCATATCAGCCATCCATCTCCGAAAGGAAGGGGGAGAGGGTGATTTCCATTCCCTCAAAATAAGTCTTTTGGCAACAATTATCCTCAGCATCAGAGACTGTTGTATGGCTGCAGGGAAACAAATAGTAGATTGCGAGCAGCGAAATATGGTGAGACCAGCTTCCAAGGGGAAGGATCTTTTATAGACCTTTGAGTACCAGTCGAATATTTTGGACCGAAATCCAGTCAGTAATGGGCAAAACCAAAAGGTGTGTGACAACGAGGTCTCCGTCCCTTGTTATCTAGCACACATTGGCGAGACAGAAAGGTAAATCCTGTGCAATTTAAGTTTAGAGTAGTGGAGATGGTGGACAACTTTAAACTGGATCTGTTGGTGCCTGCTGTTCACAGAGCAAACACTTGTCCCAGGCAGCTTCAGATAATTCAATGCCCAACTCCTCTCTCCAGGCGTCTCTAATCTTCACAGTAGACCCTACAGTGCAATCATCAAACAAATGTACAAACTTAGAAACGAGATGCCTGGAGTCAGGAGGGTTCTTTAAAACATCAAAAAAATGTTTCCCTGGAAGGATTTCAAAATTACAAATCTTAGATTGAATGTAAGTGTCTAATTTGCAAGTAACGATAAAAGTGCGAATGAGGCAGCTGAAATTTCTCTTTCAGCAGACTAAATGTTGCAAACCGTCCCTCTATGTACAGGTCTTCAAAAACTAGACCCTTCTCCCTCCAGATGAGGGATTCTTGACAGGTGTGGCAGGGCTTGAATGCTATCACCTCCTGCAAAGTTAAATCAAGCAACATGGGAGGCAGCAGGCCTTCACTTCCAGATGAGCTCAATGCCTTCTATGCTTGCTTTGACCATCAGAACATTGAGAAACCATCGCAAACCCCCACATCCCCTGATGATCCTATGGTTGCAGTCTCTGAAGCTGATGTGTGGGCTGCCTTCAGGATGATGAACCAATGGAAAGCATCTATACTGGACGGGGTCACTGGCCACATACTAAAGCCTGTGTTGACCAACTGGCTGGTGTCTTTAATCTTTCACCTCAGCGTTGTTGGGCGCACACCTGCTTCAAGCAGGGCATGATGGTCTGCCTCAATGACTATCATCAGTTACACATACATCCGCAGTGATGAAGTGTTTTGAGAGGTTGATGATGAAACATATCAGTTCCTGCTCGAGAGGTGACTTGGATCCGCTCCAATTTGCCTACCAGAGCATCAGGTCCACAGAAGCCATATAATTGGCTCTTCACTCAATCCTGGAACATCTGGACAGCAAAGATGCATACATCAGGATGTTCTTTATTGACTACAGCTCAGCATTCAATACCATCACCCCCTCAAAACTAATGCACCACCTTGTGCAATTGGATCCTGAATTTCCTTAATTATAGACCTCAGTCAATTCAGATTGGCAGCATCTCCTCCATGATCTCCATCAGTACATGTGCACCACAGGACAGTGTGCTTAGCCCCCTGCTCTACTCGCTTTACGCCTGTAACTGTGTGGCCAAGTTCAGCTCCAGCACCACACTCAAGTTTGCTGTTGTGGGCCGCATCAAAGGAGGTGAAGAAACAGCATACAGGAGGGAGATTGAGAATCTGGCTGACTGGTGTCATAACAGCAACCTCTCACTCAATGTCAGCAAGACCAAGGAACTGATGATAGACTTCAAGAGAGGGAAACCAGAGGTCTATGAGCCAGTCCTCATCGGAGGATCAGAGACAGAGAGGGTCAGTAACTTTAGATTCCTGAGTATTACTATTTCAGAGGACCTGTCCTGGACCCAATGAGTAAGTGCGATTGTGATGAAAGCATGGCAGTGCCTCTACTTCCTTAAGGGATCTGCAGAGATTTGGCATCACATCTAAAACTTTGACAAACTTTTATAGCTGTGCAGTGGAGAATTTATTGACTGGCTGCATCATAGCCTGGTACGAAAACACCAGTGCCTTTGAACAGGAAATCCTACAAAAGGTTGTGAATTCAACCCGGTATATCACAGGTAAAGCCCTCCCAACCATTGAGCATATCTACATGAAACATTGTCATAGGAAAGTAGCATCCATCATCAGAGATCCCCGCCACCCAGGTCCCTTCTCACTGCTAAAATCAGGTAGAAGCTACAAGTGCCTCAGAACTCACACCACCAGGTTCCAGAACAGTTACTACCCCTCAACCGTCAGGCTCTTGAAGAAAAGGGGATAACCACACTCACATCTATCATTGTTATGTTCCTACCGGCAACGATCTCACTTTCAGGACTCTTTATCTCATTACTTCATATTCTAGTTACTTACTGCTATTTATTTACATTTGCATTTGCACAGTTTGTTGTTTTCTGCACTCTGGTTGATCTTTCTTTGATCCTGTTGTATTACTATTCTATAGATTTGGTCAGTATGCCCACCAGAAAATGAACCTCAAGGTTGTATATGGTGACATATAAGTACTTTGATAATAAAGTTAACTTTGAACTTTGAAGGTAGAAGGGTAATAATTATACCTGAACCTGGTGGATCCTATACCTTCTTCCTCTTGGCAGCAGTAAGAAGAGAACATGGCCTTGATGATGGATGCTGCTTTCTTGTGGCAGCTCTCCTTGAGATGTGCTCAATGGTGGGAAGTGCTTTTCCTGTAATGGATTGGGCTGCATCCACTATTTTGTATGGGCTTTTCCCATTCTTCGGCATTGGTGCTTCCATACCAGGCCGTGCTGCAACCAATTAGGATATTCTCCACTGTGCATCTATAGAAATTTGTCAAAGCTTTGGGTGACATTCAGAATCTGTGGAAACTTCCACAGCCATGCTTTCTTTGTAATGGCACTTAGGTGCAGGTCCCAGTTTAGATTTTATGATATAGCCAAAGAGTTTCTAGTTACTGACCCTCTCCACCTCTGAACCCCTATTGAGGTTTCTTCTTCCTGTAGTCAATAATCTGCTCTTTGGTTTTGCTGATGACGAGTGAGAGGCTGTTGTTGTGTAGGAGCCTGGACCCCACTGCCAGGGGAAGTAGTAGAAGCAGATACAATAGAAATATTTAAGAAGCACTTGGACAGACATGAATAGCCAAAGAACCAGGTCTTCAGAGTGGATGGGGTGGCTCTGTTCGTAACAAATAAAATCAAATCCACATGGGGTCAGAAGATATCGAATCCTTGTGGACAGAGTTAAGGAAATGCAAGGGTAAAAAGACTCTGATGATAGTTGTATAAGGCTTCCAAACAGCAGCCAGATTTGTGTCAGTCTTCACTCTGGAAGACACTGGCAGAATGTCAGAAATTTGAAAGTGTCAGGGGCAGAAGTGGGTATAGTTGCTGTTGCTAACGCGAAGTTAGATAAGTCACCTGGACTAGGTGGACTACACCCCAGGGTTCTGAAAGGGGTAGCTGAAGAGATTGTGGAGGCATTAGTAGTGATCTTTCAAGAGTCACTGGATTTTGGAATGATTCTGGAGGACTGGAAAATTATATCTTTTATTCCATTCTTCAGGAAGAAAGGGTGAGAAAAGACAGCAATTTTTCAGCCAGTTAGTCTGACTTCAGTGTTTGGGAAGATTTTGGAGTCCTTTATTAATGATGAGGATTCAGGGTACTTAGAGGCACATAATAAAATAGGCTGAAGTCAGCATTATTTCTTTAAGGAGAAAATCTTGCCTGAAACATCTGTTGGAATTCTTTCAGGAAGTAACAGGCAGGATAGACAAAGGAAAATTGAGGCTTACTTGGATTTCCAGAAGGCCTTTGACAAGATGCGTCACATGAGTCTACTAAACAAGATAAAAGCCCATGGTATTAAGGAAAGATACCAGCATTGATAGAAGATTAGCTGATTGGCAGGAGGCAAAGAGTGGAAATAAAGTGAGTCATTTCTGGTTGGCCGCCAATGACCGGTGGTGTTTCGCAGGAGTTGGTTGCTTCTTCTCACGTTATAGGTCAAAGTTTTGGATGATGGAATTGATAACTGTGTGGCCACGTTCACAGATTATACAGAACACCTGGAGTGGCAGGTAGTGTTGAGGAGTTTGAACAAGGGTTTAGACAGATTAGGAGGATGGGCGAAGAAGTGGCAGATAGAATACAGTGTGGGGAAGTATATGGTCATGAACTTTGGTAGAAGGAATGAAGCCATAATCTATTTTCTAAGCAGGAAGCAAATTCAGAAATCAGAGATGCAAAGGGGCTTGGGAGTCCTCGTGCAGGATACTCTAAAGGTTAATTTGCAGGATGAGTCGGATATAGGAAGCAAATGCAATGTTAGTGATCATTTCAAGAGCACTAGAATATAAAATCAAGGATTTAATAAGGCTTTATTAGGCATTTGTCAGACCACACTGAATATTGTGAGTAGTTTTGGCACCCTTATCTAAGAAGGGATGAGCTGGCATTGGAGAAGGTCCGTTGGAGGTTCAGAAGAAATATTCTGGGAATGAAAGGGTTAACATATGAGAAGCATTTAATGGCTTTGGCCGTGTACTTGCAGGAGTTTGAAGAATGAAGGATATCTCTTTGAAAACTATATTGAAAGGCCTAGATGGTGTGGACAGGGAGGGAGTATTTCTTATTATGCTGGAGTCTCCAACGAGACAGCACAGTCCCAGAGCACAAAGACCTCCCTCTAGAACAGATGAGGAGGAATTTCTTTAGCCAGAGGGTGGTGAATCTGTGGAATTCTTTGCCACAGAAGGCTGGGGAGGCCATGTCATTAGGCATATTTAAAGCAGAGGTTAATAGCTTCTTGATTAGTAACGACATGAAAGGTTATGGGGAGAAGGTAGGAGAATGCGGTTGAGAGGGATAATAAATCATTCATGATGGACTGGTGAAGCAGACTCGATGGTCTGAATCGCTAATTATATGCCTATGTGTTATGATCTTACAGGCAGGGAACAGAGAGAAATGGACCTTGTGCAGGCAGAGAGGATTATTTGATTGTCATGGCTGGTTCCTTCATTACAGGCCAAAGGTCTCTTCCTGTGCAGTTCTATACAAGTCCTGTTGCAGTCCCTTAAGAAAGTAAACGTGCTGGATTGTCTGTTGTCACCATCTACTCATAACCTGCCTCTCATGAAATTTGACAAATCCCCCAGCAGGTAGCCCAATTCAGGAGCTGGTAGCCAGTAGCTTAGGTGTGCAGAAAATACAAATGTTTCTGAGTACCTGATACATTTTCATTTGAAAATTCCATGTCCAGGTTGCCACATTCGTACCTGCAGCCTCTGATATTCATCTCTAAGACTGTGGTAACCAAAACTAAACTGTGGTTCAAGTCAGGTGACCATCGTACATGTCAACAACATTAAATAAGATTGTCTATTAGGGTGTAACATGATGTCTAATCTGAATCCAACCCATTCCTGTTGGGTAGTTTGTTTAAATTGGGTGTCAGTTGTGCCAACCCACTCAGCAGTCAGCACAGACTAATCGTTGAACACAAAACTGGATGTCTAGAACTTGGTGAACATTGTCACAATAATCTCACATTATGCTGCATTGAAGATTATCTTCAATTTAAATTTAGTTCACACAGTAATCTACCAGAAATAGTTGTGACGAAACAGGAAAGCCTCAGAATAAAGTGTTCAGTAGTCCCAGCTGTGCTGATTGTCAGCTGACAGCATCTTAATTAATTAAAGAAGTTGGAAAAAAACACTTCCCTTTCACCAATTTTTATTTGAGAATGGCAGGGTTAGATGGAGCACCAGTTCTGATAAAAATCTGATATGGATATTCATGGCTATCCAATACCACAATAAAAATTCTCTCATGTGACTTTTCAGTTTTGTAAAGTTCCTTGGCTAAGTTATGAGACTTTGAGAGGCTGCAGAAATTGGAGAGAGATTTCAACTCCTTTCCAAATCCCACAAATAAATGATGTCTTTTTTGGCAAAGAGATTCCTTCAATACAAAGGTTTGCCATCTTTGTTGAGCAGTGCAGCTGGACTTGGAAATTGAAGGCAGCGGAAGAAAAGCTGATGTGTGAGCAATGTGGTGGTGTCATTGCTTGGTACCACCTGGCCAGGAGCAAAAACATGTACTCATTTCAGTATCATGTCTTGCGTGTTAAGTCACCTCTCCAATACAACAAGCATTTCCACACCTTGTAGTTATGCATCAGATGATTTTAAAAATACAGGAAATGAACAGCCCTCAGGGCTGTGTATTATGCTCCCTCCCTTACTCTCTGAATACCTATAACTGTGTCGCCACCCATAGCTCCAATCTGCTAATTAAATTTGCTGATGACACTACCCTGATTGGCCTAATCTCAAATAATAATGAAGCAGCCTACAGCAAGGAAGTCATTACCCTGACACAGTCAAGAAAATGACCTCTCCCTCAACGTCGCAAAAACAAAGGAGCTGGTTGTGGACTACGGGAAGAATGGAGACAAGCTAACCCCTATAGACATCAATGGATCTGGGGTTGAAAGGGTGAACAGCTTTTAAGTTCCTTGGCATAAACATCACTGAAGACCTCACGTGGTCTGTACATACTGGCTGTGTGGTGAAAAAGGCACAACAGCACCTCTTTCACCTCAGATGGTTGAAGAAGTTCGGTATGGCCATCCAAATTCAAAGAACTTTCTGTAGGGGTATGATTGAGCGCATCCTGACTGACTGCATTACTGCCTGGTATGGGAACTGTACTTCCCTCAATCGCAGGACCCTGCAGAGAGTAGTGCAGACAGCCCAGTGCATCTGTAGTTGTGAACTTCCCATTATTCAGGACATTTACAAGGACAGGTGTGTAAGAAGGACCTGAAGGATGATTGGAGACCTGAGTCACCCCAACCACAAACTGTTCCAGCTGCTACCATCCAGGAAATGGTACTGCAGCATAAAAGCCAGAACCAATAGGCTCTGGGACAGTTTCTTCCACCAGGCCATCAGACTGCTTAATTCATGCTGACACAGCTGTATTTCTATGTTATATTGACTACCATGTTGTACATAATATTTATTATAATTTACTGTAATTGTACATCACACATTTGAACGGAGACATAACATAACATTACTCCTCGTGTATATGAAGGTTGTAAGTAATAAAGTCAATTCAATTCTGAAGGAAATACTCAGCAGAGGGTGGAGGAGAGAGAGAAGCAAGGATAGTATTTCTGGTCAATTCTTCCCTTAGAACGAGAAGAGAATGGAGAAAAAGCAGATCTTAAGCAGGCAAAAAGATTGGGAAAATGGTGAGGAATGAAAGACTAAGTAGTGATCGGGTGAAAAAGACTTTAAATACAAGATTGAGAGTGAAAAGTAAAAGGGGAACAGTTCAAGAAACAAATATTTCAAGAGCAGATGTTAACAGGAGTGTCAACATAATTACCTATTGGTGCCTTATGCAAAAAATAGAAGTGGTTATGATCTGACATTGTATTAAATCTCACTTGATTCCATTAAATATGAATGAAGAGTATAGGAGGCCAAATGTAGAGGTCTTGGATAGAGTGAGATGAAGGTGTTGCTCTTTCAACCTGAGAGTGGCCTCATTGTGACACTTTGGAATGGGAATGAGAAATCGAATTGAAATGGGGGTGGGGGGGACCAGGAAATGAGGCTACGATGCTCTATGACAGGTCTCACTGATGTGGAGGAGTCTGCACTAGGTGCAGTGGATCTGGAAAATGAACCCAACAGGTTTGCAGTTTAAGTTTTGCCTCACATGGAAGGACAGTTTGGGGCCATAATGATGCTGGGGGAGGAGGTTTAGTAGCACCACGTCCACTTGCAGGGTTAAGTACCAAGAGGGAGAACAGTGGAGAGAGTCAAGTGGACAAGGGAGGCAAATAGAGGATGATCCCAGTGGAAATCGGGGAATGGGGGAACATGCTTACTGTCAAGATCCCATTGAAGATAGGGGAAGTCATGGACAATGATGTGCTGGATATGCAGGATTGTAGGGGGTGATGGCAAACGACAAGTGCAAATCTACTTCTGTTACATGGCACAAAGATGGCAGACGTGCAGGAAACGGAGGACATGCAGGTGAGGGCAGAATTGATAGTAGTTGAAGGGAAACCCTGTTCTTTGAAGAAGGCAGACATCTCAGATGTTCTAGAATGGAAAGTCTAGTCCTGAGAACAGCTGTGGCAAAGATGGAGAAACTGAGGAAAGGCAACAGCATTTTTACAAGTGACAGGGTAGGAAGAGGTATAGCCAAGATAACTGTGTGAGTCAGTAGTTTTATCAGCAGATAGTCTTTCTCCAGAGAAGGGGACAGAGAGATCATGAAAGGGCAGAGAGATCTCCAAGACGGACCACGTAAATTTGAGGGTAGGGTGGCAGTTGCAGGCAAAGTTGATGAATTTGATAAACTCAGCATGGGTACGGGAAACAGCACCAACGCAGTCATTAATGTCATGCAGAAAAAGTTAGGAGCATTACCAGGGAAATTCAATTTCAGGTTTAATTGTCATTCAACCATACATGAATACCCATAAATACAGCCAAATGAAACAGTGTTGCTCCAGAGCCAAGGTACAAAACACAGTACCAGCAGTCTCGCAGCACAAAGCCCATCTTGAACATGTAAGGCAGTAAGCACATATATATAGTCCCAGCCCTGAGTCCATGAATATTATAGACAATAGATGCAGGAGTAGGCCATTCGGCCCTTCGAGCCAGCACCACCATTCACTGTGATCATGGCTGATCATCCACAATCAGTCTCCAGTTCCTGCCTTATTCCCATAACCTTTGATCCCGCTATCTTTAAGAGCTCTATCCATTCCTTTCTTGAAAGCATCCGGAGACTTGGCCTCCACAGCATTATTGCAGCAGTCTGCAGTCAAAAACCTTTCTTAAACTATGAAACAACAGTAGCTACTTTCCAGTCTTCAAGAATTTCATCAGGTGCTAATGATGAAACGAGTATCTCCTTGAAAATCTCCAAAACTTCCCCTCTAGCCTCTCACAAACAATATGGATGTATTCAGTGAGGTCCTGGGGATTTATCCATTTTAATGTACTATAAGGCTGCAGATATTTCCCTGGTAATTATGAACGTCTGCCAAAATATTTCCACTTGTTTTGTTTTCTTTCAAGCAACCACCATTTTCTTCCTCTGTTAGCACTGAGAAGAAATATTCATTAAATCCCACTCGTGTCCTGTAGCTCGGGATATACATAGCCCTGCTGATCCCTAAGGGGAACCTACTTTCACTCTAGCCATCCTTTTATGTTTAATATAACTATGGAACTTGGAATTTGCCTTAACCTTACCTGCCAGATCCATCTCATATATCCTTTGTGTGCCTGATTATCTTCTTAAGAGTATCCTTAATAATTTTATAGTCATCATGGGATTCCCAACCTCTGAAACCCAATGTACAGTATGTTTCCTTGTTCTTAACCAGAGCCTCATTATCTCTTATGATACTCTAAACTTCCTAAGTTTACCCTTCACACTAACAGGAACATGCTGTTCCTGGATTTTTTATATCAGGTTCTGAAAAGCCTCCGCTTAAACCTCCCACTTGCCAGTCACACAGACAAACTCAATGAATCCCGCCCACTCCGCACAAAAATTAGCCCTCCTCCAGATTAGGTCCCTAACCTATGAGCATGCCCTATCCTTTCCCATCATTGTCTTAAACCTAACAGAATTATGGTCACTAGATCCAAAGTGCTCCCTGACTATCACTTCAGTTACCCGTTGTGCCTCATCTAATTATCCAAGATGTCCGGTATTGCACCCTCCAAAGTAGGACCTGTATGTATTGACTCAGGAAACTTTCCTGGATCCATTTAATCAGTTCTCTGCTGCCCAGGAAAGCACTAATGGATGGCCCAGGGAAATTAAAATCTCCCACTAGCACAACCCTATTATTCTTACAACCATGTGCTATTTCTCCTGAACTTCCTGTTGACCATTAGGGCAGTGTCTATGATAGAACCCCACTAGCATGACCCTCCCCTTTTGGTTTCTAAGTTCTACCCATATGGCCGCACGAGACAATCCCCCAGGAATGTCATCTTTATATGCTGTTCTTAGTCCTCCCTTAAAGTCTACATTTCTCTCCTCCTTTACCTGTTCCTCTGTCACACCTGTAGTATCTACAACATAGAATATTGAACAGCCAGTCCTGCCCTTCTGTCAGCCATGTTTCTGTAACATCCCAGTCCTCAGAGCTAATCTATGTTCTGAAATCATCTGCCTTAATTGATCAATCTCAATCAAATAAGTGCAGCGTACCTAAGTACCCTTTCCCTTTCTTTACCATATCTATCTATTTATTTAGAGATACAGTGTGGAACAGGCCCTTATGATGCAACATGTTGCCCTCCAACCCATCGATTTAACTCCAGCTTAATCACAGAATAATTTACAATGACCAATTAACCTACTAACTGGACTGTGGGAGGATGCATATGAAACCCACATGTTCACAGGGAGAAAGTATAAACTCTGTACAGACAACTCTTGGATTGAACTCTAAACTCCAATGCTCTGAGCTGTAATAGTGTTGTGCTATCCACTATGCTGCCATGGCACCCATGGTATCCCTGATTATGCTTGTTCTCTAATAGAGACAAACTTGAGTGGGTAAAAATGCTGGAACTATTTTATATACAGATTTATAGAAGGCCTCAGCTCAACCACATTTTACTCGGGACCTTCAGCCTGCCAAGCGTGTGTGAGCTGTTTACCAACGTCACTTCCAGCTCCAGCTGAACCAGCTACATAGCAATGCAGGGAACTGAAGTTCTTTATTATGTAGACACCTGATAACACGTCTTCCCCCTTTAAAGAAAATAAACACAATAGTATGTCCTTACAAACCTGCAAGACACATAATGCTTTCCAACAAAGATATTTATGTTAACTTCAATTGTAATGAGAAAATACAGCCCCTTATTCACTCATCTACTTTCAATCTGCCTATGTGGTGGTTTAATGGTCTCTTTCAATCTGCTGTTTGTTTCCACAGATGTAGAGCTTTCATTTGCTGTGTTCAATCTCTGTTTTCGTTCTTGCTCTGTGGCCATTATTTGCTCCACGTGTCTCGTAATGGAGCTCTGACTACATCCATGTGATCAGTGAGTCTTCGTACAAGTTCCATTTGAGTCTGTCTCAATTTACAGAGCTTATTCTGTTGTCTGCATAGCATAGATAGCAACTCCTCTTGTTGGTTTGTGTTGAATTGTTGCTGTTGTTCTGACATTGGATCTTGTGTGGTCTCCCCACCTTCCTTTTTATTTTTCCTTTTCAACCTCAGAAAGGATCATGGAGATAATTTTGATTTCCAGTCTTTTACTGGAAGTCGATGAGAGACAGATTTTGAGCCAAAGCTGAATCATGTGGAAGCAAGCCTGGTGACTTCTTCATCATGATCACTCTGTTCAGCACTGGCATCCTGACTGTCATGCTGGTGTAGCTGGTACAGATGTCTATGGAAGGTGGAGTTCTTGTGCTTCTCTTGCATAACCTCTCTGGATCTCTCATGGATGCTGTTTCGAGTTTCTTGAGCTCTATCGGCTAAGTATCCGAGCCCCTCAAAGATATCCGTGTACTCTTCATTGAGTGTTGCTTGGTCACCTTTGGTCTGTGAGGCCACAACGAAAGCGCTTTCCACTAGGTTGAGCCTTTCACATGCACTCAGACCTAATGCTGGGTGTACTCACTTTTCAACAATCAGTAGCTCTGCCCTTAGGTGCTGCCCTTTGTGCTTGAAGGTCACTGTACAGCCTCCTTTTAATGGATCATTCTCTCCAATATAGCCCGTCACTTTTAAATTCACTGAGCAAATCTTGCTCTTTACTTTGAGAGTCTTATAATCATCCATAGACAATAGATTCACCTGGGCTCTGGTGTCAAGCTTGAGTTGAATTACTGTCTCATTCACAGTCACTGAGATGATCTGTTCTATCTCACCAGCACCAGCAGTCTGTAGAGAATCTACAAAGACTTCCTTCATTTCCTTAGTAACTGAGTGCACCTTTCTCTTGGTAGCCTTGCAGCACTTTGTGGAATGATTCCTCTACCCACAATATTGCAGGACTTTCCATCAGCAGGACACTTCTTTGGCATGTACATACCTCCACATTTGCTGCATTTACTGCTTGTGCCTACCTCTTTGGTTTCCAGTTGCTTTGTGAAACACCTTGAGCCCTGTCCCTGTTTTCACAGCATGCACTATCGTTTCTGCTCTGAGCAGCTCCTTAGCTTGAGCTTGTGTGGTCTCTGCTGCCTTACATATATTCATAGCCTTTTCTGGCATTAAATCTTTTCCACGGGGCAAGCTTTTTCTGAGCCTATTTTCTGGGATTCCACAAACTATTTTGTTTCTGACGAGTGAATTTCTCAAATCTCCAAGCTCACAGGGCTTACAGATTGTGTGAAGTTCAGCTAAGCATTAGTCAAAGCTAACACTTTGTTTCTGTTCACAGGAGGAAAACTTACATCTCTCAAACATGCTGTTTTTACTTGGGACAATACTCCTCCAATTTCATCATCAGAGTGCTCAGTTTAAAGTCCGTCTCATGATTTTGAAAAGTGTTTAAGATGTCCATCTTTGCCTGTTACATGCAAGCAGATAGATGCTTTCAATTTTTCCTCCATACTCCAGCTCTACTCATTGCTAACTATATATTGAATCACTGTTTGAAGCATTTCCAATTATCAGTTAGGTTGCTGGTAAGCTGCATAGGTATGGGTGGACTTAGGTTATCCATAACAGGATTTTTTGGGCGTCTCTCACTTGGTGTTCTGTTAATGAATCCAGTAAACTCCAGCAGCTTCAAGACACAATGTGCTCTCCTGGGCGGAACCTGGTGTCTCTTTCTTGGTCACTCACAGTATTCAGTTATGCTTCATATTTAGACCTCATGCCAACTTCTGGCGCCGTGTTATGTTTGTTCTTTAGCAAAGCCAAACGCATGGGTAAAAATGCTAGAACTATTTTATTTACAGATTTACAGAGTGATTTCAGCTCGACCACATTTTACTTTGGATACTCTCTAGCCTGCCAAGAGCGCGTGTGTGTCCTGTTTACCAATGTCACTTCTGGTTCCGACTGGCTGAAATTTGAAGAAAGAATAGTAAAGTATAGATAATAAATTTTTCGTAATCCTTCTGAAAGGTTAACACCTGATATAATGGAAAGTGCGAGTGAAAATGTAAAAAATAAGGTTATATGGTTTAGGGATTTTAATGTTCATAGTACTATGGTGTATTGTGGTGACACAAATGTGAATGGGACAGTGATGGAAGACTTTCCCGAAAAGAAGTGTTTGGTGTGCTCGAACATAAGGTAGGAGAACAAGGACTAATCTATTTAACAACACTATTTCTGCTTTCTACCTTACACTGGTATCGGAGCATATAGCAAAGGTTCAATGGTACATTTAATGTCAGAGAAATGTATACAATATACATCCTGAAATGCTTTTTCTTCGCAACCATCTACGAAAACAGAGGAGTGCCCCAAAGAATGAATGACAGTTAGAAGTTAGAACCTCAAAGTCCCCCCCAACTCCCCTCCCTCCCGCACATAAGTGGCAGTGAACAACAATCCCCCTCCCCCCCACCAGCAAAAATAAAGCGCACCCGCTACCAGCACTTAAGCGTGAGCAAAGCAATAGCAAAGACACAGACCTGCAGTTACTCCAAAGTTGTTCACCCGATAATTCGACATGTTGCAGGCCCTCTCTCTCCTAATAAGGGAGAAAGAGGTGGCTCCATTTTCCAACTAGTGGGAAGAGATAACAAACAACTCGCTGGTTTATGATGTTAAAAGTCTGTTACGTCACTTTTTTCGAGCTCTGTGCCTGGAGATCACACGAATACCAGGTCCCCAGGCACACAGCAGATGATCCAACTCCCCCAATGACACACGGATCTCCTGGCGACACCGACCCTTGACTCGCCCATCTCCAGTTACTCGAGATCCTAGGCTCCTAAAACCGTGCCGAAATCTTAGGCTGAGACTTTGGCATGCCGAATAGCAGCCGATTGTGGAACCCCGAGAACAGGTCCCATTCCCGCAAAGAACCATAGTCAGTGTTTAACTCCAGGTCAGGGTCTTCAAAATAACCCTGAAAGAGAAAAATAGAGATATTAAAGATGGAAATAGGACTGTTTTCAAAGATGCAAGCAAAGGTATCGCCGTTGGGTGCCATAACTACTTAGCTCCGCCTCCCCAGTTGTGTGTGTAAATGGGAAGTGTATAATGATACAACAGTTAGGAGTTATCATTTTCCCATTATCTGTATAATGGGAATAGAAGTGCGTCAAAGGAAAGGTTCTCATATCTCCAGGTGGAATTTTAAAAAGGCAAATTGGGAAGTATTTGATGATTCGTGTGAAAGTAGATTTCTTGATCATTTGGTTTTTGAAGAAATCAAGTTGAGTAATAATACTTTGTGTTCTGTACTCAGTTCAACAGCTAAGGAATCAATTCCCAGATCACTGGGAGATAATAAGAGGAGAGCTGTTCCCTGGTGGACAGATGAATGTAAGAGAGCGTAAAGGAGCCAAATAAAGGTTTTAGGAAACTGTTACTCCTATTCATCTTACATACAATATAAATGAGCTCAAGCTATAGTTAGAAGAGAAATGAGAAGGGCAAAGAAAATGTATTGGAGAACGTATTGTGATAGCATTGGGAAAGAGATCCAGGTAGGAGAAGTTTGTGGGTATGATACAGAGATTGGGGGGAATTAGAAAACATAATGGTGTTTTGTATGGTGGGGAGAAGATTGCAGTTACTGACTCTGAAAAAGCTGAGTTATTAGCAAAAACATATGGCAGTGTACATAGTTCAGCCAATTTTAAGTAATGAAGAGTGGTCTTAAAGAGAAACAATTTTGGCAAGCAATCCTCGGGCAGATTGCTGAGAAAAAAGAATTTGCCAGTTCCTGCTTGGATGCTGAATTTATAGTGTCTGATCTTAAAAGCGCTATTAATGGTGTTGGTCATACATCACCTGGGAAAGATGATATTTGATATTATATGTTTACATGGTTATCGGATCCAAAACTTATGTTGGTTTTGAAATTCTTTAATACAATATGGGTTGAAGGGTGACTTACTACTTCCTGGAATTTAGCAGTTGTTATCCCTACAATGAAACTTGGTAAAGGATCAATCAGATCCTGCCAGTTATAGACCCATTTCACTAACTTCACATTTATAGAAGATAATGGAATGAATGGTTATAGCAAGGCTTTCTTATTTTGTGGAAAGTAATGGAAAATTAGTTGTATACCAATCTAGATTTAGTAAAGAGAGAATGACCATGGACTCGGTGTTAAGTTTGGAATCAATATTCATAAGACCCCATTTAATAAAGAATCAGTGGTAGCAGTTTTCTTTGATGTAGGAAAAGCTTATGATATGTTATGGACACAAGGGTTCCTGCTTAAAATGGGAAAAAAAATGGGAATAGGTGGTAGAATGTTCACTTGGATTCAAGATTTCTTATATGATACAACTTAGTGTGGGAAAAACATTCTCTCAGATAGAGAATGGGACACCCCAGGGGATTGTGTGTAGCCCACTCTTTTTTAATATAATGATTAATGATATTTTCTTAAATGTCTGACCAGATATTTCCATATCATTATATGGTAATGATGGTGCAGTGTGGAAGAGAGGCATGAATATAAATTATATAGTAAGGAAAATGCAGACAGCTATTAATGAAACAGAGGAATGGGGACCATGGTGGGGGTTTAACTTTACTATTGCAAAGACTTATTTGTTTTTCTAAAAGGAACATGACACCCACAATTGATCTCAAATTATCTAGTAAATCTCTTAAACAAGAGTCAGTGGTAAAGTTTCTAGGTTTGCAGAGAGACATAAGGCTATCATGAAAGGTTCAGATGAATAAAAATATAAAACAGCCCTTAATGTGCTCAGGTGCTTAGTTGGGTGTGAGTAGGAGGTTACTGAAACAAATATATATTCCTTTAGTCAGATTTGTCTTTGATTATGGATATGTTGCTTATGGATCAGCCTCACCAGCAGTCTTAAACCCCCTAAATAACACTCAAGCTCAAGCAGTGAGATTATTTTGTAGCGCTATTACATCATTGTTAATTTCAGCATTACTGGTAGAAATGGGTGAAGTATCATATGATATCTATTGTTTGTTTATTTATTATTATTATTATTTCTTCTTCTTCTACTTCCACAGCTTGTTGTCTTCTGCACTCTGGTTAAGTGCCCTACTTGGACAGTCTTCCATTGAATGCCCTAGTTGGGCAGTGTTATGGTTATTATTCTATAGATTTACTGAGCTTTCCCACACAAAAATAAATCTCAGAGTTGTATATGGTGACCTATAAATACTTTGATAATAAATTTATATTGAACTTTGAACATCTATGTAGGTTACAGTTAGCATAATAACTTTTTGATATTATGTGAATTTATTGGGTTAATGTAAGAGGTCATGAAGTTGGTCATCCAATACTGGCAACATTATTGGTGCACTGTATTCATAAGATCTTCAATCTTGGGTGTATGGGAAATGAATTGGCCCAAAATCTTGAGTTGTTTAAGTAACCTTGGAATACGTTGAAGAAGTAAGCTCTGATTATGTATGTAATTCTGTCCTCTGATTTATTCTTGATTTTGACTTTGATTAAAACATGTATTTCAAAATGTAGACCAGACATTCTTCTTGAGGTTGGACAGCATCTGCTGAGGCTGCAGGGCCTAGTCTTGTGTATACATTTCTTATGGGTCCCTCCCCCTGTTGAGGTTAAAGGAAACAAGGCGGCAGACATTCTAGCCAAGGAATCACTTAACATTAAGGTTAGAAATGTGGTGGTGCCTTTGCATAAAGGGGAAGTGAAAGCAATACTTAAAACCTCTATTCGATCTTCGTGGCAACAAAATTGTGAGAAGGAAAATAAAGGAAGGCATTTTATATAAAATTCAAAGGAAGGTAGGAACACAACTGGGCGATGGTATAAAGGGGGGGGAAATTATGCTTACACATTTACGTATTGGGCACACTGGAGTTGAATAATTTCTTGTTCATAATTATTATGCACGATATAGGCATTTATAGCGAGTGTACTTGTCTAGAAATGGTGCAGCGTATATTGTTTAAATGCATTTCCAAAGAGGTGCAAAAGAAACATCTACTGTAATTAGTAAATTGAGATCCTTAGGACAAACACAGTTTAACGTGGAATGTTTGTTAGAATATCATGGCCATTCTAATGTATATAATTGTGTATTTGACTTTCTGAAAAACATTAGACATTTTGATATGATGTGACTTTTGCGGGGGGGGTGAATTTAGTGGGAATACTTCCTGTCTCTCTGCTCCATACTCCAACTCAGTAGGTGGCGGTAATGCACCTTATGTTGTTCTGCCAACCGCTATTAAACTTTACAAGAAGAAGAAAACGAATCCTGTAAAAATGTTAAACTCCTGTCAAGTAAAAGAACAGGCTTTGCACTTCATGTGTTTCCATGGGAAAGGAGTGGTGTTGGTGATTGTGATGTAGACTAATATCACAGAGTGCGCTGTTCCTTCAGAATCCTGAAGGGGATGTAAAGGAAAGTAGCACTTTCAGGTGATATCATGCTTAAAGGGGCAAAGATTGAGGAGAATGACTGTGAAAGCTGATGAGGCAGAAGATGAAGACAAAAAGATCCCCAGTAAGTGTTCTGGAAGAAAGAGGAAGGAATGAAAGTAGAAGGCTGCAAATTGGGAGGGAGACAGACCAGAGACTCCAGTAAACTCTGGTGGAGGAAAATCCTGGACTGAGGAAAATGGAACATATACTGAAAGCATGGGCATGAAATATGGCATCATTAAAACAGTTGTGATGTAGTTGGAGAAACTGGGGCTGTGCAAGGGAGTCCCTTTTGGATGCAGAGTGGAAATGCTTGGCAAGAAAGCATTGATTCTGAGAGCTAGGTTAGCTGTACATCTTCTAACTGTGTTTCCTTTTAGATCTCACTGCCCCTTGTAGGAAAAGCCTGTTATATTAGTTAATGACAAGTTTAACTGTTTTATCTGGAAATTGAGTAAAATTTAATAGCAGCCTCTGCATCTGATCACACATTAATGTGACAAAATTAATACTTATGTGAAAGAACTACTGCCTCTATGTATCAAATTATAACATCATTTTGATGAAATATCAAAGCATATAGGAAAATAAATCAGATTGTTTTCAGATGGCAAAATCAAAGTACATTGCAATAGAGAACATTTTTTTGACTAATTGATACAGTAAGGGATAGGGGAAATGAATATCATTAATGAATAAAACTTGTGACTTTACATTTCAGAAGTTTCTATGATGTCAGTGATATGGTAACAAATGGTAATTTACCAGTGGGGTGAAGATGACATCGAGCTGTGATGTCCGTCGAGGTCATGGTCAGACTTAGTTGTTTTATATGTAATACACTGGTTTAAGACGATGCTTTATTTTATTTTCTGAAGATTTTCTCAAAATGCAAATCTATATAAAGATGTCCTTTTAATTACATTATAAAATTTGTTTTTTCACTTTTGGCGTTTAAAATAAAAATTCAGTAGATTAAGTTAGGTTTGTTGTAATTAGCCAATAGGATTTGTCCTAACATTTTGGCCAGTAAGATGAGTGGGAAAAAGAATGGGTAGCTATTTTACAGAGTGCAGGATCAAAGAAGTTTCAAGAAAGAAGGAGAAAGGCAGAGATGGAAACAGAAAGCAAATATAGTAGAAAAACATGGTGAAACACTAACAGAACTGAATTAGGTTGAACAGATACAGATGTCAGAAAATTCTCATGCACATTATGGTCTCACGGAGAATGTGCAGATACAGTAATTTTCAGTTAGTCAGCTGGCACACAACATTGGGGACAGTTCAATGCTTTTTCTTTGCATATTGCATTGATAAATATTTTTTCCTTGGACTAGTTCTTCAGCAAAAAACTATTTCGGTACCGTGAGTAAACAAAGTGAAGCAAACAGGATTTATTATGCAAGAGTTAAAAAATTACATGTGGACTAAGATGTTAACTGTCCTGTGGTATCACCAGTGGGATCATCAGTTGATCTACCACCTGTCTTCAGGAGTTTTGGCCGGCTTATGATCAAGACTCCCTCGAGGTTGTGGGCCAGCTGTGCTAAAGCACCACCTCCCACTGGTGAGCTTAAAAACTTGGCATCTGCCTCTATCAGAGTTGTTGGTCACTTCCATCCAACAGATAGTCTGCTCTTCAGGTGTCTATGCAACTACTGAAGGGTTTGCAAGATATGTATACACTGTCTGACTATCTGCTCCTCTGGACATACTTGGTCCACACCCATGCTGATCTTTTCCCTGCTACCTCAGCTACAGCCCTGCTGGTTAACTTGATCTCTCTTCTAGTGAAGCCAAGGTCACGCAGCCACTTCTGGAAAGTGAACGCAATAAACCCACGGCAGCCTACTTCGAATGGATAGCATGAGACCTTCCACCCTCTGTCTCTGCACTCTGATCTTAATTCTGCATACTTGGTTAACTTGCGCTCATGGGCTTCATCAATGATGTCTTCCCAGGAGACTGTGAGTTCACCAATAACCACTTCTCTACTGGTGTCAGACCATACGATTATATCTGGACGCAATGTGGTGAAAGCTATTTGCTTTGGGAAACTGCCTTTCCCATCCAGGTCAGCCTTGACACACCAATCATTGGCTGAGGAAAGTATGCTTGATCGTGAGCCTGCGCTGTACACCCTTGACTTGGAGCCTTCTTTCACAAATGATATGCAATGTTCTGTGCAGCATGGGGCATGAGATAAGTTGTGCTGCAGTACTCTCCGCTCAACCGCTTCTGTTACAACTTTGAGAACATTGTTATGTCTCCAAGTGTACATGCCGCTGGAAGGATTGACTCTGCATGCACTCAAAATACGCTGAAGTGTTCCCTTCTCGCCACAAGCAGCACACCTGTCTGTCTTATCTTCATACCAGGTGCTGAGGTTGGCAGGTGTTGGGAGCAGATCGTACGCTGCTCTGCATAGAAAAGAGATGCGGAGCGGTTCCATCTGCCACAGAACATTCCAAGATAGATGTCATTGTTCAACACTTTCCCACTGGGTCCAAGCCCCTTGCTTGGCCAGGCCAGCTGTTTTAGTTAACCTCTTCTCCTCTTCTACCTCTCGTATTTCTTGTGTTACAAGCTCACGGTGCTCCTTACCTGTAGAAGCTGACCACCACTTGTGGGTTGTCCATCCAAGTCCCTGGCAGCCTAGCTGGGTAGCCCCAACCGTCTCCTTGTGCTTCAATCTAGACTCTGCCTCATCAACTGCTACACGGGCTGACCACTTCCTGCCTGATCTCATATCTGGCTGGGTGTTCTTGATGACAGGGTCTTTTGAGTCTCGAAGCATCAAGGATGATCTTACCTTGGCTACCTTGACCTCCTCAACAAGGGATTGCACTGGGATGGTAAGCTTTGTCTGGCTACTGTGGATTGCAACATTGGTGAGGCTGCTTGTTACTCCAAGCCACTTCTTCACATACTTGTTGATCTTCCATTCCATTGCCTCAACATGGGACATTGCCACTTCATAGGCAGTTATTGGCCACATTATCCGTGGCATCAGTCCGTACTGCAAGCACCACAACTTCAACTTGCCAGGCACGCCACACTTGTCAACAGACATCAGACCTTTGCTGATCTGTTCTCCTGTCTCTTGAACCCTCTTGGTTGTCGCTCAGCTCCTCTGTGTACCATCGCCCGAAGCTCTTAACTGGTTGATCCTGAATGGATGGAATCTCCTCTCCACAAAGGGTGAAATGAAAGTCAACCAGCTTTCCTCTCCTAAGAACAAGGCTCCTTGACTTCTTGGTCTTGAACTTCATTCTTCCCCAATCCATTAGCTTCTTGAGTCTAGATAGTACATTTTCCACTGCCTCCGTGCTGCGACCCAAAAGGGTAAGATCAGCCATGAACGCTCGTATTGGTGGTAACTCCTCTCTGCCATCAAGTGCGACACCTGGTCCCACTGATTCTGCAGCCCTCACAATGACCTCCATGGCTAACACAAAAAGGATGGGTGAAATTGCACATCCCATTGGGATTCCAACATCCAAGCTCTGCCACCTAGTTATAAACTGCTGAGTGGAAAACCTCATCCGGAAATCGTTGTAGTACTGCATAACAAAGTTCCTCATCTTAGCAGGAATCCATAGGAATTCCATCGCAAACTCAAGCAGGACATGGGGAACAGAGCCATACGCATTTGCCAGATCAAGCCAAACTACAGCCAGATTTCTTCTCAACCTTTTTGACTCCTGGATGGTATGCCATATCATACTAGAATGTTCAAGACATCCTGGGAAGCCTGGTATTCCTGCCTTCTGCACAAATGTATTTACTAATCCATTCTCTATCACAAATGAAGATATTCTTTCTGCCAGAATGTCAAACATAATCTTCCCCTCTATATTCAGGAGTGAAATTGGTCGGAACTGATTCAATGTAGAAGAATTCTCTTCCTTCGGGATGTATACTCCTTCAGCCTCACTCCACAACAAAGGAAAAACACCTTGTCTCCACACCACCTTTAACAATCTCCACAAGTATTTCCTCAGCTGTTCACACTTCTTGAACACCTCCATTAGGTCCTGGCACTGAGCCTGACCTTGCCTTTCTGATGAACCGTTCGACTTCTGCCAGTTTGGAATCTGACAGATCGAACTTCACTCCTGGCTTGGTAGGCTTCACAAGCCCTGAAACGTCAAGCAAAGGAGCCTCCCACTGTTCGTAGAGTAAGTGCTTGCCAGGTGATCCTCAAGTTCTTGTTGAGAGATGTTAATCTGCCCGCTCTTACTTTGTTCAAACAGTTTCTTTGTGAACTCATGAGGGTTCTTAAAGAACGACTTTCTTACCTTCTCTCTCTTCTTTCTCTTTATGTTGTGACTCTGCATGATGGAGTGATGCTAACTTTATTCCAAAATGCCCTCGGAGATCAGCAAGCCCTGGCTTGTCACTCTTACTTGCTACCTTCCACCTCTGTCTCAACAATCTAAGCTCTCTTCTCAACCTACTAATCTCCTTCTGGCACCTGCTTGGTTGCTGTGTAGGCTTTGCTTTCTTCAACTCAAGCAAACCAAACCTGTACTTTCCAACATCGTAAATCATATCACCCATCACTTCCAACTTTCTCTTTGATGTTCCCCTGAGAGTGTTCTCCAACATCATACTGATATCCTCATCAAATACACGCCAAGCCTTCTCATCTGCCATTGCTGGCCACTTGACCTTCCTCTTCTTCTCTACCTCCTCACCACCACCACCATGCGAAGGATCTACCTGGGTACTGTGGTCTGAAACCTGACCTGGGTTATCTCTCGTCTGACCTGGAGTATGATGACTCTCTCCAGAGTGAATCGCTGTGGCTTGTGAATCAGTGGTTGAAACGACCACATCATCTGTGCTTGGTGAAGTAACCTCATCTTCATCCACTGGGATGGAATAGCACCTCAACTTTGCTTGGTGGACTTGTAAACCTTTAATGCTGGGAAATGCTCTCCCACACCAACACACTGGACACTCAGAGCCTCTTATCCTAGCTCTTAGTCGTATAACAATAAGCTCCAATGATTATGAGCACATTGTGGCGTGATATATATAATTCTTTCCTGGCGAATGGTAAATTTGCATGGGTATGTTTCATCCAGGTAATTGTCTTATTTTTCCATTTGGAGAAACATTCAAACTTTTCTGTTTTGTCTTTACCTGAATCATATCTTCCTTAGACCTGTTTATTTATCGGAAACGGCCCTTTCATTGTTATTCCCATGCATTGTAGAACTATGTCGCTGTTAGTTTGTATTCACAGTAATAGTCAACTCATTACAACCCTACAGTGTGAGAGTTATATTTTTGGGGGCATCATCTGTGATGGAGGCTTGCATGATCAAATGCTGAACTATGGCTGTATAATGATTGGATAGCCTGCTTACTTGTGTTCAAGCTGGTGTTACACCAGTAACACACATAAAAGTTGCTGGTGAACGCAGCAGGCCAGGCAGCATCCCTAGGAAGAGGTGCAGTCGACGTTTCAGGCCGAGACCCTTCATCAGGGCTGCACCTCTTCCTAGAGATGCTGCCTGGCCTGCTGTGTTCACCAGCAACTTTTATGTGTGTTGCTTGAATTTCCAGCATCTGCAGAATTTCTGTTGTTAGTGTTACACCAGTGTTGTTTTTTAGTAGAATTTAAAATACTTGTCATAATTAAGGTGATATGAATGCTGTTGAGGGTGAAGATTTTCAGTTCAAGTTGCTCTCCTTACTGAGGAATGAAGGAACAACTCTGACTGATGTTAAAAATCTACTAAGTCCTTCGGCTGTTGATCTCAATTCTGAACTATCACTTCACTGGTTGATAAATGCTGAAGTGTACCTGCTGAGATCCAGAGTCACCATAAGCTGTGAATGTTCGCTGGAGTCAAACCCACGCCAAATGGAGAAGAAGAATACGAGGCTTGGGCTGAGCATTAACTAAATGAATGGCAGGTCTCAGACAATGTAAAGAAGCAGTAACTTGTAGAGAGCTTATAGGGTCCTGCCATTGACGTAGTGCGGTTCCTAAAGGCAGAAAATCCCTTAGCTATGTCAGCAAACTAGATGCAGGTTCTTGAAATTGCTTTTTGCACTACTGAAAGTTCAGCTGATCTCATGCTGAAGTTCAGAAACACATCCAAGAGGAAGGACAGAAGCTCTCTGCCTACATTTTCAGGTTAGAAAACTGCTGTATTGCTTGTGCCCCAAAGGGGGCATTCCACTGTCATCATTTGAAAGTGGAGCAAGTTATGAAGGGTGCACTGCCACAAGACATGGTTGCTCTACGTATTTGAATGACCATCAAGATGCATGATCCACCATCATCTACTGAGTTACGAAGAGATGATAGGGAAGAGGAGCATATGATTGAGGAGTGAAATATTTCGAAGAGCTAAGTAATGTCTTCAGTTGGAACTTCTGTTGTTAAAGTGACCTCTGATGCCACAGAAGTAGAGCTTTTGAGAAATGAGTTGAAAAGCATTCAAGCTGCGTGGACTTGGTTGACGTCTGCTAATGTTGCAGATAAATGTGACATGTCCACTGCAAAACCCGGCCCACCTGTGGAAATTGCAAAGCAGAGGAATGCAGCTGCAAAATTATCACTGAGCCGAGGAGTCACTGTGCATCACCTATAGTGGTTGTGAGGAAAAAGAATGGGAAAAGAAGAACGTGTATTGATTATAGAACACTGGACAGGCGTACAATCCCAGACCAATATACAGTTTCACAGATCGAGGATGCTCTGGCCTGCTTAAGTGGAAGCAATGGTTCAGTGTGTTGGTTCTAAGAAGTAGGTATTCTCAAATACCAATGAGTGAATCTGATTTTAAAAAAAGACAGCATTCAAATATTCCATTGGATTTTTTCAGTTTGAAAGGATACTCAGTGCCTACCTTCCAGTGTGTCATGGATCAGACTGCTGAGGCCATGAACCTGCTTAAAGTACTTGTATACTTGGATGTTCTCATCGTGTTTGGAACAACACTAGAGGAGCAAGAGACAAGACCACTGAATGTGTTAGAGTGCCTGAAAGCTGAGGTTTAAAACTGTCACTGGGCAAGTGCCAGTGCTGTAAAATGTCAGTCAGTTATGTAGGACACATAGTCTCTGAGGATGGAGGGGCTACAGATCCATCTAAGATAGAGGCAGTAATCACATGGCCAAGGCCTAGAACTGTGAGTGCTCTGCACTCATACTTTGAATTTCATGGGTACTACCAGAGATTGTGAAGAACTACTCCAAAGTGAGTCACCCTTTGAATCAACTGCTGTGTGGTTATCTCCCCTCAGCGAAGAAAGGAAGAAAACCAAAGGGAAAAGAAACCAAGTTTTACCTTAACCTTTTGGAGCCTTTCAGGGAAAGACAGGATGCAAAGTGTGAAGAGGCATTTCAGACACTTAAAGAATTACTGAGTAAAGCACCCATGCTTGCCTTTGCAAACCACCATTTACTGTATGTATTGCACACAGAAGCCGTGAAGGATTAGGTGGCGTTTTATATCAAGACCAAGGTGAAGGGCTGAGTTCTGTTGCTTTCTTCAGCCAGAGTTTGTTGCCATCTGAACAAAACTACTCTGCAGACAAATTGGAGTATCTGGCATTGAAATGGGCAATGGTAGAGAAATTCAATGGCTATCTTTATGGTTCCAGGCTTAAGGTGAGAACTGACAACAACCCACTAACTTATACTTTGACCTCTGCAAAATTGGATCCAACAGGTCACCACTGGTTGACAGTGTCATCAGTCTAAGATTTTAGCCTTAGGTACAGGCCCAGAAGTCAGAACATTGATATGGATGCGTTATCACGACACTCTTATGAGATGCTGATAACTGACCGAGAATGAGAGGACATTCCTGCCTGAGGTTTTGAAGCTATATGCCAGTTTTTCACAGTTAGCAAAACAGAGCAAAGGCTATGTCACAATAGAGCTGTCGATTATTTGGTGCTTCTAGCCGTGCAACTCCTCAAGCATATTGCAACCTGACTATGCCGAATATGAAATATCTGCTTGCCTTGAGCCCTGATAAATTGTCAGTAGCCCAGCAGGATGACCCTTGTATAGGTGAAATCTGGTCAGCTGTTTTCAAGGGAAAATTTTCAAAAGATGAGAAGACAAAATCTATATCCTATTGATGAAAGAATGGGACATACTGGAGTTGAGGAACAAAGTCTAATATAGGGTTACTTTTCTTCCAAGCAGAACTCAACATTTTCTGTTGATTTTGCCTGAGAGTTTACAGAAAGATTGTACTGAGGTCACTTCATGATGACTCAGGTCATCTGGGATTCGACAAAACTTATGGATAAGACAGAGATCATTTTCCTTGGCCACAAATGAAGCCTGAAATTGAAGATTACTCTAAGTCAGGCATTCGTTGTATTCAGAGAAAGACACTACCTAAAAGAGTTGCTGCCTTGTCTCATATGCAAAGCGTTAGACCACTTGATCTCGTGTGTATGGATTTTCTTTCCATAGACCCCAGAGATCAAGTCCCCCACAGAGTTCAAAAGTCCCATGGTCAATGAGTCCTGGAGTTGATACTGAAGGTCAAAAACCAAAGATGGCATGTCTGGAGGTCAAGGCCTGAACATCAAAGCCCCTGGGTCAGTGTGTTCCGAGGTCAGATGCCCAATGCCTAGAGGTCTTCAAGTCTGGGTCAGAGACTGGAGGTTGGAAGCCCATTCTCTATGAATCTGAGTGTCTGTGGCCAAGGACTGGAGGTCAGTGCCCCAGGGGCAGCCTGTCCTGGGATGGGACACCATTGTGTGTGTGTGAGTGGGTGGGAGGGTAGGAAAAGGGCTTGTTTTGCTGTTTTTATTGTTGCTTGTATTGTTCTGCAGCATGCTACACTGGGGCCAGAATGTGTGGTGACACTCATGGGCTGGACCCAGCACATTCTTTAGGTTGTGTTGGTCGTTGAATCAGATAATGCTTTTGACTTTATTTTTCAATGTGTCTGTGATAAATAAATGCAACTGAATCTGATTACCTCAAAAAGATAATTGTATTTTTGTAGTAAGGAAATGCTGAAAGCTATTTTATTATTGTTCATATATTTCAGATCAAAATACCAATAGTCTTTTCTTGAATACATCATATGTTTGGCTCCTTGAGTAATTTAATTCAATCACTTTGAAATATTGTATTAAATAGGTTAACACTTCCATTAAAATAGCAGCCAAGGTGTCACCAGTACATATTAAGATTTTAGATTTTAATATTGCATATTTTAATCTTTTGGCTTTAGTTCTTCCACTTTTAATTTCAGTCTGTCATTTTGTTTCATGTTGAGAAGCCCTGTAAAAGTAAAAATCCAATTCTTTTGTTGGATTAATCCATTAATGTGCTACTTTGTCCAATTTTGATCCCCCCAGCAGAAAACTAATTTGTCCATATTAATTTACCGTGCCGGATATAACAATAAAACACATTAATTTTTATTTTATCCTTGTGCTGTTTTCCTGATATCTTAGTAATTTTGTGCTCAAGGTAAAGCATATCTGTGTAGGGGAATGATCCACTTTTTCACTTTTGCCGCCTTCTGTCGGGATCAAGCACTCTTACTTCCATGTACTGTAGTTCAGGCCGGCTGGAACACAAAACTGCAGCGATGCACTGGTGTCACTGAGGAAATATAGCCGACTGCATTTGGGTGATATTTTGATTTTACACAGCATTCATCCTTTTGGCCTCTCAGAGGGAGAATGCCAATTAGCATGGAATTATGGGCAGCATTTTTTGTTTGACTATATCATTTACCCAGGCTCATTTGATAATAGGTCCTGTAAAATGTCATTCACAAATAACCTTAATTTAACAAACATACACACCTAAATAATGCTTATGTGTGAATTGCCCTGTAAATAACCTTATTAACATTCCTCAAGGAATACATTAGCTTATAAATAGTCCTGACCTTTGAAATAATACTTCTATTTTTCCATTGTCTTGCAGTATCAGTAAAATATTCTTATTTATTCAACATGAAATTGAATATTGTTCCTATTTCCAAGATTACTTACATGGTATTTTGTTGTAAGTCTTTTGTTTAAAAATCTTATTTTATATGTTTATCTGACAAATTGAGTGTGGTTAATTTGGAATTTATAATACAGTTATTAATCAAAGAATGAGTCTTGAATTAGAATCATAGAAGCATTAAAGCACAAAAGAAATCCATTTTCCCAATTGGACCCGTGCCAGATCTTCGAAGTAGTAACTCAGTCCGTTTGTTTCTCCCTATAGTATAGCCCAGCAATTATTTTTCTCAAGTACCCATCCAGTTCCCTTTTGAAAGCAGTGTTTAGTCCATTTTTACTGATCTTGCAGGTAGCAAGCTCCATATCTTCACCACTGTCTGCATTTATAAAGAAGAATTCACATCTCCCAGTATCTTTTGCTCATCATGCTAAATCAATGTTATTGGAACAATTGCTGACTGGAAACAGCTTCTCTCTACTCACCTCATTTAAGCATATCATTACTCTATGTACCTCTATCCATTCTCTTCTAATATTGAACAGTACAGCACAGCACAGGAACTGGCCCTTCATCATTCAATACCCACCTAAACTTATCCCTTCTGCCAACCCAGTGTCCATATTCTTTCATTTCCTGCACGAGTCTTTCATCTGCCTCTTGAACACCTCTATCTTATTTGTCTCCATCACAACACATGGCAGCAGACACACACCATTCTCTGTATTTAAAAAGAAAACTTGCCTCATGCATCTCCTTTGAATTTACCATCTCTCACCTTAAATGAATGGTCTCTGGCTGCGTAATAAAGTAAGAGTTTATAGTATTACAGGCAAGGTACTTGCATGGATAGAAGATTGGCTGACTGTCTAGAGGCAAAGGGTGGGAATAAAGAGAGCCTTTTCTGGTTGGCTACCCCTGATGGTGGTGTGCCACTTCTGCTCTCTTTGTCTGCCAATGGTTGTACGAAGGAATTGATGGCTTTGTGGACAATGTGAAGATGACTGGAGGGGCGGGCAGTGTTGAGGAAGCAGGGAGTCTGCAGAAGGAGTTAGGCAGATTAGAGAATGAGCAAAGAAGTGGCAGATGGAATATAATGTAGGGAAGTGCATGGTCATGCAATTTGGCACAAGAAATAAAGGCTGTGACGGGTCCTGAATTACCCCTATGAACTGTGCTCGATTACCCCTGCGAACTGTGCTTTTAAAAGGAGAGAGAGAGAGAGAGTGTTCTTGAACACCAACATCTTGTTTTTAAGAGAGAGAGAGAGAGACGAAGACTGCTTTGAGATGGTGTTATGAACCACTAAGGTTCATATTTTCTGTGGACTGTCTCTTTAAGGCATGAGAAAGAACTGAGACTAACTTTTGGATTTCTGCTGAGTTCGGAGAGAGAGGGCACCAAGCAGCTCGTGGGTTGCCATGGTGACCGAGGGCGGCATTATTTGATGGACAATCGATGTTATGATTTCTCTGCAGCGTGTTTACTTTTTACGAGGACACTGGTTTCAGCTTCTGTATTCTTACAGACAGAGAAGGGAGGAACTGTTTGAGTGACAGTTGGTATTCAGCACGGGGAGATAAATAGAAGGTCAGATGATAGACCTGAGACGCATGATTTTGGACACTGAATGAGCTTTGTTGTGCCCACAGAAAAAATGGGTTTTGGAGGATCGATTAGGCGGATTGATCAGTGGCTCTTGTAGTGTGAAAAGGGCGTGACCGGTGGGGAGTCATTTTGCGTCCAACCCTCGCCTGGGTTGATAACTCCACCACAGAAGAACGGTCCCCTTTGTTGTGGTCATGGTCAGTGACTTATAAAGGAATTCAGAGGACAATGGGAAGATCGACGGCAACAGCTCACCTGAAGACTCAAATCTCTTCCTCTCTCTCTCTCCATCACTACTCAACTCAATACCACGAACTGAACTCAACTTTACTCATCATCGTAAGACTGTATCTATTTACCCTTAGACTTGAAGAAGCTTGGTTTTCATATATTTCCACACTTACTGATATACTTACTGATATATAATCATTGCTAATCTGTTCAATTTATCTGCATTTATATTACTGTATTGCGTAGTTACTAATAAATATTATTAATTAACAGCAATACCGGACTCCAAAGTGTTTTCCATCTCTGCTCGTTCTTTAACCCATCACGGGGTATGTGACAAGGCATAGACTATTTTCTAAATGGGGAGAAAATTCAAAAAAATCATAGGTGCAAGGGGACTTGGAAGTCCTCCCGCAAGACTTCCTAAAGGTTAACTTGCAGGTTGAGTCAGTGAGAAGGAAGGCAAATACAATGTTAGCATTCATTTCGAGGGACTGCTATACAAAAGCAAGGATCTAAAGCTTAGGCTTTAAAAGGCATTGTTCAGACCACACTTAGAATATTGTGAGCAGTTTTGGGCTCCTTATCAGAGGAAAGATGAGCTGGCATTGGAGACAGTCCAGTGTAGGTTCACAGGAATGATCCCAGGAATGAAAGGGTTAACATATGAGTAGAGTTTGATGGCTTTGGGCCTGTACTCACTGGAGTTTAGAAGAATGTTGGGGGATCACATTGAAACCTATTGAATATTGAAAGTTCTGGAGAAAGTAGATTTGGAGAGTTTGTTTCCTAGAGTGGGGGAGTCCAGGAACAGAGGACACAGCCTCAGGACTGAGAGATATCGATGTAGAACAAAGATGAGGAGGAATTTCTTCAGTCAGCGGACAGTGAATCTGTTGAATTAATTGCCACAGATAGCTGTGCAGGCCAAGTGACTGTGTGTATTTAAGGTGGAGGTTGATAGGTTCTTGATTAATCAGGGAGTCAAAGGTTACAGGTAGAAGGCAGGAGAATGGGGTTGCAAGGGATGATGGATCAGCCATGATGGAATTTCAGAGCAGGCTCGATGGGCCTAATTCTGCTCAAATGCCTTATGGTCTAATGATAAACTGGTTGCTGTAAATTACCCTGTTGTAGGTAACCAGTGGGAGATTCTGATGGAACCAGAGATTCACACAGCAGATTTTGTCTAAATGTCCTTTGGCCTGCTATGTTCGTAATAACTAAAATACATTCATTCCATTTACTAGCACTTCGTCTGTGGCTTAGCAAAATAAAGTGCTCATCTAACTGACAGGAATGTGAGAGAGAATATGTTACAGGAAAAGAGTGGTGGAATGGAATTGTTCAGACAACAAGCAAACACTTGATGGATGGACTGAATGGTCTACTGCAATGTAAGAGAATATAACAAATATATCTCATGAAACACTTTCTACCTTTGATTAGCTCACAACTAGATTGCTGGACACTTCTGATACGATTAATGGCTTCATGTATCAAATGCACACTTCGAAATTTTAAAACAGGTAGGAGTAACTGCAATCTAATAGACCCGAGTGGTCACCACCTGAAGCTGTATAGAAACTGATTCTGTTCTACCAATTCAGGTCACTTGTTTGTTCTGATTCTTTAAAAGCTCTTGAGTACAATATTGACATACTTCTGTAGGATTTCACAAAAAATGGTGTGAGGCATTTTATGTTTAAGAAAAACCATAACAATTTGCTTATTTTACTCCAAACACTGAACAAAAAGCACAGTAACAGATCTCCCCAACTCAATGTCGGTGGGTGTGAATTGTGTCCGCTTCCACCAATTACACAGCTTCCACCCTCCCACCCCCAAGAATTCACGAAAACTGGCATTGTGAGCCTGTCCAGAGATCGGACGCGCTGCCCAGCTCGGATCTGATGTTCCACAGGTGGAGGAACAGCAGGGGCCTCTGGCTTGTCCATGTGGTCATGGCATGATGCTATGGGCATGGTAGTGGAACCCTCTAATCTTGGAGGGCCGGTTTAAGGTGATCTACTGAAACACATTCAGGTTTACCCCTATTAATTATGATAAAAGTCTCTTCTCCCTGTTCCAAAATGTGGAATGGGCCACTGTAAGGGGGCCTCAGGGGTTGCTGGCGCATCGTGGCAGATGAAAACAAACGAGGTAGAATGTAGGTCAGCAGGAATCCAACAGTGCCGTACATCATGATGGGAGGTAGAAATACGTGGAAAAGAATTGAATTTAATTCAGTAAATTCAATTCCTGAGCAGGGTGGAATGCTGTTGAGAGGCTGACCAGGCGGTGTAATGTCAGGAATAAAATTACCTGGCACTTGTAATGGCTGCCTGTTTACCAATCCAGCCATGGACAACGGCAGGTCCTCTTTTGCAGAAGTTCTGAGCCCCAGCAGGATCCATGGGAGATGATCATGCCAACACTCATTTGCCAGGGAAGCCGTCAGAGCAGCCTTTAAGGAGCGGTGAAACCGCTCACATTGGCCGTTAGACTCTAGGTGATATGCTGTGTTGTGATGTAGCCTAACGCTGAAGTTCTGGGCCATCGCAGCCCAGAAGTCTGATATAAGTTGAGGACCAGGGTCAGAGGAAATATCAGATGGGGTGCCAAACCGAGGAACCCAGATGCTGATGAACACCCGAGCCACATCTGCGGCCATTGTCAGTGGCAGTGGGACGACCTCTGACCACCTGGTGGTACGGTCCACCATAGAATGGAGGTGCATGAAACCGCATGAGGGGGGAAGAAGGCCAACCAGGTCCATATTGACATGGTTAAACCATCGCTCACGGTCTTCAAAATGGTGCCTGGACATTTCTGCCTGCTGGCACTCCAGACAGACTGCAGTCTAAACATGCACATTCTTTCTGAGGCTGTGCCACACAAACTTTAGTGCAACCAGTTTCTGTGAGGCCTTCCAGCCCGGGTGCATGAGGCTATGAATGAAGTTAAAAAAGAGTCCACCTCCAGTTTGTGGGCTATGCAAGTCGAGGGCGACCAGTTGAAACATTGTGTAGGAGAGAAACCCCAGCTTCACTGAACTTAGTGTCAGCCAACAGCAGGCCTGTGACTGCTGTTTAATAAGACTGGACCTCTGTGTCAGTAGCTTGGTCAGTCGCCATGTTGGCATGATCAACCCCTATGTGTTTGGCCACAGCTGAATTACTTTTCCCCCTGTTATGTTGTATATCAGTTGTGACCAGGTGGCATTGCTGCCGTGCAGACCAAGGGTATGATCATTTGGCCATCACATGCACAAGGGGTTTGTGGTCAATGAACCCTGTGAAATGTCAACCCTCTAGAAGGAAACGAAAAAGGTGGTTAGCCAGATACTACAGAAAAGCTCATGGTCAAACATGCTGCATTTCCTTTTGGGGGGAACAGAGCTGCCGGCTGAAGAAGACAAGTGGGTACCACACGCCTCCAACCAACAGTTTGTGCTCAGCATATACAGCATAGACTGAAGTGTCAGTAGTAATGGCTATGGGTGTGCTTGGGAGTGGGTGTGCCAGTAGGGTCATGTTGGAAAGAGCTTGTTTGGTATCATCAAATGCCCTGGTCATGTCCCCTCACCAGTCAAGCACTTGATTAGAGCTATTGCCCTCAAGTGCACAGTACAGGGGGAGCACAAGTTCAGCAGCTCATGGGATGAAGCAGTGATAGAAATTCACCTTGCCTAAAAACTCCTGTAGTTTAGTTGTAGTGTGGGGTGGTGGGAAATCCATAATAGCAGCTGCTTTTGATGGGAAGAGTTTCTCACCTGCCGTGGTGGTGCGATGGCTAAGAAAGTCAATGGTTGACAAACCAAACTGGCATTTAGCAGAGTTAATAATAAACCCGTGTTGGCTAAAGCACTCGGAAATTATGCAGAGATGAGGTACTTGTTCAGATTTGGATACACTGGTGACGTACTGTTTGTCATCTAGTAAACAAAAAGAAAATTAAGTCTTTTAATATACAGTCTATCAACTGTTGGGAAGTCTGTGCTGCATTTTTCAGTCCAAACAGCATGTGCAGAAACTCAGAGGCCAAATGGGATTATCACAGTCACTTTGGGAATATCCTCTTCGCACTCAGGCAGCTGATGGTAGCCCCTAATTACACCAACTTGGAAAATACTGACTTTCTGTATAAAAGTGCCAAAAAGTCTTGGATGTGTGGGACCAGGTAACAATCCGGGGTGGTGACCTTGTTAAAGCATTGATAATCGCCACATGGGCAGCAATCACTATTGGACTTAGGGACCACATGGAGGAGTGAAACCTAGAGGCTATTCAACCAGAATACAATGCCAAGTCTTTCCAGTGTGGCAAACTCAGCCTTTGTGGTTGCCAGCTTTTCTGGGTTCAGTGCAGGCATGGACTGGCGGGCCAGTTTTGGAAATGTGGTGCTCGACCCCACATTTTGTGACTGTGATGGAGAATGTGGGTTTGGTGAGTCTGGGAATTTGCCCAGCAGACAAGGTTTCAAAGGTACATTTAATGTCAGAGAAATGTATACAATTTACATCCTGAAATGCTTTTTCTTTGCAACCATCCACGAAAACAGAGGAGTGCCCCAAAGAATGAACAACAGTTAAATGTCAGAACCCCATAGATTCCCCAGCTCCCCTCCCTCCCGTGCATAAGCAGCAGCGAGCAACAATCCCCCCTCCCCCCACCAGCAAAACAAAAGCATTGGCACCCGCCACCAAGCACTCAAGCGTGAGCAAGGCAACAGCAAAGACACAGACTTGCAGTACTCCGAAGACTACATGTTCACCCGATGTACATGTATTCGATGTACCACAGGCTCTCTCTCTCTCTCTCCCTAATAAGGGAGAAAGGGGTGTCTCCATTTCACAGCGAGAGGGGAGGCGTAACATACAACCTGCTGGTTTATGATGTTAAAAGTCCGTCACGTGGCTTTTTCCGAGCTCTGTGCCCAAAGATCTTGGGTCTCTGGGCACACAGCCTTAGATCTTCCATCTCCCACGACACACCGGTCTTCTGCTCAGACACCAACCTCCAATCCCCCCCTCTCCAGAGCCACGAAAAATGGTCCTCCGAAGGCAAGCAGAGATCTTAGGCCGAGTTCTGAACAATGGCCAGTTGTGAAACCCCGAAAGCGGGTTCCATTCCTGCGAAGAACCACAGTCAGCGTGTAACTTCAGGTCACAGTCTTCAACAGAACCCTGAAAGGGAAAATAGAGATATTAAAGATGGAAATAGAGCTGTTTCTGAAGATGCCAACAAAGGAGTCGCTGTTAGGTGCCATTAACCCTCCTAAGCTCCGCCTTCAAGTAAACTCACACACGGTAGTGCATGTTCTTGACCAAGTCGTTGTGGGGAGCTTTATGGGGGAGTAGGATAACAACACAAGATCCTTGACATCCACAAGTCGGCGGTTCTTAAGGTCCTTGGGCACACAGGAAATCTGCACCAAGCAGAGTTCTAGCCACTTTAGCCAGGACTACGTTGCATGTGTAACATCACTCATTGAAGCACAGTATCACCTGTCAGGTCCTGTAAGTCTGGATCCTGCTGCCATTGGTGGCCTCCAGCCAGGTGCTGCCACTCTTTGCCTTCTCATCAATGGGCAATGCTGGAGGCACACTCACTTGAGTGCCTGTGTCACACAGGAAGCATCACCCTGATAGGGTGTCCATATTGAACAGTTGATGTCTCTGGCAGCTGGAAAACAATGGTGCTCACAAGCCTCTGATGTCCCGAAGCGCTGGCACTGTTGAAGCTACAAGGAGGTCAGGACGTCCTGGTGTTTGTACCAGAGTGAGCGTGGTAAAAACACAGTCCTGGCAATGTCTGTTCCGCAGCCGTGGCCGTCCTTATGTTGGAGGCCTTACTGACGGGGCTTTGAATCAGGGAAAGGAGGAGGAATGATACACATCTGTCTGGCTGAGTGTAGGCTATCAGCCATTTTAGCAAGCGCCCTATAATCCTCCACGGGTGCATTAACGAGGGCCTTGCGAATTTGATCAGGCATTTTCTACATGAAGAGTTCTTTTTAAAGTAAAACAAGGATTGTGATTTTTTAGCAGAGTCAGCATTTGGTCCATTAGCTCAGAAGACCTAGCATCCCCAAGGCCGGGCAAGAAGAGCAACAGTTGGCGCACTCAGACTCTGATACTGCAAAATTCGGTGAAAGGTAAGTTTTCAGCGATCGGTATTTATCGTGTTCAGGTAGGTAGTCAAGTAGACTCACCACTCTTGATGCTATGGAACTGCTGAGCAATGTTACCACATAGTAAAAGTTGGTGTCCATCGTGGTGATTTCTCGCAGCACGAAATGGGCCTCGGCTTGTACGAACCTAGCAACGACATTTCCCACAACTCCGGCGGTTTCAAAGCAACTGCATTGGCTGACATGCTCAATAACCCTGGGATCATCCTAGAGCAGTAGGGTCACCAGTGTAGGTTTTCACAAGTAAAACGTCATGAGGCATTTTATGTTTAAGAAAAACCGTAATAACTCATTTATTGTACTCCAACACTGAACACAGCGTGGTAACAGAGCTTTATGTAATTACGTCATCACGTCAGACCAGCCTCTTAAAGTGAACCCCAATTCAACGTCAGTGGTTGTGAATTATGTACGTTTCGATTACCCTGCACTTCGAAGCACATTTTACAACTTTTATTTGATTATATTGAACTGAACGCAACATAAATTACTGTACATGTTTTCAACCTAGTCAAAGTACTACAATGTTTTCAAAAATACGTCTATTAGCTATTAAAGTTAAAAATTTGAATTATCTATAGCTGACCAATTCTGGAAGATATGTGTTGATTTCCCCCATCTTAAGAACTATAGTATTTATAATGTTTTGTGCTTAGCTGTGCATTGTAATGGTTCTGCTAATTATATTGTGGCTTCTAGAGCAAAATGGAAGTTGATTACTTCGCACAGAGTGGTTGACTTCTTGACCACTCTTCCCATAATCTCTTCACCATCTATTTGCCTTGAGTTAGAAGTGTGATGTTATACTCACCTCCCACTGTGCAGAACTGTGCAGAAAGGAGCAGTTAACTAGATTGTTTCAACCAACAGCAGTACTCTATATCGCAGACAATTCAGCACTCATTAAAACTATTTTAACGGCATTTCCAGTCTTAATAGCCACCGAGACTGTAGTAGTCCAAAGAGTCCACTTCTTCCATCTAAGGCCAAACAATGTTCAGCATTAAATGGAATGGAGCCAACAACTGGCTCTGAGTTTCCTGCCAGTGGAGAGCAGTCCTTCCCACGCAATCTGTGCATATTTTAAGAAGAGCTGCCAGCAACATTTTTCTCAGCAAAACCACCTCCAACTTAATGACAGCAAGGCCTTCCATTTATATATCCTAATCCCATCTGCAAAAAGTCTGGAAGAAACCTTAGCAGATGGCTAAACTACTTAACTTGCTGTCAATGATATTAAAATACTTCGAGTTGGATAAGACAATGTGGGACATTCAAAAATCATTGGACAGTTTAAAATACTTGAATCAAATTAACAACCAAACTCAAAGCTTAAACAAATACACATGTGTTACTTTCTTCAGTCTGTTGCATTCATTTCTTCCCATTGAAATCAGTGGAGGATCTACCTCCCCTCCAAGGTAAATTGGGAGGACCTGTTACAGGTTCTCTAGATGGAACAGCCAGCACAAAAGCCATGGAAATGCAGATATTTTATGCTTTGTCACTGGATTCCATGGGAGATTAGTGACAAAGTAGAATTGAGATGCCAGAGGCAAACAGTTATTATACATAGAGGTGGGGAAAATCCTAAATTGCCCAAATGAAGGGCGGGGGGGGCAGGTCAAATACTTGCAATCTCACATTGCCGACATACCTCAGGAATATCAGGGTCAACAGGTTTGTTTTCAATATATTAATAGTAAAAATTGTTCTCAGTTGGATCCCAATGAGCTTGAGAGTTCTTTGCACCAAACCCAAAGTAACAGTAAAACAATAAAGTAGCTCAGCTCCTGCCATTCATGCCATTTCTTGCTTTCCACTTCCCACAAAAAAAAACTGTGGAAGTAAACAGAATTTATGCACAAGTATTCCCCTCTTTTCTTTAATACAGTCCACATTTTTATACTGCATAGATACATATAGCAAATGCAAGTATGAATATGACTTACGGTACATCTTGATTTATTAAAATATTCAACAGTAACTGAGTTTTGGTTGAGTTGTCTTGCATGGTCATGCACTTTGATAGAAGGAATAAAGGTATAGACTATTTTCTAAATGGGGAGCAAATGCAGAAAACAGAAGTGCAAAGAAACTAGGGAGTCCTTATGCAAGATTCCCTAAAGATCAATTTGCACGCTGAGTCGGTGGTAAGGAAGAGAAAAGCAATGTTCATTTCAAGAGGACAAGAATAAAGAAGCAAGGATGTAATGTTTAAGCAACACACATAAAAATTGCTGGTGAACGCAGCAGGCCAGGCAGCATCTATAGGAAGAGGTACAGTCAACGTTTCGGGCCGAGACCCTTTGTCAGGACTAACTGAAAGAAGAGGTACTAAGAGATTTGAAAGTGTGAGGGGGAGGAGGAGATCCAAAATGATAGGAGAAGACAGGAGGTGGAGGGAAGAAGCCAAGAGCTGGAAAGTGGTCTTGGCCCAAAACATCGACTGTACCACTACCTATAGATGCTGCCTGGCCTGCTGCGTTCACCAGCAATTTTTATGTGTGTTGCTTGAAATTCCAGCATCTGCAGATTTCCTCGTGTTAAAGGATGTAATGTTGAAGCTTTATATGACATTGGTTAGACCGCACTTGGAGTATTGTGAGCAATTTTGAGATCCTTATCTAAAAAAGGATGTGCTTGCGTTGGAGTGGGTCAAAGGGGGATTTACAAGAATGATCCCAGGAATGAAAGGTTAATGTATGAAGAGTGTTTCATGGCTCAGGGTCTGTACTTGCTGGAGTTTAGAAAAATGAGGAGAGATATCATTGAAACCTATTGAATATTGGAAGGACTAGATAGAGCAGACATAGAGAGGATATTTCCTATGGTGGGAAGTCTCAGAGGACACAGCCTCAGAATAGAAGAATGTTCCTTTAGAACAGAGATGAGGAGGAATTCCTATAGCCAGAGGGTGGAGAATGTATGGAATTCATTGCCTCAGGCAGCTATGGAAGCCAAGTCATTGGATGTCTTTAAAGTGGCAGTTGATAAGTTCTTGATAAGTAAGGGCATCAAAGCTTACAAGGAGAAAGCAGGAGAATGGGGTTGAGTGTGAATGGTGGAGTGGATGTGATGGGCCGAATGGCCCAGTTCTGCTCCTATTTCATGGTCTTTTCATCTCTTTTGTATAGTGCCATTATTAGGAGCATAATTAACTTCAGTTTTCTTACAAATGCAGTGTTTAGATATGAAAAAAACTCTCCACTAGGAATCAAAAGCAAAACCAAGACAGTGAACCCTGTGAATGAAATTTGATGAAATTTCATTTTAGTGATGGGATGAAGATGGTGATGAAATTTGTGATGGGATGGAGATGGTGATGAAGTTTGTGATGGGATGAAGATGGCGTAGGGGAATGCACTGTAGAGCACAATAACAACCTCTTTCTTTTCACTGTTGATACTCCGCCAATGTGTGGCCTTCTGAGCACATGGATACGGCAGATCCACTGAAGTGATTCAAGGTTGAGAGGCAATTCTTAGAATGGTTGGTCCCTCTATTATCTGTTCATAACAAAAAAACAAAACAGAACTAAAAGGGAAATATTGTCAAGTATAACTCCAAAATATGGGATGGGCATGGGTAAGAACTGATCCCTGTGTGTGCTTGTGCGTGCTGTGCTCCCACTCACACACATGCATGAATATAATTCACCTTCTCAGTGCTGACAGCTACAGTTTTGCCATTCCACAAGTTGTATGATTCCTTCATTTCAAAGAATCATTCAGTCATGAAATGAGTCTATGAGTCAGCAATTAAAAGCTTGTCATCCTGTCTTTTTTAAGCCTCTCTGCTTTCTCATTTATTTTTCACTTGGCTTGAAAAATTGAAAACGCAGAAGCACGCAATAAACTAAAATGATTTTGCATATTCTGTTTGAATGAAACAAATCAAATCAAGCTTTCTGACCAAACTGAAAGTGTTTATATTATTTTTCCCATCAATGTTTGCTGAATCTCTGCCTTTTTTCTCATTTTCACGGCATAATGAATTATCTCCCCCATTCCTAGAAGCTGCAACACTAAATCGTGAAATAAGGAAAGAGATTTTTAACAGGCACAGCTTCATCACTTCTGGGATATCTTTTCATCAACTTGGGGCCAACACTGTTTCCGCAGGATAAAGGGTCCATATTGATTGATGACAGTTTCAATGATCAATGATCTAGGTCTAGGATGATAATTATACCTTCTCCAGATGAGGCTCCAGGCTCCAGACAGTGCTGCCTGCTTCCCAAAACACCTACTTTGCATTCCAATTTTATTGCATATATGAAGCATTGACACTTTTGGTGCTTTGAAGATTGTAGCATTCATAAGCAAATCATAGCTGATTTGATGTAGTTGCCAACTTTTCAAGGCAAGGTCAATATAAAAGCTAGGTGCTAAACGTGGCAAATGCTAATTCACTTGCCCAGTTTTGTGGTGGTGAGCAAAACAATTTATGTAGAAAATATGATTGGATTTCCTACTTCTACCAAGTTCTGTCAGACCTGATCATAAGGAACATTCTTATGTGCCTTCTTCAGTTTATTAATTTACTCTTTAATTCTTCATTTTATCCAACTTTTAGGATATTGCAGCGTTAATGCTTGCTTCTAATTATTGTACTGAAAATGCCCCTGAGGACTGAAACTGATTTAATGGAATCTTTGATCAAACTGATGAAGTAATTTGTTCCGCTACTTATGAGCTTAACAAAATCATTATCCATTAATGAAAAATTATTAAGTGGTTCTTCCAGAAATTATTCCAGTCTTTGAGGATTCCAATATTATAACATGTGCATAATTTTTGATTCCTGTACCTCAATATGTTCTGAGCACTAGGAAATAAATATTAAGTAATTCTGACCAATAGCCAGCTGAAGAACATGATCTTTAATTGATCATATAAAGAAAGATGTAAACATGACAGGTTCTGCATCCTGAACAACATGCAAAAATGATAAAGGAACTCAGCAGGCAGGCAGCATCTTTGGAGGAGCCCAAAACATCAGCTCCATAAATTCTCCCTGACATTCTGAGTTCCCCCAGTGTGTGTTGCAAATAGAAAAATAATCCATTTTTCTTTATGTTTATCATAAGTATTTCTTCTGACCAGCTATGCTTAAGAGTATTTAATATTTCCTTCTGCATATTGAACAAAAACAGCTATATCTGCCACCCAAATAGAAGTACAAGGTGCAACATTGAAGTACCATATTAAAATTAAACCATGGCTGGTGGTCTAATTTCATGCTTGGAATTTTTTGTTGTTTATCATTTTAATCTATCAGTAATCTAATTCCTATTTAGACATAAAATAATGCAGAAGTAAAGAAGAAACTAAATACTGGATATTAAAGTATTAACAGGTGAAATAGCAAATGACTAATCTTTACACACGTCCAGTTCTAATCCTTGAGTGAATATTTGAATGCGTATGTCAAGGGTTAGTCCTTTAGTACTTAATATACTTGGTTCAACATTAAGTATTTCTCATCTAAGGCCTATTTTCCAAAAGAAAACTCCCTCTTTTGTCAAACAAATGAATCTTCATGTCAACGGCAAAAGAGCATGTCCAATACAGTGCAGTGTATCTTTCAATGTCTCCGAGAGAGCCAGCCAACCTAATCTCCTGAACTCACTTTAAAAACTAATTTCCTGTGGAATTCATGCCTTTGGAAAGAGTGACTTTTCACTCCATCAGTCTGTAGGTCCAGAGTGTGAAAAGGAAATAAAACATTATGACAACTTGTTGCAAACCATTTCAGAAGAATGAAATGTATTGTTACCAATGTAACCTGGGCCAGATTAGCAAGCAGACAATTCGAGCCTCTACCTGGGGGCACCTCAGGAAGTCGGGGCTCTCTTGGCTCTGTCACCACATGTAGCTACTGGGTTACACAAGGTTAAGAGTCTTCCTGTTGTGTCACTGATGGTTGCTGATAAAGGTTGATTATTGCAAGTTCCAACAGTGCCAAGTTTCCCAAGTGTGGATAAAGTGACAGTATTGAATGGAGAAATGCTGAATGTGTTTAAGCACCGACTCCTACATGAAGTTTTCAAATTCCATATGGAATTTGATATGATCCTCAATCTTAGATATATGTTTTAAACAATAAAAATTACTAAACATATGGATTTGGAAATCTTTTTCAAGAGAATGTTCCCATGTGACATCTTTAAACAGCTAAGAAATAAATTATCCTCTTAGACAGTTATCAATTGTGTTCCATCCTCTGTTGTTTTATAACTTGATTTCAATTCTATTCTTATTGGAGTTGAGGTGCAACTCACAAAACAAAATTAGGACATGGAAGTTTTGACCCTTTCTCAGAAACAAGTATGTAAGTGTTAGAGGTGTATAAGATGATAAAAAGCATAGACAGGGTGGATGGCTAGTGTCTTTTTCCTAGAGTGGCAATAGCTAAAATGAGAGGGCATAATTTTAGGGTGATTGGAGGAAAGTTTGGGGGGGGTATCAGAGGTAGTTTTCTCTACACAGAGAGTGGTAAGTGCATAGAATGCACTGCCAGGGATGGTGGTAATGGTAGGTACATTTGGGATATTTAAGAGACTCTTAGAAAGGCGCATGGATGAAAGAAAGGCCGAGAGCTATGTGGGAGGGAAGAGTAGATGGATCTTACAGTAGATTAAACCCTCACTGCTTCCTGTAAGGAGTTTGTACATTCTCCCCATGACTGCATTGGTGTCCTCCGATGTTCTAGTTTCTTCCCACATTCCAAAGATGTATCAGTCAGCAGGTTAATTTATCGTCGTAAATTGTCCTGTGGATAAGCTAGGACTAAATCAGGGGATTGCTGGGTAGTGTGGCTCGAAGGGCTGGAAGGGCCAATTTCGCGCGACATCTCAATGAATAAATGAATAAGTATAAAGGTCAGCACAACATTATAGACCATTGGGCCTGTACTTTACAGTATTGTTCTATGTTCTAAGTCTATCTCATTGTATAACACGATATCCTATCATGTAAGCAGAAGTTTTGGGTCTGGGGATAATGGGGAAGGAGGTAATTATATGGAATTTGTAGAGAGGCATTTTAGTCTGGAAGATACTATGAGTTTAGATGCACGTATTTATGAAGACCAGCTGCACCGACGAATGCACATATTCAGTTGTGTGTGTGGATAATCTGCTCCTGACAGGAGGTTTAACAATTTGAAAGTTTAAATCAGTGCATTTGCAAAAAATGGTTAATGTAAACATAAACCAAATTTTCACAGAGCTGGCATGGTGGCTTCTTCCTGCAGCAGTCCAAGTCCCCTGACCTCACAAATACTCCAAGCTAGGTTGACTGTGAGGAGACAACTTGGCTGGTGATACCAGTGTGAGGCATGAAAGCAGCATAGCATGTTGTATGCTGTCAGGTCATGGAGCAAATAACTGGCAAGCAAAAAATGCATTTTGGGAGTTTGGACAAATCAAGATGAGTCACATTGTTCTCTGGGATGCCCAGGGTATTCCCAATAGCCAAATGAAGGGTCTTCGATCCAAAAAAATCATTCTGTTTCTCTTTCCAAGGTTGTTGCCCAATCTGCTGAATGTTTCCAGTATATTCTGTCATTATTTCAGACTGCCAACATCTGCAGTTTTCTGATTTGCAATCATGTATCATTGTGTCAACATCAGACCAATTCACTATCATGTCCATAGTTTATCGTGATGCAGACTCAACTACCAATTATACTTCCTGGCTTGGGTAAACCATTGAACTATCTCCTGACACGAACACTGGAATGAAGTACGGTGCCTCTGTTGTTGGCCTCCTTAGACACCTCTGACCTTGCAGTTTTCAAATGATGGGCTCTCACTTGATCCCAACGATACATCTGGTGTTTGCCCTGTGCTTGTCCATTATGTGGTGGTGAATAACGAGGTGCAAGGAGCTAGAGTCCGTACAATGACTCCGAACTATCATGAAAGTCTTTCAATCCCATGATGCAATTTGTAATCATACCTTACTGGAATATACTGAAAATTAACTGTTCGAGAAAAGTGAAAGATCTGTAGATATTCTTGCTATGGGCCACGGCCTGAGGAATAATGTGTTGGCAGTGTGGTTTTGAGCTTTAGTCATACCTGGTAAAATGGCACTATCAGGAAAGATGCTGAAGGTGTGCCATTTTATTACAACGTCAGTCACCAGCTACAGTCCAGCTTTCAGTCCGGATGAATGGTCTCAATGCAAAATGTTGACCATAAATTTCCCTCCAAAGTAACTGCCCGACCCACTGAGTTCATCCAGTAGTTTGCCTTTTGCTCCAGAATTCAGCACCCGCAACCTTTTGTGTCTCCTGCTCCTGTAGACTTTGCATTCTATTATTCTAATTTTAGTGTTAATATTTGAGTAACTCCCAAGTTATTTTCTGAAGATATCTATTGGTAGAAAAGATTCAATCCAGGGCTACAAAGACAATGAAATCTTGCCAGCCTGGATGGATAAATCAGCAACTTCATTTCTTAATTAATTGATAATTGGTTTATTATTACCACATATACCAATGTACCATGAAAAACTTTGGATTGCACGCCATCTGTACAGATCATTTCACTACAATACTACGGGCGGCGCAGCAGTGTAGTGGTTAGCACAACGCTTTACCGTAACCAGTGACCGGGTTCATTTCCTGCTACTGCCTGGAAGGAGTTGATACGTTCTCTCTGTGACCCATGTGGATTTCTCCGGATGCTTCAGTTTCCTCCCACAGTCCAAAGGCATACCAGTTGGCAGGTTAATTGTGCATTGTAAATTGTCTCGTGATTAGGCTAGGATTAGATTGGTGGATAGCTGGGCAGCGAGCCTCGAAAGGCTGAAAAGACCTGGTCTGCATTGTATCCCAATCAGTCAATCAATCAACTAATTAAAAAATAAATAAAATATAAGAGAAAAGCAGAATAACAGAGTGCAGAATATAATTTATGAATCTATCCCAAGCCTAGCTGGATTCCAAAGCCAGGCTACTCTTGCTAGAATTCTTTGTAAAAGTTCGTAAATTTTTATAAAACTTTGTAAAGCCTTAACTGTGTATCAGGGGTAAATACCTTTTTGCATATCCACCCATAACCCTGTTACAACCCCTCTAGCTCCCAGGCAAGTGCCTACCAACAGGAGGCAGGCAGCCAATCTGACAGATAGTCAGCCCATGAAAAAGAAAATGCAGGTTCACCTGCATCAAGATGGGCAACTGTCCAACACGTGATGGTTGTGGAGGGGAAGGAAAGCTGGCCTTGATTTTGAAGTGTTACAGCCAGAGCCCAAGCAATCTCATTAGTAAACCCAGGCTGCCATTCAGGGGATAGAAAAAAAACACAACAGATCCACATGGAAATTAGAATGCCAATACAGCAGATGCAAACAGAGAGCTGTTCCAAAACTAATCAACATAGTGGACAGATTCTAGAAATAAGAACCTGCTGATAAAAATAGACAGTTTCCTAAAACAGACGAACGACCTTTGATCCTCCAACTCTTGTCAATGACGTTGTGGATTTTATTCTTGGCTGGGAAATTTTTTAAACTGCAGCCTTCCCTTTCTGTAACCTAAATGCCACGTTTCGGTTTAATCGTGCCTGTGCTCCGCAGTCTCTTAGATAAATGTGCCGCTTGCAACTGGCAGCTTGATCATCAGACAATCCAGAGCCAAGTTTATCCCCACTAGTAACTGTTGCAAATTTACTATTAGAGCTGCTAAATGTGATTTCGCTGAGATGTAGCATCACTTGCTGACTTCCTGCACTTGCAGCTGACGCTCCTTCTGCATCACAGCTTCTTGTACATTATTTTAATCGCTTGGTTTTCTCCACTGCATTTCTATTTTGGTACTTGAATTCCCAATCACCCAAAGGACAAGCCAACATATTTTTATTCATGTTTCTGTTTAATTTAATGCCCTATAGACTTCCTTTTTGCTTCATTGACTTATCCCACCTAATGCACTCTTTGAAACCTCTGGTGCCATTATCATCCCTTCCTATCACTTTCAAAATGTTTGCATTCAAGCTTAATCCAGCATAGTACAACTGTCTGGTCTCTTACTTACCATATTACTCTTTTTTTCCATGGGAAGTGTTCTTTTATTCACTTTAACTATTAAAAATAAATTATTTCTGTTACCTTTTGGTAGATGCAAAATCAGTCTTATACGAATACTTATTTTGTTTCACAATTTATTGATATTTCATTACTTTTGCTTAAAATAAATGCAGAAATAAACATTTTAATGAAGTAAAGGTCTTCACCCTGTATGCAAGGGGCTTTGGGACTCAACTTGCTCGTCTGGAAGCACACTTTCAGGTGGATACACAAAAAACTGCAGATGCTGGAATCTGGAGCAACACTCAAAGCACTGCAGGAACTCAGTGGGTTAGGCAGCATTTATAAAGAGTCCAATCCAGCCGACTGCATTTGGTGTTCACAATGTCACCTCCTTATATTAGAAAAAATGAAATGTAGATTGAGAGGTTGTTTTATGAAGTACCTGCATTTAGTCCAGAGGAATAACCCTGACGTTCCTGTTGCCTGCTACTTTAATTCTCTGCCCCACTCTCAAACTGACCAACAGCATCTCACCTTCCATTCAGGAACATTGCAGCCTTCCAGACTCAAAGCCAATTTCTTCAACTTCAGTTAAGATGCTTTTTCTGTCTATTTCGGTACTGCCCACTTCTTCTCCAACTCTGATAGCCTGGCCTGAATTCAGTCTGACCTGCACAACTATTAACAATACATAATAACTCTCCAACTGCCCCACTATCTCATTTGACTGTTCCTTCCACAAAGAATCACCAAACTTAAACATTGGCTGCCTTTGCACAGACGTTGCCTAACTGGATAAATGTTTCCAGCATTCTGTATCTTACGTCTTGAATCTTTATGCGCTTCATGAAGTTGAAAGGAGGCTGGTCTAAACATGCACCTCACCAAAGCTGCTCACCTCCTCCAAACCTACATCTAGGCTATAGTTATTTATTTGCTTATCTAGCGATACGGCACAAAGTAGGTCCTTCCGGCCCTCCGAGTCACGCTGCCCCAGCAAACTGCGCCAAACCCGATTAACCCTAACCTAATCACAGGATCATTTACAATGACCAGTTAACCTACCCAGTACATCTTTGGACTGTAGGAGGAAACCAGAGGACCTAACATGCGTATTCCACATGGAGACTCCTTACAGAATGGCCCTGGAATTGAGCTCCAAACTGTGGAACGCCGAGCTGTAATAACGCCCACAGTCCTTTTGACCCTAGAAATTAGATTCAATCAAGTTATTTACTCTTTGTCGTTCATGTTTGACCTGATTAATTCTGATGGGACCTGAGAATTAATGCATTGTCTTTCTCAGGTCTTGCTATTCTAGCATGTTGTCACCTGGGTGCCAGTGCAATGTGACAGTTTCAGGCAGCAGGACAATTATATGTCTTTGACCGCGTTGTTCCTCTCAGGCCAATATGTTGCTTAACTACTTATAGTTACCAATTGACAAGAATTGTGAAACTCTTTCATCCAGGAATATCACAAGCTATCGAATAATCCTCTCATTAGGATCAAAAGAAATGCTGAAAACTGTCAACAAGTCACAGCATTGCTGGAAATGGAAACAGAGACAACTCTACCAAAACTCGGAAATAAAGAAAATAAGCTTGTTTTAAATTGCAGAATATGGGTGGGAAAATGGACAGGACAAATGGGATATCTCTGATGGCCGAGCCCGGTTGTTATGGTGGTGCATTGTTTACAATGCCGTTGATGAATGAGAAGAATTAAAGAGAACAAAAATAAAGGGATCCTTTGCTGTTTTTAATGCTGCTTCAGAAGACTGTTTCCTTCCTTTCAGATATAACAAAGATTACAAACTAACTACCTGTAGTTTCTAATTCTATTTCTTCTCCAGATGTTCTCCCCTACTTTAATTTTCCTCAAAACTCATCTCTCACTCCAGTCCCTCTCCCATTGTAGTTTTGCCATCCCTTCTGATCTTCTCAGCTCTGACCTCAAATAATTATGCACCCTATCTGCCCACCTTGAGGGTCCCTAATCCAGGAATGATGCTGTACCCTTGCTCCATTGTTTTCCGCTCCATGCCCATTTCTTTGGCCATGAGTCTCTATCCAAGGCTGTGGACCTTTTCTCCAATCTCCAACATTCAAAATCTTGGACCACTCCTTTTGGCCTCTTATCCTCTCCTATTAAGTGTAAAATGCAAACATTACATTGACCATCTTGAATTTTCCAGTCCCCTTCCACACTCTTTTCTGAATTTCCTTTCATTCCTAATATTGTCATTAAATCCACTGGCAGACAGGCTGTTGTTATAGTGGTTTCTTAAACTGACCTCTATATCACAAAGGTCAAAGATCACTTCCCAGAGACCTCCTCATGTTTTCTTCTGAACGACAATTTTGTTATACTAAGCTCTTGACCTCCTGCAGACAACCAACTATTTCATTCCTCATGAGAGCTTCTTTCCACAATCTCAAACTTTATGGTGTCCCAACTCCATACTATCCACTTTCTACCTCGTGCCCAAGATCTACATTTGGGACTCTATGGATAGACCCATTGCTTCAACCTGCTCTTACAAAACTGAACTTCTCTCTTTCTTCCTTGACTCTATCTAGTCCCAACTGGCTCATCTTCACCATGAACTTACAATATCCCTACATCTCCATCCTATATCAAGTATTTTCCACTTGATTCTTAAACAAAGGTCCAATGAGCTCCCCTCCACCAGCACACTCAGTAGCCTGGCTAACTTGGTCTTCGCATTGAACAATCTCTCTTTCAATAACAACTACCTTTCTTTCCCCCAGAACAGAGCTGTAGCTAAGGGAATTTGTTGGGCCTAAGACGCAGTATGTCTCTCCTACTTGCGGGAATGGTTCTTGCTTCATCCCCATACAGACACACTTCCTTAAATTTTTCTTTCCCCCAGTCTGACATTATTGGCGCTGCAACATACAAATGTCATGGTACGGTGGGTGTCACAGTAGGTTAGTGGTTAGCACAATGTGATTACAGCTCGGGGCGTCAGAGTTCAATGCCGGCATCCTCTGTAAGGAGTCTGTACATTCTCCCTGTGGAATGCTTGGGTTTTTTCCGGGTCCTCCAGATTCCTCCCACAGTCCAAAGATGTTCCATGTGGGTAGATTAACTGGTCACTGTAAATTGTCCCGCGACTAGGTCGGGGTCAAATCAGGGTTGTCAGGGGTTGTCAGTGGTGCAGCTCGAAGGGCCGGAAAGGCATACCCTGTGTGGTATCGCCAAATAAATAAATAAAAGATTGTTGTGTTTTACCTGTGCCCAGATTCACCTTCTGATGGTCCTTTTCTGATTCCTCCCTTCCCTTTGAGGATTTCTCTGAATTCACCTCAGGGGGATCTTATTGACAAACCCTCGTTACAACCCCACAGACAAGTATGACTGGAGAATATTCCATTACTCTGCTGAATTGTGCCAAGTAGACGGTGGAAAGGTCTGGGGAATCAGGAAGTCAATCACTTACTGCAGAGTAGCTCACCTTTGACCCGCTCTTGTAGCCACAGTATTTATGTGGCCGATTTAGCCGAGTTTCTGGTCAGTAATAACCCTGAGGATATTGACAGTGGGGTCTTGGCAATGGCAATGTTATTGAACGTCACGGGAAGATGGTTAGGGACTCAGTTCTCAGATGTATGGTCATTTCCTTGTATTTTTGTGGAATGAATGTTACTTGCCATTGATCAGTTAGACACCACCCAGGACAAGCCGCACCTAATTAATCATTTCAAAGTATCATTCCCCCTGCTGCCAATGAACAATGTTTACACTCTGTCCCATTCACAATATGAACTTAATTTACTTGCCTTGGCTAATCAGATATTAATCCCAAACATGGAAACTTTCCACTGAAAAGAACTCAGGCTACAGGAGCTTGGGAATGAGACCATCTGCCTGCTCCCCTCCCAAGTTGCTCATCATCCTTATCTGGAAATCTATCACTGGTCCTTCGTCATTCTTGGGTCTAAATCCTGGGCTTCAGTTACCAACAACATTGTGAGAGTACCGACACTGGAGGCACTGAGGAGGATTAAGGGCAATTGGGGAAGTGGAATACATGCTGACCTTGCCAGTGACATCCAGATCCAAAAACTAATTTAAAAAAAAGAATTCAGATTATTCCTGAATTTTGTCTGCATGCTGGCATAGAGACAGAGGGAGAGGGAGAGAGAGAAAAAGAAGGAAAAAAAACAACAGATGGCGTAGAGTGAGAGGAGGGGAGTGTGAAGATGGGGGATGGCTACTGGAGGGAGATAAGCAGGAACACAAATGCTGGATTCTGATAAGTAAAGAAGGTGAGAATGTGAACCATTTGGAGAGGAGGGAGAGGTGGACAACGGAACCAGTTGGGAGGTGGGGCTGAAAGGGGGAAATCCTGCGTGTGATGTTAATGGATGATAGAAGGGGAAAGGGGATAAAGATGGGGAAAGGGGAGTTAGAGGAGGGTGGAAATGGGAACAAAAATGGGAGGATTAGAGGAGAAGAGTGGAAGGGGGTGGAAGAGGGAAAAGAGAATAAAAGGTTGGGGGGGGATACCTTTAAAGTGTTGCTCCTGAAGTTTGCATCCGGCTTTATCCTGGCAGTAGAGAAGGCCGAGGATGGACAGTTCAGTGCGGGAATGGGGAGGGCTGTTGAAATCGTCAGCTACTGGGAGCTTGTGATAGGCATCACAGAACGTGCAGTGGTGTTCTGCAAAACTGTCATTGAGGCTGTGTTTGGTCTTGCCAATGTAGAGGAGGTCACATCAGCAGCATCAAATGCAGTAAAAAAGGTTGAAAGAGCTGCATGTGTTTAGGTCCCTGAATGGTCCTGAGGGAGGTGGTGTAGGGACAAGTGTTGCATCTACTGCAAGGGCAGGAGAAAGTGCCAGGGATTAAGGAGCAATGGTGTGGACAGGTGAGCGGGTAAGGTAGTCACAGAGACAGTGGTTCCTGTGGAAAGCAGAAAGGAATGGGGAGGAGAAGATGTGACCAGTGATGGGATCATATTGCAGCCAGTAAATAATGATGAAGGATGTTCAGACTCATCGGGTGCAGGTAAGGACTAGGGGAACCCTATCTCTGTTCTGACTGGGAGGAGGCAGAGCAGGAGCTGAAGTATAAGAAACAGAGGAGCCACGAGATCAGGCTCCATGAAGCACAACAGAAAGGAAGCCACTCTTCCTGACAAAGGAGGACATTTCAAATATCCTGGAACAGAAAACCTCATCTTGAAAGTAGATGGAGTGGAATCAGGGTAACTGAAAGAAAGGAATAGAATCTGGACAAAAGAAGATCTGAAGGATATTCTAAGTACCAGTGGGAGTCTGTGGGCTTATAGTGAATATCAGTGGATAGTTTGACTCCTGAGATGGAGACAGTAAGATCCAGAAAAGGAGGGAAGTTCAGAAATGGTCTATGTGAATCTGAGAGCAGGGTTGATGACAGTTTTCTAACCATGCTGCAACAGTTTGGTTGTAGTAGATAAGCTATTGGTTGATTATGTTAAGATACCAAGTTTGTAAATTTCTTGTTCAGCATTGAAAATGGCTCAGGAGATAGATGGATGTCAGTTGAATTAGGCTCTAAAGGTAAAGTGAAGAAGTCTTAAAACATAGAGTGTGGAACTGATGGAGGTAGAGACAAATGTGTTCCCAATATTTGATTGGAAGGTATTGGTAGTCATATAGAATTAATTATGAGACCCAAGCAACACACACAACATGCTGGAGGAACTCAGCAGACCAGGAGGCATCTATGGGAAGAGTACAGTCAATGTTTTGGGCTGAGACCCTTCATCAGGACTGGAAAAAAAGATGCGGAGTAAGAAAGCAGGGGGAGGGGAGGAAGAACCACAAGGTGAAGATAAAACCCGGAAGTTGGTGGGGGGTGCTGAAAGGGAGAAGTAAAGAGCTGGGAAGTCGATTGGTGAAAGAGATACAGGGCTGGAGAAGGGGGGAATTTGATGCAAGAGGATGGAAGGCCATGGAAGAAAGAAAAGGAGAGAAGCACCAGAGGGAGGTGACAGGCAGGTACAAGATAACGTGAGAGAGGGAAATGGGAATGGGGAATGGTGAAGGGGGTGCATTACTTGAAGTTCTAGAAATCGATGTATATGCCATCAGGCTGGGGGCTACCCAGACAAAATATAAGATGTTGCTCCTCCAACCTGAGTGTTGCTTCATCACGGCAGTAGAAGAGGCTATGGACTGACATGTTGGATTGGGACTGGGAAGGTGAATTAAAATGGGTGGTCACTGAGAGATCCTGCTTTTTCTGGCGGACAGAGCATAAGTGCTTGGAGAAGCAGACTTCCAATCTGCGTCAGGTCTCAACAATACACAGGAGGCCACACCGGGTGCAATGGATAGGGTAGATGACCTCAATAGACTCACAGGCGAAGTGTCACCTCAACTGGACGGACTGCTTGGGGCTCTGAATGGTAGTGAGGATGGAAGTGTAGGGACAGGAGTAGCACTGTTCCGCTTGCAAGGATAAGTGCCAGGAGGGAGAGCAGTGGGGAGGGAACAAACGGACAAGGGAGTCGTGTAGGGAGCGATCCCTGCAGAAAGCAGAAAGTGGTGGAGGGAAGGGAAAGATGTGCTTGGTGGTGGGATCCCGCTGGCGATGGCGGAATTTATGAAGAATTATGTGCTGGATGCTGAGGCTAATGGGGTTGTAGGTGAGGACAAGAGGAAGAGAAACTCTATCCCTGGTGGAATGGCAGGAGGATGGGGTGAGGGCAGCCTCCAACCTGATGGCATGAACATTGATTTCTAGAACTTCAGGTAATGCCCTCAACCCCCTTCATCATCTCCCATTCCCCTCTCTCACCTTATCTCCTTACCTGCCCATCGTCTCCCTCCAGAGGTCCTCCCCACTTTTCTTTCTTCCATGGCCTTCTGTCCTCTCTTATCATTCCCCCTTCTCCAGCCCTTTCACCAATCAACTTCACAGCTCCTTACATCACACCTCCCCACTTCTCCTGGTTTCACCTATCACCTTGTGGTTCTTCCTCACCACCCCCCCCCCCCACAAACTTTCTTACTCTGACCTCATCTTTTTTTCTCCATTCCTGATGAAGGGTCCCATCCCGAAATGTTGTCGGTACTCTATTCCATAGATGCTGCCTGGCCTGCCGAGGTCCTCTGGCATTTTGTGTGTGTTGCTCTGATTTCCAACATCGGCAGGTTTTCTCTCCTAACTGCCTGAAAATTTAGAGCCGGCTCAAGAGAAATTTTGAGAAGTAGGAATATACTGCACACGTGTTTTCAGATGCTGGCAAGAAGCACCATTTAAAATGAGCATATTTTAAAAGAATCTTAAAAGATAACAAACTACTTTATGCTACTAATTTCTATGTCCAATTTTCTATCCTCTCTACGATTTAATGTTGTGAGCGTCGCAATGAAAAGTATTTAACGGTTAGAAAAAATTCTTAGTGCTTCCATCATCTAAAAAAAAATTGAAATAAGTTTTAATTTTAACGGAAATATATTCACGTCTTTGTCTTTGAAGATTACCCGGGAAGTGACTGAATCCACTAAAATTCATGATATAATTGCCCTTAGTCCTATTCAAGTGCGTGATATATAATTGACTTCAGTCCTGATTTAATGCTTTTGATCAAAACAAGCCACCCTCTTTATCGAATGCTTTGACCTGCTGCCTCACTCTGTGAGATAGTTAATAAGACCATAAGACATTGGAGCATCGAGCATTCAGCCCATCGAGTCTCCTCCGCCATTTCAACATGGCTGATCTTGGATCCCATTCAACCCCATACACATGCCCTCTCACCTTATCCATTGATGCCCTGACCATAAAGCATAATGTATGCTGTATAAATGAAAATGCTTCCTATTTGTATTATTGCAATTCTGCAAAGGCTGAGAATTTTTGTATTGCTTTATGTTTTAAATTTTAGCCAGAAGACTTTGCATTGTTACACTCTCCTTTGGAGATCTTGCAATGAAACTGCTAGTATTCTAAGAAAATGCAAGCATTTTGTGTGACGATTATGTATGTACAATATATACAAGGATAGAATATTTACATACGAAATCTATGTAATAGTAACAATTACACTTGGGTGGATTGCTTCTGAGAATGATTCTTGATCACATGTTGCTCTTGAAAAAACATCATCAGGCTTTGTAATTGGTTTCTGTATGTGGTCTTTACACAGTAACTGTTCTTTTGCGATAGAATGTCCTTGCTTTCATGTTCATTGGTTTATTGCACTTAATGTTGATACAGTGGTTGGTTCTGAGTGCTGAATGGTACCGTTTAATCTTTTGAGCGAATTTTATTCCTCATCATGGAATGGCAATGTAGATTTATAAATGGACATTTCCCCTTTTGAACATGGCACATTGAAGATATTGTAGAAATATTAAATGCTGTATACTCAGACTTTCACGAGTGTGAATAGAAATTAGAAGGGCTTTTACTTCCTCAGATGAAGTTCGTATCAAATTTCACTTCATAATTTATAGAGTGAAGTCAGAAATAAAAGTTCCCGTGTTTGAATTATTATCATGTCGCAAATCAGCATAGCAACTTCTACTTTTAATATTCCCCAGCATTGCAAACATGTCTGTTAAAATTTAGTATTCTGATAAGTCCGAGAGCAGGGGTTCCCGACCTTTTTTTTATGCCATGGAGCAATGTCATTAAGCAAGGGGTTCTTCGGGCCCCACGTGGGGAACCCCTGCTCGAGAGGTAAGACTCAATGTCACCGAGGGGCAGCTAGTAGAGCTGCTGCCTCATTGCTCCACCTATCCCAGTTTAATCCTGACCTCCAGTACTGCACATTCCACCAATGTCTACCTTGGGTGTCCCAGTTCTCTCTCACATCCCAAAGATGTGCGGTCAATTAGTTGGTCTCTGAAATTTGGTCAATTAATTGGTCTCTGAAATGTTCTATAGAAAAAGTTTACAGGAAAAATTAGAGGAGGAATGAAATTACACTGTGAGCTCACAGAAACATGATGGACCACATGGGTTCCTTCTAAGGAAATATATAGTAACACTTATCAGTCCACTGGGGAACACATCTGTCTATATATCTATCCCGTTGATATTTTGAGATTTCATTGTGCACTTTCCCTCCTCCACTTTCCATAAATTTGTTCAAAATTCAAGACATCAAATCCCAAACCAGTGTTGTAAATGGCCCTCACCCCACCCTTGTGAACAATTGTATTGTATTTAACATCTAATTTAAAATGCAGCAACATCAAAATACAAAAATTGCTACTGAGCTGCATACTACAGTGAATGCCACAGGCCTTGTTAAAAGATACAGGTTTAAAGTTGGACAAGTAAGAAAAGAGAGATAAAAAGCTTTTGGTAGGGAATTCCAGAGATTTGGGCATTAACGGCTGAAGACACGTCTGCCAGTAGTGGAATAATTAAATGAATAACTTATGAAAAATTCAGATGATGATCAACAAAAGCCTCTGCTGCTCAGTTGTTAATATTTTAAGTGGCAGCAAAAATCTTCATGATGATGGGAAATAACAATGGATTGGAATACATGATTCTAAAATAATGACTTGTACAACATTCTGAATGGATCTGTTTTGGCAGCCCTTATTTTTATGTAGGAATCTGTTTGGTAATTGAGAAAAGCAAACATGCTAGACTAATTCTTTCAATTATCGCAGCTTTCAGTTTCCCCATGGCAGAGAAAATGCACGAGTCTCATAATGTGGAGGAGGCGAATGATAATATTTCAAACCTCACTCATGCTCTCTTTATTTTTATATATTTTAATTTTCTGGGTTTCTCAAAATGAGACTGGAGCCTTTTCTGCTTGCACCCACTGTGTATTTACACTGTATGTGAGAAGGAAAGTGATTGAGACTTGGCTTGTGCACGTTTTTCACTCATCTCCTTCAGGTGTATGCTTGGTCTCCGGCACTTGTTCTCTTGTTATGCTGCTCTCGTGCAATTCTCTTGTCTCAGCTTCCCTCATTAATCTCTTTATTATTTCAGCTTTCTCTGTCCCTCTATCTTCCTGGCTTGTACACTTTTGTTTTTAACTTTCTTTCCAACAGGGACACTTGCTCTTTTTTTTTTGCCTCTCATGGTTATGCGTTCATTCTCTCGGCCTCTTATAGGCACTCGCAGCCTGATAGTCTATCATGCACTTCTGCTCTCCCTCAGGGTCAAAATGGCTTGCTTCTGTTCAATTGTAGTGAGGAGGACTGGAGGATGCTCGTATGTGAATTGTTGCATATGTAGTTTCTTCCTTCCTGTCACTCTGCATGTGTGTTCCTCTTTCCACCTTTCCCCTCTTTTTCACAAAACCACACTGAAAGAGGGCACTCTGCCCCTTCTCGTTCACTCAGCCCATTATATTCATGTATAAATACAATTTAAAAAAACTTTATAGCATTCCTTTCCCATACCTCACATCCTTGTTGTCTTTATTCTGTTTCAAACTTGCACACATCCTTTGAACGCTGACTCCATTTCATGAACATATGCTCTCACTCTTTTCCATTTTTAGAGTAAGGGGCATGAATTTGCTGGAAGATAGCATCTTGTAGCATGCCCTGGTAGTCAGATTTCCAATTCATCAATCAGCCCAGACATCTTGTATGCTGTAAATAGTTGCAAGTGCTAGCTGATAATATACTGCAGATGGGATCTTGAGGAATGATGGGGTCAAATAGCAATCACCTTTACAAATACGTTTGAGGTATCAGGAAATAATCCGAGAAATGAAATTAGGGTGAAATAAAGTCACATTATCAACAGAAAGAGAAGTTTAAAATGCAAAAAATGTTCAAGACCAATTTACACCAGTGGGGGGAGAGTTTGTAATTTTAAATGTGTTTTGCTGAACTGCAGAGCTTTGCATGGCATTGCAGGAAGTAGGGCGGCTTGGTAGCCAGATGGTTTGCGCATCACTTTACAGTACAGGCGACCTGAGTTCAATTCCCACTGCTGCCTCCAAGGAGTTTGTACGTTCTCCCCATGACTGCATAGGTTTCCTCTGGGTGCTCTGGCTTCCTCCTACCGTCTAAAGACCTATAGGCTGGTAGATTAATTGGATATTGTAAATTACCCCATGATTAGGCTAGGATTAAACTGGGGAAATTGCTGGGCGGTATGGCTTGAAGAGTTGGAGGGGTCCATTCTGCATTATATCTCAATAAAAAAATCTCTCCGATAAGTTTCATTTTCTGCAAGAGTTTTATTTGCATTAATTAAGCTAATGGAAACAAACTTTTTGAACACAGGCTGAAGCCAAAGACAAGCTGTCACTGAAATGATATTAACAGCAGAGTTGTGCAAATCATCCAGCTGTCAGAGGTGCTTCAAGACTGGCATGGTGCATCACCCTTGCCATAAATTATTGGGGGGTTTAAGCACTTACTCATGCAGTAAACTTGGCATTATCTTGCTTGCCATATTTAGAGTAAAATATGCCAAGCATGGTTGCTGGGCATTCTCACTAGTTTTCCACAAATCCTTATTGGTCAATCTTGATTTCAAAGTTTTAGAGTTGGTACAAAGAGCTGTGCAGCATATCAATAATTAGTAATTAATCCATGCCATTCTCATGTCACCTTCCCTTATGTCAAGATGTGAATTAAAATATAACCATAACATATGTGGAACTATATTGTATGTATTTGTATTGAAATATATAGTTGCTGATTTTTTTTTAGCCTGAAAGCAAAGAAATAAATGTTATCATATTTTCAACTGTATCTCAACATTTGACTTATCAAGTATAGGTGATGTTGGATTGCATATCTATCATTAAATTGAATCTTTTCTTTCTTAGCATGGAGCTAATTTTGGGCAAAAAGAAATCCAAAAGCAACAAAGCTTGTGTTGCAGAACCATTCTTGTCCCATTAATAAAGTGCTGGAAAATGGAACCAATATAGAAGATCAGCTATGATCTCAAAGAATGGTGGTGCAAATGGCCAACATCTAACCCCAAATCATGTGTTCTTAAGAATCAGCATTTGAAGATCCACTGACTTTACCAGGTCAAATAGGGATAAACACACACGAAAATATTTACTGAGCTAGAGAAAAGAACTCAGAAGTAAATGACAGAAACATCTGTGTTAAGTGTTGCTGGAAACTCAAGGATAGCACATCACATTTGCTTAAGATAGGATTTGTGAGGCTGAGGTAGCCTTTGTGATATGGGCAGAGCAAATGCTAAACTGTATTGGAGAAAGTGTGCAGGAACATGGAAATAAATGTATGATTTATGACAGATTGAAAAAGAGACTTGTTTAACAGGTGGAACCTAGAAGGAGGATGCATGGTGTGACGTCCCTCTCTTTTGATGATTGTCGGTGATATCGTAGGATGGTTTCGTGGTTCTGTGTTTGTGGATTGGACTATTGTGTTTATGTACTGTGGACTTTTTCAGACTTATGGTTTTCATATTCTGTTTCTTTAATCATCTGCTCCTTTTCCGTTTTGTTGCATGATGGGAGGGTGTTTGGGGTTGATGTTCTGTTAGTTTTTTGTGGGGGGGAGAGGGTTGTTTTTGGGGGTTGATGATCAGGATGCCGTTCTTTTTTGTGCAGCGAGGTGGGTTTGATGTTTCTCTCTGAACAACTTACTTTCTTTCTTTGTTTCGTGGCTATCCGGAGAAGACAAATTTCAGCATTGTATATGGATACATGCTTGGATAATAAATTAATCTTTGACTGATGATGTCTCTTGTGAAAGAAAAATATGGAAGCTAGGAAGAGTGTCTGAGTGAGGAAGGATTAAGCATGTAGGAGGAGTTTCTCTGAAAAGCCATTAATTCCTACAATGATGAGAAGGAAAAACTTGATGAGGAATTGTACTTCAATTCTGACTTAAACTCCACAAATATGCTCAATAAATAATTGAATGGTAAACTCCATAATAGTAGTCAATAAAACATTACTAGAAATATCATGGGACTGAATAATGTGCTCTTGATATGCACTCTAATTTATGTAACAGAATTTTTATATCTGAGTGAATCTATGTGTATGTGTGCATGCTGTAAGTTTAATTTAAAATTTATGTTCACTTTTAAAACATAGTATCAATTATCTTTTAAGAAAACAATTTTTTTGATTCATTGTTTTACTTCCATATTTTATCTTCGTAAACAGTTTTAACTGTCAAATATTCTTTGCACTGTTAATAACTATAGCATTTTATGGGATAACTTCAACTCTATGGCTTCCAGCACCTGGTCCTTTATAAACATTATTAGCGGTGAAAATGGTGATACAGTTGAAGTAGAAGATAATGTCTGTGACTAATAGTACTAAACTGCTTATCATTTATGGGTAGTGCATTATTGAAACCTGAATATGAATGAATGAAACCTACATGGACATTAATGGTGATAATATTTCCACAATATTGTGCCAAGGAATTACAAGACAAAGGGCTTGGAAATGAAACTTTATTCAATCTTGCGTGTCACTACGGTTTTGTGCTTCTGCTCCAAGATTCATTGCCTCCAGTTGCAAGTTGGCTCATTTTCCCCTCGTTACTGATGGACACCATTATACAGCAAATATCTTTTTATTGATTCTCAATATTTGGGATCTGGGCATCATGGACAAAGCCATTATTGTTGCCCATCCCTTTGAGAAGATGATGGTGGGCGACTGTTTTTTAAGGATCGGCAAGTCCTGGAGTTGATTTTAGGGATCAAAGCCCGAAGGCCGATCCGAAGTCTGGACGTCAAGGCCCGATGGCCGGAACCCCGAGTCTGCAAGTTTCTGCGAGTCTTTTGGGAATGTCGAAGGCCCAGTGTCTGTGTCCAAGTCCGTTGGAGGCTGGAGGCTGAAGACAGCCTGTCCTGGGGTTGGAGGTCTTGACTCTGCGTGGGTTGGAGGGAGAAACTTGTTTTGCTGCTGTCGTTCTGCTGAACATTGTAAGCATGCTCTGTTGGCACCAGGATGTGTGCTGACACATGCAGCCTGCCCCCATCACATCACTAGGTTGCGTTGGTTGTTAATACAAAGAACATATTTCACTGTGTGTTTTGATGTGCATGCAATAAATAAATCTGAATCCTGTTGCGGTGCTACTGCTGAAGGTACCTCAGTGCTGTTGGAAAGAGAGTTCCAGGATATTGGCCCAGCAATAATAAAGGAACAGCGATTCAGGATGGTGTGTGACTTTAAAGGCAATATGCACATGATGGTGTCTTCATTGGTCTTCAGCCCTTGTCCTTCTTGATGTTAGAAGATTGGAGTTTGGGAAGTGTTGTCAAAGTAGCCTAGGTGAATAAGTGCAGTGCATTTTGCAAATGGGGTAGACACAAGCCAAGAGTGAAGAGAACGTACGCTTAAGATGATGAATGGGGTGCCCATCCTTCCAGAGCACTTTGTCCTAGATAATGCCAAACTTCTTGACTATTGCTGCGTCTGTACTCATCCATACACACATGACTTGTGCCAAACAGACGGCAGACAGGCTCAAGGGCACCAGCAAGTTATTCCACAGATTACCCTGACCCTGACTTGTTCTTGTGACCACACTATTCATGAGATTGTAGAGCTGGGCATATGATCAATCAAGACAAAAAAGATGTAGATGACCAGGGACTGAGAAATAGTAAGCAAGAAAAACCCCGCTACCACAGCCACGTCTCCTTCCTGGGAACGTGTCTCCGCCGCCATCTGTTATCGCAGTGATTCCAGCTCCGGTTCCAGGCTTCCCAGTTCGGGCCCAGCAAGAATCCCAGGTATCTCCGTTTCATTGACCACTGCTCCCACCGGATTCTCTGTGCCACGTTTGCTGCCATGCAAAGATACTTACGGGCCCTGTCCCTCTCTCTGCCACCACTCCAGGTCTCGCTCTCCACCGTCTGCCATGGACCTCTCCTACACTTCAATCTCTGCCAAGTTCATGCCTCCAACCGCCGTTTCTTCTCCTTCCTCGCGTCCAAGAAGGACCACAAGCTCGCCCGCCTGGAGCCCACGACGACGACCGGCTCCAGCCCGGACCCTGACCCCTCGGACCTTGACTTCTCAGGCCTTCGGCAGGCTGAAGACCCATCCACCTCTGACTCTGACCCAGACTGGAATCACAGCCTCCCGGACATGGGCACCAGCCCCCGGCGGGCCATGGACCCACTCGCCTCCGACTCCGACCTCAGCTCTGGGGCCCTGCAGGCTACAGGCTCCGCCACCCCCAGCTCCGGATCCAGCTCGGAGCCGAGGTCCCGACCGTCTCCGGACCGGGACCACTCCCACTGTCACTGGGTCCTACTGCCCGTCTTATTCTCCCACTACCCTCTTTCCTCCCCGCGACTCCCAACCTTCCCTCTACTCATCACCCCTCCATTCCTCTGATCCCTCATCCTCACCTAATCCTGCTCTCCCTGAACATCCCAACCCCCCTCTCCCTCCTGAGACCTCCCACTCTTCACCCTCCTCCTCCGACCCCAGCCCCAACCCTTGCTGTGTCTTCACCATCCCCCTGACCTTCCCTCCTCTGAGGCAGAACGTTCTGTCCTTAGCAAGGGCCTCACTTTTGTCCCCCTCCATCTACACCTCAGTGAGTTCCGTGCCCACCATGACCCTGAACTCTTCTTCTGTCGCCTACGTCTCCAAACCTACTTCTTTGGCAAGGATTCCCCTCCCCCTACTGATGACCCCTTCTCTTGTCTTCAACCCTCCTCCTCTTCCTGGACACCCTGCCCGGGCCTTCTACCTGCACTTGATCTTTTCATCACCAACTGTCGCCGAGTCATCAACCGTCTCAACTTCACCACTCCTCTCTCCTGTTCCAACCTCACCATCAAACCCGCTGACAAAGGTGGTGCCGTAGTAGTCTGGCGGACGGACCTCTACCTCACTGAGGCCAAACGGCAGCTCTCTGATACCTCCTCTTACTTACCCCTGGAACAGGACCCCACCAAAAAACATCAAACCATTGTCTCCCGCACCACCACTGCCCTTATCAACTCCAGAGACCTTCCATCCTCAGCCGCTAAACTCATTATTCCCACACCCCGCACCGCTTGGTTTTACTTCCTCCCCAAGATACACAAGCCTGACTGTCCCCGTAGACCCATAGTTTCTGCCTGTTCCTGTCCAACTGAACTTGTATCTGCCTACCTGGACTCCATTTTGTCACCCATAGTTCAGTCCCTCCCCACCTATATCTGGGATACATCCAATGCCCTCCACCTCTTCAATAACTTCCAGTTCCCTGGTCCCGACTGCTTCATTTTCACTATGGATGTCCAATCCTTATACACCTCCATTCCCCATCAAGGAAGCCTCAAAGCCCTCCGCTGCTTTCTGGATAATAGACCTCACCAGTTCCCCACCACCACTACCCTCCTCCGGTTGGTAGAACTGGTTCTCACACTAAATAACTTCTCTTTTGGCTCTTCCCACTTTCTTCAGACTAAGGGTGCAGCTATGGGAACTCACATGGGCCCCAGCTATGCCTGCCTCTTCGTTGGTTATGTGGAACAGTCTGTGCTCCAAACCTATTCTGGTACTGTTCCTCAACTTTTCCTTTGGTACATTCACGACTACATTGGTACTGCTTCCTGCACCCATGCTGAGCTTGTCAATTTCATCGACTTTACTTCAAACTTCCACCCAGCCCTCAAATTCACTTGGTCTATCTCAGACACTTGCCTCCCCTTTTTCAATGTCTCGGTCTCCATCTCTGGAGACAGACTGTCCACTGACATCTTCTACAAGCCCACTGACTCTCATAACTACCTCGACTATACCTCTTCCCACCCCGCCACATACAAAAATGCCATTCCCTATTCCCAGTTCCTCCGTCTCCGCCGCATCTGCTCCCAGGATGAAGCTTTCTGTTCCAGGACATCTCAAATGTCCTCTTTCTTTAAGGATTGTGGTTTCCCTTCTATCATCATCAATGATGCCCTCACCCACATCTCCTCCATTTCCCGCACTTCGACCCTCACCCCATCCTCCCGCCATCACAACAGGGACAGAGTTCCCCTTGTCCTCACCTACCACCCCACCAGCCTCCGGATCCAGCACATTATCCTCCGCAACTTCCACCACCTTCAACAGGACCCCACCACTAAGCACATCTTTCCCTCTCCACCCCTCTCCGCTTTCCGCAGGGATCGTTCCCTCAGCAACTCCCTTATCCACACGTCCCTCCCCACGGATCTCCCACCTGGCACTTATCCCTGTAAGCGCAAGTGCTACACCTGTCCCTACACCTCCTCTCTTGCCACCATTCAGGGCCCCAAACAGTCCTCCCAGGTGAGGCAACACTTCACTTGTGAGTCTGTTGGGGTCATGTATTGTATCCGGTGCTCCCGGTGCAGCCTCCTCTACACAGGTGAAACCAGATGCAGATTGGGGGACCGCTTCGTCGAGCACCTCTGCTCCGTCTGCCACAACAGACAGGATCTCCCGGTAGCCACCCACTTCAACTCTGCTTCCCACTCCCACTCAGATATGTCCATACATGGCCTCCTCTACTGCTATGATGAGACTAAACTCAGGTTGGAGGAGCAACACCTCGTACACCGTCTAGGTAGTCTCCAGCCCCTTGGTGTGAACATAGAATTCTCCAACTTCTGGTAATTCCCTCCCCCTCCCTTCCCCCATCCCTATGTCACTCTGCCCCCTCCCCCAGCTGCCTATCACCTTCCTCATGGTTCCGCCTCCTTCTACTACTCATTGTGTTGTCCCCTATTCTTTCTTCACCTTTCCTGCCTATCACCTCCCTGCCTCCCCTCCCCCACCCCTTTATCTTTCCCTTACTGGTTTTTCACCTGGAACTTACCAGCCTTCTCCTTCCCATCCTCCCCCCACCTTCTTTATAGGGCCTCTGCCCCTTTCCCCTACAGTCCTGACGAAGGGTTCCGGCCCGAAACGTCGACCGATCTTTTCCACGGATGCTGCCAGACCTGCTGAGTTCCTCCAGCGTGTTGTGAGTGTTGAATAGTAAGCAAGTGTAGGTGGTTTTACCCTCTGGTTGAAGATCATTGTTTGAAATATCTGTGGCACAAATGTTACTTATAGCTGATACGTGAATGTTGGCTAGGTTTTATGCATGCATGTAAGGGCTGCTACATGAGCAGCTGCGAATTAAATGTGCTGAAATCCAGTGAGTTGAAACTATCCTATTAAATGACACAGTTATTAATAAAAGACTATTTGACATTGCTAAAAACGTTTCCAAAATTAAAATATGCAAGTCACCCAATGAATAAAGAAAAAAGTCTTCTTAACAAATTAATTGATACCTATTTTCAGAGTGAACATAAATTGCCAATGAAATTGAACACTGTGCAATACTCATCCAACACCCCCAGCACTGATCTTGGGATAGTAGGAAAGTCACGACTGAAGTAAGTGAAGATTGTTGGGAATTGCTCCCAGGAATTTCTACAGTGATGTCCTGAGACTGGAATAACAGCCATTATGTTTTTTTAGCAGCACGAGACCACTGATACCCACTGACTTGTCTTACCAGGACACCTTGTAGTCACGGTCACTCCCAAAGCTATATTCATGTACTCTCAGCTCATCCCTTTGATTAAGCTCTTTGGTCCATGAGGTCTGGAATCATGTGGTTCTGGGCATCCGAGACCGGGCAACTATGACCAGGTTATTGCAGAATAAGTGTCCCTTCATGATATGTTGACATGGTCTTTGGTCATTCTGCTCATAACTAAGAATAGGCTAATTGGGACTTGATTGAAACAGAGAACTTATTCTGATATCAGTGGAGTTCCATACTCCCGAAATATACAATGCCCTCTTCACCTTCGCCATTTGCACCTGCACCCCCACACAGATTCATTCTGCTGAGCCTTACTCACACACTCCATTCTATTTACTGCCATTTCACACCACCCCACACTCACCCATTGAAAGCAGAACAGCGTTAATACTTAGAGTCGATGACTTTTCAGACTTGGTCCAAAGAACGCATTTCAGAGTCTCTGGCTTCAGGTCAACCTGCTCCACTTACCTGCACTGTCCCATAATCTCGTTCTCACTCAGTTACTCTTTTATTTCACCCCAGCGAGTGACCATCCTCACCCCACTCCGACACCAACTCGCCTTTCCCACACTCACCGTCTTCCCGGGGGAAAGCTTCCTGTTGTGGGAAGCAGTCAGATGTTTCTGAGTCGCTGACGTCGCTCACCTCTCTCGCACACTCACACATTCTCTCTCAGTGTCAGTGAGTCCCCACTTCCTAGTTTGTACAGTGTGTGCGAAGCGGAGGCTCGGGGAGCAGCGTTAACCGCGGAGACGGCACCTTCGGCGCAGCGCGCAGGCCAAACGCACACCGGCACCCAGACAGCAGACACACCGGGCAGGCAGGAGGTGGGGGGACGCCGCACCGAGATGCCGTAGCCATGGACTGCAGACTGAAGTGAGTGAGGAGATGGGACTTGGGGCGGGGGTGAGGAGGAAGCTGGGAGGTTCCTGCAGAAGGAGCCGCATTTGGTTTTGAGTGTCGGGCTCCCGAAACCGATCTGGGACGATTTGCTTGTGTTGTAAAGGCAGCGGGGTTTTGTTTGCCATCCCGGTGAAGTCTGCAGGCTTCGGGCCTGCACTCTTTGCCAAATAAGACTGACAACACTAAGAAGCTGAAGCTCTCACGTTGAACCAGGATGTGCCCAAGGCATCTGCGCTTTCTAGTTTTTTTTAAAAGTCTCCACCAGGTTATGTATCATGTTTTGTGTTTGAAAACTACGAGCGTCAGTTTGAGAATAACAATAGGAGCAAGGGGATAAGGAGACCTTTCTGTTCGGGTACGTTCGGTAGTCGGGTTGGTTACAAGTAAATAAATCCAATGAATATTGTCAACAGTTTGTGTGCTAATAGGATAATTAATTAAATGAAATGCCATATTAGGATGGAAAGAATTGTATAATGAAGCTAAAATTGTATTAAGAAATCCAGATCTCTGTCTAGCAAGAGCAATCAGCTAACTCTAGTTTTGTCACACTGTGGGACTAAGATGTGATGGAATTGGATATTTTCCTGTAGCATTTCAGTGATGTTCCAGCGGGACAGTACACTTGAAAGTAAGCAAGTAGTGTACTCCAGTTGTCATCCTATAGATGACACCTGTATGGCACCTCCCTAAACTGTTATGGGGAGTGAAACCTGTTGTGCAGTGGTGGAACTCTGTGCTGAGAGCACGGGAGGGGATCACTAGTTATTACGTTGGGGAGATAAATAAAAATTCAGCTATCCTTCTGTTGTGTGATCTTAAAATACTGCGGATTTTGAGGTAGTTCTGAAATAAAATTAAGTGTTATCTCTTTGTGGTTTGCACCAGTAGAACGTTGCTTGCTGCCTGCTTCCTCATGCAATGAGGCATATTCATTTGTGACTTTTTAGAAACAAGACTTCAAACCCAGGCCCTCTCAACAGTCAAAAAAAGGAAAGATCAGGTGATAGCCATTTCAGATTGCCACTATTTATGTCTTAAGATTTAAAATATTAGGGGAACACCAGTGATGGTCCACCCTTCTACGGGGCACTATACAGACCAAAGTCTTGGTCTAATGGCAATGGGACCAAGATACGATCAGGGACGTGGCTCCACTGCACAGACTGAGAGAGTGCTTACTTGTGTACACATGCATGTCTACCCTATTTTTCTTGATATCTCAGCACAAATTTGTATTATCCTGATCCGTCCTTCTTTACGTATTCTTTCCCTTAATGCCATTTTCAGCCTTGGTTAGACTCCACAATTGCTTGTCCTTCCCTCTTTCCTCACATTTTTGAATGTTTGCCTTCCTCCTTGATCTCCTCTGCTCTCACCAACCCTGGTCTCACCATTGAGACTTGTTGGAATTTAAGAAGGCTTTTGACAAGGTGCCATGCAGGGGAGGGGGCGGGGGAACGTCTACTCAGACCATAAGAGGCCTGCGTCAGGCATTTTCATGCCTTACAAGGTGCAGATTGTAAGTCTGTGTGGGGCGCCACTCCTCGCACAGACTAGAGTAATGTGTGATTAAGTGCCTTGCTCAAGGACACAAACACACTGCCACAGCTGAGGCTCGAACTAGTGACCTTCAAATCACTAGACAAACGCCTTAACCACTTGCCCAACGTGCCGTTCAGAAGTCTGCTAAACAAGATCTCTGTGGTGTCACAGGAAAATTACTAGCATAGATAGAAGATTGGTTGACTGGCAGAAGGCAAGGAGTGGGAATAAAGGGGATTTTTCCTGGTTGGCTACCAGTGACTAGAGGTGTCCTGCAGGGGTTAGTGTTGGGTTTGCTAATTTTCACATTATATTTTATTGATCTGGATGACAGAATCACTGGCTTCGTATCACCTTTGCAGATGATACAAAGATAGGTGGAGGAGTAGGTAGTGTTGAGGAAGCAGTATGTTTGCTGGAGCACATGGACATGTTGGAAGAATGTGCAAAGAAGTTGCAACTGGAATTCTGTATGGTCATGCACTCTGGTAGAAGAAATAAAAGAATAGATTATTTTCTAATTCGGAAGAGAATTCAGAAATCAGAGGTGCAATGGGACTTGGGAGTCCTCGTGCAGAATTTCCTAAAGGTAAATTCTGTATAGCATTCATTTCGAACAGACTAGAATTTAAAAGTAAGGATGTAATGCTGAGGCTTTATATGACAATGGTCAGACCACAGTTTTGTGAGCAGGCTTGGGCCCTATAACTAAGGATATGATAGTGTTGGAGAGGGTTTAGAGAAAGTTTACAAGAATTATTTTGGAGATGAAAGGTTAATGTATGAAAAGCATTTCATGTCTCTGGCTCTGTACTCACTGGAGTTGAGAAGAGTTTAGAAGGATTGGTGGGTGGGAGGGGAAAGTCCCTCATTAAAGCTACCGAATAGTACAAGGTCTGAATAGGGTGGATATTGACAGAATGTTTCCAGTAGTGGGAGACTCCAGGCCAGACAGCACAAACTCAGAATAGAAGAGCAAGGACCTTTTAATAGGGAGCAAGAAACTTTGCTGTAGTGGGTACTTGTGTAAGGACGTTTGATTCAGTAGGCTCTCATCGTGTCACACGATTTTGACTGCAGAAACTGGTGCAAGCAGCATAAAAGTTAGCAATTATCTTTCAACATAAAACAGTGTCCAGGTGCATGTGACACACACACTAGATTTGATTCAATTTGGATTTTGCTGGCCGGGTATGGGACAGATGACAAGTCTGCAAGGATGTGATGAATAGTGTTCTCCAGGGATCTCAGTTGAATGTTTGTCATAGGTTTGGATGAAGGCGTTAAGAGAATTTTATTAGAGATTGCAGAGGCATTGTAAGTAATGCAGTTGGAAGCAGGAAGTTAAAAAGGGAGATTGACAGATTGAGTGAGCGAGTAAAGTGACAAAGTAGCCTACAGTGTGGGTGAGTTTAGACTTATCAGGCAGACAAATTGCAGTATTTTTGAACAGTGAAATACTTATTCTATTATTATGATTATTATTATAAAATACTCTTCTATTATTATTCAATTACTATTATTATTATTATAAAAATACTTTTCTACAAGCCCACTGACTCTCATAACTACCTCGACTATACCTCTTCCCACCCTGCCACATGCAAAAATGCCATTCCCTGTTCCCAGTTCCTCCGTCTCCGCCGCATCTGCTCCCAGGATGAGGCTTTCCGTTCCAGGACATCTCAAATGTCCTCTTTCTTTAAGGATCGTGGTTTCCCTTCTATCGTCATCAACGATGCCCTCACCCGCATCTCCTCCATTTCCCGCACTTCGGCCCTCACCCCATCCTCCCACAACCACAACAGGGACAGAGTTCCCTTTGTCCTTACCTACCATCCTCCCAGTCTCTGGATCCAGCACATTATCCTCCGCAACTTCCGCCACCTTCAACAGGACCCCACCACTAAGCACATCTTTCCCTCTCCACCCCACTCTGCTTTCCGCAGGGATCGGTCCCTCCGCGACTCCCCTATCTGCACGTCCATCCCCACTGATCTCCCACCCAGCACTTATCCCTGTAAGCGTAAGTGCTACACCTGTCCCTACACCTCATCTCTTGCATCCACTCAGGGCCCCAAACGGTCCTTCCAGGTGATCATGGACACTTCACTTCTGAGTCTGTTGGGGTCATCTATTGCATCCGGTGCTCCCGGTGCGGCCTCCTCTACATTGGTGAAACCCGACGCAGATTGGGGGACCGCTTCGTCGAGCACCTCCGCTCCATCTGCCACAACAGACAGGATCTCCCGGTAGCCACCCACTTCAACACTGCTTCCCATTCCCATTCAGATATGTCCATACATGGCCTCCTCTACTGCCATAATGAGGCTAAACTCAGGTTGCAGGAGCAACACCTCATATACCGTCTAGGTAGTCTCCAGCCCCTTGGTGTGAACATAGAATTCTCCAACTTCCGGTAACTCCCTCCCCCTCCCTTCCTCTATCCCTATTTCACTCCAACCCCTCCCCCAGCTCCCTCATGGTTCCGCCTCCTCCTTCTACTACCCAGTGTTTTCAGGGCTATCACGTCAATGCTTCCCCTCCCCTACCCCTTTGTCTTTCAAATTACTGGTCTTTCAACTGAAGCTACAAGCATTCTTCAAATCCTTCCCTATCTTTCATTCTTCAGTCCTGATGAAGGGTTCCGGCCTGAAACGTCGACTCATTGTTTCTAACTGATGCTGCCCGACCTGCTGAGTTCATCCAGCGTACTGAAGGTGTTGCTTTGGTCGCAGCATCTGCGGATTATTTTGTGTTTACAGTGAAATACTTATTCGTTCATTATGTGCCATGTCCTATGACGTGGGTGATCATGGTCTTTCCATGATCATGTATGTTCTTAGCAAATTTTTTCCACAGAAGTGGTTTGTCATTGCCGCTTTCTGGGCAGTGGCTTTACAAGACGGGTAAAGAGTATCAATACTCTCCAGGGATCACTGGTTGCAGAAACAGGTCTTGCGATGTGCACCAGCTGCTCGTACGACCATCCACCACCTGCTCCCATGGTTTCACGTGATCCTGGTCAGGGGTGGGGCTGTGTAAGTAGCTGTTGCACTTTGTCCAAGGGTGACCTGCAGGCTAGCCAAGGGAAGGAGTGCCTTACCCCTCCTTTAGTAGAGACTTATCGCCACCCTGCCACCCGGAGTAAAAGATTAGTAATATAAAAAGAATTGGCAGATTTTGATGTCTGTGTACAAAAGTATAGTTATAAACTGTGATCCAAAATTCTGAACTCAAGAGATTCTGCAGAGGCCTGAAATGTGGAGTAAAACGCACAAAATGCTGGAAGAACTCAGCGGGTCAGACAACATCTGTGGTGAGGAATAAATAGTTTTGTGCCAAGACCCTTCATCAGGAGTCTTAAAAATTCTAGCAGGATGTAGGCAGGGATTAGAATGGGAAGAAATACAAATTGCACCAAGTCCCATCTGGAGAACTGAACGCTTGTGGAAACATTGTTTAAAGAATGATATTTTTGCCTTAGATATGGTGATGGAGCAGTGCAGATGCACAAGAATAACAGCAGATTTAAAGGTTATAGTGAGGACAGATTGTATTAATTAGTTTGACCTTCTTTTGAGTTTAGAAGATTGAGAGAGATTCAGTTGAGTGCTTAAGATAATAACAACAGAGTAGATAAAAAGTCCAGAATAAAAAAGGACAATCTCCAAAGTTAAATCCAAGTTTTTAAACAGCCAAAGGAGGAATGATTTCTTCACAAAGATAATAAAATTGTCAACTATTCAGACAAGTGATGCTGTTTCCAACTTCCGTACCATTAACCAAGGGGCCCATAGACCCCAGGTTGGAAGCCTCGGGTTTAGGTGGAGGTAGATGGATTTTGTTTAATGGGAGGGTATGGAGAAATAGAACTGACTTGGATAAATGGAGTTGAAATATGGATAATCCAAAACTTAATGGAATGCCAAGTTAGGTTTCTGGTCAATTAACTTATTCCTTATATGCCTCTTTATTTGAACATAACACATACACTGCTTTTGCATGTCAGTAATGTGGTGCATTTTCCACAGTAAGTGACGATACACATACCTGGTTCACCAGACTGATTCCTGGGATAGTAGGCTTGTATTCTGCGCTGAGGTGAGGCTGACTGAGCCTAGGTACTCCAATGTTTAGAACATTAAGTGATAATCTCAGTGATTTATGTGGAGCTTGCTAAGACAGGTGCAGACATGATGCTTGTCTTGTCTGGAGCAAAGGTCACACACAGTTTCACAATATGGGGTCATCTGCCCAGGATCGAGATACAGACAAATTTCATCACTGTGACTAGTGAATTTTTGGAATTACTACTCAATCAAGATCATTCTGGAGGTCCAATTGCATATTCAGGACTGTGGTTGAATGACACTTTAACGTTAAGAGATTAAAGGGATAATAGGTTAGTGCAGGAGAGAGATGCTGAGTTAAAATGATCCAATTGAATGGTAGAACAACCAGGAGGAGATGATTGACCTATATCTTATTTCTTCTGATTCTTGTGTTCTGATGAGGAACCCTGCCTGTAGGAACTGTACCTGCCCATGGTACTGTTGGCTGGAGTGACCACATTATGGTTCTTGAGGTGCCAAAGGGCACTTGGTTCAATGAGGATTGGAGAGAAGCATGTCAGATGTAGGCCCAACATGCACCAAGCGCTGGAGGAACTCAGCAAGTCAGGCAGCATCTATGGAGAGGTAATTCGGCTGGGTGCTTAAGATGATAACAACCGAGTAGATAAGATCCAGCCTTCGACAGCGGGTATGCCAATCACCAGAGGCAGTCTGCTGCTGATACACCTAAGTGATCCCATAGCCAACAGATCGGATCTGCAGAATCTTGGCACAGCTGTTTATAAATGGTGATGGCTAATAATGTATTTAAAGGCATTTCCTGTTCTTAACATTCTGCATGTAAACACAAGAGATAAGGTTGCAATAATCTTTAGCCAGAAGTGTTAACTGAATTAGTTCTGGCCAGTTACTTTCTCACCAATTTAATCTGAAGTGTCATCTAGGTGATGGGTGGCCATTGGGTCATACAGCAGAGAAAAGGGCATTTGGCTCACCAAGTCCATAACCATCAAACATCTATTTACACTCATCCCAGTCCAATCCTATTACAGGTGATCCCCATTTTATGAACACCTTGTTGATGTACAGCCTTTATATATGAACGAGTCCAGCAGGATGGATTTGCAAGCTGCTGTGGGAGCTCTGTTCCTCACTGTTTGGGTCACAAACAGTTGATGGGAATGGAACCCTGTGGTAACCTGGGAGGACACATTTATTCTCCCTACTTTACCTTAAGGGATCAGTGACTGTTCCATTAGGCAATACTTGCTTTCTCAATGTGTGGAATACTCGTGTTCTGTTTGGAGTTTACCCTTACTGCAGCCTCTGTACAAGTATGCAGCAAAAAGCTGAATTCCAATTATGAAGTGAGCATGACCCTTTAGATCATGGCAACGTTTGACTGTGTGATATCAAGGAGCTATGGAATATTTTGATTTGCAGTTGAAAATCTGATGACAAGTCTGCAGCAGGCTATAGCTCCATGGCTAACTCACAGGCTTGGGCTGATGTGGGAACTAATCATTATGCCACAGCCTATCAGGCCGTGTTCATTATTAGTAATAGTTTTAAGATCCAATCCAATAGGAGAGAATATAGCCACCTCCCCTGACATTGAATAGTATTAACATCATTATCAGGGACATCATGGGGGCTTTATCAAAAGCCTAACTGTTCTAATGACATAGATAGTGTGGCTACAAGAGCAGTCCAGAGGCTGAGTAAAGTTTTGTGATAGACATGCCTCTGAGATTCTGAAGTCTTTCTACAAGGCATTTTGCAGGACATTATGAAATACTTCTCTACTTCCGCTGTTGCTTCAATAATGCAGCTCTGATAACGTGGACACCATCTAAGTCAAATAGCCTTTTGGAATCAATAATATTAAAGAGGATGCCAAATGTTTCTTCAGATACGTAAAGTGTAAAAGAAGGTGAGAGTGGATATCGGACCACTGGAAAACAATACTGGAGAGGTAGTAATGGGGAACATCGAAATAGTGGATGAACTGAATAAGTAGTTTGCACCAGTCTTCACTGTGGAAGACACTAGCAGTATGGTGGAAGTTTCAGGTGTCAGGGGGCATGAAGTGTGTGGTTACCATAACTAGAGAGAAGGTTCTTGGGAAACTGAAAGGTCTGAAGTTAGATGAGTCACTAGGACCAGATGGTGTACACCCCAGAGTTCTGAAAGAGGTAGCTGAAGAAATCGTGGAGGCATTAGTAAAGACCTTCCAGGAATCACTAGATTCTGGAATGGTTCTGGAAGAGTGGAAAATTGCAAATATCACTCCGCTCTTCAAGAAGGGAGACAGGCAGAAGAAAGGGAGCCTTTTCTGACTAGCTGCCAGTTAGTCTGACCTCAGTGGTTGGGAAGATGTTGGAGTCCATTATTATGGAAGACATCTCAAGGTACTTGGAGGCATTAAGGGAAAGTCTTGCCTGACAAATCTGTTGGAATTCTTTGAAGAAGTCTCAGGCAGGATAGACAAAGGCGGACTGGTTGATGTTGTGTACTTCGATTTTCAGAAAGCCTTTGATACACATTGAATTGACTTTATTTCTTACATCCTTCCCATACATGAGTAAAAATTTTTACATTATGTCTCTGAATGTGTAATGTGCAATTTATAGTAATTTGTAATAAATAGTATGTAGAACAGGACAGTCAATATAGCATAGAAATACAATTGTATCAGCGTGAATTAATCAGTCTGATGGCCTAGTGGATGAAGCTGTCCTGGAGCCTGTTGGTCCTGGCTTTAATGCTGCGGTACCGTTTCCCGGATGGTAGCAGCTGGAACAGTTTGTGGTTGGGGTGATTCTGGTCCCCAATGACCTTTCAGGCCCTTTTTATGCACCTGTCTCTGTAAATGTCCTGAATAGTGGGAAGTTCACATCTACAGACGCTCTGGGCTGTCCGCACCACTCTCTGCAGAGCCCTGTTATTGAGGGAAGTACAGTTCCCTTACCAGGCAGTGTTACAGCCAGTCAGAATGCTCTTAATTGTGCCCTTGTAAAAAGTCAGGATGTGGAGACTCATACCAAACTTCTTCAGCCGTCTGAGGTGAAAGAGGTGCTGTTGTGCCCTTTTCACCACACAGCCGGTATGTACAGACCACGTGAGATCCTTGGTGATGTGTATACCGAGGAACTTAAAGCTGTTCACCCTCTCAACCCTAGATCCATTGATGTCAATAGGGGTTAGCCTGTCTCCATTCCTCCTGTAGTCTGCAGCCAGCTCCTTTGTCTTAGTGACATTGGAGGAGAGATTGTTTTCTTGACACCACTGTGTCAAGGTGATGACTTCTTCTCCGTAGGCTGCCTTGTGATCATTTGAGATAACGCCAATCAATGAGGCTGCTTAATAAGCTATGAGCCTTGGTATTACAGGAAAGATTCTGGCAAGGATAGAGCAGTGGCTGATTGGCAGGAGCCAAAGATTTTCTGACTAGCTGCCAGTGACTAGTGTTGTTCCACATGGGTCTCTGTTGGGACCAACTCTTTTTACATTATGTTTCAATGAGTTGGATGATGGAATTGGTGGCTTTGTTGCAAAGTTTGAAGACAATATGAAGATAGATGAAGGGGCAGATAGTTTTGAGGAAGTAGAGAGGCTACAGGGCACTTTGTTAGTTTATGAGAATGGGCAAAGAAATGGCAGATGGAATACAGTGTCTGAAAGTATGTGGTCATGCACTTTGGTAGAATAATCAAAGGGTTGACTACTTTCTAAATGGAGAGAATATACAAAAGAACTGAGGTGCAAAGGGACTTGGAGTCCTTGTGCAGGATTCCCTGAAGGTTAATTTTCAGGTTGAGTCTGTGGTGAGGAAGGCAAATACAATATTAGAATTCATTTCAAGCGGACTAGAATATAAAAGCAAGGATGTAATGTTAAGACTTTATAAAGCACTGGTGAGACCTCACTTGGAGTATTATGAGCAGTTTTGGGTCCCTTATTTTAGAAAGGATGTACTGAAAGGAGAGATTTCAAAGGAGATTCATGAAAATGATTCCAGGTTTGTCAAATGAAGAGCATTTGATGGTTCTGGGCCCATATTCACTAGAATTCTGAAGAATGTGGGGTGACCTCATTGAAGCCTGTTGAATGGTGAAAGGCATTGATAGAGAGGATGTTTCCTATGGTGTGTAGTCTAAGACCAGAGGACACAGCCTCAGAATAGAGGACATCCTTTTTGAACGGAGATGAGGAGGAATTTCTTTAGCCAGAGAGTGGAGAATGCCACTCATTGCCATGGGCAGCTGTGGAGGCCAAGTCTTTATGTATATTTAAGGTGGGGTTGATAGATTCTTGATTGGTCTGGGCATAAAGGGATACAGGGAGAAGGCAGGAGATTGAGGCTGAGAGGAAAATTGGATCAGCCATGGTGAAATGGTGAAGCAGGTTCGATGGGCCAAATAGCCTAATTCTCCTCCTATATCTTATGGTATTAAGGAATCGTATTCTTTCAACCATCTTAAAATTAGCACACTGGTACTGTAATTTGTGCTGCATGCAAACTGTGAAGATTTCTTTCACCTTTACTTCCCAGAGCCTTACTTGGGTTATCTGGAAAATGTATGGAATATCGCCTTTAGGTTCCTCTTCATCTTGGACGGTGTTATAATTTAAAATGTATTTTCCTGTGTGACCATTATAAATGGGGCCAAATTTTGAAACTCAGTCTGACCGTTCACAAACTAATAACACTGGACATGCACCACTTCAGCAGCTGGAGAATAGTCATAGTCATAGTCATACTTTATTAATCCCGGGGGAAATTGGTTTTCGTTACAGTCGGTCCATAAATAATAAATAGTAATAGAACCATAAATAGTTAAATAGTTAAATTATGCCAGTAAATTATGTAATAAGTTCAGGACCAGCCTATTGGCTCAGGGTGCCTGACCCTCCAAGGGTCCTCCAATGCACTTCACCTTTCTGAGGGAAGTTGGGATGGTTAAAAAATACTGGCCTGCCTTGTTTTCCTATACGAATGTGATTGAAATATCATGCTTTGTTAATGAATTATTCAAATTTGTTGCTAGAAGAGTGGGATTGGTGATTGGAAGGGGTGGTGCAAATTGAGGTTTGAATGTAAAGTTTTTCTTACATTAAAGTTCGGTCATGCATTAATTTTCATATTTATAATTGATGGAATATTTCTGGTGATTGCTTAACAAATCTGTTTTACCAGATAAATCCACCTTATTTTTCAACAGAGAGAGCCCAGAAAGGACTTTCGATCTTGTCTTCAAGGTGACCTGTCCGACTTCTGAAAATGAAGGTAAATTGCATTGTGGCCATTCAGTTGTTTTGAATGTTGAAGAATTGCCAGTGATTTGTTAATTAGTCTGCCACTGGTAATCACATTCTTCTTGCTGTCTTTTTAGCTTACTGAATTCTTCTGGGAATACCATTCCAGTTTCAGATCAAACATGGATACTGTGATGTGTGATTATGGCGAAAGTTGCATACTTGGCATAAGATTGTTTTCCTTTTTCAGCCAGAAGTTTAAGCCCTGAGGTGAAAGTTAATTCTCATTCTGACATCCCACATGCACACTTGTTGACAATTGGCTTTACATTTTTACAATTTGAGAGTTGCTTTTTTTAAAGTTACTTTCTTGATTTTAAATTCTATGAGATTAATTGGATTTGTCATCAGTAGTAGCAGGTAATTGATCCAGTCTACTTTAGTGTCCTGTGTGGTGTAACTAGAAGCAAGTGCTGAATCAGAGAAAGAGTACTGCAAAGGTGTGAAAAAGTGACTGATAGGGTAGTTGTAAATTTTTAATGGGTCAGGTGTATTTTTAATACAGTACACGTTTGAGAGTGTACCACATAAGAGATTATTTGAAATTTAGATTAATACACAGGGCAAATCAGCAAATTAAACTGTGATTGAAAGAGAAGAAACTGATTTGGATTTAAGGGAGGTTTATCAGATTGACGAATTTGGCCGTAATTGTCCCAGAATCTGTGTTCTGGGAGACTGGGTGAGGATGGTGGAGCAAAGCAGAACAGTTACAAGTCAGGTATTTGGGCATAATCCTACTGTTAAAGTGGAAAAAGAGACCCTCAACATGGAGCATTTCGGCTTAACCAGCTTGTAACATTGGCTTATCCAGGCAACCCTCTCGTCACAGCAGTTTGGGGCGATATAGAAAATCGGAATATGGATCATTTCCGGGGAACACAACCCTGCATAATGCAGGAGTTGCCTATAAAATGAACTTATTCTCCTGTTGAAGGGGAGTGAACAGCCAGCTAATGGGAAGTGCAGTCTACTGAAAGAGTAAGTGAAATAAATCATTAGGTTGTACATTTTCTGTTCCCAAAGTCTTAAATGACTCAACAACAGTGTGGAAGTGAGAGATTTTGGGGAATGCTTTTTATTTTCGGTTCCCTTGCATGTTCAGTTAAAGTCTCAGATTTTCTTTTGTGTATGGAGTTGCTGAAGCACTTATTCTGGCAGTTCCAGTTTCTGTCCCCTATAGTGGACATGAACTCTAATGAGGGAAATTAAATCAAAGTTCAAAGTAAATTTATTATCGAAGTGCATATAGGCTACTATACTACCTTGAGATTCTTTTTTTTTTTGCAAGCATTTGTAGGAAAAGTAAAGAAATACATTAGAATTGAAAAATCCATATATAAACAAAGACTGACAAACAACCAAACAACAGGAATTCTGCAGATGCTAGAAATTCAAGCAACACACATAAAAGTTGCTGGTGAACGCAGCAGGCCAGCAGCATCTCTAGGAAGAGGTGCAGTCGACGTTTCAGATGCTGCCTGGCCTGCTGCGTTCACTGACAAACAACCAATGTGCAGAAGAAGACAAACTGTGCCTACAAAAATAATACCGAGATTATGAGTTGTAAAGACTTCTTGAAAGTGAGGCTCAGTTGTGGAATCAGTTCAGAGTTGTGAGTGAAGCTGATTCAGGAGCCTGATGGTTGTAGGGTAGCAGCTGCTATTGAGATGTGAGGCTCCTGTACCAAATACTTGATGGAAGTAGTAGTGAGAAGAGAACCTGACCTGGGTGGATGATGGATGCTGCTTTCTTGTGGCAGCGCTCCATGTAAATGCAGTCAATGGTGGGTAGGGTTTTACCTGTGATGGACTGGGTTGTATTCATCATTTTCTGTCGCCTTTTCCATTTCTGGGCATTGGTGTTACCATACCAGGCTGTAATGCAGCCAGTTAGGTTACTCTCCACTGTGCACCCATAGAAGTTTGTCAGAGTTTTGGTGACATGCCAAATCTCCCCAAACTTCTAAGAAAGTAAAGGCGTTGTTGTCCCTTCTTTGTGATGCTGGTCCTCGGACAGATTCTCTGATTGTGTTACCACCAAGGAGTTTAAAACTACTGACCCTCTGCACTGCCAATCCACGAGTGATGATTGGCTCACAGGGACCTCCAACTTCTTCCTTCTGCAATTGTTAATCATATCATGGATTTTGCTGACGATTGAAGGAAAGAGGTAGTTGTCATGGCAACATTCAGCCAGATTTTCAGTCTCCCTCCTACATCCTGATTCATTACAGCGTTTTATCACGTGTGTGTGTCTATGGGTAACAAATTTAGAATGTTATGTATCAGTTGGATTGTCGAACCCAGGGACCTGAAGGCAATTGAAGAAATATGGAAGTATGGTGGGCTGTGCTGAACTGCCTTTCAATGTTATTTTGTACTGCAGTTGGTTAAGCAATAGCTCATATAATGATTCATCTGTGTGTCTAGGTCTGTATTTAAGGAGGAATTTATTTAACTGCATGGCCAACTCCCTACACCCCCACCCCCATTTCCTTTGTTTTTCAAATGTATTTTCTGGTATTTAAAATTTATCATGAAGATTAAAGTCCTCTTCATTTGCAGACTTGCATTTAGTCTGTTCCAGTACAAAAACAAACTCTTGACTGTGTTGAGTAATAAGTGTATCTAAAAGCGGTTCCTTAACAGGCTGAAGTGAGCTGATGTCTGGCCTTTGAGTATCTTTCCATCACTTTCCTGGTTGATCCAGACAAGTCAACAAACACAAGCCTCTGTTGTTGCACTTGTATTAGAATCAGTGACGTGTTCTGCACAGGAAGTTTAAAGAAAATCGGTAATTCTGTTCTTGGAAACTTTAAAAAGAGGATTAGATGATATTAAGTTGAAAATATTGAACTCTCTTGGTGTTTCTGGTGCAAGGAGCTTAGTACTGGGATATAGTTTTGAATTTTTTCAGCATCATAGTATTTTTGAGGAGTAACTTAATCATATTTTGCCCCCCCCCCCCAACTAGTTTGTGCATATGCGGTAAGTATACTAGTTTCTGACTCTTGTTTTTCGTGTTTAGAGGAACATAATCAATCTACTTCCTTTATGATTCAGTATCAGCAGTTAGGTTTGTGAGTCAATCAATCATTGTTGAAACCAAGAAATTTTGAAGTTAGAAGGCAATTACATTAAATACAAAATAATTTTTAGGCAAATTCAAAATTGTCTTCAAAGACCAAAAACTGGAAGAAATATGGAGGAACAATAAGAAAAATTAAGAAATGTAAAGTACTGGAGCCCTGAAAAAGAATGGGCAGGAGTTATAGGAACTGGTCTTGCTCTGAATACAGTTGTATTTGGCAGAGAAAGAGCTTGGAGGCAGCTTATTTTGAGCTTGAACATCAAGAGAAGAAAGATCAGAGGAACAGTCCTTGTTCTTGGTAAAACTGCAAACATAGGTTGTTTCTTAGAGTTGGCATGTTTTTTGTTTGGTTGTTGTCCAGAAATTGCAACAGGGTTTGAAAGCAAAATTGGATAAGTATTGAAGACTTGAACCATGATGCAATTTAAAATGTGAGGAAGCAGCTGTAAATTCATGAGTTGTTTGAAAATTCCCCTCTCCATCCCTGAGGCACTCCAACCCTTCAAGACACCACCCAAATCCAATTTTGCAAAATGATTGTTACTGTACATTGTTATGTAGAAGAAAGCTACAGAATTAGTGTTTTAAAGATGTTTGTATTTACAAATGTAGTTAGAAGGATGCACCCACACTTCTCAGGGTCACGGCAATATGTGGGTTAGGCATTTTGTGCAATGAGATGTGACTACAAAGAGACTTTGCTGTGTCCTGTATGGTAGAGGAAATGTGACTGTGCTCAAAGGCACATTGTTCTGTGTTGACTTGTATCCTTGAAGGAGAGAGGTTGCAGTTTGGTTTGTTGCATATAAAAGTCAACAGGAGATTTTAAAATACAGTGTTATTCCATTTTATAGTTTTCATGTGGTTGCAGTGGTTATATGCAAAATTGCAGTTTGGGCATTTTAAAACGCACTGCGCTACCCGGAAATTTGTTTTTAACTATTTACTGCATCTTCTGAGGCAGCAGCATTTGTACATTGTTGCATATCGAATAGCTTGTCCCACATTTTGTTTCGTTGTACAGGGCTTCTACCCTGGGGTGGGTTCAGGGGAGTATCTAGATTTGGTGGGTGGTAGGTTTCGTATCATCATCCAGTTTCAGCGTGATGATGGTGTAAGAGTAGATTTGGCCTCAGCTTCCTTGACGAGGGAGGGAGAAACTAACAGCACTCCTGTGTACACTTTGCTCTAACTTATGTACTGTATATTTGTGTTTCTGCATTCATTTACATCACCCACTTCGACGTGAGGTTGTGGTTCCTTCTTCTCTCCACCCTTCAGTTTAAAAAAAAAAGTGTGCTGATATTCTGACATGCTATTCTGAAAATGGACTTTAGTTCTTTGATGCCAGAATGTATTGTGGGAGGGGAAAGGAGGGGAGCAGTTGGTATTGTAGGTACTTCCCATTCAAAACGATATCGGTCATTTATTTTGCAGCAAAATATTTATTATTACATTAGTTTTAATCAGTGTAAAACATGGTTAAGCACAAGATGGTTTGTTGCTGACATATTGTGATGTCCCTGTTCTCAGGCTTGCTAAATATTAACCGATTGCAGTATGTCAGTTCATTCTGCATCTGTCAATTATCTTTTTAAAAAAAGATTATATTTGTTATTTTTTAATTTGAGATACAACACAGAATAGACCCTACTGGTGCTTCATGCTGCACTGCCCAGCAACGCCCGATTTAACCTTAGTCTGATCACAGGACAATTTATAATGACTGGCCTACCAATCAGTACATCCTTGCATTGTGGGAGGGAACTGGAACACCCAGAGAAAACCTACGTGGTCACGGGCAGAACGTACAAGCTCCTTACAGACAGTGGCGGGAATGGCGAGAATTGAACCCCGGTCGCATGTGTAAACCTTTACGCTACTGCTGTGCCGAATGTAGCCTTTCCGTTGATCTGCTTGATTGCCAAGATTTGTTTTTAGGAGGTCAAGGTACAGCAGAGTTGAGTCTTTGTCATTTTCATTTGAGTTATCATTCCTACATTTGATATATCTGTCCCTAATTACCTGCAACTACTTCTGGTGAAGTCTCTCCCACAGTGCCGCGGAGGAAGTTGGTAGTGATACAACTGAGTGACTTGCCTGAGCCTGTAGAAGTTCAGAGTCAAACACCTTCCTGTAGGTGTGGTGTCTCTAGCAGGCTACAGTCAGAAAGCATGGCATCAATGATTTAGATGAGGTTTTTACAATAACCCAGTAATTTCACCATCACAATTACCAAGATTGGTCATTAGTCATTGAAGCAGGTCCTTTGGCACATTGCATCTGCACCATCCGATAGCCACCCATTTTACCCTAGTCTGACATTAATCCCATTCTCTTCGACTCGCCCAGATTCTGCCACTCACTTACACACTAGGAGCAATTTACCGTGGGCAAGTAGCCTACAAACCTGCCTGTAATTGGGATGGGGATGGGGGAATGGGGGAACCTGTGCTATTGCGGGGAACAGGGAGACTGTGTAAACTCCACATAAACGATCTCTGAGGTCAGGTTTGAACTTGGGTTTCTTGCAACATGAGGCAGGGCTAGTTGCGCCACCCTAAAAAATTACTGTTTTTATTCTTTTTATATATTTTACAATCCCAGATTATCGCTAGCTGAAGTTATGGTCCACAGCTGGTTGGTAGGTTTTCAATTTGTGCCTGTGAGGTACTAGTGTAGGAATTTAACTGCTGTACCTTCACTGTGAATATAATTCCTTTGTATTAACTTTATCATGACTGAGGGCTTTTTGGGGATGTTTTCATTGTTGATCCCAAGGATGCTGCATTAGTTGCCCAAATTTAATTGCTTCAGCAAACTGGCAGCTTACAAAGCTTCCACAGTGTTTGTGGTGACCTTGTTTCCACTTACTATTAGCTTGTGACTTCAAGATGAGGCAACATTCGGGATCATGGTTGATGCTGATGTATGTGTTCTCTGGAAGTAGTGCTTGTTCCATCTTCTTACTGCTGTCTTTGTTGATTGAGGTTGGGGCCTACTGGTGATGCAAAATGATTGAGAAGCCCCGATGCATCTTCTTGATCAGGGGTTCACAACCTGGGGCCCACAGACTCCTCAGTTAAGCGTAGGGATCCATGGCATAAAAAAAAGGTTGGGAACCCCTGATCCAGATTATGTAAACACTTGCAGGTAGGAAGGATAGAGATGAAATCCAGTAGTAGGGCTGCCTGCTTACTGTTTTGTCTTGGATCAACTAGGCTAATGCGTAGTATAGGATGGGAAGACGTATTCAGTTGTGCTCTTAATTTAAGCTTTGTAATTGACAAAAGGACTTTGAAGGTTCAGGAGGTGAGTCATTGCTGTGAATACTCCACCTCTGTCTTGTCCTTGCATAATCATCTAATTACTTCTCAACAGCAACCCCTGCCCCTGAAAGTTTTAATATTCATTGGTATTTAATGCTGTGAGTGGCTGTCAGCACCAAGGGAAAGTGCATTGTTAAGTTTGTTGGTCTTTTTACCACCTAAGGAGATTGTTTCATGTTATTGCATACCTTATGTGAAGACAGGCTGCCACCATTGCATGTATTTCCCTGCTTAGACATGGATAGTTTGCTGGATGCTTCTTGTCTACGCAAGGAAATGGAGGGCAGTGATACTCAGCCTGACACACAAGTCTGAATGAAACGAAGAATTACAATGCTCTGGATGCAGGACACAGGATGCATGAATATCTGAGGCTGGCTGTAAAGTAAGACTGAGTGAATTTGCACATCTGCCAAAGTGTGATGCTGCAGTCAAACATCCTCAGAATTAAAATAAGATAAGGCCATGTGTCAGAAAGCTCAAGAGGACGTGGTGAAATAGATAAGAACATAGTATTTTAGATTTCGTAGTCCCTGTGACAGAATACAGGAATTCAGCACTTTATTTCGGTTTTGTTTTTCCTCTGGGTTATACATTACTGAACTGAGCGGAAAAATACCACATTTATGGCAACAATTGGTTTAGGTACCTATAGTTTAATTTGGCTGCTGATTGGAGTTGCTGAGCATTCACTTTGAGTTTAGTAAAATATGTGGCAACCATTTTGATAAAATACAGGTGGCGTGCAAACTGGTGGATGAATTAATGAGTGGTTTGTCATGGTTTCATTGCCCTCTGGTCAAATGGGTGGAAATGTGTATTTGGGCAGAAACCCAAGATGTAGGTGGGTTCAGAAGGCCTGAAATCCTATTTTCCCGTTGTGACTGTTCGTGGCACAGTGTATTGGTCGTGTATTCCTAAAGATAATTCTTTTCAGTTCTTTAGGATAATTATTACATTTGAAGAATCTGGTAAGGCAGATAAAATTCTGCAAATGGAAGAATTATTTCAGGGAATGAATGTCAAATAGCCTTTTGTGCCAAAACAGTTACAAACACTCCCACCCCAACTTCCATTCAGGGTCCCATACAGTCCTTACAGGTGAGTCAATGCTTCACCTCTGAAGCTAATAGGGTTGCCGTCTATTGTGCCCAGTGCCTCCTCTACATTAGTGAGACACGTTGTAAATTGGGGGACTGCTTTGACAAGGACCTCTGCTCCATCCGCCAAAAGTGGAACTTCCTGGTGGCCAAACATTTTAATTCCCATTCCCATTCCTGTTCCGACATGGCTGCCTTTTGTGCCAAGAGTGAGGCCGTCCTCTGGGTGGAAGACCAACATCTTGTATTCCGTCTGGGTGGCCTCCAACCTGATTGCATGAACATTGATTTCTCCTTCTGGTAAAAAAAAATTCCCTCCTCCTCCCCTCTTCTTCTATTCCCCACTCTGGCCTCTTATCTCTTCTCACCTGCCTATCACCTCTCCTTGGGTCCTTGCCGTTATGGTCCACTCTCCTCTCCTATCAGATTCCTTCTTCTCCACCCTTTTATCTTTCCAACCCACTGGGCTTCACCAATCACCTAGCTATCTTCCTTCCCCTCTCCTCCCCGCCTTTTCATTCTGGCGCCTTCGCCCTTCCTTTCCAGTCCTGAAGAATGGTCCCGGCCCAATATGTTGAAAGTTGTTTCATTTCCTTGGATGCTGTCTGACCTGCTGAGTTTCTCCACCGTGTTACAAGGGAGGAATAGCGAGAGTGAGATTTGCAACAACGTACGTGGAAATACTTTGGAAACTGAGAATGAGAAAGGAGGTGAATGCTCCCCCTCTAAAGCATTTACATCAGCAATCGGAAGAGGTGCACATGCTAAGTGAAAAATATGCATCTGTCTGTGAAGTTGGGACGAGTCTACTGCTGCACTGTGCGTGAAGCTTGAAAATTAATGCCTTCAAAATAAAAGAAAAGAGTTAAATTAAATTGAATGGTCAAAAGGTTAGAACTGTCTTATGTCATTTGTTCCAACCTTTAGACAGATTAGAAGTGGAAATGGCTCATAGACATGGCATGGAAACTGAGCAGAATAGCCTTTTAACGGGAAAACAAAATATTCCAGACTGAGAATGAAATGGAGTTGAAAGATGTTTAAAATAGATAGCTTAAAAAGGACACTAAATAAGGTGTATGGAAAGCTGACTGAGATGTCAGCTCAGTTACATAATAATGTGAAATTCCTGAAAGAACAAGGAGCACTGGTGTCAAACTTCAATTAGCAAATTGTTGAAAAACCGGCTGGAAACAGTGAAGCTGCAGGGAGTGTATTATAGCAAGCTATGTCTGACAAAGAAAGAGATCGGAAAATCTGTGGAATAGCATTACAGTCGGTAAAAATTGTACTTCAGAAACTGCAGATAGCTTAGCCAGTAAACATATGCTTATGGGAGAAGCAAAACTTTCACTCTCATAACAAGCTCAGACAAATTACAAAATGTCACCATTTGGACCTGAAAGTTTTACAAAAGCAAGTTGCTGAGCTTTTGGCAATGCAAAAGCAGTCATCAGCAAAGACTGTTCTGCACAGAAATGGGCTGTGTTAGCCCACTTTGCCGATGCTAACCATGATGTCTGTCAATGCTAATTCTATTTGCCTCATTAGACCTGTATCCCTCTACACTTTTCCTTTTGAAGAACCATTTTAATTCTGCCTGCCTTTTCCACCAATCCTGGCAGATCACTCCAGATGACAACCATGCATTGAAAAGAAAGCTTATTCCTTGGGTCTGCTTTAAATTTATTCCCGCTCACCTTAAACTCTTCTGGACACCCTCCCATGGGGAAAACAAAATTGACTATATATACCAGCGGTCCCCAACCACTGGGCTGCAGAGCATGTGCTTCCGGGCCGCGAGGAAACAATATGAGTCAGCTGCACCTTTCCTCATTCCCTGTCACGCGCTGTTGAACTTGAACATAGGGTTGCCAACTGTCCAGTATCAGCCGGGACATCCTGTATATTGGGCTAAATTGATTTGTCCCATACTTGTCTCGTATTTCCCCCGTTAAGGTAGAGCGTTCCTATGAAACCTTTCGTGCCGAAATGGCGAAAAAGCGAAGGAGCAATTACCATTAATTTATATGGGAAAAAATTTTCAGCGTACTCAGACCCAAAAAAAACCTACCAAATCATACCAAATAACACATAAAACCTAAAATGACACTAACATATAGTAAAAGCATGAATGATATGATAAATACACAGCCTATATAAAGTAGAAGTAATGTATGTACAGTATAGTTAGGAAGATTAAGCCAAAACCGATTTGTGGGGAAAAAAATCGGCACGTACGCGCATGCGCACGTCACATGTGAGCACGTCACGCATGCACACACGTGTGCCCGCGCAAGGCTTCATGGTCATGGTAGTCTTTCTCGGGGTAAATACATGTGTCTTGTCAACACACACAAAAAATGCTGGTGAACGCAGCAGGCCGAGCAGCATCTATAGGAAGAGGTACAGTCGACGTTTCGGGCCGGGACCCTTCGTCAGGATTTGACTGCTACTTTTGTCCCTCATTTGGGAGTGAGAAAGTTGTAAAAGGAACTATAAAAGGCCTGTTGAGGTGAGTTTAACCCTACTTGAACACCACTCCCTCCCCCCAAGTCGGCTGGTCCGCGAGAATATTGTCAATATTAAACCGGTCCGTGGTGCAAAAAAGATTGGAGACCCCTGATATATATATATATACTATCGATGCCCCTCATAATTTTATAAATCTGTGTGCAGTTTTTGTCACTTACCTGCAGGAAAGATGTAAATAAGGATCAAAGAGTACAGAGAAAATTTACAAGGATGTTCCTTGATCTGAAGAACCTGAGTTATTAGGAAAGATTGAATAGGTTAGGACTTTATTCCTTGGAATGTAGAAGATTGAGAGGAGATTTGATAGAGGTTTACAAAATTATAAGTGGTATAGATAGGGTAAATGCAAGCAGGGTTTTTCCACTGAGGTTGGGTGTGATGACAACCAGAGGCCATGAGTTAAGCATGAAAGGTGTCCATCTTCCCTTTCCATTTTGACCTGAAACATTGACAATTCAACAATTCCTTTCACACCCCCCACCCCTGAAAGATACTGTCTGACCCACTGGATCACTCCAGCAGTTTGCTTTTGTGCTTCAGATTCTAGCATCTGTGGTGTCTTGTGTCACCAGTGTGTTTAGCCTATCCTCAGGGAATAATTTTCCTTACCCCAATTCAGGAATCTCTCTGTTGAATTTTGGTTGAAACCTCATTGAATTGTCATGGAGCCCTTCTGATTTCAGGAATTTTATTACCATTGATAATATAGTGAAACAAGATTTTGGGAGCAATCATAAAATTGTTCAAATACTTACAAAATAGTCTATAAGTGAAGAGGAGTGATGAAAATCATTGTAATTGACATATGTTCTAACAGCATCCTGTTGTATACTGCTGTATATGCATAAATTTCAGCTTTACTCTATTTAAAAAAGTCATTCAATCTCAACATTTCTTTTAGGAAAGTGCCTCATTTTTGTCACATTTCATGCGCCAGCCATCTTCCGACATTAAATTGATGAATTTGCTTGCTGGGAAACTGAGGAGATTTAGATCTTGTTTATGTGGGCCTGATTTTCAATTCTGGCCAAACAATGAAAGGCCAACACACCACCCACTTCCCTTTGTTTGATCTTTAATTAAAAAATAACTTAACCTTTACTGAGCATGACTGTATAGCTTATGAATAAAGGAGCGGAAGCTGATTTAAGTTTAAAATTCAGTTCTTTATGGTAGGTGCAAACTAAGAATATGTTTTGTATAAGGTAATTCTTTCTTTTGGAAAGAGGATCTTAGATTGACAACTGGGCTCATAGAATAAGTGCACCATTGTCAGAGTGTCAACTCCACCTACCTGGACGTGAACTATAACAGCTCTTTGTGGTCACTTTCAGCCCACTCACCTCAAAGCAGATGAGTGATAAACTTTCAATTCAACAATTGTGTCAGCCGCAAATTTACTAGCAGTTAATTTGCCCTAAAATATGAAAACCGATTTTCTTGAGAAAAGTTACATTCTTTGGGTACTACTTTAGCTATTGCCTTGGTGATTTTGCTTATAAATTTACACTGTTATAATTTTCTGAAGTACAGATTAATAGTTGCAAATGCGAGTCAAAATGACCAAGTGGCACATTAAGGTATGACCCAGAAGTAGTAAAGTAGGAAACATGGTTGTTACAAAAGAATTATGTGGGGAGTGTCATTATTAATTTGAGCTTAAACTAATTCCCTCGCTCGTTGTAGCGTTGTTCTTAGTGAATCTGAAAGATCAGTCGGTGTGTTGGAACTTCACCCCACCGAGCTGGAACTAAGCCTACTGAAGGAAAAAAGGTTACTGATGAAAATAGGAAACTCCAAAGCAATGCCAGCGAACTTATTTAAAAAAAAAAGTTGTCTGTTATAAAAATTATTGTCTGTTTGTTGGGGACTGCATTGGTTTGTAAGTGATCGTGAATGCAGGTAAATTTGCTTTCTGGCGTTTGACTCGTACATACACTAAATCCGAAAGCAAAAAGATGCAGCTGGAGAGGTCAGCTGACAAAACATTGTAAGGACTCAAAAGTCCTTACAATAAGGAATGGGGAAATGTATCTGGTTCCTCTGTTGTCAGGCACGCTGCAGTTAATGCAACACACACAAAATGCTCAGCATCTGTGGGAATGAATAAACAGTCGACGTTTTAGGCCTAGACTCTTCTTCAGGACTGAAAAGGGAGGAGAGGAGAGAGGACCATAGGAGAAAGGAACAGAAGAGGGCACCCAGGGGAGGTGACAGGCAGGTGAGGAAAGGTAAGAGGCCAGCGCAGAATAGAAAAAGAGGGGAAGGAGAGAGAATTATTTTTTAACAGGAAAGAGAAATCAATATTTTTGCTGTCAGTTTGGAGGCTACCCAGACAGAATATAAGGTGTTGCCCCTAGTGTCACACCCTGTTGGTTGGAGCGGATCCAAGTCATTCCTCATGCAGGAGTTGATATGTTTCATTACCAACCTCACAAAGCACTTCATCACAGTAGCTGTAAGTTTCCTGCTGATACAGCAATCTTTCCCTCAAGTCTTCAGTTTTGTTCTCCGGTGACCGTACATTTGTTTACAAGATACTGGGTAGGGGAGGGTTTTGTCTGTCTCCCCTCCTCCCTATCTTTCAGACATGGCGAAATGGTGCTGTACCTGTATTCCTGAGGGTTAAGTTCACTGAATGCATTGGAAGATTGTGAAATCGCTGGTTCATTAAGGCTATTTTAAAATACATTGCTTAAAAAGAAATCACAGGCTGCAGATTGCAGTGAGAGTAGTTCAGAAGTATACAGGTTTCCCCCACCATCCAAAGGTAGAGCGTTCCTATGAAACGGTTCGTAAGCCGGAATGCCGTAAAACGAAGAAGCAATTACCATTTATTTATATGGGAAAATTTTGTGAGCGTTCACAGACCCAAAAATAAACTACCAAGTCATGCCAAATAACACATAAAACCTAAAATAACAGTAACATATAGTAAAAGCAGGAATTATATGATGAATACACAGCCTATATAAAGTAGAAATACTTTTCCACAATCATTGCCTGCACTGTTGTCTGTAGTGAAAATCTCACGCAAGCGCTGTTGGCAAAAACACTCTCTCCAGTAACCTTTAAGCTATGAAGCTGCCAACTCATAGCAAATAACAGGTAAAAATACACAGCCTATATAAAGTAGAAATAATGTATGTACAGTGTAGTATCACTTACCGGAATCGGGAAGACAGCTTGCCGAGCACACTGATGATGATGAGTCGTCGGAGTTTGGGTGGTGCAGTGGCCCCCACCCTCCGGGTATCGGGCAGCAACCCGATACCGATCCGCGAAGCTTGCAGGGGTACAGTGGTAGCTGGGAGGCACACAGCACATCTTTAAGAAAAAAGCCGAAATAAACATGCTAATTAATTAGGTGCCGCCCGGCATGTAAATATCGGCCCAGATCAGAGGCGACGCAATCGGCAATCATCTCTGATCTGGGCCAACATTTACGTGCTGGGTGGCACCTAATTAATTAGCATGTTTATTTCGGCTGTTTTCTTAAAGATGTGCTGTGTACCTCCCGCCTACCGCTGCATTCTCTGCAGATCGGTATCTGTCTGTGGCCTGGGAGTTGGGGTGGTGGGACACTGGGGTGTCATCTCATCGTCGTCTGTTTCCATTAGGGCAGGCAGCTCATCTTCTCCTATGACTGCCCGCCTCGATGTCGAAGGTTGAGGTTCGTCGTCTGCTGTGGCTGATGTGGAAGGCTTGAAAAACGACAGTATGCTTGACTACTGAGCCTCGCGCATTTTTCTGTCATACAGTTCTTTGTAAGCACTCAAACCATCCTGCAAATATCCCTTAAACCTACGTACCCTTTCAAAATTAAAGTCATACTTTATCATTGCAGCGAAAATCTCACGCAGTTGCTTCACGTTCAGTTCGCTGCTGCATTCGGTTTCGATTGTTATCTTTTCCTCTTCCAATTGCATCAGCTCTTCATCTATCAGTTCTTGGTCATGGGATGCCAAAATCTCTTCAACATCATCTTCGTCAGCTTCCACAAGGCAAACTCACTTTGTCCTTGCTTCATTCACCACGATCAAAACGCTTAATTATGTCTAGTTTTACGCTATGTGTAACACCCTTACAAACTCTTTTAGGCTTTTCCGATACCTTAGAACTCATCCTGCAAATGGCAGCTCACAGACATGTATTTAAGCAATGCTGGTGAGAATGCCGCTCCGAATCTGGGGGAGAGCGGCTGCTCGGGACGCGCGCTGATTTTTTATCGTGTGCTGATTTTTTTCGTAACAGTGAAAACACCTTCTGTTAGTGAAAACAGGGAACTAATGTAGGTCTTTTGTAACAGTGAGGTTTCGTAAAGTGAACGTTCGAAAAGTGGAGGACACCTGTATTTAGAAGTTTTGTAAACTGTATCTCACCAACACCATCTTATCCAACTTCACTCTGACCTGTTAGTTTGTTTCCTTTCAGAGCATCAGACCAAGTAAACGAACTTTAAGCTGGACATAATTGTTAGTCCATGTTAGCTGAACGAAAGAAGAATTGATATTGTGAGTCTTGTTCTGAAACTAACAATGATTCACAATCTAAAATTAATTCAGTATGTGTTGTACAGTTGCCTGATAGTGGAATTTATTTTTGGAAAGAATTAGAATCAGGTTTAATATCACTGGCATTTGTTGTGAAATATGTTGTTTTGCTGTAGCAGTACATTGCAATATATATTTACAAACTATAAATTACAGTCAGAATTACATTAAAAATTAAATAAGTAGTATAAAAAGATAGAAAAAAATATATAGTGCATTAGTGTTCATGTGCTCATAGGCCATTCAGAAATCTGATGGCAGTGGGGAAGAAGCTGTTCCTAAAAGGTTGGGTGTGTGTCTTCAGGCTCCTATACTACCACCTTGATGGGTAATAATGAAAAGAGGGCACGTCCTGGGCATGGGAAAGCAATTGTGTTTCTGCATCTTGTTTGTTGATTTCAATGCACAGACTGAGGACTTTGCTCGGTCCTGCCAGTTATCACAAAACAGCTATCACAATTCTCTTTATGGAATGTCCATTGACTGTGACACTTGTCACCCACTGTGCCCAATTGTCTCAAAGTCACAGGCTGGATAGAAATCTGGAGAACTGTGGATAAAAATCCTGGTCATTCCCTGAAGTTTCTCTTCCTGTAGTTTCCACTTTTTTTTTCTCACCAAAGTTGTTGTGATGGCTTGTCACCAACCATACCTGAACTGTTCTCCCTTCGTTCTGGCGCTTTATTCTTCCTTTTGTCATTTTGAATTGTTCTGTCTGCCTTACCTCTAATTTAACATTGATTGTCCACTCATATATCACAAAATTTATTCCCTCTAACCCAGTTCACTGGATGTTTTGTGTGATTTCAAGTTCAAACTCCTAAAGCATTCTTTCCTCTAATTTCCCCAGTCAAATCTTCTCTTAACCTTTTCCATTAAACTCGCTATCCATATTTTGAACATCCTCTTGATCCTGTTAGATCACAGGACATGGCGTTACCCAAAATGAAGCTGTTTTTAATCACACCCTTGAACAATTCACTGCTTCCACCCCCCCCCTGCCCCCTGTTAATCCCAGTTTGAATGCCTTGGAAAATCAAGCCAATTACAATGTTTCCTATCCCCAACTGTGTAAAATTTGCTTATCCATTTATCTGCTCTTTCTGCAGTTCAAACAAATTCTCTCCCTGCAATTGATGATCCCATTTAAACCATCATATTCTCTCATTCTGGTCATTAGCCTTGGTAATTTTTGACCAGTAAAGGAACACAAGACTCACATGAATGTAGTTGGCGGAAGAGCTCTATGACATACCTGAGTACTTAGTCATTCATCACTGATCTACCCCCACTTTCTAGAGCATTAATTGCTCCTTGTCTTTTCTTCCAAAATGCATGCCTCAAATGGATATCATTCATTCTTCTGCCCTGCTTCCTCTGAACTAATCTCTCATGACACTGACAAGAAGCACTTGGCCGTTTTGCATTTAAGTGCCATGTCCGGGCTTGTTCTAGTTAGATTAATGCTTCAGTACAGCAGTGAATATATGGAACAACATCTTGGATATCATTTTAAATTCATGTCTATTCAGGTGCAAGGAGGACATTTACATTTGTATGATACCTTTTCTTTTGTCTCCAAACAACCCAAGGCACCTTACAATGAGTTTTTTTCCTGGTTATCATAAACATGCAGACAGATTGGTCAGGCAGTTTGTGCAGAGTAAAATCTCAAAATAGAAAATTGATTGTGTTGGATCAGGAAGGAATACAGGTTATGACATTAACTTAATCTAAACCTAAATAAAGACTGAAATAGCTTTCAGTGTTCAACATGTGAAGTTGCATCTGTGGACGGTTAGTGTACATTTTACCATCTACCAAAGTTAAGGATAAAAAGTAGTTTTAACGATGTATAGAAGGAAGGATCAATAGCAAAGGATTTAAGGTCAGATTTGTGATGACATGGAAGGTAGAGGAGATGAAATGATGAAGTTGGATGAGGACACCATTGCAGAAACAGTTAGTGATAAGACTAGTGAACTGGCACAACTTTGGGTCTAGTTAAGTTGTAAATGGAAGTCAGCACAGTAATTAGTGATGTCAAGTTCAATATGACTGATCAACAGCTGAGCCTCATTGGGAAAGTGTGGAAAGCTGCAGATAGATGTGGGAGTGAAGGAAAGATGGAGGACTGGCACAACAGGGAATTAGATTCTTGTGGACTAGAAGGAGCTTTCCACAAAACAGGCTGCATTTTGTTGAGAAAGCTGTGAGCAGTAAACACAGCACAAGTAAATCGTTGCTTCACATGGACTGTGTCTCTCCAGATAGTGTAAAGGAAGAAGTTGAAAGGGTAAGTATTGCACCTCATCATTGAATGGGCAGTGGTTATGTGTAGGAGAAGAGGACTGAATTGTGACTATTAAATAAATCGAAGTGTTTCAAGGAAACAGATCCTGTGAATGCTGGTGAGAAAGGGGAAGCAAAGCTATTGCTTATTAATTCTGCAGCTGGAAATGGAGACATGAAAGCTGAGGAAGAAGGGGTAATAATCTGTGATGGGCCTTTGGATTGGTAGCAGAGTGGTGCTATTAGATCTTGTTAATCCAGTGCTTCAATTCTCATCTCAAAGGTGAGACATCTGACAATGCAACAACATAAACACTTACTTGAAATTGCCTTTCTTTTCTCACAAGTTAAGCAAAATTAAACTATTTATTTGGGGTGGGAATCAGTAACTCAAGGGATCATATTTGAAGGATTGGTCATGAGAAATAATTGATGCTGAAGATTTTTTGAGACCTGTTAGCATCCTGTGTCCCAAAATGTATATCCTGCGATTTTGTATACATTGATCTCCTGGGTCCGGGTAGACTCATTTGGAAGTATAGAGCCACAATGGAGATGGTTAAGCACCCATGGTCTTTTCAACATGGTGAGTGTAGCTGTCTATACACTTTGCAGTTACTGTATTATTGTCATTGCAGAATAATATCAATGTCTATTACTGTTTGCAGAGTAAGGCCTATCCAGAGAGGAGAGTATTGTGGATGTTCAATCTCATTTGTATTTTCTAATATTCCAAGCATCTTAATTAAACTTAGTTACTCTACACATATCTGGGACTTGGATACACATTTTGGAAAACAGGATGTTAACAGGTCTCAAAGAATCCTCAGCATCAATTATTTTTCTTGACCACTCCTTCAAATTTGAAAGCTAGAGCTTTTCTCTTTGGCCAAAAGGGATGAGTGGTGACTTGACAGAGGTGTAAAAGAAGAAAAGAGTGATAGAGAGACTGGATAGCTAGATAGCTCATACAAAAGGGCATCTTTTGTATCTTCTGATAATATTCCTAACATCTACAAATGTATGATGTAACTTAGTTACTCTTTGCAGATCCAGGACTTGGTCGTGTCAAAAGCTCAAACCTGTATTCTGTTTGACATTCCACTGTGATCCAGTTCGTATACAGTAAGTCTTCGAGATTTTGCTGCATTTTTAGCAAAGGTTGTAATTTGATTGTCATGCTTTACTCTGAATGAGTAAGCAATGCATAACCTATTTTTAGCATTTTCTGGCCTGCAAAGGTCTTCGCCTTTTGCTACAAATTTAAAAAGAAGATCTAGCATCCGATTAGACGAAGATTTTCACTTAAATATAGAGAAATTAAAACATATTAACCACTTTTTTTTTTGAAAGGGTGCACATTCAGCGTGTCCCAACAAGTGAGTCAGACAGGCAAGATGAGTAGATAACTGCAAAATAAATTGTCTGCCTGGCAAACCTGATCAATAGAGAGGAGATTAACGCAATAGAAAGGAAGGACATTAGCCGGGAGGATGTGGAATCGATATGGGTAGAGTTGCATAACACTAAGGGGCAGAAAACGCTGGTGGGAGTTGTGTACAGGCCACCTAACAGTAGTAGTGAGGTTGGGGATGGCATTAAACAGGAAATTAGAAATGCGTGCAATAAAGGAACAGCGGTTATAATGGGTGACTTCAATCTACATATAGATTGGGTGAACCAAATTGGTAAGGGTGCTGAGGAAGAGGATTTCTTGGAATGTATGCGGGATAGTTTTCTGAACCAACATGTTGAGGAACCAACTAGGGAGCAGGCCATTCTGGACTGGATATTGAGCAATGAGGAAGGGTTAGTTAGCAATCTTGTCGTGCGAGGCCCTTGGGTAAGAGTGACCATAATATGGTGGAATTCTTTATTAAGATGGAGAGTGATATAGTTATTTCAGAAACAAAGGTTCTGAACTTAAAGAAGGGGAACTTTGAAGGAACGAGATGTGAATTAGCTAAGATAGACTGGCAAATGATACTTAAAGAGTTGACTGTGGATATGCAATGGCAAACATTTAAAGATCGCATGGATGAGCTACGATTGTTCATCCCAGTTTAGCAAAAGAATAAACCAGGGAAGATATTGCACCCATGGCTGACAAGGGAAATTAGGGATAGTATCAATTCCAAAGAAGAAACATACAAATTAGCCAGAAAAAGCGGCACACCTGAGGACTGGGAGAAATTCAGAGTCCAGCAGAGGAGGACAAAGGGCTTAATTAGGAAAGGGAAAAAGATTATCAGAGAAAGCTGGCAGGGAACATAAAAACTGACTGTAAAAGCTTTTATAGGTATGTGAAAAGAAAAATATTGGTTAAGACAAATGTAGGTCCCTTACAGTCAGAAACAGGTGAATTGATCATGGGGAACAAGGACATGGCAGACCAATTGAATAACTACTTGGAGGCAATATGACAAGATAGGCAGAACTCAGCATGGATTCCTTAAAGGAAAATCCTGCCTGACAAACCTATTACAATTTTTTGAGGAAATTACCAGTAGGCTAGACAAGGGAGATGCAGTGGATGTTGTTTATTTGGATTTTCAGAAGGCCTTTGACAAGGTGCCACACATGAGGCTACTTAACAAGATAAGAACCCATGGAATTACGGGAAAGTTACATACGTGGATGGAGCGTTGGCTGATTGGCAGGAAACAGAGAGTGGGAATAAAGGGATCCTATTCTGGTTGGCTGCCGGTTACCAGTGGTGTTCCACAGGGATCAGTGTTGGGGCTGCTTCTTTTCACATTGTACATCAACGATTTGGATTATGGAATAGATGACTTTGTGGCTAAGTTTGCTGACGATACGAAGATAGGTGGAGGGCCCGGTAGTGCTGAGGAAATAGAGAGTCTGCAGAGAGACTTGGATAGATTGGAAGAATGGGCAGAGAAGTGGCAAATGAAGTACAATGTTGGAAGGTGTATGGTTATGCACTTTGGCAGAAAAAATAAATGGGCAGACTATTATTTAAATGGGGAAAGAATTCAAAGTTCTGAGATGCAACGGGACTTGGGAGTCCTCGTACAGGATACCCTTAAAGTTAACCTCCAGGTTGAGTCAGTAGTGAAGAAGGCAAATGCAATGTTGGCATTCATTTCCAGAGGAATAGAGTATAGAAGCAGGGATGTGATGTTGAGGCTCTATAAGGCAGTGGTGAGACCTCACTTGGAGTACTGTGGGCAGTTTTGGTCTCCTTATTTAAGAAAGGATGTGCTGACGTTGGAGAGGGTACAGAGAAGGTTCACTAGAATAATTCCGGGAATGAGAGGGTTAACATACGAGGAACGTTTGTCCACTCTTGGACTGTATTCCTTGGAGTTTAGAAGCATGAAGGGAGACCTCATAGAAACATTTCAAATGTTAAAAGGCATGGACAGAGTGGATGTGGCAAAGTTGTTTTCCATGTCTAGTACGAGAGGGCATGACTTAAGGATTGAAGGGCGCCCTTTCAGAACAGAAATGCGAAGAAATTTTTTTAGTCAGAGGGTGGTGAATCTATGGAATTTGTTGCCACAGGCAGCAGTGGAGGCCAAGTCATTGGGTGTATTTAAGGCAGAGATTGATAGGTATCTGAGTAGCCAGGGCATCAAAGGTTATGGTGAGAAGGCGGGGGAGTGGGACTAAATAGGAGAATGGATCAGCTCATGATAAAATGGTGGAGCAGACTCAATGGGCCGAATGGCCTGCTTATGCTACTTTGTCTTATGGTCTTATGGTCTTCACTAAGGAGGACATAAATAATCTTCCGGAAATAGTAGGGGATCGAGGGTCTAGTGAGATAGAGGAACTGAGGGAAATACATGTTAGTAGGGAAGTGGTGTTAGGTGAATTGAAGGGATTGAAGGTAGATAAATCCCCAGGGCCAGATGGTCTGCGTCCCAGAGTGCTTAAGGAAGTAGCCCAAGAAATAGTGGATGCATTAGTGATAATTTTTCAAAACTCTTTAGATTCTGGATTAGTTCCTGAGGATTGGAGGGTGGCTAATGTAACCCCGCTTTTTAAAAAAGGAGGGAGAGAGAAACCGGGGAATTATAGACCGGTAAGCCTGACATCGGTGGTGGGGAAAATGCTAGAGTCAGTTATCAAAGATGTGATAACAGCACATTTGGAAAGCGGTGAAATCATCGGACAAAGTCAGCATGGATTTGTGAAAGGAAAATCATGTCCGACAAATCTCATAGAATTTTTTGCGGATGTAACTAGTAGAGTGGATAGGGGAGAACCAGTGGATGTGGTATATTTGGATTTTCAGAAGGCTTTTGACAAGGTCCCACACAGGAGATTAGTGTGCAAACTTAAAAGCACATGGTATTGGGGGTATGGTATTGATATGGATAGAGAACTGGTTGGCAGACATGAAGCAAAGAGTGGGATTAAACGGGACCTTTTCAGAATGGCAGGCAGTGACTAGTGGGGTACCACAAGGCTCAGCGCTGGGACCCCAGTTGTTTACAATATATATTAATGACTTAGACGCGGGAATTAAATGCAGCATCTCTGAGTTTGCGGATGACACGAAGCTGGGCGGCAGTGTTAGCTGTGAGGAGGATGCTAAGAGGATGCAGGGTGACTTTGGATAGATTAGGTGAGCGGGCAATTTCATGGCAGATGCAATTTAATGTGGATAGATGTGAGGTTATCCACTTTGGTGGCAAGAACAGGGAAATAGATTATTATCTGAATGGTGGCCGATTAGGAAAAGGGGAGGTGCAACGAGACCTGGGTGTCATTGTACACCAGTCATTGAAAGTGGGCATGCAGGTTCAGCAGGTGGTGAAAAAGGCGAATGGTATGCTGGCACTCATAGCAAGAGAATTCGAGTACAGGAGCAGGGAGGTACTACTGCAGTTGTGCAAGGCCTTGGTGAGACCACACCTAGAGTATTGTGTGCAGTTTTGGTCCCCTAATCTGAGGAAAGACATTCTTGCCATAGAGAGCGTACAAAGAAGGTTCACCAGATTGATTCATGGGATGGCAGGACTTTCACATGATGGAAGGCTGGATCGACTAGGCTTATACTGTCTGGAATTTAGAAGATTGAGGGGGGATCTGATTGAAACGTATAAAATTCTAAAGGGATTGGACAGGCTAGATGCAAGAAGATTGTTCCCGATGTTGGGGAAGTCCAGAACGGGGGGTCACAGTTTGACGATAAAGGGGAAGCCTTTTAGGACCGAGATGAGGAAAAACTTCTTCACACAGAGAGTGGTGAATCTGTGGAATTCAATGCCACAGGAAACAGTTGAGGCCAGTTCATTGGCTATACTTAAGAGGGAGTTAGATAAGGCCCTTGTGGCTAAAGGGATCAGGGGGTATGGAGAGAAGGCAGCTATAGGGTTCTGAGTTGGATGATCAACCATGATCATACTGAATGGCGGTGCAGGCTCGAAGGGCCAAATGGCCTACTCCTGCACCTATTTTCTATGTTTCTAATAGAGTTGGGCATTATAAGGTTTCAAAAATAGCACTAATTTGGGTTTGTGCTCTGTAGACAGGAATGCTGCAGAATGTTTCAACTGTAATATTAAAATGAACTGTATTTGTACCTGCCTCATGCAGTTTCTCCTCGCCCCTCTGGTCACAAGTGAAGCATTTACGAGGTTTGCTCAGGCAAATTAACTACCTTCTAATCCCATGCTTGTTGTTTATTTTGTAGGGGTTGCATTTACTGTATAATGAAAAGCATTTTACAGTAGTAGCTGTTGTAATACAGGTGGTATGACCAAACATGGAACAGGGAGCTTGAAGGCTATCAGGTTTAAATCTTTAATTCAACCGCATATTGTACTCTCATCCAAAAATAGATGAGCATATTAATATGAAAATTGTTTGAATATGCATATTCAAACAACTTACATTAATTTACAAATATTGTTGGTGGCAGGTAATACCCAACATGCATTTCAGAAACATTGCTTCTTCATTGCTAATGGATGGAAACAACTGAGTTGATTATTCAGTTGATTTGTCTTGAAGCAGGAGTATTTATTTTTAAATCAGGAAATGATTTTGGGAATTACCTTACATATTCAAATATGGTTTGTTTCAAAGCATGTGTCATTTTACAAAGCTGATGAAAAGTAGCAATTTATGAATATATAGTTAATTTCTTTTTCAATTCCCTTGTTTTTTGGTATTGATGTTGAAATTGAACAAAAATGTAATTGCTTTAACAGCTTACCCTTAATAACTAATACGTTCAATTTCAAAAGTTCAAAGTACATTTATTATCAAAGTATGTATACAGTATACAACCTTGAGATTTGTCTTGCAGGCAGCCACAGAGCAAAGAAACACTTGAAACCATTTAAAGAGAAATCCCACACAACAAGGCCATCAGATGTGCGGGGAAAAAAAACAACAAATCTTTAGCCAGAGAGTTGTGAATCTGTGGAATTTGTTGTCGCAGGCGGCTGTGGAGGCAAAGTCATTGGATATATTTAAGGCAGAGATTGATAGATTCTTGATTTGTCAGGGCATGAAGGGATATGGTAAAAAAGCAAGAGATTGGGACTAAGTGGGAAAACGGATCGGCTATGATGAAATAAATGGTGGAACACACTCAATGGGCCAAATGGCCTAATTCTGCTCCTATATCTTATAGTGCTATGGTCTTATGGTCAAATTGCGTAAGCAGCAAAAAGTGAATAAATAACACAGAACATCAAGCCATACAGTCCCCAAAAGTGAGTCCATGAGCCGCCGAGGCAAGTAAAGCCAGTACAGGAGCCGATGGCCATGGCCACAGCCACCGAGTCAGTCAGTTCCGAGCTGTGTCGATGGCTGTGCACTGTCATTGTTAGCTAGAAATTCATATACTTAACTAGCGTCCCATTTAATGTGATAAATAGCATCAGATTGCCTTACAAGGAAATGGTGCACATTCTGGGCTCATATCCATTGAAGATGGGGAAAGTGAGAAGTAATTTGATTGAAACATGTAAGATCCTGAGATTTCTTGATGTGGTTGGAAAGGATGTTAACCCTTGTTGGAAAATCTAGAAGTAATGGATCACCTTAAAAACAAAGTTAGGGGTAGCCCATTTAAGGTAAAGATGAGGTGATTTTTTTTCTTACAAGGGCATATGTTTTGGAAACTCTCATCCACAAAGGACGGTGGAATCAGTCTTTGAATATTTTTAAGGCAGTGGTGTAAGGATTCATGATGAGCAAGGAGGTGAATGTATAAGGAAAGCAATGCTGAGGTTTCATTCAGATCAGTTATGTTGTTACTGAATTGTGGGACAGGCAAGGGCCAACTGGTCTAATTCTATGCTGGATTGGTATGCTTTGAAGTCAGTTAAGTTAGCTAGTAACACTGCAGTGTATCAGTCACGGCCTGCTTGATAAGAGCGTTCCACCGAGTTCATGATCCTTGGAGTATGGACTTTGGAATGTCATGTGCAATGGTGAGTGTGGTCAGTTACACTTGCATTAGTTTGAAAGATTACAGCCATAATTAGAAAGTCACATAGGGGGAAGGCACTTAGCTGATTGGTGGGAATTTGCTGAATAGTTCCTGGTGAATTTCGTCCGTATAACTTGTATACAGTCAAGCAGAATATCCATGCGAGAAGCAATGAAAATTTCCAATGACCTAGACTACCAGGTTTGCAGGAAATGTGCCTGACTGTGGCAATTTGTTGTATTGAGACAACAGTACACTGCAATATATAATTTTAAAAAACTATAAATTACAATAAGAAAAAATAAGTAAAATTAAGTAAGTAGTGCAAAATGATAGCAAAAAAGAAAAAAAATGAGTTAATGTACATGGGTTCATTGTCCATTCAGAAATCTGATGGTGAAGAGGAAGAAGCTGTTCCTTTTACATAGAGTATGTGTTTTCAGGCTCCTGTACCTCCCCTTTGGTAGCAATGAAAAGAGGGCATGTTCTGGGTGACGGGGGTCTTTAGTGATGGAAGCTGCTTTTTTTGAGGCATTGCTTTTTGAAGATGTCATTGATGCTGGGGAGTCTAGTGCCTAAGATGGAGCTGGCTGAGTTTGCAGCTTTTTCTGACCCTGTGCAAGGGCCTCTCCGTAGCAGACAGTGATGCAGCCAGTTAGAATGTTCTCCACGGTACATCTGTAGAAATTTGCAAGTCTTTAGTGACATACCAACTCTCCGCAAACACCCAATGAAATATAGAAGCTGTTGTGCCTTCTTTGTAATTGCATCAGTTTGCACCTGACTGGGAAAACCATATGAGCAGTCTAGAAGATGAATTTCTGATATTTATCAGAGGCTTATTTTGAGACCAGTATGTTGAAAAAACCTTTAAGAATTGGGCTACTGTGTAATGAGAAAGGTTTAGTTGCTAATCTTGTTGTTAAGGGCCCTAAGTATGTGGTCACCATAAATGAAATGATTCTACGTAATGTTTTAATATGGTCACAAACAAGAGAAAATCTGCAGATGCTGGAAATCAGAGCAACACACACAAAATGCTGGAGGAACCCGGCAGGCCAGGCAGCATCTATGGAAATAAGTACAGCTGATGTTTTGGGCCAAAGGGTCAACTGTACTTTTTTCCATAGATGCTGCCTGGCTTGCCAAGTTCCTCTAGCATTTTGTGCATGTGGTTTTAATATGGTGTTGTTCAATCTGAAACTAGGGTTTTGTGTCTTAACTAAAAGAAATAATGAAAATAGGAAGAGCATGCTGGGCATAGTTAGTGGAAAATGACTTTGAAGGTTATGACAGGGCTTGGGCAAAGGCTGGCATTGAAAGAAATACTAGTTTATTTGTGAGGCTCAAAATCTCCTCAAAACTGGCCCAACCATGCTTTATTGGTAAAATTAAAGCTCGTATTAAATCTAAAGGCAAGACTTGTAAAGGTGCCAGAATCAGCAAGTGAACTGAAGATAGGAAGCATTTTATTCAGCGAGGATGATGAAAAACCTGTAAGGAAGGGGAAATTAGAATGTGAGAGGAAACATAAGAAACACAAGTAATGACTTTTAAGAGTTTTGAAAAGTATGTAAAGAGAGAAAGATCAATTACAGACTGAGACAAGAGAATTTGTATTGGGGAATAAGAAAATGGCAGAGAAGGTCGACACTTTACGTGGCAGTATTTATTGTAGAAGACAGCAAAAAAAATCTCACAAAAATAACTGGAAAATGTAGGTTCCAGTGCAATTGAAGAAATAAAATGAATTAGTATTAGTTTAAAAATTAAACTGCTAGAGGGGTTAATAAGCCTGAAAATAATAAATCCTGGGATCTGATGATTTACATAGGCAACGACATAGGAGATGGAATATCATGTGAGTTTTAGAGAGGTGGATTTGGAGAAAGTTGATGATGAACTCATCACCGTCCAAGACTGTATCATCTCTGGAATACTTCCGGCAGATTGACAGGTAGTAAATGTGATCCCAATATTTCAGAAATCTTGGAAGAAAGCTGCAATTACTAGCAACTTTTTAAAAGATCTACTGACCTATTAGTAGGGACAAAAAACATGATTCTGTAATAAAGGAAGTAATATTATGACACTTTGAAAATAACAATATGATTGAGTGGAATTATCATGTATTAATGACAAAGAATCATGTTTATTTAAGCTCGATATTGCTTGAGAATGTATTGAATGGAATGGTGGCAACAAAAATGAGTGGATCTGGTGGCTTTGGATTTTCAGTTGGCTTTCAAGAGGTCACACAAAGGAGACTAGTAAACAAGGTTAAGGCACATAAAATTGGCGGTAATTACATTATTGACAAAGTAATTGGCTAAGGAGGCCAATTGTCATAGTTCCAAGTTGCTGATGACACAAAACAAAGCGAAATTTGGGTGGTGATGTGGCTTTAATGGCAATATAAATGAACTGGGTGGGTGAGTGGGAGCATGTCAAATGGAATATAATGTGAGATTGTCCACTTCAGTGGGGGGAGGGTTTGGAAAACACATGGTGGGTGTATGTTTAAATGATGATTAATTGGCCAATTTTGGTGTTCACAGTGACCTGTGTGCTTTTGTACACTGAAAGCCAATGTGGAAGAGCAGCAGTAAACTTGGAAGGGAAAGGATATGTTGCCCTTTATTGCAAGAGGGATTGAGTCCTAGAATAATGATGTCTGACTGCATTTATACAGAACAAGAACTTTTGAGTATTGTGAACCGTTTCAGTCTCCCTAACTTTAAAAGAATATATTTACTTAAAAGGAATGCAGCAAATGATTGCTTGACTGGTTCCTGGGATAGCAGATATGTAAAATGCAGAGTGATTGCATAGCATAGACCCATTTACAATTAAGAAGATGTCATTGAGACATAGAAAATACTGAGAGGGTCTGACAAGATAGAGACTGGAGTTAAGAAGCCTATAACTTGGGCTCCTAGCTTGAGAATACAAGGTTGGTCACTCAGGACTGAAATGTAAAATTTCTTCACTCAGTGCATGGCATACCTTTGGAATCCTGTGCCCTGGAAACCTGTGTGGGTCACCATTCCCTTCATGCGATTTTAGATCTTAATGGGGGAAAAGGGATGATGGGATAGGACAGATAAATAGTACTGAGGCAGCCATAATCTTGCTGAATGGTGCAGTATGGTCAAGGAGCCAGATGTCCTTCTAGGTTTCCTGTTTCTTATGTTTGAAAATATTCTTGGATAATCATGCTTCCAAACCTTTCCTCTCCTAGTTCCTGATGATCTTGATAAAGCCTTGATAAGGTCCTTGTGAACCATTGGTCAAGGAATCAAGTTGCCTTCTGAAATGAAGTAATATTTTGGGAATAGTTAGGTCAACAGCTTGCTTCTAATTGCCTGGAGCATTTGAGATGTTGTTAATTGTGCAAATAGCTTGCATGTTGGCAGATTATGTATTGCCTGAAAGTGAGATAGTTGATATTTATAAAATGCCCCAAAAACACCCTTCTGAGCTGCACACAGTAATTTAGTTGTGTTTGAGTTGAATATTGAGGTTAATGTCAATTTCTTTGAAGGAAATTTGATTTTAAGGTAGTTTGTTCCACTTTAGTGCTTGCAGTGCTCTAGATTAAACCAAGCTGCTGCATATCCAGGAATTGGGTTCATCACATTAATGACATTTCCAAAAATCTAAGCCCATCAAAGTAGGACACAATAAATTTATGCAGTGTTGCCCTTATGTAGTAAGGGAATAAAATGTTAGTTGCTTGTATTTAAGATTACTCCCTCATTTCTTTCCACATTTTGTTAAGGAAATTGTTATAAAATTTTTAAATATTTTATGATGCTTTGAATAATTTTCAATTCCAAATACATGACAGGAAGATTAAAGGAATTATATAATTTAAAACAATAGACATCAGAATCCTTTTGCTATCTAGCAGCTTAAGGTAAACAGTTTATTGTGTACGCGTGTATTATATTAAATGAACTTATTCCTGAAATTTGCTGTGTTGTCATGGATATATTGTATTTTCATTTACACAATTTACCCTGCATTTTATATTCTATTGAAATTGGTATATCCAATGAGATTGAGAGTGAGAATCTGGCAAGAGTTTACCAAATTTGCTGTAAGATAATTAATTTTTCAGTCATCTTTGAGTACAATACTGCTGAAAGGTTAAATGGATTTATTTTATTGATTCCTAATGCAATGTCATATATCTTTATGTATTGATCTAACTGATGGTCTCCTCTACATTGCTGAGACACCGTTAATTGGGACTGCTTCATCGAACACCTCCACTCTATCCGCCAAAAGCAAAAATTTCCAGTGGCCAAACATTTTAAATCTGATTCCTCTTCCCATTTAAAAATGCTGGTCCATGGTCTCATCTTACGCCATGATGAGTCCACCTACAGGGTGGGGGAACAACACCTTGTATACGGTCTGAGTAGTCTCTAACCTAATGGCATGAATATTGATTTCTCCTTCTGGTAAAAATAATTCTCCCTCTGCCTCCCCTCTTCTTCTATTCCCCGTCTGGCTTCTTACTTCTTTTCAGCTGCCCATCACCTCGTCTGGTGCCCTTCTCTCCCTTCTCCTATGGTGACCCTCCTCTTTTATCAGATTCCTTCCTCTCCAGCCCTTCACCTTTCCTACCTACCTGTCTTCACTTATCACCTTCTAGCCGTCCTCCTTCCCCTCTCCCTGCCTTTTTTATTCTGGTAGCTTTCCTCTTCCTTTCCAGTCCTGAAGAAGGGACTTGGTCCGAAACAGTGACTGTTTGTTTATGTCCATGGATGCTGCCTGACCTGCTAAATTCCTGTAGCATTATGTGTGTTTTGCTTTGGATTACCAACAACTGCGGAATTTCTCGTGCTTGTGTAACAAAAGTCTTTCATCAAAATGTTCTGAAGTAGGAAGAAACTTGTTAGTGAATTACACCCCTACTGCCCTTCCCACAGCTAGACACATCTTCCAAATAAAGAACATTTTTCTATTTTTAAATTCAAAAATTCCTCCGCAAATTATCAGTTGGATCTTTGTTCTGAAATGCAGTAGCAATTAATATCCCAAATACTATAGAGTGTATAATTTCAGTTTGTATATTTTTTAGCATTTGGCATTCATATGACACTTCACATTTGGAAGATTCACGCTTTATTAACAAAGTAAACCATGTCTTTTGCTGAAAGTGACAGACTGTGAAGAATTTGCCTCAGTTTTAGTCATCCATCCTATGAATTGAGGAAATAGATGCAGATTGGGGAACCAGTGTATCGAACACCTTCACTCTGTCCATTACAACAGCCAGGACTTCCTGATGACTAGCCATTTTAATTTTACTTCCTATTCTTGCACTGACATACATGCTCACAGCGTCTGCTACTGCGTAGTTGAGGCTGGACACAGATTTGGAGCAGCAACACTTCATATTATGACTTGGTAATCTTCAAGTGATGGTATCAACATTGATTTCTTTTTTTTTACTGCAACGCCAACAAATTACATTCAGTACAACCAGTTACCAATTACATTTTGACTGTTTAACCCAGCCACCCCCCAACCTTCATCACCATCCCCCCTCCACCTCTTCCTCATCCCCACCCCCTCCATCTCTTCCTCATTCCATCTCCCTCTCTCCCCTTCTCCCTCTCTTCCCTTCTCCCTCTCTCCTCCCTCTCTCCCTCTCTCCTCCCTCTCTCCCTCTCTCCTCCCCTTCTCCCTCTCTCCCTCTCTCCCTCTCTCCCCCCTCCCCCTCTCTCCCCTCTCCCCCTCCCCCTCTCTCCCCTCTCCCCCCTCTCTCCCCTCTCCCCCCTCTCCCCCCTCTCCCCCCTCTCCCCCCTCTCCCCCTCTCCCCCTCCCCCCCTCCCCCCCTCCCCTCTCCCCCTCTCCCCCCTCTCCCCCCTCTCCCCCTCCCCCCCTCCCCTCTCCCCCTCTCCCCCCTCTCCCCCCTCTCCCCCTCTCCCCCTCTCCCCTTTCCCCCCTCTCTCCCCCCTCTCCCCCCTCTCTCCCCCCTCTCCCCCCTCTCCCCCCTCTCCCCTCTCTCCCCTCTCTCCCCTCTCTCCCCTCTCCCCCTTCCCCCTCTTCCCCCTCTCCCCTCCCCCTTCCCCCTCTCGCCCCTTCATCCCTCTCTCCCCCCCATCCCTCTCCCCTCCACCAACCAACTGAATAGTAGTGCATACACAGAAAAACATTCCTATTTTAACAAAAGATCTTTTAAGGTAGATATCAAATTGGTCCACATTAAGATTGTGTTTGGCCTTGCATCATTTACTCTTGCTGATGAAAGCTCCAGGTAAGAAATGTCCAAAAAACTCCGAAGCCAGTGAGTACTTGAAATATCATGAGGAGGTTTCCAACACTGGACTACAATCTTCCTAGCTGCAGTCAGGCCTGCTAGCCAGACTTTCTGTGTTTTTTTTTTCCGTAAGGGAAAGGTGGGAGTCATCATTTGGAAGACGTACAACAGGGTCCATTGGTAATTGTACCCCCGTTAGTTCTGTAAGAGTACTGATAACCTTCCCCCACAAATCAAAAACCCCTGGACATTCCCATACAACATGTATAAAAGAGCCAACGGTTCCATGGGAGCAAAATGAGCAATGTGGGTCAGGTACCAGTCCCATTTGATGTCTAATTCTCGTTGTTAAATATGCTCTATGACAAACTGTCAACTGTATATACCAATGATTTGGGTTTTTCGAAGCACCAGCAGCATTATCCCAAATCGCATCCCAGTCTAAGTCTTGTCCCAATTCAGATATGTCCCTATCCCAGGCTTTCATTCCTGATGTGGGCATATGTTTCTGGGAGTTTAATTTATCATAGATATATGACACTATCTGTCCTGGAGCACTCTGTATCCAACTTAAAATGGTTTGGTCCTTTAAATCTGACCCCCAGGTAACCCCATAGGCTTTACAAGCTGATCTTACTATAAAGTAGAAGAAAAGAGAGTGCTTATCAATATTATATCGAGATATCAGTTCTTGAAAGCTAAGGATTGTACTTGCCCCATTAATATCTTGAAGAGTAGTAATACCTTTATCCTCTCAAGTTCTGTTAGTGAATGGTTTCCCCCCATATAGAAGATGATTATTGCTCCATAATGGAGATGATTTGCACCATACGCTTTTAAATTTTAGGAATTTATCTGCTGCTCTAAACACTTGTAGCATATGGGTTAAAATTGGACGGTAATACAAATCACATTTTTTGGTAGACATACCTATAAGGAGAAAGTCCTTCAACCTTATTGGTGCTATTAGCTCTTGGTCTATATTTTTCCATGATGAAACTTTATCCACCTCCATCCAATAGCTAAGACTTTTTAATATAAATGCCCAGTGATACAATTTAAAATTTGGACATGCCAATCCCCCATCCGACTTTTTGAGTTGTAGAGCTGACCGTTTTATATTAGGTCGTTTACCATTCCAAACATAGCATCTTAGTAAGGAGTCCAGTTTTTGCCAATATCCTGCTGGAGGTGCAAGTGGGATCATTGAGCTGATAAAATTAATGCAGGATAAGATGTTCATTTTAATGACGGATATATGGTCTGGGACTGATGCTGGCAGGTGTCTCCATCTATTAATATGTTATTCTATTTTTTCCAAAATTTAAGTGTAATTTGCTTTAGCCACAGATGATAGGGAAGTATTAACTTTAATACCCAAGCAGAGGACCTCATTTGTAACCTTAATCTGGGGAGGGAGAGACACCTTATTTTATCTGTATTAATCAGCATCAGCGCTGATTTTGACAAATTAACTTTGTATCCTGAACGAAATCCAAATTGCTCCAGTGTTTTTAAAACATAGGGGAGAGTTTGTTGAACATTTGCCATATAAACTAGTGTGTCATCTGCGTAAAGTGATATTGAATGAGATGTTGTACCTATTGTAATAGGGGAGATCTGAGGAGAGTTTCTAATTAAATGTGCAAGTGGTTCAATAGATATAGTAAGAATTAAAGGAGACAAAGGGTCCCCTTGTCGTGTGCCCTGTCCTATGTCAAATAACTCTGAGAAACCTCCTCCCACACGTACCCAGGCTGAAGGATCAGCATACAGTGTTTGAATCATATTGATAAATTTATCGCCAAACTCAAATTCTTTTAGGACTCTCCAAAGATATGGCCATTCAAGACGATTGAATGCTTTTTCAGCGTCTAGAAATAGCAGGCCACAGGCATGCAGGATTTTACTCAGTATGTGTAAGAGCCGGTGAATGTTATCAGATGCGAAGCGTCCCCTGATAAAGCCCGTTTGTTCTGGGCTAATTATTTTCCCAACTACTGTCTCAAGTCCACTGGCTAAGACTTCAGAAAATATATTGAGGTCGGCATTTATCAAGGAGATTGGACGGTAATTGGCACACTCCAAGGGGTCCTTACTGGGCTTGGGTATAACTGTGATCAGGGCTGCGTTTAGATCTCTATGGAAAGCGCCATTTCCAAAAGCATAATTTAATGTTTCTAACCAGACTGGTCCAAGAATATCCCAAAGTGCTAGGTAAAGTCCCACAGGTATGCCATCTATACCTGGCATACAGCCCTTATTTGTAGCTTTGACTGCTTTAAGTAGCTCATCCAGTTAATAGGAGAGTCTAGAGCTTTGGTGTCCTCTAATGACAATGTAGGGAGGTCTAATCCACTAAAAAAATCTGCGAAGTCATTCTGAGAAGGAACTGAGCAACTTGTATACGGTTCTTTACAGTAATTCTTGAATGTCTCGTTTATTTCCTCTGTTGGAGATACTACTCCATGTTTAGCACATCTAATCGCTAGTATAGACCTTTTAGCTTCCTGTTGTTTGAGCGTTAGTGCTAAAAGATGGCTCGGTCTGCTGCCTTCTGCGTAATACTTATGTTTGGTTATATGGATCATATATTCCGCCCTGCTTCTTAATAAATCATTTAATTCTGCTTGTTTTGTTTTGAGCTCGTTTTCTTTTTTTATGGTGTATCTCCTTTTGAGATCATTCTCCAAAACCTTACATTCTTCCCCTAGGGTGGAAATCTTATGAAGCCGGCTTTTATGTGGATGGGAACTGAACCATATGGCGTTATTTCGTAAGAAACCCTTGATGGAGGCCCAAATCACTGTCACATCCGAGACACTATTTTTATTTAAATTTATAAATTCCATCAGTTTTATTCTCAGTTGTGATAGAAATTCATTGTTTTTTAGAAGGGTGGAGTTAAACCTCCACCTAGTAGCCTTATTTTTAATTTTGCCATAATTAAAAGTAGATATGACTGGGTTGTGATCAGACAGATGTCTGGGCAAAAATTCTATTGAGTGTACCAAAGGCAGCAGACCGGAGGATATAAGAATGTAATCTATCCGAGAGAAAGTTTTATGTCTTGTGGAGAAGAAGGTATAGCCTTTAGTAGATGGGTTATGCACCCTCCACACATCAGTTAAATCTAAATCCGTTAGAAAAAGGTTAAGTGCTTTGGAAGCAGATTCTTGAGAGCTTGATATAGTTGAGAAAGATTTATCGAGGTTAATGTTTACCAAAGCATTCATGTTCGAACCAGCATATAGTTGGTAGTCACTTAACTTCAGTAATTGTGAGGTTATTGAGGGAAAAAATTCAACCTTGGATATAGTTGGGGCATATCGGCTAATGAATGCAACTTTTTTTACCCTGAATGGCTGTACAGCAAAAAGCTAGACGTTCTTTATTGTCGGCGCCAGTCCTTTCAATTGATACATTAATACTATGTCTCATTAATATCATCACGCCTTTCGTACGAGTACCATCAGCTGATGCCACAACGGGTTTATAAAAGCGGTTTTGAACCCTGGGAACGTCATTAAGTTTAAGATGTGTTTCCTGTAACAGTGCGATATCTATTTTCTTTCTGCGTAAGAAATCTAAAACCTTTGAACGCTTGTAGGGAGAGTTTAAAACTCTAACATTAAATGATACAATAGTAAGATTTTCTAATTTACCTGTGTTGCTCATCTTCCCCGGATCTGTTGTTGTAAGTTGGTGGTGGAGCCCTGAGTTACCCCCTTCCCACCCCCCCTCACATTCAACCCTTTACTTTGTAACATCTGTGAGTGTCACTCAGCAAGGTCAAACACTGAACATTAACCGAGCCCCTCTAGTACCAACAAATTAGAAAGGCAAAGCAGTTCTCATAGACAATCATAACAAAGAGGCAAGAAAAAACCCGTTAACTTATATAATTAAAACCATTCCCGTCTCAAATATATAACACATAATCAAGACCCCAACAGCTCTCTTGAGAGAAACTGTTGCTTTAATAGACCATCGCTTAGCGATGGCACCAGTGGCGTCTTATCTCACGCCCAGGAACGTAAACAAGTCTACTGGATACATAACCCAAAATGAACATGTACAACTAAAGTTATTCAGAACAAGTTGCTGTTTTTCAGCTTCATTCTTGATGAAGTATGACATTTGGGTATATTGAATATCACCTTAGAAAGTAAAAGATAAAAAGTATAAATCTAGGTGGACTGATATCATCTTACCATGTTATCCTTACAAGTTAACTGAGCCATTACCTTAAGACTCTGACCTGCAATACTCAGAAAAAAGTTGGCCCCTTAATTAACTAAATACAAAAGTGCAACGAATGACTTTCCAATAAAAGAATAACCAGAAAACCTCACACCTAGGACGTTAACTTGCCCGTGCCTGTTAGATTGCGCATACAGGCTGGTCCGAGTTCTTAATGTAGTTCCATCTCCTCCCGAGGGGCATGTGGACTTTGCCCAGGGTCTTCTTCCGTACCTCCCAGCACCGATGATTTCAGAGCTTCTATCGTTTCCTCTGCCAAGTTAAACGACATCTTCATGCCCTTGATATTCACTCTCAAAATTGCTGGGTATATGAGGAACAAGTCGATCCCCTTCTGTCGAAGCTTAGCATGGATCTCCTTGTATCCCTGCTGTTCCTGCATCGTGCCAGGGCTGTAGTCGGCGAAGAATTGCAGCTGGGTGCCATCAGGGAGAGTTTGGCTTTGGCTTTCCTCGCATCCTCCAGGATAGCCTGCCAGTCGGTGTACCGTAGAAGCCTAAAAACCATGGTCCATGGTCTTGGGGGTGTTTTGGGGCAAAAGTGAGTGTAGTTGCCATTACTAAGGAGAAGGTGTTTGGAAAGCTGAAAAGTCTGGTAGCTGAACCGGATGGACTACACTCAGGGTTCTGAAAGAGGGAGCTGAAGAGATTGTGTGGACATTAGTAATGATCTTTCAAGATTATTAGATTCTGGAATGCTTCCGGAGGACTGGAAACTAGCAAATGTCACTCTAGATTTCAAATAGGGAGGGAGGCACAAGAAAGGAAATTATAGGCCAGTTAGCTTGACTTCAGTGGTTGGGAAGATGTTGGAGTCCTTCATTAAGGATGAGTTTTCGGGGTGCTTGGAGGAACATGATAAAATAGGCCAAAGTCATAGGCCATAGCTTCCTAAAGGGGAAATCTTGCTTGACAAATAAGTGGAATTCTTAGAGGAAATAACAGGCAGGATAGACAAAGGAGAATCAGTTGATGTTGTGTACTTGGATTTTCAGAATGTCTTTGACAAGGTGCCGCATATCAGGCTGCTTAACAAGATAAGAGCCCATGGTATTACAGGAAAGACACTAGCATGGATAGAAGATTGGTTAACTGGCAGGAGACACAGAGTGGGAATAAAGGGAGCATATTCTAGTTGACTGCCAGGGATGAGTTGTATTCCGCAGGGGTTGGTGTTGGGATTGCTTCTTTTCATGTTATATTTCAACGATTTGAATGAAGGAATTGATGGCTTTGAGGCCAAGTTACGAAGATAGGTGGAGAGGCAGTTAGTGCTGAAGAAGCATGGAGTCTGCAGAAGGACCTGGGAGAATGGACAAAGAAGTGGTAGATGAAATATAGTGTAGGGAAGTGTATGGTCATGCACCTTGGTAGAAGGAATAAAGATTCAAAGATCAAAGATTCAAAAAACTTTATTGTCATTCTAACCGTACATCAGCTCTGCAGGGCAGAATGAGACAGCGTTTCTCAGGAGTAGTGCAATCATTACATAACAAACGCAACACTAAATAATAAACATAACAATAAATAGTAAAAACACAACAGCACATGTCAGTTAAAATCAAGTTATAAGTGTCCAGTGCGAGTTAAAAGTGTCCAAAGCAGAGTCAGGTAGAGCAGCTATTTAGTAGTCTGACTGCCTGTGGGAGGAAGCTGTTTAGTAGCCTTGTGGTTTTAGTTTTAATGCTCCTGTAACGTTTGCCTGATGGCAGAAGAACAAACAGTTCATGGAGAGAGTGTGAGGGGTCTTTAATGATGTACCGTGTCTTCTGGAGACATCGACTCTGAAAGAGGTCTTGGACAGAAGGTAGGGAAACCCCAATAACCTTCTCTGCTCCCCTAACCACCCTCTGCAAGGCTTTTTTGTCGACAGCACTGCAGCTGGAGTACCAGCATAGACTATTTTCTAAACAGAGAAATTTCAAAAATCAAGAGGTGCAAAGGGTTCCCGGAAGGTTCACTTGCAGGTAAGGAAGGCAAATGCAATGTTAGCTTTTTAATAGGACTAGAATAGAAAAACAAGGATGTACGGCTGAGGGTTTATAAGACAATGGTCAGACCACACTTGGAGTATTGTAAGCAGTTTTGGGCCCCTTATCTAAGAAATGATGTATTGGCGTTGGAGAGGGTCCAGGGGAGGTTCACGAGAATGATTCTGAGCTGAAAGGGTTAACATATCGGTTAATTGGAATGGGAGACCACAAACCGCTTTGCTGAACACCTATGCTCTGTCCGCCAGAGAAAGCAGGATCTCCCAGTGGCCACACATTTTAATTCCACATCCCATTCCCATTCTGACATGTCTATCCACGGCCTCCTCTACTGTAAAGATGAAGCCACACTCAGGTTGGAGGAACAACACCTTATATTCCGTCTGGGTAGCCTCCAACCTGATGGCATGAATATCGACTTCTCTAACTTCCGCTAATGCCCCACCTCCCCCTCGTACCCCATCTGTTACTTATTTTTATACACACATTCTTTCTCTCACTCTCCTTTTTCTCCCTCTGTCCCTCTGAATATACCCCTTGCCCATCCTCTGGGTCCCCCCCCCTTTGTCTTTCTTCCCGGACCTCCTGTCCCATGATCCTCTTGTATCCCTTTTGCCTATCACCTGTTCAGCTCTTGGCTCCATCCCTCCCCCTCCTGTCTTCTCCTATCATTTTGGATTTCCCCCTCCCCCTCCCACTTTCAAATCTCTTACTAACTCTTCCTTCAGTTAGTCCTGACGAAGGGTCTTGGCCTGAAACGTCGACTGTACCTCTTCCTAGAGATGCTGCCTGGCCTGCTGCGTTCACCAGCAACTTTGATGTGTGTTGCTTGAATTTCCAGCATCTGCAGAATTCCTGTTGCTTGCAAAGATAAGATAAAGATAAGCTTAGCAATTTTCTTTACCAACCATCTCAAACAAATCTTCAAATTAACGCAAAATATTATTCCACATATCCACAATTCCCTAGTATGGTCCTAATCTGATATTACTCAAGGACTGGTTATTTTAAACTTGTTTCTGCATTTGGGCTGATTAATACCAAGTAAAAGTTGCGCTTTACAAGTTCCAGATAATACTTTAACTAGTAGCACCTTGTTTTCAATGGCACCACTTTCACCAAATCTTCCACATTCTGGGCGTCACCATTGTTCAGAAAGTCAACCAGACCTGCCAAATATAAACTGTAGATACAAAATCAGACTGGTATCCTGCATCAGCTTACTGGCCTCCTTACTTCCCAGCACCTTTCTGCTGTCTGTGAGGCTTAAGTTAGGAGCATGATGGAACATTCTTCACTAAATGAGTGCAGCTTCAACACTGACCAAGCTTCACTGATACCCGACCTTCCACCTTAAACATTAATTTCCTCACATGTAGTGCACAGTGGCTGTCGTATATCCAGTACCATTGACAAACTGTATTGCTGTTACCTGGAAACTCTGATAGCATCTCCAAGCATGTAGCGTCAATCACCAAGAGTTCAGAATCAGCAGGTGTATGGAAACACACCATTTCCACGACACATACCATCCTGGCTTGGAAATATATCATTGGTCCTTCTTTGATGGTGGGTCTGAACACTGCAGCTCTCGTCCCAAAAGCATTGTGGAAGTGCCTTCACTGAAAGGACTACAGCGGTTCAGGTGTTCACCATCACCAACTCCAGGACCATTGGGAATGAACAATGGATGCTGGATAGACCAGTCATATCCAGTTCATGAAAAACCAAATAAATAATCAAAACATTTCACACTCTTAAATTCCACTCTGAAGTGTCTTCACTGTGCTATCATCCACATTTTTCACAATATGAAAACTTGAATCTTGACTACTCTTCATCTCTTCTCCAGTGAGGAAAACCTCTGTAAACTCTCCCCCTTGCCTGCACTTTCAACTGTCAACCTCTTTGAAAGTAAAAGGCAACCACCCTCAATTCCTTAATTTTGTCTTAATATCGGTCCTTTTCCAACCACCTTCCCATTTCCTGTGTCCTCAAGGATGTGACAAATCCATGCCCACCTTTCTTGCAGTTCCTCATTGGAGATTTTCCATTTGCATCTCTATCAGAGTATGAAGGAAATATGTACTACATATTCTCCTAGTTGTTCCAGAATCAGGTTTATTGTCACTGACATATGTCAAGAAATCTGTTGTTTTGTGGCAACCATTCAACGCAAGACTTAAAAATTTGCTATAAGTTACAAAAATAAATAAATACAGCAAGATAAATAATGATGAATAATAGTGTTTGTGGACCATTCTGATATCTAGTGCTGAAGGGGAAGAAGGTATTTCTAAGTTGTTGATTTTGGGTCTTCAGGCTCCTGTACCTTTTCCCTGATGGTAGTAACAGGAAGAAGAGTATGTTCCCACTGATGACGGTCCTTAATGATTGAAATGATTGATATCGCCTTCTTGAGGCACCTCCTTTTGAAGATGTCCTAATGGTGGTGAGGATTGAGCCAATGATGGACATGGCTGTGTCTACAACCCTTTGCGACCTCTTTCGATCCTGTACATTGGAGCCTCAATATCAAGTGGTGATGCAATCAGTGAGAATGCTGCTCACGGTACATTGGGAGTAATTTGCTACAACCTGTGGTGGCATACAACATCTCCTCAAACTCCTATTGAAGTATAGTCATCAGAGTGCCACCTTCTCTTTGTTGACTGAGATTGATCTCCCATGGATAAAGTTTTCAAGATTATCAACGGTAATGACTCATTTCTTGCAACAGCTGCAACCTTCTCCAACTCAATTGTTTCAACTCCTTGTTCCTGTTCATCCAAGTTTAGTTGAATGAGGGTTTGAAGGGATTATTGCTATCCTTTTCAACACTACCGCTGCCTGTACCTTAAGCAGTCAAGTTTAGCCAGAACCTCCCCCTCCCACTCTTGATCTTGACCTTCCTTAAAATTCATACCCTTAACCAAGCATTGTTTTTTTTCTGTAAAATTTTTTGGGGCAACTTGCTAAACTAAAAACTGGGGGGAAAAAATGCATATTATTTCACTGCATTTAAGTGTTTTCTTTGACATTCAGGAATAGCGAAAACAAAGTAAAATTAATTATTTAAATAATTGTTTTTGCATAATTAATTAGAGATCCAGAAGCATCTAAATAAAACTTAAGCAAAATAATTTTAAAATGCATGTGTTGCTTTTGCCTCCAAAACCGATTCTGTAATCCCTTATGAAATCAATTTGAAAGATTATGTAATAATATTTGCCTAATTATTTGATAAAATGCCATTAGTAGGGGCACAGGCACTTCCAATCTTAATTTCCGGTTCCCTATACAAATTATAGAGCCAGGTGTTGTTTCTCCTGTCCTCCCAGTCCAGAATTGTTACACCACATCTCTCATCACTTGCCTTTACCTGGTCATGATGCACAGGGCCAATATTCCTAGTTCAAAACATTCAGGTCTACAATAGCACTGGAGCTCTTGCAGTTCCCTGAGGAGACTCTGTTCTCAAAACTGCAGTGAAAGCTTTGACAGTTGACTAAGACTTGCCACCAGAAACATCGTTTTGGCACCATTTAACTGCTTTTTAAGTGCTTCTTGCGTTCAACGATATTATAACATATGTAACATATTCAACACTATTTAGAAAATATGAACTTCTGCAAAACTAACAGCATCCGCTTTACCTCCTAATCAAAACCCAGTAATTTTTAATCATTTGGCCAGGATAATAATCATGAAACTTATCAAGCTCAGGCCTATGAGGTAAATTGATAAATGTAGCCTTCCAATTCAATCAGAAGGCCATTGATTTCCAAGGATGACAGCATGTGTGCAGAAGTCCAGAGCCCAATACACTTAAAATGGTTAGTGTGAGTTTTGTTAGTTAACCAGCAAGTGTCTAAATTAATCTGACCCTATATATGTTGATGATTGATGAGGGAATACTACTCATCTCTAACTTTCTGCATTCAGATCCTGATATCTTGCAAGTTGACAGCCATATTGATGAAAAAACATGTTCTGGTTTAATCTTTGTTTTATACTTGGCTTTATATTTTAGAAATCTAATGAATACATTTGCTTTATAGCATAGCCTTGAAATGTATTGTGTTCTGATTTATAGTTTTCTTCATTGTGGCAGCTTTTGAAAAATATGTCTTAGTCCAAAATTATCATCTTGGAAGTGAAAAATCAGCTATGAAAGTGCCTCTTTTTAGTCCATCTTGTAGCCAATTTCTCTGGGAGCCAAATATGATTGGCAGAACTCTAAAACAAAGGGTAGAATAGATAATTTGGATAATTTTAATGACTAATTTTCCTGACTAGCAATGATTGCAGATTGTGGCAGATTATTACAATTATTTTCTTGATATCAGACACAAGGTCTCTATTTCTGGTTGCCATATTGTTGGTAAGGCACCTCTATGAGCAAGGTTGTGAAAAATATCCCCAGTTATTTGACTTTGAGGATAGGGTATTTGTGACTTCATTTGTCCTAGATGTTTCTCTCACTTTGTGTACAATTCAACCAATATAATCCGACTCTTCATTTTCAATGTATGTTCGTGGCCCGTTTCAACCATGATTTGAGGCCAAGGCCACATTTTATTATTCTGCATAGATTCCAACAACCCACCCCCAGCTCCCTCTCTTCACTTGAAGTTCTGTTTCTGATTATCTTAAACTTGTGCCTATCTCCAGTGATCGGAAGTAATCAATCACAGTGGAATACACTATATCCCAACTCTTCAAGATTTGAAGAAGCATTTGCTTTGAATTGAACAATAAAGTAAGGGGCCCCAGCTCTTTTGAAACCAGTAAATGGATGCCCTTTGGAACATGTAATAAATCAAATTGTTGTAATCTATCATTGCTTTGCAATAGGCTGAGTGGTAAATAATTGGGTAAAGGTCATAGCAAAAGTGTTTATCAGTCAGGACAACAGAGTGACTTGTAAAATTTGTTGCCTCTGAAACTGAAAATATCTTTTGGTTTAGCATACACTGACTTTGACTGTTCAACACACTAACATGGAGCTTTTTGTCTCCTAAATGAATTGAAGCATGAAAATTTATGAGATATTCAGTGCATGCAGATTCAAGATACATTCAGAACATGCCCAATTTGTTTAATTCATCTTGCAGTAAATAGTAAAACTTATTTTTCTTTTTGTATCATGTTGGTAATGCAGATTTTGCCTGTGCAGGCCCGAACTTAGAAAATGAATTCCCTATTTTGTTTATAGTCCTCACTATCCGTGATCTGCAGTGAGACACCTTGATCTCACTTGAGGCTGGTTGAATTATACACAGGTATTATACTTGTACAATTTCCTTCAAATTAGACTTGCTTGGAGTTGTGTCACAATATGGTTCTGTAATGATGCTCATGTAGTTGGAATAAACAAGTAAAAGACTCTGATGAAAACTAACTGTACTGGGTTTGTATTTCTGCATCTCACTGTGAAATAGAACCATAATATGTTTTATGGGGGAGCACAACATTGAATTCTTGGTAGTTCTTGTGCTATTTTTGGTAGTCTGAAAAAAGTTCTTAATGTCTGAAGAGCCACATTTGTTGCAACATTTGTTCTTGTTTGATCCAAATGTATTTAATTATTTTATACAATTTTTGTTGAAATAGGTTAATTTTTAGATCTCATCTATTTGGTAATAATTTTAAAAGATGGAGATATTCAGAATTCTTAAGTTTTTGACAGCTGAGTAAGGCAAAGACTTGATTTATGCATTTTCTGTCTTGTACCAATTCCCCTCCACCATGTGACTCATTGAAGTAGGAGACCTGCTTATGGTGCAGTACTTCTTGAATAGCATTATGAATAAGGTTCCCATAAGACTGCACGTTTATTAGCAGAGTGAACTGGTAGCTTGCTGTTGACTGAAAAATCTGAAAAAAGTCTGTAAAGCAGCTTTGCATTGTTGTATGCCAAATATTAGTGTAATTCTATGTATGATTCTTTGTCGCATCAACCTCTGGTTGATTGGGCCGTCAGTTAATCGGGACAGCCATTTATTTGGAATGACTCTGAAAGAACAAAAACTAAATTGAGAAAATACCCGTGATTTTATTTGGGACACTATGCCACTTAATTGGGGCAATATATTGTTGCAGAACAGATGCTAACTCATGTCAGTTGTGTGCACTTGTTAGAATTATATTATGCTTAGAGCGATCAGTTTTTAAATAGCATCATGTATTTGTGTTCAAACAGCAGTGATTTTTATCATTAATAGTTGGCAAGAAATAAGCAGTAAAACAATTTGGAACTGTTTTGCTCACCACAGTTTCTGGCTGAGAGATGCTAGAAACGGCCGGGAATGAAAATGAAATGATTTCACTGTTTCAGCAAGTTAGAAACTGCAATGAATTTGAAGTTGACTTGAATGTTACAAAGAAGATTAAGGTTTGGAGGATGCAATTGTCTAAAGCATTGCATGAAATTGGTTCATTATCTGCACTAGGTGTCTATGCTAATTTTGTTTATTTATAGGCAGATGAATTCCTCCATCGACGACGATTAGGATAAACACATTTTTATATTACTGTAGAGGTAATGGTAATGTTCTCATCTGTTCTGTATTTCATTTAAATACATGAATTCTTAGTTAAATGGCAGTTTGCCTTTTTTTATATAACTTTTAACTATTTCCGTGAAACTTCAGCTGATTGAGACAGTTTCTTATTTGGGCCAAAATATACCGGTTCCAGTGTGTCCCAATTGACTGGAGTCCACTGCATTTCATCTTAAGTTGATGGCATTCACATCGTGTTCTCACATGAACTTTTTAGTTCGCACATTGTAAGAAGTAAGTGCATTGAAAAATGTGATCATGATAAAAAAAGAACTACACTGTGGAGAGTTGAATATCAAGTAGCAGATCAAAATGTGGCATAAAAATAGCAGGGAGTTTCATTTGACTTGTTTTTAAAAATTCTGACCAAAGGAATCTTCCCATAAAAAGTTTCCTAACAAGAATATTCCAAATTTTTAACTTGAGATATGATTTTATGATTGACAGGAAGTAGGAATTTTATTTAAAGGTAAATATTTGTTCAGTAATTTTGCAAAAAAAAGTCATTAGCTTCACATTTTTGTAGTATTCTTTCAAATACAGAACAGATTACAGTTATCCAGCAGCATATTTATGCACAAACTTAGAGTTTACAGAATGTATCTGGAGCCAAGGGCCCTTGTAAATCTAAGTGCAGTTTTATAAATACCTGCCAATAAGCAACTGCTCACTGCCTATGAACAGTAAAGAAAAATCCACAAAAATAATTATGCATGTACGTAACAATAGATTGAGAAACTGAATATATTTAATCTTATATTGAATGTTTATATTGAACCTGGAAAGCCTTTGTCCACAAGTTTCTTTTTCTTCAAGGGCTGGTTTGGGCAAAGTTCACAAGAACTATCTTTTGATGCACTAGTATGTTCACTCATAATGAATTCAAATAGTTGAGGCCAGTACCTGTGTTAGAATTCAGATGAGATCAGATAATTTATGGTGTGGAAATGAAATAAACTATGCGGTGCAATGGATACTCATGCTTGCATTTTCTAACCTCTAATGTGAATTAATTTGTGTCTTTACACAGTGAAAAGAACATTTCATGTTGATCTCTGCTACTGAATATCTGATAACTTTATTCAGTTAAAGTTTCAAGTTAGGTAATGAGCTAGACCAGTCAGGTGGTTCTGTATTGAACATTCTGCACCTTGCCAGAGACAGAACAATGGGTAGTGAATGCAGTATTTGGCATTAGTGTTTATTAATGAGGAACTACCCTCCCATCTGATGTTTAACATCTCTGGCAAAATCTATCTGCGTTCATGTTAGGTTGGAATAAGAATGGGTTATAATGTTGTGCAAATTTATGCATTGAGATAAGACCTAGTCTGCTGTTTCTTGAAATGAAATTAGAAGTTGTTTTGCAAGAATGTAAAGGAAAAATACTTTCCGTTGCTGCTGCTGGGACAATATTTTGTGAATGGCACTGGTCTTTGGCAAGGGTGATGCTGATGAATCTGGGCTTAGAGTTTCTATGTTGATAAGAGGTCTGCGTGTGACTTTAACTAGCTGACCAATGAATGAAGCTTAAAGAAGGTATCAATGGAAATTTGGATGTTTTCTTCTTTTTCAGATGGATAAGCTCCTTAAAACAATATTATAATATCCATCATGTAACTATATTTAATACCATTCTCCATATTGGGATCATTGCCTTGAAATGACTGTTGTGTTTTTTTGACATGGAAAAGTGTTTTGGAAAGCTCTTTTCTGATGAACTTGGTTTTCACTGTGACAGATCCTCATTTATAAACTTTCTGACATGAGGCTACAATAATTTTTCCAGTTCTTCTTGGTTTAGAAACTCACTGAACTCATGCATTATTTGGACTTTGATTCTCCTATCTACCATTTGTTGCTGTTTGTGTTTTGTCATCCCAAGGCTATCACGATATTGTCCCCTTTTCTTTTTGAAATGATTGCCAATTTGACTCTGAAATGACATTCTCATTATGAACTGCAGGAATTTGCCTTGACAGTAACAATCATACCCTGGTCCACATGTTCTTATGGTGAAATGGTGATCAGAGACAGAAACACTGCTCAGATATTGTCAATATTAACTGAAAGCTCATGGGCATTAACAATAATGAGCAAGATTCCATCTGGATTTTCTTTGTACAATGTTGTTCCATGAATGGGAGAGAAATAGTAACGGTGTACATACATCTACTGATGCTTCTGGACATATCTTCAGTGATGTTCCTGGAATCATTGGGTGTTTTGGGTCTTTCAACACCATACAACCTCCTCCAGGTGTCCCAGCCAGGGCTGATCAGACCCCAGCTTGTGTCCAGCTGGCTAGCTACTTATGACTCCATGGCTCCCCTCTTTTGAGCCTCAGCCATCTTGAGGCCCTCTGTGCCACATCGGTGGTACTACGGATGGCTCTCCTCTTCCTCTCTCCCTCGGTGCCCAAATTGCTGAAGGCTCTAACTAAGGAACGGGCTACGAATTGCCTACAACCAACCTCCACTGGGAGACACCTCGCTCTCCATCCATTCTGCTGACAGTTGCTGACCAGTCCTGTGTACTTGGAGAGCTTCCTTTGAAAGGCCTCTTCCAAGCTATATTCCCATGGGACTGTCAGCTCCAGCAGCACCACCTGCTTAGTAGACTCAGACACTAGGACAATGTCTGGTTGCAGGGTGATGGCTGCGATATGGTTGGGGAACTTCAGCTGCCGTTCGAGGTCCACCAAGAGCTGCCAGTCCCTTGTAGAGGTCAGGATGCCTGCAGATGTTCTTTTGGCGGGTATTGGCTGCTCCCCAGCTCTGACAAAGGCAATGGTCTGCTTGGAGGATCGGGATCGAAGATATACGATAGCCATGTTGACAAGATAGCGTTTGAATATTCCTTTTACTTCTTCGATTTTTTGAACAGTGGACAAAGAGAGAGATTATGTTGAACTTAGATAAAATACTAGGTTGGGCCACATGGAGCACTTATTAGCTTCAGAAGAGATACACTGGGTTGGTTCCAAGGAATGTAGATTTCCATTATGTAGTCCATAGACAGAAGGGTTGCATTACTCAGAGGTAAGAAGTTGTTGGAAACAGGGACAGGCTATATACTTACTCCTCCAAACACTTTCTACCATGTAATGAGGTTTTGCCTAATTTGTGATCCAAATTCAAATACCAACTTTCCATATTCTTTAATTCATTAATCTACAAAAATTTATATATCATGGGATTAAAATTTAATAATTGCTGTTGTAGGAAGAGATCTCCACATTTCTGTTGTTCAGAAGTGAACCCTAATTTCATTCCTAAAATGCCTGATTCACTGTGTAATCCATTTAGTCCTAGAGTCCTTAATCCATAGAAGTTGTTTTTCTTTATCTCTCTCTTTAATTTATATATTGTCTAATCTCTCATTATGGTTTAATCTTGGAGATTAGTTGGCATTCTGTTTAGCTTTTGATGTGTGAATATAATAATGCAGGACCCAGGGCAGCTCACCGTCCTCTGGGGCTTTGTGTCTGCAGCAAGGTTTCTAACCTTGTATATCTAGACTGGCTGACTGGTGGCGTAGTGGCATCAGCGCCGGACTTAGGAATGAAGGCTCTCGAGTTTGAATCCAGCCGGCTCCCTTGCACGCTTTTCATCTGTGCTGGGTTGAGCGTTGAGCTAGTAACTCGGCCTCGTAAAAATAAGAAACCCTGCTAAAAAAACGCTGTCACGATGGCGTCCCGATGTCTCCACTCAGAGTTGAGGGCTTTTTTCTTCTTTCTTCTATCTCCTAGACTTCTGGGCAAAAGGTCCAGCATTCCATGAGCCTTTCTTTTTATACTCTGTTCTTCTTTCATGTTATTTTAATTATCTGTATGTATAGATACATAAACGACTTTGAACTTTTAATTATTCTAGTGTTTTTTTTGCTGCTTGCAGAATTTCTATCTTGTATTCACATGGACAGTGTTGCATTTTCTTCCATTAGAATTGTTTTCCCACCTATTAAACTGGATTATTCTGATGCAGCCCCCCCCCCCCCCCGCGTTGGTTCTGCATGCAATTCCTATGACCGTACTAATCTTTTGTAGCCCTTTGGCCCACTTGAAATCGAGCATTCATTACTGTGCTTGTTGCAACAGGATGAATAATCTGTGAATGGCAAACAGGCCTAAGGTGATGGAGAATGAGACCCACACTGCTCTGTTAACTGACAGGGGCATTGATTTTCAGTATGTTTAATCTATTGATTTTAAATGCCTGATAATAAAAGGTAATTAAAGTGTTTAATTTTAATAAATCACATTATATTCATTTTATTAATTACATTATATGAGGCAAGTTTAGTGAAACATTAATATTAATTTTATAAGCATCTTCATCCATTAGAAAATCTGCAGATACTGGAAATCCAAATTGCAAGCCTCGCCCCCCCCCCCACTCTCCTACACCATTCCCCATTCCTGTTTCCCTCTCTCACCTTATCTCCTTACCTGCCCATCGCCTCCCTCTGGTGCTCCTCCACCTTCCCTTTCTTCCATTATTTTCTGTCATCTCCTATCAGATTCCCCCTTCTCTAGCCCTTTTTATCTTTTCACCTATGTTTTTCAGCTGTTTACCCACTCCCCTCTCCCCATTTCACCTGTCACCTTCCACCTCGTACTTCTTCCTCCCCTCCTGCCCCACCTTCTTACTCTGACTTCTCCCCTTCCTTTCCATTCCTGATGAATGGAACGTTGACTGTTTGCCAGCTGATGAATTGGCCTGAAATGTTGACTGTTTGCCAGCTGAGTTCCTCCAGCATTTTGTGTGTGGTACCTTCTTCATCCATCCAGTTGGTGACCACATTCAAGTGAAGTGGATTCATACCCTTAACTTAGCATAACCTGAGCTCTGCCACTAGACGTGATGTAGACCAGGAGGAGGTATCTACTAGTTTTTACTGGAATAGGACTGCCAGTGTATTTCAAACTTTGTGTTGTGGTGTGCAAATGTAACTATTGAAGATATGCTGAACAGTGAAGTTTGGATGGGCCATACTGCCTACTGGAACTTTCAACTATTGTGGAGCATGATTTTGCCTTTCCCTTTGTATGTTAGGCTTTCATCTGTACTTATTTCAGTGCCCTCTGTCCTTGAGTCATTGAAGGATTTTCACTCATTTCCTTCAATACACAGCAATTCAGATCAGATGATCCGAGGATTTGTCACGTTTGTATGCCATTGCTTCTTTTTTCACTATTTTGCTTTAGTTTCACTGTCCTTCATTTCTTTTCTGCTCTCCTTGGGTGATTTGTGCTATTCCCCTTCTCTGCAGCAAGTATAAATGGTAATAATGTCTACCACATTTTTATTTGCAATATCATGTTTAAGGTACTTGTGGGCAAAATACAGACGGTGATGAAAAATTGACAGACTGTCCTGTTGGTTAGGGTTTGGAGTGTACTGTCTGCTGGAGTAGTGAATGCAGATTCAATAAAGCCCTGATAGGAGAAATGGATAATGATTTGGAGGAGAATATATTTCAGGGAACCAGTGTAGACAAGTGGAAGAAATTGGATTGTTCTTTTGATAAAGCTGTCACATAGCAAATCATTTACTGTGGTGTTTGCCTACATTGAGGAATAATTTTTAAATAGTGTGTGAAATTTTCCACTGATTCCCTCCAGTGGATAAAGAAATTTCTTGTTAATGAAGAAAATCAAAATCATACGCGGGGATATTTCCAGTTGTAACGTTAATCTAAAGGAATTTACTTTTCCATCAAGAAAGACTGTGTACTTTGTAAGCCTAGAATACTTTGTTTCTTTGCTCAATTTTGTTCTGATATCTTTATTGTCTTCCGAGTAATTTAAGGCACCTTCGCTAAAATCATACATTATAGGGTAAACATTTAAATGTGTAAGCATTTCATTTCTTTTACGATCTCTAATTTCACTGGTATATTTTGTTGGTTACCATTCTCTGGTCACTTTAATTTGTTTATAAAACCACCAGTTTATAGTGCGCTGCAGTATTTTTGTATTTTTCTCATGGAGCCAAGCTTCAGATTTAACATTTCAAACTCGGTACTGTAAGTGTTCATTTAAATTTGCGCAATTTGTGAAGCGGAAGGGAGGTGGGGCAATAAAAATGTACAAGCTGTCAATTTTAATTCCCTCACCTTGCAAACTCTAGACATCCCTTTGTACATTTCAGGGAGGAAGAATAGGAAACAATTGTGGTACTAATGGTTAGCATATCTTGACCATTTTCATTGTTTGTTACTTGAGAGGAGGGGACGAGCTGGTAGTGTCGAAAAACTTTCTGACTGGTCCATAAATAAAATCACAACTATTGCTTTTGATTCTTGAACATTTGTTTCTGCAAGTGTGTTGAACAATAGAAAGTTTTTTTTTCTGTCCAGGAAACTGACATCTTCATCAGTTTCACAGCAGGCTGCTTTGGTTTGCTTTCACTTGAGTGCCTCACAGGATTTTCTCCTATGGCTGTCTAGCTGGGTAAAAGTCTAGACGCAGAGATGTAGGACTTACAGGGAATTCACAATGCGATCATTGTGAATGTTAAGTAGGAGCAGCTTCCCTTGACGAGCAGGCTCCTTGGCCAAGCTGCTAGTACAAAGAGTCTCCCTTTGTTCATGAAGAGGAGCTAATCCAGGCAGAAGCAGACTGTGAAATCTTTTGCACACAAAAAAAACTCCATGAGTAACAGGTGAAAGGTCGGCAGTTTAACCTTTGACCAGAAAATAAGAGGGCAAGGGAGTTTCGACATTGTGGAGAAGAACAAGAAGAGAAATTTCTCTAAGGTAGAAAGTTCTCTTAAGGTCTGCTTCTCTTGTTTCTCTAAGGCAGGTTAAACAGATGACTGACAGGACTTTGTGCTAATAGGCAGACTGTAATGCTTGGTTTGCACGCAAAAATTCTCCTTCACAAACAGATGACAGTGCAAGAGGAAAAAAAATAAAGAGAATATTGGTGTGCTTTCCACTTGTGAGCTGCTGAGGATTTATCAATTAATACAGTATCAACTGTCTGAATCTTTAATTCTCACTTTACACGAATAATGTTCTCACTGAAAAAGCAGCAGATTTTCATGGTGTTAACAAAACTGCATGGGAATTCAGGGAACTTGAGCAGAATAGATCATCAAATATAAATGATTTAAATTGTCATTGATATAGAGTTAAATGCGTATTTCCTTTGTGGCCTTAAATTTTGTAGTTTTTTAAATCTACTTTGTTTTGTAGGTTTTCATAACTAGTTTATGTTAATAATCTCATTTTTTTTGTTTTGTTTACTTATGGGGTTTGGGGTTTGTTGCGGTTTTTTTTATATTTTCTGGCTTTAACTCTGTTATATTATGTGTTTGTTTTAATTGAGTTACCTTTTTTTATTCTCTTACTGTTTTATAATTAGCTGATCTTTTTTTATATTTACATTTTTTTTAGGGAGCGTATACCGGAAGTCATGGGGGTAGTTTTAGTGCTTGCTTCTTTCGGGCTGGTCTGCGTTAGATTTAGCCTTGGGGTCATGGGGTGGGGGGTGGTGGGAGGGGCTTCACGTTTTAGTTTCTTTCTTCTTGGGCTATGTACATTATTGAAGTATTGGTTGCGTTCTTCTTCCAGGTATCTCTTATTTGTTCTGTTCCCTTTCCGGGTTCGTGGGTCGAGCCTATCGTCAATCCTCCTTGATGTGGGTTGACTTTAGGGTTTATGGAGTCTATTATTAATTTTGTCTCCTGGAATACTAATGGTCTTAATCATCCGATGAAAAGGAAAAAAGTTTTTAAAGTGTTCCGGAGACTTAAAGCACAAATTTTATTTTTACAAGAGACCCATGTGCGGAGGGGGGACAGACTACGTTTTTTTAAATTCTGGAAGGAATAACAGTTTCATTCGAACTCCAATGCTAAGATTCGAGGCGTCTCTATTTTTATAGACTCCTCAGTTACTTTTATACAACATGATATTTTTTCTGATCCGAATGGTAGATTTCTATTGGTTAGTGGTCTACTATTTAATAAAAAGGTAGTTTTGGTTAATGTTTACGCTCCTAATATGGACTGTCCGGAATTTTATAAATCATTATTCAATCAGTTCCCGAATTTGAATGAGTTTTCATTGATCTGGGGCGGAGATCTTAATACCTGTTTATCTCCAGCTTTGGACCGTTCGGTTCCTCTACGGACCTTACCTAATAAATCTGCAACTTTGATTAATTCATTCCTCTCTGATTCTGGGTTGACGGACATTTGGCGTTTTTTGCATCCTCAGGAAAAAGATTTTTCTTTTTTTTCACATGTTCACCATTCCTATTCAAGAATTAATTATTTCTTTATTGATTCTCGTCTTATTTCTTCAGTGATTAAATGTGATTATGACTCTATAACCATTTCGGATCATGCTCCACTTAAGCTTTCTATTAAAATTCAGGCCAATACACGAAATAATAGACAATGGTGTTTTAATTCGCTGTTGCTTCAGGACTCGGACTTTGTTAACTTTATGAATGAACAGATTGATCTTTTTTTTACAATTAACTATACAGAGGATATTTCTGTGAACATTCTTTGGGATACTTTTAAAGCTTATATTCGTGGTCAGATTATCTTGTATTCTGCTGCTTTGAGGAAGAAGCTGAAGCAGGAGGAGTTGGCAATTGTGGACAAGATTAAGGAAATTGATAAGAAATATGTTATAGCTCCTTCTGAGGAGTTATATAAACAAAGAACTGAACTTCAAATGGAACACAGTTTATTACTTTCGTCCTCGATTGTAAACCAATTAAAGAAAACAAGAAGTGAATTTTATGTACACAGTGACAAAATTGGCAAACTGTTGGCTAATCAACTGAAGTCCAATTATGCTAAATCTCAAATTAATCAGATTTATAACCAAAATGACCGACTGATACTTGATCATGTGGGGATTAATCAAACTTTCTGTGATTTTTATTCTTCTTTATATCAATCAGAGTCTCCTCGAGATTCTAAATATATGAATGATTTTTTAGATAATCTAGACTTCCCTGAGATTTCACAGGATATGTCTTCTATGTTAGATACTCCCATTACCACGGATGAGATTAAGAATGTTATTTTCTCTATGAATTTGGGGAAAGCTCCTGGCCCTGATGGGTTTACCGTAGAATTTTATAAATGTTTTGCACCTTCATTAATCCCTTGGCTCTGTAGGGTTTTTGAGGCTTCATTAAAACTTTGTAAACTTCCTGAATCTTTCAATAGAGCGTCAATCTCTCTAATATTCAAGAAGGATAAAGATCCTGCTCAATGTGCATCTTATAGACCAATATCTTTATTAAATGTTGATTCTAAAGTTTTTTCTAAGTTGTTAGCAAATAGATTAGAAAAAGTACTTCCTTTTATTATTTCGGAAGACCAAACGGGTTTTATTAAAGGTCGTTACTCTTTTGATAATATTCGCACACTGTTAAATATTGTTTATACTCCCTCACAAAATGTTCCTGAGTGTGTTATCTCTTTAGATGCTGAGAAAGCTTTTGATAGAGTAGAATGGCCTTATTTATTTAAGGTGCTTGAAATGTTTAATTTTAGCTCGAAATTTATATCCTGGATTAAATTGTTATATCATTCTCCTGTGGCCTCAGTCCGTACTAACTCTCTAAGCTCACCTTTTTTCCCTCTTTTTCGAGGTACTCGACAAGGGTGTCCTCTTAGTCCTTTATTATTTGATATTGCATTAGAATCTCTTGCAATTGCCATTCGAGAATCTCCAAATATTACTGGGATAACTCGGGGCTTAAAGTCCCATAAAATATCACTCTATGCTGATGACTTACTTTATATATTTCTAATCCCCAAAAATCCATTCCTGCTGTTTTAGAGCTATTATCACAATTTGGTCTTTTTTCAGGTTATAAATTAAATCTTAGTAAGAGTGAACTTTTCCCGATTAATAAACAACTTCCCTTATATCATAGCTTTCCATTTAAATTGATTAATAATTATTTTTCATATCTTGGGATTAAAATTACTTGTAAATATAAAGATTTATTTAAGATTAACTTTTTACCCTTAATTGACCATATTATTCAACTTTCATCTCTTTTATATTTATATTTCCTTTATATTTAACTTTGATTGGTCGTATTAATGCAGTTAAGATTTTTTTTTGCCAAAATTTTTATATATATTTCAGGCATTACCAATTTTTGTTCCAAAATCTTTTTTTGATAAAGTTGACTCCAAAATTTCTTCATTTATTTGGCAAAATAAAAACCCGAGACTGGGTAAAATACATTTACAGAAAGCTAAGAGAGATGGAGGCTTAGCATTACCTAACTTTAGATTTTATTATTGGGCAATTAATATTCGACATATGAAATTTTGGTTACTTGATCAGGATATACTATCTATTCCTAAATGGGTAGCATTGGAATTACAATCTGTTCAGGGCTGTACACTTGGCTCTATTTTAGGTCCCTCTCTTCCTTTTGATTTGAAACACCTTAAACAGGTGTCTAACCCGATAGTTAAATATACCTTACGTATTTGGTTTCAATTCAGAAAATTTTTTGATCTTAACCAATTTGGGCTAGCGATTCCTATTTTAGGTAACATAGTTTTTCCTCCCTCTTTTACGGATCGTGCTTTTCAAATTTGGGAGACTAAGGGTATTTCACGGTTTTTGGATTTATTTTTAGATGGTTCCCTTATGTCTTTTGAACAATTATCTAATAAATATAATTTATCAAGAATACATTTTTTTAGATATCTACAAGTTAGAAATTTCCTAAGTACTATACTTTCTTCCTTTCCAATGCTTCCTCCTACATACATTTTAGATACTATAATTAACCTTAATCCATATCAGAAAGGTGCATCGGCTATTATTTATAATATTATTATGAAACTTAAGAAAGCTCCATTTGATAAGATTAGGTCAGATTGGGAACAAGAATTGGGATCTATTATTTCCGTGAATGACTGGGGGCAGATTTTACAATTAGTCAATACTTCCTCTATCTGTGCTAAACATTCCCTAATTCAATTTAAAGTTGTTCATAGAGCACATATGTCCAAAGATAAATTAACTCGCTTTTATTCTCATATTAATCCTTTTTGTGATAGATGTCCGGGGCAGATAGCCTCTTTAACTCATATGTTTTGGTCTTGTCCTACTCTGGAAACTTTTTGGAGAGACATTTTTAATATTATCTCCAAGGTATTGAATATAGATATCTCTCCTCACCCTATTACTGCTATCTTTGGACTACCTAAAATTTCCAGTAATCTTTCTCCTTCAGCCGTAGAATGATTGCATTTCTTACTTTAATGGCGAAAAGATGTATCTTACAACATTGGAAAGAGCTTAATGCTCCAACTATCTTTTTTTGGTTTTCTCAGATGATATTATGCTTGAATTTGGAGAAGATTAGAAGCAATCTTTATGACTCCTCATTTAAATTTGAACAGACCTGGAGATCTTTTATTCAATATTTTCATTTAATGTAATATATACCCTTCTTGTTTTTTTTTACTGTTTTTAATGGAGGTCGGGATTGAGGACGTGATTTTAAGTTTTTTAACTCTGTTCGGTTTCAAGTTAGCCGATTGCTTTGCTTTGCTTTTAGTTAGTTGCACGGTGGGTTTTTTTTGGGGTTTTTTTTTTTCCTTTTCTCTATTGATATATATATAAAAATTAGTATACTATTATGTTACCTTGGTACGTTATGTTTAAATTACATTGTTTGTATCATTTTTTTTGTATTAATATCTCCTGTAATTTTATTATATTCTAACAGTGTATTAGTGCCTATATGGCTTACCTTTTTGTATACTTATTCAATAAAAAGATTTAAAAAGAAAAGATATAGAGTTAAATGTTTGATTTTTTTGATGTTTTATTCTTTAATAATGCCTGTGTTATGACAGTTTTAGTTTCAGATCTTAGATTCAAATTCATTTATCACACGTACATCAAAACATACAGTGAAATGTGTCGTTTGTGTTAAGAATCAGCACATTTCAGCACCAGCATAGCATGTCCACGATGCTCGGCAGATTAAACACAGAGCATAATAAAACAGAACATTGAGAACAACAGAGCGACACCAGTAAAACATGCCCCTTTCCTCCCTCTCATTCCCCCACACACAGAGACCTCCAACCCAGGACTGGCATCAGGGCTTCAGTCTCCAGGCGTCAGCCATTGGGATTTGACTTCTGTATGTCCAATTGACCTTTGGGCTTCGATCTTTGTTATTGACCTCAGGACTAACCAATGACAAGATCCCGAGCTCCAGGCCTTGAAGTCTGGGCTTGCCGACTCACTGGCATTCATGCCCCCTGCTTGCATGGGCATCTGATCATGGGGCCCACCAACCTAGGACAGCCCGACATCCACAGATGTTCTTTGTCATCTGTCCACATCACTAGCCTTCGAATATAGAGCGGAGGCCTAGACTCTGGATATCCTTCATCGCCCATCTACGTCACTGGCCCTGGAACAGGGATTGGAGGCCGGAACTCCAGATGTCTATTATCATTGCCCATGTTGCTGGCCGTAAGGTGTGGAGCCTGAAGCAGAGGCCTAGGCTCTAGCCTGACCTCTAACTCTCCCACATCCCTACCCTTATGCCCCTAGCTAATCCCTAATTCCCATCTCTGTCCCCAACAACCATTCCTACGAACTTTATATAAAAAGAAAGGAACTAAGTCTGAGTCGTGACTTCAATGGAGACCACAGTTTGGCACCATCTTGACCAGTTTTGTGGCAATTTTTAAAATTATGTCAGCAATTATCTAAAAATGATTACTGAGGAAAACTGCTGGAACAATAATAGATGCCTTGGAGTCTATTCCTTCATGGAACAAGTAGATTTTACTTGCTTGAATTCTGCATAATGCTGCCATTTTTATCTTGTATAGTAAAACTCTGACAATTTGGCATGCTTGGGAGTTTGAAGCCAGACTTGCAGATTTCTGTGTTAGTAGATGTTATTCCTATTGCAACCTATGCACTTTAATTTGTTACCCAGAGGTAGAATAAATTTTCTAGTTTACCAGGTCATTTGAAAGGGAGCAGGAGATATGAAAGTTTACTGTGTTCCAACTATAAATCATCCTATATTCCTCACCCCTCATGTTTTGGACTCCATCTCCAATCCTGCCCACAGTTTGATCCTTGCCCCAGCCACAGACTAAAACCCTTTTTTTTATCAGGCTATGGACTTTCAATACTTTCTGGAACCTTAGTTCACACTCCAGTTAAATGACTGAGCTGGATGCTGAATCACCAGACTGCTGCACAATCTGATTTTGGATTATCAAAGCTTTACTCTCTTTTTCATTCAATATGAATCCTGTTTTAAAAATACTGAAGTCATCTTTCTTAGTTGTATTTTGCTTCATGAGCACTGTTCATTTACAATTTTGGAAAGGGTAAAATGTTCTGAGATGAGCATTCGTCAGATGCAAGTGACACTTTATGCATAACTTACTTTTCACGTGCACTTTGCTGTTTTACCATGCCAAGCACCACTCTCAGGCTGAGTCCTTAAAATTAAAGCCTGTGGTAATACTCATATAGTTTTCTGTTATGAGATTTATAGTTAGTTCAGAATGACAGACAGTTTGCAACTGTGTTCCTTGGAGTTTAAATGAATGAGGGGTGACCAATTTAAACTTATAAGCTTGCCAGGGACTTTGTCAGCACCGATGTTGAGATGTTTTCGCTCGTGGGTGAGTTATGATCAAGATACCAGATAAGGGAGCCTTAAAACTGAGGTGTTTAGATGTCCTTGGCTCAGAGGACAGTGAATCTCTGGAATTCTCTGCCCCTGAGGGTGGTGGAGGCCAGATCATTATATATATTGAAGATGAAGATAAATAAATATTTGAAAGATTGTGGAATTGAGAGTTCTGGGGAACTGGCACAGACGAGGTGTTGAAACTGTGGGGTAGGCTTGAGGGTTCTGGTGACTTACTCCTGTACATATCTTCTTCTGTTCTTGTGCTTGAATCTTTAGCTCCTTCCCCTGGTTAAGTATTTATGCTTTTCCTGGAGCTGCCCAAATGATTGTAGCTTTCCGTGGTCTTGGATTTTTGATACTTACCTATTTTCTGAGAATATTTTATTTTTCCAGAGTTATACTTTGGTAAGCTTACATGTTTAGCTGATTATGAACACGTGCTTAAAGTTTGCAGTTATTTCCAATTTTATTTTGATGTGGCCAACATTAAAATTCATACTTAAATATATTTTATTAAGCTGCATTTTTGCTTCTGTTTTCATATTTTTATGTAAATTAAAGAAATAAACCAAGAGTAAAGAATCATGAGTATTTAGAGTTTTGTTGGATGTGTCCTCCGTGAGCTGCTAACTTTCATTTTGTAATTCTAATATCTGATCTTATTGACCAGTTTTAAAGACAACTTTTCAAATACTTTTTAATATAAGTTATTAAGCGATATTCAAAATGACAGCCAAACACAGAGCAGAAACATTCAAGTGTCAGACTGTTAGGAGTATTCCTCCTGAACATTTTTCTTGGTAAGCCGGACACTGGTGCAGTGGCATTTGCACTGGACTTCAAGGCGAATGGTCCCTGCTTCAAATCTGGCCAGCTCCTTGCACACTTTCCATTCTTGCTGGGTTGAGCATTGAGCTAGCAACTTGGCCTTGTTAAAAATAAAATCGGACAAATGCTAAAGAAATGGCAAGGTTATCTCCCGTTGCTCCACAAGGCACAGAGAGGAACAAACACATTTTTCTTGGTCGTGACTTATATACTTTACTTGGTATGAATGGATCTGCTGAACTGAAATCACAAAGCATGCAGAACCAGCAGGAGCATTAGTAATTTTTCCTGCTATATTTCTTAAAATTTCCAGAGCATGAACAAAATGAATTATTTTTAATGAATTGTCAATTTACAAATGCAACAGTGATTGTCCCAGAAATTCTGCACCAGAGCTAATGTGGATTAATTGTAAGTTGCATGCTTTCCTTAAAACAATAGTGTGTTGCTGGGGGGGCAGGGGGGAAAACCTTGAGCCTTTTATACATGATCCTTTATCCCCAGGTTTTTGCATTGTGCTTTACTGGTATTTTTCTGGAGCATTGATGTTCTGCTGTCAGCAATCCAGGTCTCAGAAGCTTAGTAATCTCTGATCATTGCTGTCCATTAGACAGTTAGCATTTTGTGCCGTAGTTGAAGACTTGATCTTTAAATGCCCTTTTTCTCAATCAACTAAGGCTGTGCTGGTGCATTAAGGACAGAGGTGAATTGCATCATCTACGTTTACCTTTGCTGAGAAGTGCTTGCTGAGAAGTTGGGAATGGTTCATGTTTTTCAGGATTTCATTGTGAGCTTCCTTTCCAGTAGTTTAGCAGGGGCAGAGTTGGTAGAGGGCTATAGCCTTGGAGCTGTTGAGTGTAAGGCCAGTCCTCTTGTATACTTCAGTGGAAGTATTGGCACTCTTGGAGCTTGGCCTCCTAGTGTGTGTGTGTGTGTGTGTGTGCGTGTGTGCACACACAAGCATCATTTAAGTACTGCAGCTCATCCACAATGGTTTGTGAAAATTTGCCTTTGGAGTGTAGTTACTGTAGGTTGAAAATCTTCCCATTGATTGTGAAGGTGAACTGCATTTATGAGGCAAATTAATTGAAGGTAAAATGCAACATTGCAGCAAGAAACATTGGGACACTATTTAGGCTGTGACATACCCTACTATGACACTGGACTTTACCGTGAATGAAGACTGGTGCCAAACATAGAACAGAATAGAACTTTATTGTCATTGCTCAAGATAATGAGTTTGCGGTGCTTCTCCAGTCCGTGCAAAACAGATACTTACAATGCATGTGGAATTGCTTAATTTAAACATAAATATAAAAATTCAATTTTTGCATGCAACAGACGGCTTTGATTGTTCATAACAGTCAAAGCCAGTATCAAGCCGGGGTATAGAATTATTCAGCTGCACAATAGCCCTCAGGAAGAAGCTGTTTTCAGTATTACTGTCTTGGCTAAGGTGTTTCTGTATCTCCTACCAGATGGCAGGATTTTGAACAGGCAGTGTTAAGGATGGGATAGGTCTTTAATTATGTTACGAGTTGGTGCGGCTGTAACAAAACCAAATTTCCTTCGGGATTAATAAAGTATATCTATCTATCTGTCTAGAGTACGAAAATATCGTTCTGTATGTCAGTATGCTTTCTATTACACATCACTAAAAGTTGGCCAGTAACTTTCGAGGCAGATTAGCTCTCCTTAAGCACCTCAGGTAGTACACTATACTATATAGTGTATATAATGTATAGTATGTATTGTGCCTTCCCTACTGTTGAGGTTGTATTGAGGGACCAAGAGAACGCCTCGGTGATGCTCATCCCCAGAAACTTGAAACTACCACAACCTCACCATTTATGAATAGTGGGGCTTGTTTGGGATCTCTTGCCTTCCTGAAGTCCGTTATCATTTCTTTCATCTTCTTGATATTGAATTATAAGTTGTGGTTCCTGCACCAATCAGACAGATTCAGCAGCTCCTCGCTATTTGTTATTGTTTCTGATAAGGCCAATCGCAGTTGTATCATCTGCATATTTGATGATTGAGTTTGTAGCATGAGCAGGCATGCAATCGTAGGTGATAAGAGAGTAGAGAAGTGAGCCCAGTACACACCCCTGCGGGGCACGGGTGCTCAGGATGAGAGGGGTATTGATGTGCATTTGCCTAGTTTCACTGTCTGGGTGCAATTAGTGAGGAAGTCCAAGATCTGTAGTACGGTGTTAAAGGCTGTGTGTGTTTGAGAGGAATACTCCCAGTCTCTCCTGACTGATGGGGTCAAAGGCTTTAGTCAGGTTGAGATAGGCAATGCAGAGTGGCTGGTGCTATTCCCTGCCTTTTTCTTAAGAGATGTCAAGCTTTGAAGATTATGTCCATTGTGTTTCTGGATGGACAGAAACTACACAGTGATTCATGCCTCTTTGGCTGCTGGGAGAAGATTGTTGAGAACAGCACTGATGTTGACTTTTCCTGTGGTGGAGAGCAGGAAGACCCTGCAACACTTAGCACAGTTGGGCTTGCCTCCTTTTTTTGTTTGAAGGTGATCATAATTACAGGATCTTTGAGGTTCCCTGGATAGCCTGCGTATCCTAGGTATGAGTGCTAAGTTTGTCGACGAGGCCTTTCAAGGTACTCGAAAACTACCACCAATAGTGTCTCCACAAAACCTTCCATAGGGAACACTAACAAAGCAGTTTTGAAACAGAATCAAGTTTATTATCACTGAAATATGCTATGCTGTGGAACTTTTTGATTTGTGGCAGTAATACAGTGCAAGACTTATAAATTAAAATAAGAATTCAAATAACTAAATAGTGCAAACAAGAAATAGTGAGGTAGTGTTCATAGGTTCATGGGCTGCTCAGAAATCTGATGGTGGAGGGGACAAAGCTGTTCCTGAAATGTTAACTGTGCAGATTCAGGCTCCTGTACCTTCTCCTGGATGGTAGGAATGTCCTGGATGAGGAGGGTTCTAAATGAAGGATGCAGCCTTTTTGAGGCACTGGCTTTAAAGAAGCCCTTGACACTGAGGAAGCTAGTGCCTGTGTGTGCGGAGCTGGCTGAGGATAAAACCCTCTGCAGATCCTTTCGATCCTGCATGTTGGAGCTTTCATACCAAGTGGTGATGCATCCAGTCAGATTACTTTCCACGATACATCTGTAGAAATTTACTAGTGTCTTCGGTGCTATGACAGAGCTCATCATGAAGTACTGCTGATGGCATGCCTCTTTGTGATTGCGTCAATTCGTTGGGCCCTAGGTATGCCCTCTGAGATGCTGGCACCCAGGAACTTGAAGCTGCTCACCCTTTCCGTTGCTAACCCCTCAGTAAGGACTGGTGTGTTTTCTTCTGACTGCCCCTTCCTAGAGTCCACAATCAGTTTCTCAGTCTTGCTGACAATAAGTGCAAGGTTGTTGTTGCGACTCCACTCACCCAGCTGATCGATCTCATTCTTGTGTGCCTCCCCTTCGCCACTTGAGATTGTGCCTGCAATAATGTCAGCAGCAAACTTATAAACACTGTTTGAGCTGTGCCACACAGTCATGAGTGCTGAGTAAAGCAGCGTGCAAAGCAGAATTTCTTGAGGTGTATCCATGTTGATTGTCAGTAAAGAGGAAATATTATTATGTCTATCATTTAGGATATTACAAGACAAAAAATAGTCAAGTAGAAAAGTTTTGCTCACGAAAGTGATGTGCAAGGTCCTTTAAAATAAAGTTAACTGTGATTTTTCTTTCAGAGTGTCTCCCCGCCCCCTTTATTGCTGGGTATCAGAGCACAGATGACCTCTGATCTAAAAATCTTAATTTAGTACATTTAATGTTCATCAGAGTGAGTTATGCTGTGATCAATAAATAGAAGGTTATTTTCTACTTCATGCATACATGATCAATATCTTCAGAGTTAAGTTATTCTAATTTTACCATTTGGGGTTTCTCAGGTTCGATGTTGGGAAAAGTTGCGAATTTCCGCTTTTCCATGCTGGTTATCCTGCGGCTTTGAGAGAAATTTTGGCTAAAACTGTTCAGACCCTTTATACATAAGACATATACTGCCACTGAGGATAATTTTCACCTCAAAATTGGACTGGCATAGCAAGAGTGAAAGGTGCAAATTTGGTAACATTCCTTAACTTAAAATGTCCTAGTGAGATGCAACTTCAGTTTTATTAAAAGATTGTGAGATAGAATTTAACTTGAAGATTTACTACTTTCTGAAATTAACAAGCTTTTTTTGAAAGAGGGTGGAATAAACTCATTGCATGCCTGTTTGGACATGTGGTCATGTGAAAATGGTATTTGACACTTGATACAAATATGTGGAAACTGTAGTTGCTAATATGACACCGCTGGTTAACATTTGCTGTCAAGAGGAAACGTGTGCCATTTTTGGCTGTACACCAGCTTATAAATAATTGTAACTTGTGATTCACACCACAGGGAAGAAACATATATGTATGTTATTATTTGAGTTTAGTGGCAAGAGGCAAATTAATTGTTAGACTTTAGTGATACTTAATGCTGACAACCCATTTGACCGCCCAAAACTTTCTGTCTTTTCAGGCTTCAGTATAGACTTTCACAGACAGGCGTCAGAAGAATGTCAAAACATTGATTTTCAGTCAGTCTGCTTCCTTGGAGCTTGTCATAGACTTATCAAAGCACAACATCTGTGATACTGCTGTCTGCTTGTTGAAGGTTACTTACTTTCCAAACCCTGGGGACTGGCAGGCTCCTCTCCAGTGATGTTTTGATTACTGTGATCACCCACTGCTTCAGAGGGGTGTGAATGAAATAAATTGTTTTTACTGCTAAGGTGTTTTAAATTCAATTTTCACCCTTTGTCCTCTTTGGTTAAATTTGGAATTGGCCTCTGAAGGATAAATTTGGGTTTTTTTATTGATATCAATCTGTATTCGAAATTAATGTTAGCTTTTCAAATTAAATAGGTATCAGATTTTGACATTATCTCCGATCTTGACTAACTGTAATTCTCTAAGACTTTCACAGATCATAATCATATTTTTGTTCTATTTACGTCTGCTTGCCTAAAGCGCTCTGAGAATTCACACCATTGATGATTATGAAATTGGTTACTTTAAGATTATTGCAATTTCAAATCTCCTTTCATATCTTGCCTCCCGAGGATTTGCCTATGCTTTGGGCAGTCCTTCATCCTTGGAAAGTTGTCCATTGTTTTCTCCATAATTGGTTATTCTTAAGATCCCCAGCTCAGATACTGAGTGGCATTTCAATAGTTGGGATACCTGAGATTTTGTGATCTTCCTCAAAAATAAGAATCCATCTGTTTATCTTCTTGGAATCATTCTGAATGAGGAAACGCAAACTCTGCCAAACTTTTTTTTGACAGCTTTGGAGACTCTAAATGCGAGTATTTTTTAAAAAAGGGGCATTTAATAACACAAAGGTATTTGTTTTAAAGCACCTACATTCACCCTGCTGAAGGGTTTCAGCCTGAAACGTCGACCATACTCTCTTCCATAGGTGCTGCCTGGCCTGCTGAGTCCCTCCAGTATTATGTGTGTATTGCTTGTCTGCATTCATTTGTTTCTTTGTAATTGGGGTTTAATCAACCAGATTTTTGCAATGTTTGTTTGATGTTCTTTGAAATGTTAAGGTAATTCATTTAGACCAGGGGTTCCCATCTTGGGATCCACTGACTCTGCGGTTAATGTTAAGGCACCATGGCAAAAAAAAAGGTTGGGAACTCCTGGTTTAGAGCGTTTTGCAAATCATCTTTACAGATGTCTGCTACCTGACCTAATATGTCTCGATCCATTTAATATTTAGATTTACTGTGCTCACAGTGGTAGCACCCTCTTCATTTTCTGAGAAGACTGGTATATCTAAGCAATAGGAAGTCATCTGACTTGGCCTGTTTGTTTTGCACGTAGAACTGAACTTAAAAGATGCTTCGTGGTTAACGGCTGTCGTGTTCTTGCAAGAGAGTATGTTTGAAATTTGTTAACTGCTTAATTGCTGATTGAGGTAATTGGAACTGCAGCTGAGATCTGCAAAACCCAATGAACGTGAAAGAAAGTTACAGAATCAATGAAATTGGATTTTAAATTGGAATCTACGACACTTGAATATCAGAAACTTAGGATTTTCATGTTTAAGGAACAAATTTGGATTTTAAAAAGTGGTCACATGAAATGGCCCACGAGGTTGCTGCTGTGCTTTTAGGTTCACTTCATGTGGATAAGACAGTAGAACAGGCAGAGGGGAAGACAAATGAAGTATTGATTGATGTGGAGGAGAGAGCAAGACATGTCGAAAATTTGATTGGGGCAACATAAAACTTTCCTTCAACAATGGAGATGAGAGGGGCCAGAACACTCATTTGTGAGTGAGAGCAAGTATTGGATCAGTCACTATAGCAATGGTTTTAGAAACAAATTAAGAAATTGATACAAGATATTAAGAGGAATAGATAGAGTGGATAGCCAGCACCTCTTCCCCAGGACACTACTGCTCAATACAAGGGGACATGGCTTTAAAGTAAGGGGTGGGAAGTTCAAGGGGGATATTAGAGGAAGGTTTTTTACTCAGAGAGTGGTTGGTGCGTGGAATGCACTGCCTGAGTCAGAGGTGGAGGCAGATACACCAGTGAAATTTAAGAGACTACTAGACAGGTATATGGAGGAATTTAAGGTGGGGGGGGTTATAAGGGAGGCAGGGTTTGAGGGTCGGCACATCAATGTGGGCCAAAGGGCCTGTATTGTGCTGTACTGTTCTATGTTCTGTGTTCTATATGAGTGGTTTACAGTAAATGACAGAAAATGCTTAACAAAAGGCAGTTTTGAAATCTGACTTCAGTGGTGTCACAAAAATAATGTAACCATTAAGGAAAAAAGAAAGTTGCCTTCATATAGCTCTTGTCATAACCTTGGGATTTTCCGTGTTAAGTTAAAGGGTAGGAACTGGGATTGCTATAGCAGTTTAAGTTGTTGGTAAATGGTAGTCTCAAGCATTTCACCAAGATTAAATCTTACCAATTACCACTCAGGATTGCAAACCATCCTTCTCTCAGCTCATTGTCATTGCAGAAGATAATGAACAAGCAAAACATATCTTTATGGTTTACATTGAAATAAAGTGACATATTTCTATATATCAGGTACATGGCTTAATTACAGATTCGGCATTTGACATCTGTACCAGTTGCTTTATTGTGAGTATGCTTGCATTTTCATAGCAGAATCAAGAGACAGTAAACAACAAACAACAACAGGAATTCTGCAGATGCTGGAAATTCAAGCAACACACATCAAAGTTGCTGGTGAACGCAGCAGGCCAGGCAGCATCTCTACAAAGAGGTACAGTCGACATTTCAGGCCGAGACCCTTCGTCCTGATGAATGGTCTCGGCCAGAAACGTCAACTGAACCTCTTCCTAGAGATGCTGCCTGGCCTGTTGCGTTCACCAGCAACTTTGATGTGTGTTTCTCAAGAGGCAGTAATACTTGATACTTGAATTTGAAAGTAGTAAAGTAATTGTTATCTCGGAATATTTGCAGCAGTTGCAAGAAATTTGAAATGTGATAAAATTGTCAGAAATATAGTCAAATGTTAAAACTCTGGGGGAGAGTCAAAAGTTTCTTACTGATCTGAAGTGCACCCAATTTTTAAACCTTGAATTTCACATTTGGAGAGACTAGAAAGAGACAAGGATTTAACCTATCCTTAATGAAATGTCATGCCGTGGTCAAAATGATTGTGCAATCTGATCAATTAATCTACTTGTCTGATTATTCTAATAGTATTGAGCAAAATGTAGCATAAAACAAATTTTCTGGTGGGATTTTATCATGACAGTGCATGATGAATATGCACATAGTTCGATCATCTACACTGATTCAAATAAAATTTGTGTACGACTTAGTATTATAGTTCATCAGTTCAAAAGAGCAGTTGTACGAAAAGGAAATGACTTGCATTTACATTTCCTAGAATTACAAGAACGTGTTGAAGTCATCTGTCTGTTGAACATTGCAAATCAAAACTAAAAACTAAGGCTTTATATTATATAAAAAAGCTTATTTGATTGAATCCATCTTGTATAATCAAAACGAAGGGTATAAATATAAGATTTGCAACTAGAGTAAATGATGTGCAGAGATATGTTGACTCTGTTGTTAAGATCAGTTTATCGAGCTCATGGAAATGCCATTTGCTCTATGCTCAACACTCTGTAGTTTATAGGGCGGTGGCATGTGGTTGCAGATTTTACAGTCAGTTGTGCTTATTATCCAGTTTGGGGGGAAATTCCTGGTTATTGTTGTCAACCAAAAAAGATCAAAGCTATTTTGGTCAGTTGTTAATTTCGTAGGTGTTGGTCATTTTGCTGAAGGATAACAATCTGAAGATGCTGAGAGAGGCCAAGGCATGCAACAAGTATTGGCTAGAGCGGATTAGGAAGATAAATTAGAAATTGGAACTGTGGGGAGAATGTTCCTGCTTGATAACTGGGAAGAACCTGGTCATCAGATGTGAGGTGCTCTCAGAGCTGCTGTACTTGGCCTGGGTGTGGCCCATCCGCACACCTCCGGCTCGGAAATCACCCAAACTATCTTCAGGTTCATCTGGGGATCCAAAATGGTGCAGGTCAACTGGGTCACATTGCACATCCCCGGACAACGGGACAAAAACATACCCGATGTCTCACTCATTCTGATGACCATCTCCACGAATTAGGCTGCATTAGGCTATGTGTGGAATATAAGTACATGGGCATCAAGTACTGCTTCGTGCCAAGGTTCTATCAGTCCCCATTATTGCGAAGGATGGGTTTGGTCCCATTACTGGACAATGTCCCAGTCAGCTGGACATTGCTTCACTACCTGTCCTTCATGGAAGAGTTCTTCCGGACGAGCATCTTTGAGCACAAGTCTATCAGGCAGCGGTCAGTGTGGAATGTCCTGTAGACACCATAGGCTAAGGACTCAATGGATGCAGTCTGGTAGTTCCCTGAGCGAACTGTCCACACCATCGGGGAGAATGCTTCATCACCAGATCTCACCAGTAGGCACCAAGACCATGCTTGGTTGGCAGTGAGAGGGCCTTTCCAGTTAGATCCTTCCAGGATGACTGTAGTGGAGGTGAGATGGTAACTCAACTCTCTGAGGACTGTGAATTTGAGAAGAGGATGTGGAGAAGGATGCAAGGGCCTTTGTCACTGTACATCATGAGTGGCTGCATGATGGGACTCTCTGATCTATGAGGAAAGTTCCAGACTCTATTCAGTGCTATCATTCCCTCAAAAGTAATCAATAAGCTTCAAGACCTAGGCCTCAATAATTCCTTGTGCAACTGGATTTTGAATTTTCTCACTTGCAGACCCTAATCAGTACAGATTGGCAACAACATTTTCATAATCACCACCAGCACAGGTGCACCACAAGGCTCTGTGCTGGGCCCCATGCTTCATGCACTTTATATTTGTGACTGTCAGGAAGCACAACTCCAATACTACATTTATGTTTGCTGATGACACCACTGTCATTGTCCAAAGTTCCCCTACTTATGAATTTTAAGATTTGAGGGTCCAATCATTTACAGATAAATGATAGTTGGCATGCCAAAGGTTCTATACATGTCAGTCTATGGCCTCCTCTACTGTTGCGATGAGGCCACACTCAGGTTGGAGGAGAAACACCTTGTATTCTGGATAGTCTCCAACCTAATAGCATAAATATTAATGTTTCAAATCTCCAGTAATTGCCTCCCCCCTTCTTCGCCATTCCTATTCCTGTTTCTTCCCTCTCCTATCTCCTTACACACCCCATCACCTCGCTTTGGTGTTCTTCCTCCTTCTCTTTCTTCCATGACCTTCTACTCTCTTCTAGCAGATTCCTCCTTCTCCAGTCCTTTATCTCTTTTACCAATCAACTTCCCAGCTCTTTACTTCACCCTCTCTCCCTATCACCTGCCATCTTGTGCTTTTTCCTCCCCTCCCCTCACTTTCTTGCTCTGACTTCTCATAGTTTTTTCTGGTCCTGATGGAGGATCTTGGCCCTTGATTGTTTATTAATTTCCATAGATGCTGCCTGACCTCCTAAATTCCTCCAGCACTTTGTGTGTTTTGCCTTGGATTTCCAGCATCTGCAGATTTTCTTGTGTTTGTCACCTTCCCCCTCACTTTATTTCACCAATCACCTGCCAGTTTGTACTCCTTCCCCTCCCCTGCTTTCTTGTTCGGGCTTCTTTCTTTCTTTCCAGTTCTGGTGAGGGGTCTTGCTCTGAAACGCTGACTGTTTATTCCCCTTCCTTGATGCTGCTTAACCTGCTGAGTTCCTCCAGAATTTTGTGTGTTGCTTTAGGTTTCCAGCATCTGTGGAATCTTTTGTGTTTATGTCTAGTTCATTTGTATTCTTGTCACAATTACTGCACAAGATTTATTTTCTCTCCAATTCATGTGGTGTGACTGAATGCTATATTTCAGTGTTTTAGGCATCCATAATCACAATACAGAGACAATAGACAAGCAACCTGCTGGAGAAACTTACTGTGAAAGGAGTTGTTGACATTTCAGGTCGAAGTCTACATCAAGGTTATAAATTTGATACCTTTATTCATTTTTAGGATCTGAAACTTATTGTAGCAAGGCCAGCATTTATAGCCCAACTCTATTTGTTGTTGGGAAAGAGTTGATGAATGGCCGTTTTAACCCTTCTGATGAAGGTATTCCCATTGTGCCAATGGGAAGTGAGATGTACAATTTGGACATAGCAACAACGGGAACTGGAATTACATTTCTAACTGTGGATGGTGTACGACTTGGAGAAGAACTGCAGATGGTGGTGTTTCCATGTGCCTGCTAGTGATGAGACAGCTTTGTCTTCGATGGTGTTGAAATTCTTGAAAGTTACTCAAACCACACATATCCAGGCGAATGGAGAGTATTCCATCTCTTGCCTTGTGCCTTGGAGGTGGTGAAAAGATGTTGGGCTGACAGGAATTAAGTCACTTGCTGCAGGATACCATTCCTGTTCTTGCAGCTGCAGTATTTATGCCATTGGTTTGTCTGAGTTTATTTTTGGTGATGAACTCCAGGGCATTGATAGTGGTGTACTCTGCCATGGTAATAATTTTGGATGTCGGGGATAATTATTTAGACTCTCTCTTGTTGATCATTGCCTTGTACTTCTGTGTGATCAATGTTATATGTTATCGAACAGCCCATATCTGAGTGTTCGCTTGGTCATGCTAATGCAATTTGGATTGTGGGATGTACTGAGGTATTATAAACGAAATTGAATGTATTGCATTATCAGTGAGTATCCCCACTGCTGACTTTCAGATAGAAGTTCATTAATGAACTAGCTGGTTGTGACTCGGACACTGCTGTGGTACTCTTGTGGTCTTGCACTGGTGCCAAGATGATTGACCGCCAACATTGAAAGCTATCTTCTGTTGTGCAATGTACAGACTGAAGTCGCTGATTCCAGCAGATGTTATTTTACCACAGCTCCTTGATGCTACTGTCAGTCAACTATTGCCCCGATATCAAGGGCAGTCACTCTCGCCAAACGTATTTATTTTTCATCAATTTTAACAATAGATTACGCAGTGATACTTCATCATGTTTTGAAGAGCAGTGAGCTATTAAGCAGCTCGTGGACAAAGAACATATTCATAAATCCTCACCCTTCAGGGTACTGGATAGAAGACAGAAACAGAGAAACCAGTCTAAAGGACTGAATGTTTTATTTAATTGACAGTCCATCCTCCAATTTAAGCAGTTATTCTCTCCACATAGTTGCAGTTTGTGCCATCTGCAGCAGCTTGCACAAACAGGGATCTCTACTGGATGCAAACTGGAATGTATCATAGGGAGCAGATAGGTTGCAACTCTGCTATCTCCAAGAGAGGCTCTATTCCAACTTGGATACTGGGAGTAATACTTCATTATTGCTCGATCAGAATCTGAGAGCATCTTGCCCAACTGTGGGAATATCTTCTCCATATTGACTCATTGATACAACATTTCAAGGAGGCAGACACAAGTGACATATCCATGTTTTCAGGCTGAGTTGGGATTGGCAATAAATGCTAGCCATGACCTGAAATATTAACTCTTTCTCTTTCCACAGATGCTGTTTGAACTGCTGCTTCTTAACCGCTATTTCTATTTTTATTTCAGCTTTCCGGCATCTGCAGTTTTTTTGAATTGTTGGAATTATATTATTAGAAGTAATGCACTTTCAGAAGATCTAAAATTGATGTGACAGGTATAATAACAAAAAGCTTTCCTTTTTTCGTGAGCATTGACCAGTGAGCAATATTGAGCAACATTTTAAGACAGGAGATCTGTTGTTACTGCACTGTCTCCTATAGATAATCTTCAAGAGCAAAGAGCAGACCAATTACAGTGATTGAGAAAGGTCTCAGAGAAACAGTTAAAGATCAGTGCTCTTGTTTCATGCTTGGAGAAGTAATTTAGTTAATCTCGCAAACACGAGGAAATCTGCAGATGCTGGGAAATGAAGCAACACACACTGGTGAACGCAGCAGGCCAGGCAGCATCTATAGGAAGAGGTACAATCGATGTTTCGGGCTGAGAGCCTTCGACAGGACTAACTGAAAGAAGAGATAGTAAGAAATTTGAAAGTGGGAGGGGGAGGGGGAGGGGGAGATCTGAAATGATAGGAGAAGACAGGAGGGGGAGGGGTGGAGCTAAGAGCTGGAAAGTTGTTTGACAAAAGGGATATAAGGCTGGAGAAGGGAGAGGATCATGGGACAGGAGGCCTATGGAGAAAGAAAGGGGGAGGCGAGCCCCAGAGGAAGATACAGTGAGAGGGACAGAGAGAGAAAAAAGAGAGAGAAAGAAAAGGGGGGGGAATAAATAAATAAGGGATGGGGTAAGAAGGGGAGGAGGGGCATTAACGGAAGTTAGAGAAGTCAATGTTCATGCCATCAGGTTGGAGGCTACCCAGACGGAATATAAGGTGTTGTTCAACCAACCTGAGTGTGGCTTCATCTTGACAGTAGAGGAGGCCATGAATTGACATATCAGAATGGGAATGGGACGTGGAATTGAAATATGTGAAATTAGTAATCTTACTGGTTTAATCTGACGCTCATGTCAAGCATATTGGGAGAGCAGATGAATCAAAGTACTGGAGATGACAAATCAGATATAAGGTTCACTAATGTTGCTTTAATTCCTGATCCAGTCTTGCAATTCTCTGTACGTTCTATCCATCCACTGTTCAGCCATTTAATGGGCGATTCATAGAGAGTTGTAACTTTTAACTTCCTCTGTAATAGGTCACACACATAGGTTGTGAAATTGCCAATAGTTGAAAATGGGGAAGGAGGTTTTGTGCTGCTGGAATGTGTCAATAGGTTAGTTAGACATAATCATGACAGAAGAATTTTCATTCAGACAAGTGTAAAGCATTTGTGACAGATCAACAAGGCAATCTAGAGCACAGCAGGATACTAAGAAGTGGAGAGGAACAGAGGTATTTTGGAGTCAACTCTGAACTGATTTCACAACCCATGGACTTGCGTTTAAGGACTCTTCACCTCATGTTCCCAATATTTATTTATTTATCTTATTACGTATTTATTTATTTATAGGTTTAGTTATTGATTTTTGTATTGGCAGTTTCTCTTCTTTTGCACACTGATCGTCAATTTTTGTGTGTAGTTTTTACATCGATTCTACTGTATTTCTTTGTTTTACTGTGAATGCTTGCAAGAAAATGAATGTCATTGTAGCATATGATGACATATACATACTTTGATTATAAATTTACTTTGAACTTCGGATGTCTAAAGATGTCTAAATGTTACAGCGTAGGCAGATGAGGTGGTTAAAAAAGGAATACAGGATACTTTACAAAATACTGAATTGACTGAGGTATATTGACCAAGAACAGGGAAACTTGGACAGAACTATACAGCATTCATTAGGCCACAGTCAGAGTACTTAGCACAATTGGGGAAATTTGCATGAAAGAGTAAGGCCTACACAGGATTAACGGGAATAACTTATTTCATTGAACAAAGAAGACAATAACTAGGGTGCAGATATTGACATTATAGAATCGTAGTATTGTATAGCATAGGAGCAGGCCCCTTGGCTCACTATGTCAATATGGTGGGCCTATTCATGGCAGTCCCATTTGCCTGCATTAATTCCACATCCCTCTGTGTCTTGCTTATTCAAGTACCCATCCAGATGTCACTTAAATAAGGTTAACATATGAGGAGCATTTGATGACTCTGGGCCTGTACTCGCTGGAGTTTAGAAGAATGAAGGGTGATCTCATTGAAACTTACTGAATATTGAAAGGCCTAGACATAGTGGATGTGGAGAGGATGTTTCCTACTTGGGGAAGTCTAGGATCAGAGGGCATAGCCTAAGAATAGAGCAATACCAATTTAGAACAGAGATGAGAAGGAATTTATTTAGCAAAGCATGACGAATCTATGGAATCCATTTCCACAAACAACTGTGAAGGCCAAGTCATTGAATATATTTGAAGCAGAGTTTCACGGGTTCTTGATTAGTTAGGGCATCAAAGGTTAGGGGGAGAAGGCAGGAGAATTGTGTTGAGAGATTTAATAAATCAACTATGGTGGAATGGCGGAGCAGACTTGATGGACTGAGTAGCCTAATTCTGCTTATTGTCTACATGTTGTTCTCTTTTATGGTGGCTAATACTTACTTACTTGGGTCCTTTGCTCCCAGTGGAGCATAGGCCATCGATGACCTTCCGTCTCTATTGTCCTCTGAGGTCGATGGTATGGTTGGAATTCATCAACGCTTCTGCAATCCATTGAATCCACCGACCAGGGGATTGGCCTATACAACTTAACGGGAGACTTATTGGCTGGCTTTACCCATTTCCACCTCTCACAATGGGGACGTAGGGTTGGACTTGGAGAGGCTATGATGGCTAATTCCAGATACAGATTACGCTGTATGTGAAATAGTCACTCCTCAGATCTGCTTTATTCCTCTCCCTTTCCCTTTAATCCTATGCCCTCTGTATTTAGACACCTCTACCACTGGGAGAAACATGCACGCCCATCTACCCTACCTATACACCTCCTTTGCTCCAGGGAAAACAGACCCAACCTATCTCTTCTCATAATTCAAATACTTCCATCCAAGCAAAACCTTTGTGATTTTTTTTTACCTCTCTTTATCATAATGGCATCTTTCCTGCATTGTAGTAACTAGAACTGTGTACTCAAGATGTCAAGTTGCTAAAAATTGTGTGCATTACCTTCTCATTTCTTTAAGCTGTTAGACAAAGACTGTTTACTCCAGATTCCTGCATGATCAGCTAACTTAATTTGGTCCGCTGATCTAATCTAGTATCCTAAATGTCACATGATAGAACCACGAGTCATTCAGAAGCATCTCTGAAATGGTGAACAGAAAGAAGTTTCAATGTGATTGGAGCTGTGGGCAATCTGTTGGGAGAAATGAAGGTTCCTCGACAGTACAGAAATCTTTGAGAGGAACGGGAGCCCATGGATATGTGGAAAAGTGTTAGATTACCCGAGTGATCCTCATGAGAAGTGATGGTCCTTGCTATTCACTGTTGTCCATAGACTTCTCATGATTTTGCCAACTAAGATTTACACTAATCCAGCACTGTGCACTCATGGGGATTTATGGCATATAGCAGCAGGGGGAAATAATCCTGCAAGGCTTTGCAAACCAATTATGTTGAAGAAACCATCCTAAAGCATGAATAATCTAAGGCAGAAACATAAACTAGAAGATTTGAGGTATGAAAGACGTTGTGAAATAAAGATGGATTTAGGGATAACAGAAAGATGTGGATACCTTCTGCTTTTCATTTTTAAAAACCTCCAACCTAACTTCACTGAAGGAATGAGACTTGATATACATCCTATATCAAAGAAAAGAAATTTGATATGACTAAGATTGTTTGCAAGTATCTATCATTGAAATAATCATTTATAAAGGTCTGTCTAGAATTCAGTAGTCAGTATGTTGAGCTGATGCATTGCAGTTACTCTGTGCCAAACTTAACAGCCCAACCCGTGGAGGAACAGAGAATCCCTAGTAGCAGCTTCCAGGTGTGCACATGTAGGCTTCGAGAGGGTGCTGTTGGATTTACCCTCTGGAAATGGTGAATGCAGATTGTCTTGCTGTGAAAGTCTTGGCAAAATTTGGGTCTTGATATTTTGCTGGAAACTTGGGTATGAACTCACTGTATGCCAATAACTACAGGGCAGTTAGAAAAGCATTGCTTACAATAATATTTTGATATAATTTTGGATTACTGAAGTTTCATAAAGAAGAGAATTTAACAAGTTCAGTACATATATATATTTGGATTTGACTCATTTTACATTTATATGGAGTGCTGGGTGTTGAATACGAAACAGCGTTGGAAGCATCGGCTGAAATAGTTCTGGCTACGGCCTGCTGTTCTGCAAAGAACTGCCAGGTATTTAGCCACTTGCGTACAAGGAAGTCCCAAATATTACTGGGCTCCTGCCCATTTGGGACCCACTTTACCTGTCACTTGGCTCCCTTGCTAGAATCTAAGTGGAATCCAATATTAGAGCGCAATCTTACTGGGGTTTATCTTAAGGCATAGGAACAGTCTTAAGCCATTCAGCCCATTGAGCCTGCCCCGCCATTTGATCAAGCCTGATTTAATGTCCCTCTCAACCCCATTCTCCTGCTTTCTCCCCGTAACCTTTGATGTCCTTGTGAATCAAGAACCTCCGCTTTAAATATGTGCAATTATTTGGCCTCCATAGCCACCTCATCTCTGTTCTAGAAGGACATCTTTGTATTCTGTGGCTGTACCCTCTGGTCTTAGACTCCCGCATCATCCTCTCCACATCCACTCTTAGACTGTACCCTCTGGTCTTAGACTCCCGAATCATCCGCTCCACATCCACTCTTATCTAGGCCTTTCAATATTTAGTACGATTCAATGAGAAACCTTCTCGTTCTTCTGAACGCCAGTGTACAGGCCCAGAACCATCAAACATTCCTCATACATTAGCCCTTCATCACGAGATCATTCTTGTTCTTTATAATTAAATGAAACAAACATCATAGAAAAGATAATGTTTACCTTGCACCTCCCTTCACTTGGGAGCCCATCAGCATTGCTTCTGGCAACTACTTTGTAATTACTTCACATGGAATAAGTGAACCCAAGGTCAATTTTGTTACAGCTAAATTCCTATGTTTATGCAAATACATTGGAATCAAATATGGTATTTTTATTGCAAGAGACTGTCTAGTTTTTTTGTGTTGATTAACATTTCTCTTTCAGCTAGCATTGCTATTTACTTCATATTTCTTGTACATGTTGGCTTGTGATACATTAGTGGATAACTGCAAGATGTAATAGTTACAAGTGAGGTGCTGGAGGTTGGCTAATGTAGTTTTATTTAAGAAGGGCTGCAAGGCCATGCCAGGGAAATACTGGCTGGTGAGCTTTACTACAGTCATGGGAAAATTACTGAAGGGGATTCTGGAAGTGGGGGGCTGTATTGATTTGCAATTGAAAAAGCAATTAATTCAGGATAATCAGTTTTTTGTTCATGAGAGGACATAGCTCCCAAATTTGATTGAGATTTTTGAGAAGAGGACCAAGAGGATTGATGAGGGTAGGGCAGTTTATGTTGTCTGCATGGATTTTAGCAAGGTCTTTGACAAAGTCCCCATGGAAGACTAGTTCAGTGGAATACATGAAGTGATAGTAAAGTGAATGCAAAATTACTTTGATGGAAGGAGGCAGACAATTGGGATGGAGGTTGACAAGTAGTTTGACACAGAGACTGATGCTGCATTCTTCATTGTTCATCATGTATCTTGATGATTTGCATGAAAACATTGTCAGATGACACTAAAATTGGTAGCATAGTGATCAGTGAAGGAGGTTGTCTAAGGCAGCGGTCCCCAACCACCGGACCGCGGACCGGTGCCGGGCCGCAAAGCATGTGCTACCGGGCTGTGAGGAAACAATATGATTTGGCGATAGGAGTCAGCTGCACCTTTCTTCATTCCCTGTCACGCCCACTGTTGAGCCATTACGCATGCGAGGTCATGACCCGAGCGACATCCATGTCAGCGTGGGATGGAGATCAACTCCTCGAGCTTGCAAATGACGGCAGGCTGAAAAGTATATTTGACATAACATCTCTGCCGGCATTCTGGATCAAAGTCAAGGTTAAATATCCTGAGATAGCCACGAAAGCACTGAAAACGTTGCTTCCATTTCCAACGTATCTCTGCAATGAATGCAACAAAAACTAAATTGCGGAATAGAATGGACATAAGGAACCCCCTTCGAGTATCGCTGTCTCCCATCACCCCTCGATAGGACCGTCTTGTTGCAGGAAGACAAGCCCAGGGCTCCCACTGATTCAGCGATATTGGTGTGTTGCAATGATTTTGTATGTTCATACAGGAAAAATATGTGCTGTGTGTTTAATATCCAAACGTTACTTAAAATGTTATGATGCTATTGACTTGTAAGTGACCAATATAACCATATAACAATTACAGCACGGAAACAGGCCATCTCTGCCCTTCTAGTCCATGCCAAATGCTACTCTCACCTAGTCCCACCGACCTGCACTCAGCCCATAACCCTCCATTCCTTTCCTGTGCATATACCTATCCAATTTTTATTTAAATGATAATATCGAACCTGCTTCTACCACTTCTACTTGAAGTTTGTTCAGCACTTACTCCCCTGTCCTCCCCTGATAATTGACTTATCACTATATTCATGCGAGGAAGATATGCGGTGTGTGTTTAATATTAAATTCGTCAGATAAACCCTTTTAGAAACAAAATTGAGTGTATTAGCCACGTATCACCTATATTCTGGTCGTGATTAACCCCTCCCCCCGAACAGAATCGCCAGAAACGATTTGAAGTTTGGCACGTACACGCATGCGCACTGGTGCCCACGCAAGGCTTCATGGTCATTGTAGTCTTTCTCAGGGTAAACAACGTATTTGACTGCTACTCTTGTCCGTTGGCAACCCTCCCCCCCCCGGGTCGGCCGGTCCGCAAGAATATTGTCAATATGAAACCGGTCCGCAATGCAAAAAAGGCTGGGGACCCCTGGTCTAAGGTTATAACAGGATCTGGATCAACTGGGAAAATAGGCGAGGGAATAGCTGAGGGGATTTAACAAGTATGAACTGATACATCTTTGGAAGATAAGCTGGGCCAAGACATTGACTGTGAATGACAGAGCCCTGGGTAGTGTTGGGAACAGAGAGACCTAGATGTACAAATACATACATAGTTCCTTCAAAGTGACAGAGACACAGGTAAGTGACAGGAGGCACATTGTTGGTTGTCTTTATCAGCTGAAACTTTGAGTACAGGAGCTAGGGCATCATGTTAAGTTGTACAAAATATTGGCATAGCCATACTTGGAGTATCGTGTGCAGTTCTGTTTGCCAGACTACAGGAATAATGTGATTAAGAAAGACAGGGTATAGAAACGATTCACAAGAGTGTTGCCAGGATGGGTGGACTTGAATCGTAAGGAGAGATTGGATAGGCTGGGACTTTTCCCTGGAGCAAAGGAGAATGAAAGGGTGACCTTACAGAAGTTTATAAAATCATAGGAGGCATACCTAAGGTGGATGATTATTGTCTTTTTCCCAAGTAGTGTCTAAAACCAGAAAACAAGGTTTAAGTGAGAGAGGACAGATTTTATGGCGATTTAACTGAATATATGGAACAAGTTGCCAGAGGAAGTGATACAGGCAGGTACAAATGCAATGTTTAAAACATTTGGATGGGTTCACGGATAGGAATGTTTAGAGGGATTTGACATGGATGAGTTGGACTGAAGTTCCTCTTTTCGTGTTACATAACACTATCAGCCTGACAGTCTATGAATTTCCTATAATAATGGGCATGTGGCTGTATTTTACAAATAATGTAGTACGATTACTGGCCAATTGTAACATGCAGTGTATGTTGCACAAGATAGTTGGGCAGCAATTTCAACCAGTGGATGTACAGTTTTCCTCTGCTCTATTCAGTTGAACTGTTGAAGGGGCCGCTCTTCTATAGTCTATGCATTGCACTACAGTATTAGAAAGTGGTGCAACCAAGATTTGAGTAGATTTAGAAATAGCCTCTGAATCATACCTACACGCAGAGGTATATAAAATCATGAGGTGCAAAGGTGAATGGTCACAATTGTTTAACTGTGGGAGGGAAATCTAAACCTAGAGAACAGAGGTTTAAGATGAAAGGAAAAAAAATTAAAGGGGACTTGAGGGGTAGCATTTTCACGGAGAGTGGTGGTATATGGAACCAACAACCAGAGAAAATGGTTGAGGTGGGTAGAGTTACAACATTTAAAAGACATTTATTTAGGGACATGGATAGGAAAGATAGATGTTTGGGCCCATTGCAGGGAAATGCACTTTGTTCAGGTGGGCATAAGTGAGCTGAGCCAGAGGGCCTGTTTCCATGCTGTATGATTCAATTAATCTGTCATTTCAAATATTGGAAAGGTGGGTTTATTTGAAACTTTTGGCCTATTTGTATATTTGAGCAGCAGACAATAATGTTTATTATTTGATTCCTATGTGCTCCAGGATTCTTGCAAATATGACTCATTATTTTTGTTTTGGCAACAGATGCAACACTTTCCTTTTGAGCTGTCTCCCTTCCCACCCACTGGGGCCCCAACACTACTTTCTGTTGAAATAATGATCTACTTACATTCTCTTAAATTCATTGTACTATTTTGGTAGCTCTTTGCAGTTTCCTCGACATTGGAAAGAGAAATGCAGACAGGGTGAAGGCTTTGTGAAGCATTTTGATTCACTCTTTAGGCATGTTCGTGAATCAGTGGTTTCCTATTTTAATTCTACACCATGCTTTTGATTATCTATGCTGCTTTATTGAAGCTCAGTGGAAGCTTCATATAAAAGCTCCACATCTTTTGATTGGGCAATTTACTGTCTTTTGAACTTGGTCCTGAGTATTACCATTTCAGATCCTAACCAGTGCTGGGATTAAATCAGCTTTTGTCACTTTCAACATACATATCCATCCTTCTCTTTCATTCCCCACTGCCATGCTGTTCATTTTCCTTTTGTCTTTTAATATTTCCATCCAATCATAGATTTACTTTTTCTTCTTTGTTCCTTCATTTCTTTCTCTGGGTCGGTATTTAAACTGAAGCCTTAGATTCTTCTCTCTCTCTCTCTCTCTCTCTCTCTCTCTGTCTCTCTCTCTCTCTCTCTGTCTCTCTCTGTCTCTCTCTTTGTCTGTCTCTATCTCTCTCTCTCTCTCCCCCTCCCCCCCCCCCCACCCACCCATCCATGTTTAATCAGCCACACTCTTCAACGTGTACATGGAAGTTCTAGAATGATTCTGTCATGCATTAGTATTTTGATGCTCACAATGTATGTTAGTACAAAAATAGTAACATGAGAAATGATCATTCTAGAGCTGTATGGGTATCTCTTTAATATATTTGTATCAAAGAAGTGTTGGTGCCATTCAACTGGACACTTATGATGACCTATCAGCCACTTGGAAAAAGCAAGATCATAAGCTGCATTGTGAATTTACAATGGTAAAGTTTGTGTTAGTCACCTTATCTTCTGAAGTCTGCCTTTTGAGGTTATGAGGAAAATTTATTGTTGAAGATAAATAAACATGGATTTTCTACTTAGATAATTGCACTTTGGCTGTATTGCTAATTGAGTTGTTTTGGTTTTTAAGCTTCATTTTATCACCATGAAACTCCTACAGTAAATACATCAGTACGAATAAGTTTTTCTATGAGAGCTTAGACAAATTCTTTTTTTATTTGGAAATGCACTCAATTTTTGAGTGTTAACTTGTGATCAAATAGTGATGATGTTAAATGAACTGAGACTGAATTTTAAAACTGGATAAAATGGGCTTGTTATTCAGTTTGCACCACCATATGAACTTGACCTGGCAAGGATTTTACATTTACTTTTATTGCTTCCTGTTAAGTCCCCAATGGTCTCCAGTAGATTACAATATTTTGCTCAAGGGGCTTTATAGTTAATTAGTTTCACATTGACCAATGACCCTGGTGAAATATGAGTTGGTCACTTTTTCTGAAGTGTGAAATAGACAGGAACTGTTGTATCCTTGGGAAGCCTTGAGGTAGATACATGCCTTAGGTGGGTGGGTGGGGGTTTGCTTTTTGTTTCCATTCTTCATTTACTGATTGGTTATCTCTGCATTTCACACTTAGCAAAGTGTTAGTCTCCAAGATACCTTCAGTTAATACTTTTTCCTGTTGACCATTGCAAACTTGCACTGTGATATTTGACCCGTGGAGTAACTTCTGTCACACAGCATGGTTTCCATTTGAGATGTTGTAGGGTTAAAGGAATGGCTGCCACTGACAAAGGAAGTGGTGTCATACAAGGGTTAGCCATGGGTCCTCCCTATGCACCATCGAGCACAGATGAAACTGAGAGTGCTGTGGGTTCGCCCTGTTGAACTCAGCCAACTGTTCAGCTGGCTTTAATTGGACTGTGGGAGGCACACATTGCAGCTCCAGTTACACTGGACAACAAAGATTTTGCTTCCTAAATACTTTTGGTTGTATCTTATGGAATTTGGGCTGTTGATCATGAAAATCACCATGAAGTTTTCCCTATCATGCACCTTTTTTTTGAAATCTCCTATGTTTGATATTTCAATTCATAATCAAGTTAATTAAAAGGTTGCTAATAATGTAAGCTGAAAAAAAATCTATCTTGACCAGGCATGTTTGGGCATGCTTAGGCAAGGTAGAGCTGCACAGCAGGACAAGTTATTAGAAGAGCTATAAATTTCCGTGAAGGATTTCGATATTTGAGACAGAGGTTTTCCAGAATAACAGATGCCGAGGTTAAATAAGGTAATTTTGTTGGTCCACAAATCAAACAGGCCATCAATGACAGGCAATTCAAAGAACTTCTGGTCGGACCTGAGAAAATTGCATGGAAGACATTCAAGGATGTTATTGAAAGTTTTCTTGGCAACTGCAGAGCACCAAACTACATGCAGATGGTTGACACCATGCTTCAGGCATACAAAACCATGAAGTCCAACATGTCACTAAAGATTCATTTGTCTGCATTTCTATTTAGACTTCTTGCATGCAAATCCTAGCACTGACAGTGACGAGCATGGTGAAGGGGTTTACTGGGACATTGCGGTCATGGAGAAATGGTATCAGGGCAATTGGAATCCATCAGTGCTGACTGATTATTGCTGGACACAAGCGCGAAACTGCAGACACTGAGTACAAATGAAAATCATCAACAAAATGTTTTTAGCTTAGTTGAACAATTGCAAAGCATCAGCACCATTATGCAATTAAATGCATTATATTCAATCAAAGTTAATTTCTTGTTTCTCCAAATTCCTATATCATATAAGTAGTCTGAAATTATATTTGTGTTCAGCTTCAAGCGATCTATCATAATGAAAAAATGTCCGAGGAAGCAACCCCTCTGAAAAAAATTTGTTCTCCATAGTTATTATTTTAGAAGTACAGCACAGTAACTGCCCCTTCTGGCCCAATGAGCCCATGTCACCCAACTGTACCCATCTGATGAATTAACCCACAAGTGTCTTATGTTGAATGTCTTTGGAATGTGGGAGGAAACTGGAGCACCCAGATTAAATCCACATGCTCATGGGCAGAAGGTACAAAACTCCTTACAGTCAGTGGCGGAGTTGAACCTAGGTCACTGGCACTGTAGTAGTGTTGTGCTAATTGCAAAGCTACTTTACTTTGGGCAGATATCCTGTAGGATGATTCAGTCCTATACCTGTGTGGTCTCGTTCTTTATTTTAGGTAACTTCTACTGTATTTCTCTGACTTCTTTTCACTTCAAGTTGGATCCTCATTGTTTTTGCTGAAGTTTTATTCATTGTGCAATACCTGGCCATGATTGCTGTTTGCTTATTTGACTTATTTCTTTGCATCTGTTTTCAATGTTGCCAAATTGCAATGGTCACCAGATTCCTGACAGATTGATTTTATCTCTGTCTTGCTATTGATCCTTCCATTTTCTAAAATTGGTGTCACACCCTCCAGCACGTCTGCGTGACTGCAGTTTGAGAGGGATAAGCATAAGTCACAAATATCAGTATCACAATGGAATAAAGGGAATTACAGAGGCATGAGAGAGGAGCTTGCCCAGATGGATCGGAGGAGGATACTGGCAGGGATGACAGCAGAGCAGAAATGGCTGAAGTTTCTGGAAATAGTTCACAAGGCACAGGATAGATCTGTCCCACAGAAGTTGTTCTCAAATGGCAGGAGTAGGCAACCATGCTGACAAGGGAAGTTAAGGTCTGCATAAAAACCAAGGAAAGGGCATATAAGGTAGCAAAAGTGAGCAGGAAGTTGGAAAATTGGGAAACTTTTAAAATCCAACAAAAGGCAACTAAAAAAGCTGAAAGAAGGGAAAAAATGAAATATGAGGGCAAATTATCCAATAATATAAAGCAGGATACCTGTAGTATTTTTCAGCTACATAAGAGTAAAAAGGTGAGAGTTGATATTGGAATGATGGTGATGTAGTAATGGGGGACAAAAAATGGCAGATAAACTTGAGGGGTATTTTGATTAGTCTTCACTGTGGAAGACACTAGCAGTTTACCAGAGGTCTGTTAGTGTCAGGGAGCAGGAGTGAGTGCCTTTGCTATTACAAAGGAAAATGTGCTGGGCAAACTTAGAGGTTTTAGGGTAGATAAATTACCTGGGCCAGATGGACTACATCCCAGAGTCCTGAGAGAGGTTGCTGAAGAGATAATGAATGCATTGGTCATGATCTTTCAAGAATCACTTGATTCTGGCATGGTCCCAAAGGACTGGAAGATTGCAAATGTCACTCTGCTTTTTAAGAAGAGAGGATGGCAAAAGAAGGGAAACTATAGGCCAGTTAGCCTAACCTCAGTGGTTGGGAAAGTGTTGGAGTCTATTAATAAGGATGAGGTTTTGGGGTACTTGGAGACTAATGATAAAATAAGTCAACGTAAGCTTGGTTTCTGGAAAGGGAAATTTTGCCTGACAAATCTGTTAGAGTTCTTCGCAGAAGTAACAAGCAGAGTGGACAAAGGAGAGGCAGTGGATGTCATTTACGTGGATTTTCAGAAGACATTTGATAAGTTGCCGCACATGAGGCTGCTTAACAAGGTAAAAATCCTATGACGTTACAGAAAAGATACTGGCATGGATAGAGGAATGGCTGACAGGCAGGAGGCAGCGAGTGGGAATAAAAGGAGCCTTCTCTGGGTGGCTGCCAGTGACTAGTGGTGTTCCTCAGGGGTCAGTATTGGGACTGCTGCTTTTCACATTGTTTGTCGATGATTTGAATAATGGAATTGATGGCTTTGTGGGAAAGTTTGCAAATGATATAAAGATAGGTGGAGGGTAGGTAGTGCTGAGGAAGCAATGCAATTGCAGTAGGACAGACAAATTGGAAGAATGAGCAAAAAAGTGGCAGATGGAATACAGTGTTGGGAAATGTATGATAATACATTTTGGTAATAGGAACAATAGTGTGGACTATTTAAATGGGGAGAAGATTCAAATATCAGGTGCAGTGGGACTTAGGAGTCCTCGTGTAAAACTTTCAGAAGGTTAATTTGCAGGTTGAGTGTGTGGTAAAGAAGGCAAATGCAATGTTGGCATTTATTTCAAGGGGAATAAAATTTAAAAGCAAGTAGATAATGCTGAGGCTTTATAGGACACTAATCAGGCTGCACTTGGAGTATTGTCAGCAGTTTTGGGCCCCATATCTCAGAAAGGATGTGTTATCATTGGAGAAGGTCCAGAGGAGTTTCACGAGAATGATTCTGGGAACGAAGGAGTTAACTTATGAGCCGCGTTTGGCAACTTTGTACTCACTGGAATTTAGAAGAATGCGGGGGGGGGCCGGCGGTGGTGAAATCTCATTGAAACGTACTGACTTTTGAAAGGACTAGTTAGGGTGGATGTGTTTCCTGTGGTGTGGGTATCCAGAATTAGAGGGCACGGCCTCAAAACTGAGGGGTGACCTTTTAGAACAGAGGTAAGAAGGAATTTTTTCAGCCAGAGAGTAGTGAATCTGTGGAATGCTCTGCCACAGGCTGCGGTGGAGGCTAAGTCCCTGGGTATATTTAAGGGAGAAGTTGATTGTTTCCTGATTGGTCAGGGCATCAAAGGGTATGGGGAGAAGGCAGGTGTATTGGGTTGAATTGGATCTGGGATCAGCCAAGACGGAATGGTAGAGCGGACTTGATGGGCTGATGGCCTAACTCTACCCCTATGTTTTATTGTCTTATGGGTAATGTAATGCTCATTTATTGTTTCTGAATGCTGATGTACATTAGTACAATCTCCACCCTCTCTTCTGTTACATCCTTCTCGGTGGCGTTTGGAGTTTTCTCTTCTAGGAATCTCTTGACTCAGGTTCTCCCTACATGATTGAGAGTGCTATAAATTCTTCTGATGGCAACAATCTCCACAGGGGTTGTTCAATACTATAAAGATTTCCTTAATATCTATCAGGTGTACAAACCTGCTGTTATGGCGGCACATCGCTTCCCATTATCTTGATATCTCAAGCCCTCAAAAGGTGCAGTGTAATAATGATGTAAATGGTTGAGACTGGATCATTCAGAACCACCAAGCAATGGTTTTCATGGAAGTTTGTAATTTAGTGCCTCAAACATTCACTGAAATCTGTGTCTGTGCCCTAATAATGCACACTCATTTGGTTTAAACAGAACCCTTGATCATTTTATCTTTTGACATATATACTCAGTGTTATGGAAGCTTGGATGGTAGTTTACTGGAAGCTTTGGCCACAGAAGGAACGTTTTCCTAAATGCTGCTTTCTTTCCCTACTTAAGGTAATAATACTGAAGGAACCTTCATATGATGAGGTTAGAACAAATACCAGATAAAATGGGCAGAGAATAGCCAGCAATAATGACTCAGCAAAATGTCAGAAAATGAACCATGAATAAGAAGAGCAAGTGGCGAAGTTAAAGAGAACAAAGGGAAATTTTCCAGCTGTTTTTAAGCTCCTGGTATTTTTTAAGGCTCCTTCAATGGTGTAAGTGGATTCATCTGTCATGGTCTGCTGAATGAACCCACACAAAGTCTCATCTGCTCGCTACCTTATTTCCTCTGTGATGCAGCTTAAACATTTTCTGTCATTTCCTGCAGTTATTTTCTGTGGCTTTGTCCCATTATTGTGCTACAATGAGATGTGACATACTAGGCCCTGCTAAAACTGCTTTATAAGTGGAAGTTATAAATATAAATGGATGTTATAAATAACACCTTTTTGATTAAAACCAAAATAATAATAATTACTTCAAAGCAAAACGTAACAAACACTTAAATTACCTTATCAAGTTGTCCTCTGTGCCTGAACAACTTTGTACTTTCTAGTGAAAAGTGATGGTGCAGCCTCCCTCAAGAACATTTGGAGCAAATATTTTTTAGCAGAAGTTCAGGGTTAAAGGAATGCATTTGGTGCTTTTGTCAAGGAGCATGAGGAGATTAAAAAGAAAGTTCTGTCATATAATGCAAAACAAATACCTTTATTAAATTTGTTGCAAGGAAATACAGCTGTTTGAATTTACATTTTTTGGTCAGGAGTGACTGCTGATAAACAAGAATAACTTCCCTCATCTTAGTATGAGTTCTTCATTTTTCTCCTTGCACTGGGAAATAAACCAAACCATTGCATTATTATCTGGTATCCTAAAGCTTTCATTATGATCAGCTGCATTTTGTGGCTAGCTGGAAGAGATTCAAGTCTTGATGAAAGGTGAAAGGAAGGCAAACTCATCTATAGCAGTATTCCCAGCTCAGGATGGTACCTGTTGATTCGAAGGTTGATTATATTTTACAGATACCATGTTAATGACAAGTGGACAATGAATTTAAGTGGTGAAAAAAATGGCAGTGTGAGTTGTTAACTGAGTTTGGGGGGCAGAGTTAAATTTTTCACTTTATATGGAGCATACCATGGATGGAGGAATTTAGCATAGCACAAGATTACCAGTGATCAAATAGCTATAGATGGTACAATGGTAGAGCAAGTAGAGCTGTTGCCTCAGAGCTCTGGCAGACTGTATTTGATGTTGAACTATGGAGCTGCCTGCATGGAGTTAATATATTGTCCCTGTGACCACATGGGTTTTCTTCTGGCTGCTTGGTTTCCTTCCACTTTGAAAAGACTTTTAGATTAGTAGGTTAACTGGCCATTGCAAATTGCTCCATCTGGCAGAACTGGTAACCAACCAGTTCCCCTCCACCACCACTCTCCTCCGTCTGGCAGAACTGGTCCTCACCCTCATCAACTTTTCCTTCAGCTTCTCCCATTTTCTCCAGACTCAAGGGGTAGCCATGGGCACCAGTCAAAGTGCCACACTTGCCCATTTACCTCCTCCCTCCCTCCATTCAGGGGCCCAAACAGTCCTTCCAAACGAGGCAACACTTCACCTGCTAATCTGCTGTGGTCATTTATTGTGTCCAGTGCTCCCAATGCAGCCTCCTCTGCATTGGTGAGGCCCATTATAAATTGGGGAACTGCTTTGTCGAGCATCTCCGCTTCATCTGCCAAAAATGAAATTTCCCAGTGGCCAAACATTTTAATTCCAATTTCTATTCCAAGGCATTTGAGGCCACCCTCAGGGTAGAGGAGCAGCACCTTATATTCTGTCTGGGTAGTCACCAATCTGATGCATGAATATCAATTTCTCCTTCCAGTAAAAAAGAAATTCCCTCTCCCTCCTCTTTTTCTGTTTCCCACTCTGGCCGTTTCCCTCTTCTCACCTGCCTATCACATCCCCTTGGGTTCTCTCCTCCTTCCTATGGTCCACTTTCTTCTCCTCTCAGATTCCTTCTTCTCCAGCCCTTTATCTCTCCTACCACCTGGCTTCACCTATCACCTTCTAGCTATCCTCCTTCACCTCCCCCCACCTTTTTATTCTGGTATCTCCCATCTTCCTTTTCAGTCCTGAAGAAGGGTCTTGCCCGAAATGTCGACTGTTTTATTTATTTCTCTAGATGCTGCCTGACCTGCTGAGTTCCTCCAGAATTGTGTGTGTGTGTTTCTTTGGATTTCCAGCATCTGCATTCTTTCTTGCGCTTCGAATTTAGGGAAGCTGTTGGGAACGTGAATGGAATAAAATGGGACTTTATGTCTATATAGATGCTTGATGTTTGGCAAGGGCCTGCTGGGTTTCAAGGTCTAATTCCACATTCTATGATTCAAACCTGTGCTTTATTACATTAGATTTATATTTTTGCATGCAATCACAGAAGTAGAGGACAATTAGACTGTTAGTATGTACTAATTGGTCTATCAACTTGTTGAATTGCCTGAGCAGAAACTGGTTTGTAGCCTCAGCAGCAGAAACGGCTAATATTCAGAACAAGCTGGTTAGGGTGAGGTAGAGTGGTAGACGGTAGTTGCTGAGGTAGATCTTCTGTTACCTTGCAACTCTTCCAGAATGGTTCTGGCAACAGTCTTCCAGTAGGATCTATGTCCCCAGCTTCACTTACTGTCAAATCTGTCACCTTCACTTGGAACATGATTAATATTTAACAATTAAAAGAATAAAACACCATTTGCACATTTAAGGATATTACACTGAGCTTAAATTTAACAATTAGCTTGACCTGCCTATCACCCACCAGGTTATTTTTTTCCCATTCATTTTGCTGGTCTAATTTATGGGCACTGGGTTTGACCTAGGTCAGAGTCAGAGGACATATTTCCCAGCCTGAGAAGGCCATTGCTCCAGCACAGCATTCCTTTCTCCAGCATTCATAAGTTCAGAAGGCTGCACTTCTGCCCAACCTTGGGGATAGTCTAGTTACAGGTTTATCTGCCAACAGGTTCATCTTGAGTTCAGTGGAAGATCTGGCCCAGTACCACAGTAATGGGAAATTTCTGAGGGGACAACATAAAATGTGAGGCAAGAAATTGAAAGTTCAGAGATAGTGAGGTATGCTAACAACAATATGCATGATTTCTGTTGACTGGGTGTGTTTTGTAAAATTTAAATCATAAGTGCCTGTGCATGACTCAAAGGATGGAGTTGTGGATGGCCCGAGGTATGGAGGAAGTAACATCCAGGGATGAATGCACTGATTAGGCCATGACTTCCTCCCAGTGCAGTTCTTCTAACTTCATCCCAGCACCTCAGCACCTCCACACCTAATAGCTTCTCCCATATCACTGACTCTCACAATATTGCTGCATTTCCTGAACCTGAGCATTCCAATAGATTTGTTTTTTTAAATAAAGTCAGAATTTTGATCATATAAAGGAAAGCATAGCAGTCGTGGTTCCTGTCTCCCAACTGTTGTGGAGTTGAACAATTTCAAGCATGGAATATTGTCTTGTAATATTTAAGAATAAGTAGAAAGGACCGAAAGGATCAAAAATGGAAAGAGAAGCTTCATACAATTCAAAAAATCAATGGCAAGTTACTCAGCTCAATGGACAACTTTTCTCAAGAGTTATATTTTGTAGTTGGGCTGTCAACCACAGCAAGGTTAAGAAATAGCTCCTAATAAAACAAAATGTAAAGATGCTTTCTGCTGAGTTTAAGATAGTGTGAGCTAGATTGGAAGTCCTCAATGTTGCCATTGCAAGAGAAAGTATCAGCAGCTCTAAGTTTTTGGATGGGGAAAATAGTCAACTACTACAAGAAAAGTTATAGATTATTTTGATACACAGCACATTCCAATGACGCTATTCCAAATGGGATTATCATATTTGATATTACTCATTCATTTAAAAATGTGCATCATTATACAAACAGAAAAAGCATTACAAGCTCTCAATTAATAGTTAAAATAAAGCATAAATGTCAGTAAGTAGTCTGTAATTCTGCAATCAAATGTCACACATCTTGCTGTAAGTCAGAGATAGTATGGTTTCAAAAATAAGAGTATAACAGATGATAATACATTGGAAAAAAGAGCAGGGAGTTTTGAAAAAGTACAAAGAACATTTGCAAGGTTTTTTCTGGGACTTGAGGACTTGAGTTATAGGGAAAGTTTGAATAGGTTATGACTTTATACCTTGGAGCATAGGAGAATGGAGGGAGATTTGATAGTGATAGACAAAATTATGAGGGGAATAAATAGGGTAAATACATGCAGGTTTTTTTTTCCCCACTGAGGTTGAGTGAGAACTGGAGGTCATAGGATAAGGGTAAAAGGTGAAATATTTAAGGAGAACTTGTGGGGGACTCTTTCACTCAGAGGGTGGTGCAAATGAACTGTCAACTGAAATGGTGGATGTAGGTTCAATTGCAACATCTAAGAAAATTTTAGATAAGTACATGGATGGGAGAGATGTGGAGGGCTATCGTCCAAATGTGGGTCGATTTCGAAACAGACTATCAGAATCAGGTTTAATATCACTGGAACATAACTGTGGAATTTGTTGTTTTGTGGCAGCAGTACAATGTGATATATAATAAACAGAAATTACTATTAAGTATTGTGCATTATAATTATATGATATATAAAATATAATACATGCATATTAAATATTATATATACTTTAAATGTTAAATCAAAGTAAGTAGTGAAAATAGAGCAAATGAAAAACAGTGAGGTAGTGTACATGGGTTCACTCCCCATACTGAAGTGATGGTGCAGGAGAAGATGCTGTTCGTAAATCATTGAGTGCTTGTATTTAGGCTCCTGTACCTCCCTGATGATAGCAATAAGAAGAGGGCTTGTCCTGGGTGATGAGGGTTCTTAATGATGGATACATTTTGTGGCATCACCTTTTGAAGGTGTCCTCAATGCTGGGGAGGCTAGTGCCCTTGATGGAATTGCATGAGTTTGTGACTTTCTGCAGACATTTCTGACCCTGTGCAGTGGCCCCTGCATACCAGACAATGATGCAACCAGTTAGAAAGCTCTCCATGTACTGTATATCTGTACAAATCTGCTAGAGTCTGGTGACATACCAGATCTCCTCAAACGGCTAATGAAATATAACCACTGCCATGCCTTCTTTGTAATCACATCAATATGTTGGGCCCAACATAGGTCTTCAGAGATGTTGACACCCAGGAACTTGAAACTGCTCATCCTTACCACTGCTGGTCCCTCAATGAGGACTGGTTTGTGTTCCCTCAACTTTCCCTAAAGTCCGCAATCAGTTCCTTGGTCTTACTGATGTCGAGTGCAAGGTTATTATGATGACACCACTGATCCAGCTGATCTGTCTCACACCTGTACACCACCTCATCTCCATCTGATGTGCTGAAGAGCCTGTTTCTGTGTTATATTACTCTATAATTCTCTATGGCTTTATGCTGGACTTTAAAAATCAATATTTATGGCAACCAGCAAAAAGTATTATGACGCGTAAATTTTTATTACAGGAATTGAAGGTTATTTGCAGCCAAAAACTGAGGACATGTCTATAAAGGTTCTCAGTTATCCAGGTCGTTGTATATCAAGCAGTTATAAATCAAGACAATTGGGCGTCCTGTGTTATCTAGAAGATGTTTCGCCACTCATTGGAACGGCTTCTTCAGTTCTGATCCATGGTGGGGAGTTTTCCGGCTTTTCTGGTTTTTAAGCTGTTAAACCATGGATCAGAACTGAAGAAGCCTCTCGCATGAGTGGCGAAACATCTTCTAGACAGCACAGCAAGTCCAGTTGCTTTCATTTACTATGGGTTGATAATAAAACTGAAGAAATACCTACTTGAATTGAGTGTGTACAGCAAGGATTGCTTGGTATTATTTGTGGTTTACCTAAAGCAAGCTTGTTGGTGGTGATGTTTTTCAGAGTTGTGATTGACTTGCTGAACTCTCTAGTGAAGGGATCTAGCTAGTTCTTTCACACGTTCATCACCACAAGTTACCTCATTCTGTCCTGAACTCAGTGACACAAATTTTCATTGAACAAGTCGAATTTTGCTGTGGGATTATTCAAACTGGTGCTTTGTTATAAGATTATAATGAAGTTGTACTCCAGTTTGAGTTCCCATCAAATTCCCCAACTCTTGTTGAAAATATAGCAAGTTATTATCCCTCAGGCTTTATCTCTGTCAGATTTTTTAGCCTGGAGAAACAAAACTCCTTGCTCTTTTTTCCAATGTATCATCATCTGTTATACTCTTATTTTTGAAACCATACTATCTCTGACTTACTGCAAGATGTGTGACATTTGATTGCAGAATTACAGACTACTTACTGACATTTATGCTTCATTTTAACTATTAATTGAGAGCTTGTAATGTTTTTTTCTGTTTGTATAATGATGCGCATTTTTTTAAATGAATGAGTAATATCAAATATGATAATCCCATTTGGAATAGTGTCATTGGAATGTGCTGTGTATCAAAATAATCTATAAATTTTCTTGTTGCAGTTGACTTTTTTCCCCATCCAAAAACTGAGAGCTGCTGATACTTTTTCTTGCAATGGCAACATTGAGGACTTCTAACTAATTGTAAATCCTCTTGGTTGCTTACTGCGACAATAGCATAAAATTATACAGTGGAGGATCAAGCATTATAGTTGTTTGTCTAGCTGTAAGGAAATGTTATTAATTTAGTCCCAGCCAGCAGTAGCCAATGAATAATTTTTAAAATTTTTCACTCAATTAAATATAGTCATAGTCATACTTTATTGATGCTGGGGGAAATTGGTTTTCGTTGCAGTTGCACCATAAATAATAAATAGTAATAGAACGATAAATAGTTAAATAGTGATATGTAAATTATGCCAGTAAATTATGAAATAAGTCCAGGACCAGCCTATCGGCTCAGGGTGTCTGACCCTTCAAGGGAGGAGTTGTAAAGTTTGATGGCCGCAGGCAGGAATGACTTCCTATGACGCTCTGTGCTGCATCTTGGAGGAATGAGTCTCTGGCTGAATGTATTCCTGTGCCCACCCAGTACATTATGTAGTGGATGGGAGACATTGACTAAGATGGCATGCAACTTAGACAGCATCCTCTTTTCAGACACCACTGTGAGAGAGTCCAGTTCCATCCCTACAACATCACTGGCCTTACGAATGAGTTTGTTGATTCCGTTGGTGTCTGCTACCCTCAGCCTGCTGCCCCAGCACACAACAGCAAACATGATAGCACTGGCCACCACAGACTCGTAGAACATCCTCAGCATCGTCCGGCAGATGTTAAAGGACCTCAGTCTCCTCAGGAAATAGAGATGGCTCTGACCCTTCTTGTAGACAGCCTCAATGTTCTTTGACCAGTCCAGTTTATTGTCAATTCGTATCCCCAGGTATTTGTAATCCTCCACCATGTCCACACTGACCCCTGGATGGAAACAGGGGTCACCGGTACCTTAGCTCTCCTCAGGTCTACCACCAGCTCCTTAGCCTTTTTCACATTAAGCTGCAGATAATTCTGCTCACACCATGTGACAAAGTTTCCTGCCGTAGACCTGTACTCAACCTCATCTCCCTTGCTGATGCATCCAACTATGGCAGAGTCATCCGAAAACTTCTGAAGATGACACAAGACTCTGTGCAGTAGTTGAAGTCTGAGGTGTAAATGGTGAAGAGAAAGGGAGACAAGACAGTTCCTGTGGAGCCCTAGTGCTGCTGATCACTCTGTCGGACACACAGTGTTGCAAGCACACGTACTGTGGTCTGCCAGTCAGGTAATCAAGAATCCATGATACCAGGGAAGCATCCACCTGCATCGCTGTCAGCTTCTCCCCCAGCAGAACAGGGCGGATTGTGTTGAACGCACTGGAGAAGTCAAAAAACATGACCCTCACAGTGCTCGCTGGCTTGTCCAGGTAGGCGTAGACACGGTTCAGCAGGTAGACGATGGCATCCTCAACTCCTAGTCGGGGCTGGTAGGCGAACTGGAGGGGATCTAAGTGTGGCCTGACCATAGGCCGGAGCAGCTCCAGAACAAGTGTCTCCAAGGTCTTCATGATGTGGGAGGTCAATGCCACCGGTCTGTAGTCATTGAGGCCGCTGGGGTGCGGCGTCTTCGGCACAGGGACGAGGCAGGACTTCTTCCACAGTACAGGAACCCTCCGGAGCCTCAGGCTCAGGTTGAATACATAGCAAAGTACTCCACATCGCTGAGGGGCACAGACTTTGAGCACCCTGGTACTGACACCATCCGGTCCTGCAGCCTTGCTTGGGTTGAGACGTTTCAGCTGTCTTCTCACCTGTTCAGCTGTGAAGCCCACCGTGGTGGTTTTGTGTGGGGGAGGGGTATAGTCATGAGAGCAGGGTGGGGGACTGTGAGGAGGGATAGGAGGGGAGAGTGGAATATGTGTTGTTTGGGGGCCAACAACAGATGAATCATGTGGGGATGGGCAGGGGCCACAATGTCAAATCTGTTAAAGAACAGGTTAAGTTCGTTGGCCCTGTCCACACTGCCTTCAGCTCCTCTGTTGCTAGTTTGCCGGAACCCAGTGATGGTCCTCATCCCCCTCCAGACCCCTCTCATGTTGTTCTGCTGGAGTTTCCACTCAAGCTTCCTCCTGTACCTGTCTTTAGCCTCCCTGATCCTGGCTTTCAGGTCCCTCTGTATTGCCCTCAGCTCCTCCCTATTTCCATCTCTAAACGCCCTCTTTTTAGCGTTCATGATGTCCTTAATGTCCTTTGTCACCCATGGCTCGTTATTTGAATAACAAAGGACAGTTCTTGTCAGAACATTGCTTGTTTAAATATTCAACCAGTTTCTTTTGAAATTATGAATGATATTTCCTGAAATGTTTCACATTTCCTCACACCACCAGGTTCAAAAACGGTTATTACCTCTCAGCCATCAGGCTTTTGAACCAAAGGGGATGACTTCACACAACTTTATTTGCCCCATCACTGAAATGTTCCCACAACCTTTGGACTCACTTTCTAGGACTCTTCATCACATGTTCTTGAACTATATTGCTTAATTATTTATTTATTTATTATTGTTACTTCTTTCTATATGTATTTGCATGGTATGTTGTTTTTTGCATACTAATTGAACACCCAAGTTGGTGTGGCATTTTATTAATTCTATTATGGCTATTATTATGGATTTATTGAGTCTGCCCACAAGTATAGGGTTGTATATCATGACATATACAGTGGCAGACAAAAGTTTGGGTACCCCTAGTCAAAATTTCTGTTACTGTGAATAGCTAAGTGAGTAAAAGATGACTTGATTTCCAAAAGTCATAAAGTTAAAGATGACACATTTCTTTAATATTTTAAGCAAGATTACTTTTTTATTTCAATCTTTTACAGTTTCAAAATAACAAAAATGGAAAAGGGCCTGAAGCAAAAGTTTGGGCACCCTGAATGGTCAGTACTTAGTAACACCCCCATTGGCAAGTATCACAGCTTGTAAATGCTTTCTGCAGCCAGCTAAGAGTCTTTTAATTCTTGTTTGAGGGATTTTCGCCCATTCTTCCTTGCAAAAGGCTTCTAGTTCTGTGAGATTCTTGGGCTGTCTTGCACGCACTGCTCTTTTGAGGTTTATCCACAGATTTTCGATGATGTTTATTTAGGTCAAGGGACTGTGAGGGCCATGGCAAAATCTTCAGCTTGTGCCTCTTAAGGTAGTCCATTGTGGATTTTGAGGTGTGTTTAGGATCATTATCCTGTTGTAGAAGCCATCCTGTTTTCATCTTCAGCTTTTTTACAGACGGTGTGATGTTTGCTTCCAGAATTTGCTGATATTTAATTGAATTAATTCTTCCCACTACCAGTGAAACGTTCCCCGTGCTGCTGGCTGCAACACAAGCCCAAGCATGATTGATCCACCCCCGTGCTTAACAGTTGGAGAGCAGCTCTTTTCATGAAATTCTGTACCTTTTTTCCTCCAAATATACCTTTGCTCATTGCGGCCAATAAGTTCTATTTTAACTTTATCAGTTCACAGGACTTGTTTCCAAAATGCATCAGGCTAGTTTAGATGTTCCTTTGCAAACTTCTGATGCTGAATTTTGTAGTGAGGATGCAGGAAAGGTTTTCTGATGATGATTCTTCCATGAAGGTCATATTTGTGCAAGTGTCGCTGCATACTAGAACAGTGTACCACTACTCCAGAGTCTGCTAAATCTTCCTGAAGGCCTTTTGCAGTCAAACGGGGGTTTTGATTTGCTTTTCTAGCAATCCTACGAGCAGTTCTCTCGGAAAGTTTTCTTGGTTGTCCAGACCTCAACTTGACCTCCACCATTCCTGTTAACTTCCATTTCTTAATTACAAACGTACATTATGAACTGAGGAAACAGCTACCTGAAAACGCTTTGCTATCTTCTTATAGCCTTCTCCTGCTTTATGGGCATCATTTATTTTAATTTTCAGAGTGCTAGGCAGCTGCTTAGAGGAGCTCATGGCTGCTGAATGTTGGGACAAAGTTTGAGGAGTCAGGGTATTTATAAAGCTTTGAAATTTGCATCACCTGGCCTTTTCTAACGATGACTGTGAACAAGTCATTGCCCTAACAAGCTAATTAAGGTCTGAGACCTTGGTAAAAATTATCTGAGAGCTCAAATCTTAAAATTCTTAATTTTTATGAAAGCCTCCAACATATTTTAATGCAATAACATACAAAAACTTTAGCCTATTCTCTAGCCATATATACAGTTCCCTGGTACACTCAATGGCCAATTTATTAGCTACACCTAAGTACCTGTTCATTAATGCAAATATCTAATTAGCCAATCATGTGGCAACAACTCAATGCATCAAAGCATGGTCAAGAGATTCAATTGTTCACCCCGAACATCAGAATGGAGAAGAATAGATGAGGTGGTTTGGGTATCTCACAATCTGCTGATCTCTTGGTTCTCAGTGGATCAGAGATTCAACAGGCTCTAAAGGTTACAGAGAATGGTGCAATAAAACAAAAAAAAATCATTCAGTGAGTGGCAATGTGGGTGAAGACCACTGCAGTCAGAGGAACATTGCCAGACTGGTTCAAGTTGACAGGAGGTCAACAGTAACTCAGATAACCATTTGTTGTAACAGTGGTGTGCAGAAGAGCATCTCTGAATGCACTATATGTCAAACCTTGAAGTGGATGGGCAACAGCATCAGAAGACCACAGTCATACATTCCGTGTATGTGCACAATAAATAACTTGTGTACAGTATGATTGATTGACTTGCTAACTGGAGTGTTCTAATTGGGTGCAATGGCCTAAAATTTGCTGGGAACATGGTACTTGACAGTACACAATAATCATGTGTACTTGAATAAACAATCGTTGAGGAAAATACTCACCATATGTTGCAAATTGCTCATAAGTCAATGCAAAATTTTGCAAGTAAGCAGCTTTTTGGTAGTTAGTTGCAGAAATAATGGTGAGGTTAACAACATTTTCAGTATTTCACAAATTGGGAACATAAATGTAGAAATCTGGATGATTTGTCTGAGGAAGACATTGTTTTAGGGTGTGCGGTGGGTTCAAAATTTCGAAGTGAATTTATTATCAGAACACATATATTTCACCATATTAAACCCTGAGATTAGTTTTCTTGCAGGAATGCTCAGTAAATCCAAGAAACATAATTGAATCAATGAAAGGCCATACCCAACAGGATGGACCAAAAACCAACATGCAAAAGACAAAAAACTGTGCAAACCAAAAGAAGAGAAAGAAGAAATAATATTAATAAATAATAAGCTACAAATATCAAGAACTTGAGATGTGAGTCCATAAGTTGTGGAAACAGCTCAGTGATGGGAGGAATGAAGTTAAGTGAAGCTATCCCCACTGGTTCATGAGCCTAAGGGTTGAAGGGTAATAATGAACTGGGTGGTGTGGGCCCTGAGGCTCCTGTATTTTCTTCCTGATGCAGTAGTGAAAAAAGAACAGGTCCTATGTGGTGGGGGTCCTTGACGATGGATGCTGCTTTCCTCCAACAGTGCTCCATGTTGATGTGCTCAGTGCTGGAGAGGGGTTTACCCGTGATAAACTGCGTCACATCCACTACTTTTTATAAGATTTTCAGTTCAAGTGCACTGGTGTTTCCATACCATACAGGAATGCAACCAGTTAGTATACTCTCCACTACACTTCTACAGCAGTTTGTGAATATTTTAGATGTCATGACAAATCTTTGCAAACTTCTAAGAAAGCAGAGGCTTTCTTCATAATTGTACTTACTTGCTAGGCCCAGGACAGATCCTCTGAAATGATAACACCAAGGAATTTAAAGTTGCTGATCCTCTCCATGTCTGATTTCCGGATGTGGACTGACTCATGGACTCTGGTTTCCTCCTCCTGAGGTCACTAATCAGTTCCTCGGTTTTGCTGACATTGACTGAGAGGTTGTTGTGGCACTACTCAGCCAGATTTTCAATCTCCCTCCTATATGCTGATTAGTCATCACCTTTGATTCTTTCTCCCAATGACAATGGTGTAGTCAGTAAACTTAAATATGGCATTGGAACTGTGCTTTGACTTACAGTCTTAAGTATATAGAATGTAGAGCAAGGGGCTAAGCACACAGTCCTGTGGTTCACCTGTGCTGATGGAGAGCTGGAGATGTTGTTCCCAATACGAACTGACTGGCGTCTGCAATTAGGAAACCGAGGATCCAATTGCACGAGGAAGTATAGAAGCCAAGGTCTTGAAGCTTATTGATTAGCTTTGAGGGGATGATGGTATTAAATGCTGAGCAGTAGTCAGTAAAGAACATCCTGATATATGCATCTATGTTGTCCAGATGTTCTATGGTTGAGTGAAGAGCCAAAGAGATGGCATCTGCTGTGGACCTGTTGTTCTGGTAGGCATTGGGAGTGGATCCAAATTACTTCTCAGGGAGCAGTTGATATGTTTTATCACAAACCATGTATGAAATTTTGTTTATTTAAAGTATGGAATGAGATGCCAGGTGTAGTGTTTGAGCAAAGTACATTAACAGTACTTAAAAAAAAAAACACTTGTACAGCTACATGAAAATGGAAGTTTGAGAGCAACATGGACCAAATGTGGGCAAATGGGAGTAACTTAGGTGGGAAACTTGGTTGGCAGGACCTGTTGGGCACCATCAACTTTCTGAATGCTCCATGAACATTACTTCACTCTTCCTCATACTTATTGATGATTCTTTTAAATATAACTCAGAGTAATTTGTTTATGCCTTGCGCTGCACTGCTCCCACATCACAACAGGTTTCACAACATATGTCAGTGATGATAAACCTCTTTCTGATTCTGATTCTATGACTCCAAGTATGTCCGCTGATTTCAAAAATTGGGAATTACTTTGAAAAAATTACTTTCAATTCAACTAACGTTGTTTTCTTTCCTTTAAATTGTTTTTTATATCTGATTGGGTAATAAATTCACTATTTTAACTGAAGGAATCAGTTAGGGAGGTACACACTTGATTGCCTCATAGATTCTAAATGTCCTGTAGAGGGCACCATGCTATTGGAGTGCCTCATTGAAAATAACATGCCAGAGGAGAACGAGTACAGTCTAATAAACTGATGGTGCTCACAGCAACAGTAGACCTACAGCAGTCCTTCTTGACAACAAGTCTCTGGGAATATTGAACCAGGTTATTTAAAGATATTTTGTTTGTATCCTTTGCCTTCACACACCAGGCATGTTACACATCACATAGCGTTGCATGACATGGGTAGAATAATTAGGAAGCTGATATTACATGTGTCACACAACAAATAAATAGCACTGGAAGACTTTGGCAGGTTGAGATGATCACTGCACTCAAACAAATTGGCCATGTTAATCAGTTTGTTCAGATCCTGTTGCTGTTATAAAGTTAGAGGTTCATACAATATCATGTGAGTGTAACATCCAGATGACTTTCTCATGGAAAGCTGTTGTATTTTTAAATATACCATGCCTGTAAATGAAGTGTTAAATCACCGCATTATTCTGCTGTCTTTGGCAACATTTCTTTCTCAAAATAACATGCAGCAAAGTATATAGGGTGTGTTTTGACAGTCATGATTTACAGATATTCATTGTATTTAGTAATAAAATAATTACAGATTTATTATCTTATTACTTTGTTTTTATTACATTTTTATTTGTAGTTCTTTATTTTGTAACAGTCATAAAACTACTCTTTTCCTATGGCATTGGCAGTGACTTCACTTAAGAATAATTATAGAAGGAGCTCTATGAGATGTTCCACTAGTGAGATCTAATATCTTGGTGATGTTACATTGTTTTGTAACTTCATCATTAGCTGGCACTTATTGAAGACAGATTTGCTTTCAATATTTTTAAAGCAAACAGTGAAATATTGCGCAATTGCTTGTGTGCCAAGGAGAAATTTTGTTGTTCATTGAACATAGATATGAATTTGCGTGTTAATACTTCTGGGGATAAAATTATGCATGTTTGTTCTATTGTACTGTACATAAATTTGGCAGAATTGCGATAGTTTATGAAGATATAGTTGTTTACAGAGCAGTTGCACTTTACATACTGGTGCATATTCTACCACCACTTTTATGGCCATTGAAATAAAACTCTGAGATTGCTGCAATTAGCTAAGTCTATTAACCTGTCAGCAGCAACTGTTATAATTCTTGGGTTGATGGTAGTGGCCAATGGTTCCTTGTAGTTCTTCAGCTTTGGTGAAAGTTACCCAGCACCAGTTTTGAAATGTGAAGAAGTTTATTGGAGTTATCCTCTAGTGCTATAAATAATTCACTTCTGTGCATCACTGATTGCATTGCAGGGGGAGAAACACCCTCTCCAGATTTATACATTGGTTCAACTTTTAATTTAGAGGTATTTGGCATAGGCACTTCATTGTGATTCAGAATCTAAAAAATGATGTTAGGAGTGAATGTGTGCTGTGAACACCAGAAGGATATTACTCCCTTAGACACTAGTGGTACAAGTTTCCTTTTACTAAGAGCCTTAACTATATTTGATGCCTGTGCTTGCAGGGTTTTATAGTACCCTCACATTCACCTAAAATTGATGGTATTCAGTTTTGCAGATACAGAACTGGGGTAATCATCATCCACAGAACCACTTGGCTGTGCATTACATAGACTGGAGTGGGTGCTTAAAAGCAAAGGAGTTTAGTCTCTTTTGTCAGAGTATCCTATGATTGGAAAATGTTGTTCAGGAAACCAGCTCCACCAAGTGCAGTGTTCAGTGTTGATAATTCAATTTAGTTACATAATTATCTTCTCCTCACCTGAGTGATTAGCTTTGTTTAGATTTTTTTTTGCATTTCTGGATAGTTAATTGCTTATGGGAGATGGAATATTTTTGGCTATTGTTGTGAATGCACACTGACAGAATAAAGGCAAGTTCAGCTGCATGTGTTGAGAGCTTTGACAAATAACACAGAATAACAAATATATCATGGCAAAATGCTGATGTTTGAAATAATAGTGTAAATGTGCTAAGACACACTTCTTTCTTTCTTGTACAAGTAAATAATTCAACTGCTTAATCTAATTTATAGCATAGCAAAGTGGTCAGTTTTTTAATTGATTATTTGAGAACAGATCGTTGTCATTGAAGTTAAAGTCAGACAATTGTCACAGCATGTAAGACATCTGTGCACACTGATGGTGCAACTTTGCAATGACGATATGAAAGATTAATTAGTGCATTTGTTTTGTGGTTCAGTGTAAAGCATTTTTATTATTTGTTTAGAACAGGTCATAAATTTGATCAGTTGTGCAACTGCATGGAAAATTATTTTAAAGCTGTGTCTCCATTTACATTTTGTGGATGGATGAAAGTCACGTGCAAATTGCCATGAAGAGCCTTGATTTTCAGTATTAGTGTTTACATTTCTGCCCTCTTCTTGTCGTTTGTGGAATCCGTTTTATATGGTATGTTACTAATGTTCATTTTTTTGTTTACTGCGTGTTTTCATTGGACATTTTGGAGCTCAAGCTACATCTGATGTCCAGCAATTTTTGTAAATGAACTTCCTTGCACATGTTAGGGGTTTGCGGAGGCACTTCAAATGTGGGCTCTCACACTGCTGCCTATAATGACATACAGGATGTCTTGGGGCCCATTGGTTCAAAGCCACAGTATGTGTCTTGCCTCATAAACTAACACCTTTTTATTTTCACAGAGCTACGCGCCCACATAAAAATACTGAAGGTCATGTTTGGCTTGAATGAAGTAGTAGATCATCTCTGGTATATGTATTGTTAAATATATAATGTGATTTCTTTTCCCGCCCAATTTTAGGTGTGAACTAGTTTTCTAATTCCAGAGGAGTTGAAATTGGGATTTCATGTTGGCGAATTTTGGCTGTACTACTTAAATCTTCATTGCTTGTGGAGCAAAAACTTTTATCAATGCTCTGCTTCTTTGGAACCACAGAGTTTTTTTTTGTGTCGGTATGTGTGATTTAAAAAGAAAAGAATGAAGGCAGTCCCTTTTCTAAGTATTATTGATATAATGGCTAGAACCTGTTAGCAGTGGGAAACAACCCTGCTCGTCACGATCCTTTGTGATAAATGCAGACTTCCCTTATCTAGATGTATCTATGTTGACTTGCTGCTGAAGCTACTCTGATTCAAAATGGTGAACCCCTAAACAGCAATAGGAGCTTGGCATTACATTGGGGTGAGCAACATCTATCCCCATGCTGCAGAACAGGACTAAATTGAACCTTACGGAAGGAACGTTTGACGTTCCTCCCCTATGGAAGCACTGAGTGGGCAAGCAACATCATTGGAGACAGTAATGAGTTTGATATTTCTGATCAATGACCCATCATTACATTGGTGAACATAAGCGTATTTTATTTTACAGATAGGGGTAGAGGTAGAGGAAAGTGAGTAAATATCTTTAGGATGCAGATAAATTTATCAAAGTGACTTTGGCAATGATATTGCAATAACAGTTTTGGTCTGCAACCTCTGATAGACATTCCTTCATTTTCTGCCATTTTTTCCTTCTGAAACTTCTAAACATGTTTGTTTTGAAATCTGTGGAAAGAAACATGACCTGAGTTTCGTTCCCTCCTGATGCTGCTTGATCTATAGAGTGCTTCTAAACATTCTTGGGCCCCTTGGCTTGGACAACTGTCAAAGCCGTCAGTGACTTGGAATTTTTCTGAAATTTAGAAGTATTCAAAGGTTATGGAGAATGATTAAAATTCAATTGAAGAATTTTTCAAGTTTTAAATATGGCAATAATTTAAAAGCAAATGCAATGTGCTTCTAAATATTCAGAAAAAATATCTTTTATTATCCTGTACCCACCGTGATCCCTTGTAACAACTGCTATCCATCAACTCAAATAGACGTGATGTTCCTACTCCAATCAAATGCAGATCCTGTGGTCTGGAGGACTCCTGCAAGTTTATGCCCTGCCATCGCATCTTTCCACTGCAAGTGGAGTTTGATGCCAACACACAATACAGAATCACTAGCAAAGAGCAGTCAGAGAATTCAGGAGGCGTGCGTTCACTCAGTATTCCTGTATTTCATGGTGATTGAAGTGAGAAATGTGGGCAGTTTTAGTTGCAACTGCAGGCATTTCCCAGTAAATTTCTGGCCATGACAGGCACATTTGATTTGGTCTATGACGATCAAAGGCTGCGGCTTGTTCTGTACTATATTATGGTTCTCTATAAGATATATTTATAGAACAGCCTGCAAATTCACATTTAAGCTTTTACATTTTACTGAAAATTAGAATTTTTGTAATTAAATCATCTTTGCTCTAAAATACAGAACAAGTTGTTCTTTGTTTTATTAATATACCTGAAGCAACTTGAATAAAAGATGTTAAATACAAAGGAGTTGTGCTGTAAGTAGAAATGTAGACATACTGTGCAGTGATTTTTGGAAGACTGCTTCAGTATTTGCCTGAAAAGTTGAAACTAGCAACTGTTTTAATATTAATGTAGTCTGACTGTGCCAGGTTTTATTCCCTCACAGCTGATTAATACTGTCTGTCAATTATTTACAGATCCAGTGGTTGCTTGGAAGTTCCCAGAGGACTTCAGAGACCAGGTTTGAAACATGATTAACTTTTTCATAATATAATAGTTTTTCCTAGGTAGCTATGACAAGGCAGAGATGAATGAAGTCACTGAACTGATCTCTCAGATGTAACCTAAAGCAATTATAGCAGATAGAGCAATATTTAAAAAAAATGTTTTGTTTGATTAATGACAGGTGCCTTATTTTAATATTGATTTCATTGCTTTGTAGTGCAATTCTTTTCTCATGTGCTTTAATTTCTTTCCAAGCATGCATCCCTCCCACGGCCATAATTTTGGTTGGTGGACAAGTAAGAGAAGTTGTGATGGATCTCCAGAATATTATATCGTAATTCTAATTGGAGTAATTTTTTAAAGTTATTGTCAGCAGCAGAACTAAAAAAGGTTGATCACATCTATTGACCGGTGACATTGGGATAGATCAGGAGCAAGCCATTCAGCCCTCTGAACCTTTTCCACCTTTGGGTTAAATCATAACTGAATCTTAACTCCATCTTTCCACATCATTTTCATCTCCCTGAATATCCTCAACCAACTAAAAGATTTATTAGTTATGACAACACACACAAAATGCTGGAGGAACTTGGCAGGTCAGGCAACATCTATGGAAATGAATAAACAGTTGATGTTTTGGGCTGAAACTCTTCTTCAGGACATTTACAATTCACTTTACATTTACATTACAATTCACTTATCCTCAGGAAGATGACAACTTTGCTCCTAACTACTCTTTTGAGAAGCTCTGAAAACTTATTGATAATCACCAGAAGGATAGTGTTACATTCTGTGTGCAGGGTTGAGTTTATTGTATTTGGGTTTGGTTCAGATTCATTCTATTCAATTTTATAATGGCTTGGTGCAGGGAATGAACCACAGCATTATGGTTCTAGAACAGGGGTTCCCGACCTTTTTTATGTCATGAACCAATACCATAAAGCAAGGGGTTCGTGGACCCCAGGTTGGGAACCCCTTTTCTAGAGTTCCATATCTCCCAGATTTCTTTCCTCAAAGCAATTAGTGAATCAGATGGATTTTGCCTTAATCTATAAACTTCATGATCATCATAGACTATTTTTCTCTATTTGAACTACTTTATTTAATGACTTGGAATTTCCCAAGTGCAGTGGTATAATTTGAACTTTTGTCCCGATGTTGGTGCTGGGTGCACAGCTTTTCTGGGGATCCTAGAGGCTTTAACAATTGATGCTATTGTTAAAAATGCCACAAAAAAGTGAACAGGAGTTGAAGATGCACTCATCAGGCTATCAACAAATATAAGCAAATCTGCATGTTTACCTCGGTATAAACACCCAGATCATCTTTCAAATAAACACTGAACTACTTTAGTTACCATTTTGCCTTACAATACTGAGAGTAATCTTGAAAACAAAATTAATTTTGAAATGTTCACCTGCGTGATTAATCTGTTAAATTTTAAAAAACTGCTAAAATTCTCCTGCATCTGCTCCTGCTCTTTCCCACTCTACCAGGAAACAATGTTCTGTTAGGGTCCAAGCTCTCCATAATAATGTAAATTGTACTTGTAACTCTTCAACCTTAACTATGCACAAGCAAGATGGTGTCCTCATAGTGTAACTATGGTGAAGTTTCTTCAATGGTTGGTAAAGCTGAAATGTAGACTGAAGCGTAGTAAATGACAATTTGAGCTGCATGTATCCCTAAGCTCCACTGGCTTGCTTTATTCGTGAGAATTATATTTGAAAGATGCTTATAAAATGCATTTCCCTACTTCAGGACATCTCATAGCATTTTGCGGCCAATTCAGTCATTCAAAAATGTAATCATTCGTGTAATAAGGAAGCATATTATTTTTGTCCAAAACTTCCCGTTCTTATTCTTTCGCTCTCAACCACTGTTATATTTCAGTTCTAGATTTTTTTTTGCCACCGTCTCTATTTGACGAGTTCCTCTATTTAAAAGTTGCCTTATCTTTTTTGTTCCCCACATGTCAACATTCCCGTTGCTATCCATAGCCTGGTAAAGTGCACTTGTGTTTCATCTCTTCTGACTGAGCTCTGCAGAAATGCTATTTGTTTTGGAACCATGGTTGAAAATTAGATCTATTATTTATGAAGAATGCAAATCAAGGTGAAAGATGCATTTCGGAGAGAGCTTTTTTGCCAAATTCAACTCACTTAGTGTAATTGCATGATATAAATGAAATGCCATTCCTTGATCAGCTTTTTTCTGAAAGATTTTGATATGTTAAGCCTAAGCTTGTGCAAGAAATCAAACTTGTATTTCCAAGGGTGCTTTTGGACAATGAACACCACAAGCAAATGTGACTATTAAGCAACAGAGTCATAGATTGAGGGGAATGACCAAAACCTTTGCAAAAAGATGTTATTGTGCAAAATTTCCAAAATTAGATGAACTGAGCTCTGCCCATAGAAAATAAGGCCGAAAGAACTTAGACAGATGGGGTGAAGTGAACAGTGAATATTCAGAGGAATATTTTGATGAAGATGCCTTTGAGAACAAGAAGCTGTGGCTCTTAACTGAAAATAGTATTCATGATAAGTGACTCAAAGTGTAAGAATAACAATGCTACGTTTTGGGCACAGCGTTTGTGAAGAATGGGAATTGAAACATGGAAGAAGGATATTGCCAATATTTTGAACAAAATCCAGACTGCAAAAGGAAGCAACTGATACATTAAATTTTGATTCCAAGAGACAGCCAAAACTTTTGGATGCCTCGCCTTACGACTTAGAATTGAACAAAACTTTTTCTCAGTTACAAACTGCTACACCACAGCAGCAACACAGACTTTGAACTCTGCTACATACTTGGGAAGCTTCAGAATGTGTTCCAATCAATGCCAAGTTAATATCTGACAATGCATTTGAAACCATCCTACGTATATTGCAAAGAAAAATGTTTATGGCAGCGAGTGAAGAAGAAGACAAGGAGGAAGAGTGGAAGTAGAACTGGTGCTCAACTATTTGGTTTTTTTTACAAATTTGTCCACCTCTAAAAATTTTCCAGGGTTAGCAAGAATGTATGTAATTCAGCAATTGGGCAGGCAACAGTGTTGTGGAGACTCAAGTGGTTTCAGGGTGACTTGTTGTTTGCTGAAGGGTCTAGTCGGGTCTGTACTGCATGAATGTGAAGTTAATGTCAGTAGGTGAAAGTATTGATACTGGTTTTACTGCTGATCATTTGAAGGCATTTGAGCCCTGGACATCTGATGGAAAAATGCAAGTCACTGTTTTATGGAGATTAAAGCAAATGCTGGCAAGAGAGAGCTCTATGAAAATGAGTGAACTGATAACATTACCAGCAGCAGTCTGCAGCTGAGCTGGAGTCAACTAAGTAATCTTAATGAGCTGATACTCTAGGACAGGAAACAATATTTGCTGTATGTGGAGAGGTGGAAGTTGAGCCATTAGATGGAAATTATGCTGAACTGGATAATGATGTAGCCAATTAGAGATCTCCCAAAATATAAAATGAACACCTGACCTGGCCATGACCTGAGTCTGAGGACTTATTACACAATAGGGTGTCACTTGCAAAAAAGGAGTAGAGAGACTTTACACACTTGATCAAGAACAGTGAACTTGTGGTGATATTGTGCAAGGCATCCTGAATTGAATGAAAAACAGCATGACTCAAGGCAAACCTAAATAATGACCATGGTGTTTGTATCCTCTTTAGCCATTGGGGAGGTCTCAGAGGACTGCTAATATCTGTTTAAGAAGGGCAATGGGCACAAAACAGGAAATTGCACTATAGATTTCACGATCTTCTAAAGGACTCAGTGTACTTAACTCTCAAGCTAGCAGGTACAGCACCTTTAAGTGGATGAAGGTTCATTGCCTTGGTAGAAGTGAGGCAGAAGTGGGGGAAACGCCAAACCAGAAGAATGGGACACCCTTTACTCACCGTCTTGCTAGCAAATGTGTAGTTGCTGGAGAACAAAATTGAGGAGCTGAGGGCAAGATTGCTGTATCGTAGGGTCATGAGAGATTGTTGTGTTCCATGTTTGACCGAGCTGTGGCTTACACCCAGGACACCAGATATGGCAATCAGACCTGAAGGCTTCTCGATTCACAGGGTGGACTGAACTGCTGATTTGGAAAAGGCAAAAGGTGGAGGTGTGTGTTTCATGATAAACTTTCGGTAGTGCTCCATTGTGGTGGTTCTCAAATCTATCCATTCTATTAATCTAGGAAGTTCTCATCTGTGATATTCACCAGAGTTTACATACTACCAGTGGCTGACTACTATCAAACGCTTGAAATACTGCAAGATGCTGTCTCCAAACAAGAAATAATCCATCCCGATGCATTTCTAATCAACCAGGCTTATTTGAAGAAATCCCTGCCCAATTACCATCAGCATATAACCTGTATCACCAGAGTTCCCAGCATGCTAGACCATTATTATACTAAAATGAGGAATGCCTACAATTCCATGCCCAGAACATATTTTGGAAAATCTGATGACTTGGCTGTCCTTCTACCTGCTTAAAGGTAGAGGCTGAAGAGCAGAGCAACAGAGATTAGGACAACAAACAGATGGTCGCGGAAGGCAGAGGAGCGGTTACAGGATTGCTTCGAGTCGGTGGACTGGGTCGTGTTCAATGACTTATCTGTGGATCTGAGTGAGTACACCGTGGTTGTCACAGATTTTATAAAAACAGTTGTAGATGAATGTGTCTCCACAAAATAATTCAAGTCTTCCTCAACGAGAAGCCGTGGGTGAACCATGAGTTCCGCAATTTGCTGGGAGCCAGATCAGAGACATTCAAGTCTAGTGACCAAGAAAGTTACAAGAATGCCAGGTACGATCTCCAGAAAGCCATCTCACAGATGAAGTGGCAATTCCGGACTAAACTTGGATCAATGAAGGATCTTTGATAGTTGTGGCAGGGCTTGAATGCTGTCACCTCTTATAAAGTAAAATCAAACGACATAGGCAACCACAGGGCTTTGCTTCCAGATGAGCTTAATGCCTTCTGTGCTCACTTTGACTGTCAAAACGTGGAGGAACAACCGTGAACTCCCAGAGCCGCTGATGCTCTGTAATTTCAGTCTCTGCGATCAACGTGCGAACAGCCTTCAGGAAGCATCCTGGCCACGAAAAGCATCCAACCCAGACTGGGTACCTGGCCAACTACTAAAGACTTGTGCTGTTCAACTGGGTGGAGTATTGATTAAGATCTTTAATCACTCGCTTCGGCACGCTGAGGTACCCACCTAATTCAAGCAGGCTTCACTTGTGCCAGCGCCTAAGAAGAACGTGGTAACCTGCCTCAGTGATAATTGTCCAGTAGCACTTATGTCCAAAGTGATGAAGTGGTTTGAGATGTTATTGATGAAGCATATCAACTACTGGCTGAGAAGTGACTTGGATTCACTCCAATTTGCCTACTGGTGCAACAGATCCACAGCAGATGTCATCTCTTTGGCTCTTCTCTCAACCCTGGAACATCTGGACAGCAAAAATACATACATCAGGATGCTCTTTGTCAACTACATCTTGGCATTCAATGCCATCATCCTGTTAAAACTAATCAATAAGCTCCAACACCTTGGCCTCAATACCTCCCTACGCAATTGGATCCTCAGTTTCTTCCCTTCCAGACCCAAATAAGTTTAGATTGACAAGAACATCTCACAATCTCCATCAGTACAGGTGCACCACAAGGCCGTGTGCTTATGCGCCTGCTCTACTTGCTTTACACTTAGTAAGTGTGGCTAAGCACTAGTCCAACACCATATTCAGGCTTACTGATGACTGCACTGTCGTAGGCCGAATCAAAGGTGGTGACGAATCAGCTTATAGGAGGGAGATTGAAAATCTGTCTGAGTGGTGCCACGACAACAACCTGTTACTCAGCAAGGCTAAGGAGCTGATTATTGACTTCAGGAGGTGGATATGAGAAGTCTATGAGTCAGTCCTCACCGGAGGATCAGAGGCGGGGAAGGTCAGCGACTTTAAATTCCTCAGTGTTATTACAGAGGACCTGTCCTGGGCCCAGCACATAAGTGCAATTTTGAAGAAAGCACGGCAGCACCTCTGCTTCCTTAGGAGTTTGTGAAGATTTGGCATGATATCTAAAAGTCTGACAAACTTTTTTAGATGTGTAGTAGAGTGAATATTGATTGGCTGCATTACTGCCTGGTATGGAAACACCAATGCCCTTGAGCAGAAAGTCATCCAGAAAGTAATAGGTAAAACCCAGTCCATCACGAGTAAAACCCTCCCCACATTGAGCACACCTACATGGAGCGCTGTTGCTGGAAAGCAACATCCATCATCAAAGGTTAAACACCTTAGTTGATGTAGTCTTTCACTGATTCTGTTATGCTTATTATTTTATTATGGATTTATTGAGGATGCCCCAAGAAAATGAATCTCTGGGTTGTATATGGTGACATATATGTATTTGATAATAAATTTACTTTGAACTTTGAAATTATAGAGTCACGAGGTTGCAGATACTGGAATCTGGAGCAACACACGAAGTGCTGAAGTAACTCAGCAATTCAGGTTGAGACCCTTCATCTTCTCTGGAATAGGCTGTTGTGGAATGGTGTGCAGTATATAAAAGTAAAAAAAGAATAGATATACTCAGTGGCCACTTTATTATGTGCACCTGATCATTAATGCAAATATCGAATTCGCCAATCATGTGGCAACAACTCAAAACATGAAAGCATGCAGACATGGTCAAGCGGTTCAGTTGTTGTTTAGATCAAACATTCAGAATGGGGAAGAAATGTGATCTAAGTGGAATGATTATTGGTGCCAGATCCACATGGGGTGTTTTGGGCATCTCAGAAACTGCTGATCTCCTGAGATTTTCACACACGGGTCTCTAGTGTTTACAGAGAATGGTGCGTAGCCATGTTCTGTGGTGAAATTGCCGTGTTAATGTGAGAGGTCAGTGGAGAATAGCCAAACTGGTTCAAGCTGTCAGAAAGTCAACAGTAACTCAAATAAACATGCATTACAGGAGTGGTGTGCGGAAGAGTATCTCTGAATGTACAACACATTGAACCTTGAAGTGGATGGGCTGCAGCAGCAGAAAACCACCAGGTTCTATTTCTGTACCTAATAAAGTTGCTGCTGAGTATAGGATTGATAGTCTTTCTCTCAGGATCCAGATGAGGCATCTTGACCCGTAACTTCGACTGTTCATTTCCCATCGTAGATGCTGCCTGACCTTGCTGAGTTCTTCCAGAGCTTTGTGTGTTGGTCAAAGAAATTAGAGGCAAGCTGAGCTTTAGCATGGCGTAGTGGGCTGGAAAAGCTCGCTGGGCCATCTACTCTGAAATTACGCTTTTTTACAATATATGCTTGTTAGTTTTCTTTATGATTTCAGATATTGAACTTTGCATTGATTGGAATGCATTCTGAAGCTTCCTAGCTACTTCGCAGAGAATTTGTAGTCTGAGTTGGTTCTGCGGTGTGGCATTTTGTAATTGCGAAAACATTGTATATATTTCTAAATGGTAAGGCAGGGCATCCTAAAGGTTTGGCTGTGTCTTGGAATTGAAAGATAATCTGATTATTTCTTCCCTTTGCAATCTGGATGTTCTGTTCTAAGCTCTGAATCAGTTTTAGCCTCGTGCTTGTATGAACTAACCTCTGTCAGTATCTGCAAAAATCAAGCATACTCTTGTACAAAACAATGTTGGATGAAATCAGCAGATCAGTCAGCATCGGTGACAGCAAAGAGACCAACATTTTACCAACACAAATGTTGCTTGACCAGATGAGTTCTTCTAGCATTTTCTTTTGTTTACAGTTTCCTATATCTGCAGTTGCTTGTGACTTAAGGGTGTTCTTGTCCTAGTTTATTATACTCTTATTTTGCACGAAGACTCAGCTTATTAGTCTCCTTATTTTGGGTACAGTTCTCTTGTCCAAGGATGCCATTAAAATATGACTTTGTTTTATCTTTTGAGCTTAAACATCCCATTTCCGTACTGAGCTCAAATGGGCTCCTGATTATTCAATTCATCAGAACGTGAAGGGTTTTCTGTCCAGTACGCTGAGCAAAGTTGAATGGTTTATTTGCAATCTATAAATCATAATGTCTTTTACTCTTCACTTCGTCATCTATCTGAACAAATAATTCGTAAAAAGTTTTGTCATTAATGCTACTTTCATGTAACCACTTAAGAAAAGGCTACTGAATATTTGATTGTATGGTTGGCCTGTTGTAGGTTTGAATCTTGTTCGGGATACTATTATTATTTACTGAGGATTAGGAATAAAATAGAATTTGATGTTCCTTTTGTGTTTTAGTAACTGTGAAGAGTGTTTTCTTTATGTGCGAGGCCTCAAGTGTCATTTGAGGCATCTCTGGTCCAATTCTGTGACTCGCTTTATCAAGGTAGAGGAAAGGGTTAACTGGAAGTAGGTGGAAAAACAGCTAAATAAATAAACGAATGAAAGCATTCCTTGGATGAGATTACACTTTATGAGGATTTGTGTACAGATGGCTTGGCCTCTAGTTCAACAGCATAAAAGACCTATTCAGTTTGCTCATGATTAGGATTATGGTTTTTTTAATGTTTTTGTTGGGTTACTGCAATAGTCAAAGAATTCGAAGTTAGCCAGCATATGGCAGCAGAAACCCTCAGTACCGCTGGCTCTTTTGTTTGTCTCGTTATTGTTGCAGGGCTTAATGACAGTTGTAGGCCATAGTTTGGGGCAAAAGGGTTAGTCCACCCCAGGGAGGTGAAGGAGCAGCAGAATTGTGGATTATGGAAATATGAATTGATTGAATAAGAATACTGCTGCAGTAGAATGGGATTCAAAGGAAACAGACTGGGAGCTGGCAGCAATACTGGAATATGATGTGAAAATGACTGGTATAATACTGTGAAGTCTTGGTCATTCACAGCTGCTGTCATTGGGAGCAAAAGCATATATTTAGCTCATCAGTATAAAAAAGGCTTAAAGGGACGATAGAGTAGACAGATGGAAGTGAATTTATTCCCTTTAGTCTTTTTTTATGCAGCTACTATAGTAGGTACATATTTGATTTTTTTGTTGCACTGATTCAGATCTCTTGCATTTCTGACACCTTAAGTATTAAATCTAATCAAGGCATCAGTAAATAATTGTGTATGCTTGAAGAATTTCTCCATTCCGGCTTTTGTGTCTGTGTGTTTTACTAAATGTTAATCAACAATTTTTTATTAAACTATCTTTAAGTTTACCTCCAGCAAGGACTGTAAAATCAGCACCATACTGTAGTTTGCATAAATAGACTTGGGTGATTCTTTTTCAACCTTGTCAGTTAATGCAGATGTTTTGATATACTCTAGTTTTGGTGAACAAAACCCATCTAGCAGCCACTGTTGGCCATCAGATACATTTTAATGTGGAATAGGCATATATAATTGTGAATTGTATATATGGGAGCAAAAATGAACGCCAAAAATTATGGTTGAAACTGATGAGGTGGTCTGATGAGACCTGTCTTTAGGAATGATCTCAGTATCACTGGCCATCATGCTAATGCTGCTTTAGTCTAAAAGAAGATAAAGGATTAGATCTCGCTGCAAGTTATTTTTGCCAAAGAACTATTTTTCAAAATTAAACTTCTTTATATCTAAGGAGATTATTATTTTTGAAGTCATTTCTTTTTCCTCTCCATCATTTGGAGCTGGTCAGGTCAAAGTTCAGTGGACACCAGCTCCCTTTTGGCATCTTACTAGAGTATAGATTTGAGGATTTCCACAAAGGATCAAATCAAGTAGCCTGTTAGACATTTCCTACACACATGCAATGAGTTTTTTTAAAATCGCAATTTAAATGTTAATTATCTATCCTGATGCTAAGTATAGTCCAGTCAAAGGTAGTAAAACAAACCAAAAATAGATTAATGGGCGTAAATTCCCCCTTGACCCCCTTTAGATGATCAAAACTTGTAGCTGGGGAAAAGAACCACTTCCCAACATCTGATCACAAACAAGAGATGCCAGAAATCCAGGCAACACACACAAAATGCTGGAGGAACTTTTGTCCTGAATTCATTTTGAATCATAGAGTCACACAATATGAAACAGAGCACTTGACCCACTGTGATTGCACTGTTGTTGAACCTGTACTGATCCTTTTTTCCAGTACATTATGTAATAATGTGTCGTGCTTATCTAATTCTAACTCAAATCCCAAACTCCCATCTAAATCTCCTACCTCCAGTTCTAGGCCGGGGGGGGGGGGGGTAAAGTTTCTCAATATCTGCCCTATCTATGCCCCTCACAATTGCAATGCACTCAGCACCCTGATTCACTCTTGCTATTGCACTACAGATTTGAATGGAAATATTTGTAGATCTATGCTTCCAAATGTCCATAACTTTGTCTTCCCAGTGGCATTGGCACATTTTGGAGAAGACATAAATCTGTGAAATGTTTTCACTGCCCACGTGCCGAATACTATACGTGAGCAATGAAACCACTTCACAGATTTGCATCTTCTCAAAAATGAGGTCAACAATTACATTTACCGAACTAACCCACAGGTAACTTGAATTATTGTACTGGGAACAACACACACAAAATGCTGGAGGAACTCAGCAGGCCAGGCAGCATCTATGGAAAAGAGTTAACAGTCGATATTTTCGGCTGAGACCCTTCATCAGATGCATTCTTGCCTAAAGTTAGATATCATCTCCATACTGGTAGGTTTTTCAGCACCTACACTTGAGTAATTAATAAAAAATAATGATTAGAACTGGGAGCCTCAGGACATCAGAGGTGGCTGGTCTGTAAGCGGACCACAATCCATTTATACCCTTTTGCTGTTTGATGGCTTCAGGCCAATTCTCAATATCACAGTTAGATTGCTACCAGTACGAAAGGCTTTAATCTCATTGAGCAGCTCAGTGGTTCGAACCATTCCCCTTCCTCCCACCACACTCTGCACAGACCTACTCTCAGGATGGCCAGTCTCAATTATTATGTTCTACTGGGGTAGCTGAGCCAGCACAGTGCAATCAGACTTGTGACTTCTCTGGTCTTTTTGCTCAGTTGGACATCACCTATTTTCTTTAGCTGGACATTTTGAAGGCTTATCAAGTCCTGTCCTCCTTTGAACTCCTATGTAGTATAATTTAGCCTCTGCCACAATGATGTAATTGTTTCAGAGAGTTTTTAAAAAGTACTTCCAGTTCCCCATTGGTAATCAAGTAGGATTTCCAGAATATGTATACCCCATCTCAAAGCAGGTGGTCCAACATTGCTCTTTGAGAAAATCATTATACACCATGGAGCATTTCATCATTGCAACGTTCACTTCGTGGAGCTTTTCTTCTTATGATGGAGTCGATAGAGGGAGAGGAGTTTTCTGGAGAATTTGTACGCAAGATTGCCCAGAATTTGTACACAAGATTTGTATGCAATTGGGTGTGATCTCAGTGCTTCGGGCATTTTCTCAGATATGTGTGATTTTAGCTTGAAGCATTAATTCAAGATTTTTCTGTTGTTTAAAGAAAAATATCAGCATGAGATGAATGGAGCTCTTGCCAGCCAAACCACCTGCGGCATCTAACCAGTGCTGTTGCGTGCTTGTAAATTGCTTAGAAGCTGTGGGATTCTCAAAGGACTTTACTTCACAGTATGCACTTTTAGACACTGAAAGAGATGAAAATTGCTATAATCATATGTAAAGTTGGTGTACATGCTAATAAAACTGTTACTTCTTGTGGAGTCAGTTAGGAATTAATAGTATCCCCCAAGGAATTCACAATATTAAAAAATGTTTAGTTGCGCTTTGCAAAGGCTGTGGCTTCTGCATTTGGCATAATATTTGAAGTAGCTTTATGCACCATTAAAGTGTCTGGAAGTATTAAAGTGTCTCTAACTAGGTTGTTTTGAATTTTCAAGACATTTTCAGTGTCAAAAGAAAACTGGAGTGGGACATTGTTTCAAACATGAAAATTCTCAAGCACTGAGGAAAAAGATTTGTTGAGGCAATCCCTTTCTCTTCAATGATAGTGGGGCCCAACCTGCGAGTGTAATCGATCTCTGCTTCTAAGACTCCCCCTCCCCCCACCACCGCCCCCACTTCCCCCCACCATCAGAGATAAATACCGTGCCTGTAAAAGCAGGCCAGAGCTTGGGTATCAATACCTGACACCCCAAAAGCCTAGCTACCAGATGGCATGTCAGTCATATGATGGAATACCCTCCATTTGCCGGTTTGAGTAGCTACTACAATATTCAAAAAACTCAAAAATATACCGAAGATTAAGTGCACTTCATCATCCACTTGAAATATTCATTCCTTCTACTGCCAGAAAACAGTAATTACAAATGTCCCATCAGCAAAAGTTAGTCGACAACATCTTCTCAACTCATGAGAACAAGAGCCCTAGGCTTACAGGAATACTTTTTTCTGTAGGTTCTCCTCAGAGCTGCACAGTCTCCTGAGTTGGCGATCTGTCAATGTTTCTTCATTGTAACAGGATTTAAGCATTTCAAGAAGTACTTATCAGCACATTCTGAGTGGCAGAGGCAAATGGGCAATCAGTACTAAAGCTAAAAAAGTTAATAAATAAGTAATCTTGCCTTCAAAACCATTCCTTCTTTGGCTGTTTCATTTTGGGGATCAAGATTTACATGTTCACCTGCTAGATTCTTGCTGTAAAGTGTGTGATTTCAGATAGTTCTTCTGCATGGTTGTATTGGTTACGAGGATATCTTATAAATCCCAGACAGATTCCATTGCAACTGATGATTGCAGTGACTGAGCTAAGCAACCTCAGGGATTCAAATAACAGGCTGAGAAATGTACATTTCTGGCCTTTTGCATGGATCGCCTGGTTTGGTGGGGTCGGGGGGGGGGGGGAAGTGGAGGGATTTCGAATATCCCTCAGGCACATGTCTAGCTGCAGTCCCTTTGTTGGCAATTATCCTGCTCTGGAAAGCTTCCAATTATGCCCACTGGGGACTGGCCAGATGGACATAGCTGGTCTTGCAGACCCCTGCAATTGATCTAGTGACACAGCCCTATGGGGTAAAATGACCTGACTGAAGAGCTTCTCTGTCAGGGAGAAAATATTCTTTGGAAAAGCTCTTTGTTGCTAGTTACCTTTTCACAAAAAGACACAATTTATGAAGAAGGACCAAGTTCTACTCTGTCTTTCAAGGCAAGAAAAAGAAATGATGGAAAGTGGGGAAAGTCTGGCATGATTTTTAGAGAGCTAAGCTAGTTATCTTTGTAAATTACATTAATGATTGCCTGATGTAGTCTGGCTTGAGTTTAGAAATGACGGTATACTGTCATTAATAAGCTAGCGAGTATAGAAAGTTTTCTTGTATACTGTTTATAAAATGCTAAAGTGGTTTCATGTGCAGCAGCTATACCTTAACTGTTTACAAAACTGTACTGCTGAAGATTTGATTTATTTGAAGTGTTGAAAAAAATAAAGATAGGGAACATTACACAGTGCTTATCTTGTGGTTGCATGTAATCTGAAGTGTACAACCTGAGGGGAAACTTTTATCCTTTGAGAAACTTTAGTTAGGTGGAGGAGTTCACCAGATTGAATTGGAAGTTATCTTTAAGATTATCCATGTAGCATAATAATAAGGTTAAATATTCTGAACATTTCAACAAAGGAGGTTCTTGATTTGTTTTAGGGAAGATATTCTTCTTAGGGAAGATATCCTCTTGTGTTCATTGGTTTCTCAGAGATGTGTAGATAGAATTAAGAATACAGATATTTCCTTGAGTCAAGTTTGGTAGCCCATTACCTGTAGATCATCTAAGTGCTTGGTTGAAGAAGCCCAAACTGCTGGGGCAAAATATCAGGAGGACCCTCAACTTCTATAAACAATTCATGTTAAAGATCAATGATAATCAGAAGAAAGTAAATATTTCCTCAACTTCTACCTCATGAATAGAATTGAGGATTAGAACAAATGAATTGTTTGAAACATAAGGAGATTTGTACTTCTGAAGGTTTGAAATCACTGTTTGTTTATAATCTTGTCGAACTTTTATGCACTCTTTCAAGAGTTGTATCTTTTTTTTGATCTGATGGGTTCAAGGTAATTGAGGATGCAATCATATTGCTTTGGGTTCTGGTTAATAGGGACACATTGGGATCAGTACATTTTGGCCCAAATAAGCAGCTGCCTCATTTATTCAAAGTTTCATGGAATAGCAAATTATGCATTTAAATGAAATACAGAATAAATTAGAATACTACAAATACTAGAGTATTATTAAATCTCTATTTCCTAATGGTTATCGATGGAGGAATTCATCTCTGTGTGTTATTTTGTTTCAAAGATTCAAACTACATTTATTATCGAAGTATGTATACAGAATACAACCATGAAATTCATCTTCCCCACAGACAGTCACGAAACAAAGAAGATCCATGGAACCAACCCATACAAAGAAAAACATCGAACGTCAAACCCTTCTCCCCTACGTGCAAAAAAATCACGCAAACTGCAACAAAAAAAGGTTGAAAACACAAAATCAAAAGGCATTGTTCAGTACAGTTCAGCGCAGTGTTCGTTATCTGCAGGCTGTCACGATTCAAAAATCGCCCAAAAGTAGGAACAAAAAAGACTGACCAGAACTAGAACTAGAAACCAGAACACATTCACTGTAAATGAACAAAATCAGCATAGACACCTAGTGCAGATGGCCTAATTAACCGGATTCCAATGTATGCAGGGAATTATTCTGTTCTAGCATTTAAATTTCTCTAGTTGATTCTGAATGGAAAATAATATCTTCATTTACAGTAATTGCCGGTGAATTGTGTCATAGGTCTAAACATTCCTCCTGGGACCAATTAAGATTTTTACCCCTCTCCTGGTTTGGCATTCGTGAGGGAGTTATGTGTTTAAAGGCTTTTGAGGGGATGGAGATGAGCAATTTTTGTGCAGTGTTATGTGGTGAATGTGTTCTCACTTGTGTTATGTGATTGAGAGTTCTGGGACTTGAAACATGTATATTTTGATGACCTGGAAGGAAAGGTAGAGACAGCCATGGTACATTACTTGAACATTTCGGCTAGCTGATGTGCTGCCAGAAATGAGAAAACAGCTGGGAATACTCAGCAGATTAGATAGCATCTTTGGAGTAAGAAACTAATTTAATGTATCAGGTCAATATCTCTTCATTGGAACATAAGAAATGAGAAAACAATTGTGTCTGAAGGTAGAAAGAGGAGCGAAATTATGCAGAACACTGGAATGTCTAAGTTACCTAAGTTGTCTAAAGCAGCACATTGAATATTTCCAGCAGATTGGGCAGCATCTGTGGAGAGGGAAAAACTAAGTTCTTGGAAGTGATGTTATAGTTTTGAGACAAACTGAAAAGAACGTTTTCTAAACTTGTTCAATTCGATATTAAGTCCCAATACCTGTACGTGCCTAGTATGATTATCCATTGCTGATCTGTGAAATTGTATTGGCTTCAAAGGAATGCCATTATGAGAGTGGGGTAGTGAATTAAAGTGAATTCTCCTGGAGAGAAATAGAACATTTTCTTTGATAGACTGATGGTATCAATTTGGCAAAAGAATAGAAGCAATTTCAATGGTTATTTTCAGAAGTATATTGGTTGTATACCTGAAGAAACTGATTACACCTTTCTTTCTCGGAACATGCTCAAGACTGCAGATTAACCTCCTCTTGGACTGTAAGATTCCTTGATTGAGAGATGTAAATACTGGAGGATTTGGCAATGCCAAACATGTCTTTGGCACACTTGTTATTTGGTGTTTATCCCCCTAAACCTGGGCATCCCCAGTACATGGAGCATGGACTGCCTGACAAAGAGTTGAATATGGATCATTGGTGAATGGTTCTACTTTTGATCTTTTGATGAATTTGTTTAATGATTGAGAGGAGATTTGATTGAGGCATACAAAATCATGAGGTATAGATAAGGTAAATACAAGCAGGCTTTTTCCACTGAGGTTGGGTGGGACGACAACTAAAGGTCATGGGTTAAGGGTGAAAGGGGAACATGAGGGGAAACTTCCTCACTCTGAGGGTAGTTTAGAGTGTGGAATGAGCTGCCGGCACAAGTGGTGCGTGTGAACATGATTTCAATGTGTAATAAAAGTTTGGATAGGTTCATGGGGTGGGGATATGGAGGGCTATAGTCCTGGTGCAGCTTGATGGGAGTAGGCAGTTTAAATGGCTTGACATGAACTATATGTGCTGAAGGGTTTGTTTCTGTGCTATACTTCTCTATGACTCTAAGTAGCTGGAGATAGATGCGTTGAAGATATTGAAATGTGAGGAATTTTTGTACCACTGTGCTGGGGCTAAAATGATGGACCTTCATAAGGAAAATAGTCATAGTCATACTTTATTGATCCCGGGGGAAATTGGTTTTTGTTACAGTTGCACCATAAATAATAAATAGTAATAAAACCATAAATAGTTAAATAGTAATACATAAATTATGCTAGGAAATAAGTCCAGGACCAGCCTATTGGCTCAGGGTGTCTGACCCTCCAAAGGAGGAGTTGTAAAGTTTGATGGCCACAGGCGGAAATGACTTTCTACGACGCTCTGTGTTGCATCTTGGTGGAATGAGTCTGTGGCTGAACGTACTCCTGTGCCCAACCAGTACATTATGTAGTGGATGGGAGACATTGTCCAAGATGGCATGCAACTTGGACAGCATCCTCTTTTCAGACACCACCGTGAGAGAGACCAGTTCCATCCCCACAACATCACTGGCCTTACGAATAAGTTTGTTGATTCTGTTGGTGTCTGCTACCCTCAGCCTGCTGCCCCAGCACACAACAGCAAACATGATAGCACTGGCCACCACAGACTCGTAGAACATCCTCAGCATCGTCCAGCAGATGTTAAAGGACCTCAGTCTCCTCAGGAAATGGAGACGGCTCTGACCCTTCTTGTCGACAGCTTCAGTGTTCTTTGACCAGTCCAGTTTATTGTCAATTTGTATCCACAGGTATTTGTAATCCTCCACCACGTCCACACTGATCCCCTGGATGGAAACAGGGGTCACCGGTACCTTAGCTCTCCTCAGGTCTACCACCAGCTCCTTAGTCTTTTTCACATTAAGCTGCAGATAATTCTGCTCACACCATGTGACAAAGTTTCCTACTGTAGCCCTGTACGCAGTCTCATCTCCGTTGCTGATGCATCCAACTATGGCAGAGTCATCAGAAAATTTCTGAAGGTGACAAGACTCTGTGCAGTAGTTGAAGTCCGAGGTGTAAATGGTGAAGAGAAAGGGAGACAAGACAGTCCCCTGTGGAGCCCCAGTGCTGCTGATTACTCTGTCGGACACGCAGTGTTGCAAGCACATGTACTGTGGTCTGCCACAAAACTCATCAATAGTTCGTCCTCAAGTCCTTATTGAGCCCAAAGTGACCAATTCATATTTTAATGTTGAGGAAGTACTCCAACCAATGTTATTGTTGGGATTTCCAGGTGTGACAAGTTTGCATGGAGCTTGCTGAATGTGTGAAGTGATGCTAATTTATATTCAGCTCTCACTTAATGATATATAGAACATTCACTAAAATAAGTTTCATTGAGCTTGGTGAAAATAACGTTTACAAAATAGATGTTCCACATAAGTAGATTCCAAATGGATTGTTTTCCAAACAAAGGTTAGCTCTGAACTGCATTGAAGACAGAAAATATTGGAAATATTTATCAGATCAGGCAGCACCTAAGGAGAGAGAAGTGAAGTCAATGCCTTGGATTGGTAACCTCTCAACAAAATTCAAAAAGTTACAGAAAGGGGTGCTTGAGCACATACAAAAATTTGGGAGGGGGGAAAGTATCAAAAAGGTCTGTGTTGGGGTGGAAGTTGAATGAGAACCAGAATAATCGTTCAAGATGGAAGAAGGTGATAGCAATAGAACAGTAAGATAGTCTGCAGAAGATGTAAATTGGGGAAGGAGAATAATTATCTAACATTACAAGAATAAAAACACTGGCAATTCGGGCATGAAAATGCGTTATCCAAAATTGTTGAACTTAAGCCCAGAAATTACCTATTTAGTAGTGGGATAATGTGTTCTTTATTATGTTTATGTTCAGCTTCTTTAGAACAAGGTGGAAGATGGGAACCAAGAAGGTCAAAGTAAGTGGGATGAAGAATTTAAGGAACAAGCAGCTATAATATTGAAAGGAGGTATTTTGTAAGACATACACCCAATCTGCATTTTGTTCCCTGTTGGACAGGATACTGTATTGTGAGCAGGAAATGAAGAATGTTAAATTGAAAGAATAACAAATAAATCACTGCTTCAGCCGGGATTTGTATTTCAGGGATGGAACATCTTTTGTGTGGAAAGGTATTGGGGCAAAGGATGTAGTTCTGTTGAAGGGACTAGAAGAGAGGAAGATACTCTTGCTGCCATTGCTTTGGATGTGGTTGGAAATACTAGTGATTTATAATCTGTTAAATTTGATTGTGTGTGTTATGCATTTCTTTTCTTGTATGCTGCTCTGAATTCTGTGATTCAGGTTACCCCCATAGTTAATATTGATGGTGTACACTGTCAAGTGGTACAAAGCAAGAGTGTTGATACCACCTGCCTATTTTGGCAGCTTGGTTTCTGACGGTAATGTAGCTAAAGCATCATTATTTCTGCTCTGTGTCACAACTCAGCTGCTGACTTAAGAAGCTTATTCTAATGTCCAATCAACTTTGCTAATTTCTATAATATTACATTACCTTGAGAGGTACATCAATGGTAATGGGGCTATACCCTTTGATAATTTAATAATGATTTACAGAGGATTTCTTTGTTTCTTCTATGACTTGTTTCGTTTACTCTCTTGCTCAGATCTTTCACAAGTTCCATGTGGAGAAAACTGTCATTATTTTTGCCCCCCCCATCTGTTAAACACAGAGGACTATATTGTTTTGTTGTATTAACATATAACATAAAACAGTAGTGTACAGTACAGGCCCTTTGGCCCATGATGTTGTGCCAACCTCTTAACTTAGATCAATCTAACCCTTCCCTCCCACATAGCCTTCCATTTTTTTTTCATCCATGTATCTATCTAAGAATCTCATAAATGTACATAATATTTCTCCCTCACCACTACCCATGGCAGGATGTTCCATACACCCACGACTCTCTGTGTATATTAAAAAAAATTCTGCCTTTGACATGCCCCCTATACTTTCCTCCACTTTTCTCCGATCACCTTAAAATGATGCCCTTTAGTACTAGCTGTTTTCACCCTGGGAAAAAGTCTCTAGCTAGCCACTCTCTCCAAGTCTCTTATCATCTTCTACATCTCTATCAAGTCACCACTCATCCTCCTTTGCGACAAAGAGAAAAGCCCTAGCTTGCTCAACTTTTGCTCCTAAGTCATGCTTTCTAATCCTGGCAGCAGCCTGGTAAATCTCTGCACTCTTTCTAGGGCTTCCACATCCTTCCTGTGTGAGGAGACCAGAAATGAACACAATGCTGTGGCCTAACCAGAGTTTTATTGAGCTGCAACATTACCTTGCGGCTCTTGAGCTCATTTTCCTAACTAATGAAGAGCAACGCACCATATGCCTTCTTAACAACCCTATCAATTTGCACGCTTCTATGGATGCAGACCTCAGGATCCCTCTGTTCCCCCACACTTCTAAGAGTCATGCCATTACCCCTGTACTCTGCTATCAGGTCTCACCTTCCAAAACTTTGTTTGATTTAACTACATCTGCCACATCTGTGCCCAATCGTGAGTTTTGTCTATATCCCATTGTGACCAACAATAACTTACAACTTTTTACACTAAGGGCAACACCATCAACCTTCGTGTCATCTGCAAATTTTCTGATCCGCTCTTCCACTTTTACTAATTCAAGTCATTTATAAAAAAAAATCCGCGAACAGCAGGGGTCCTAGAACAGATCTGTGCAGAACACCACTGGTCACTGACCTCCAAGCAAAATATACTCCTCTATTACCAGCCACTGCTTCGTGTGGGCAAGCCATTTCTAAACCCATGCAACCAAGTTTCCCTGGATCTCAAGCTTCCTGACTTTCTATAAGACACTATGGGATACCTTCTTGAACACCTTAAAAAATCCATATACTCTACTGTACATCACTATGGGATACCTTCTTGAACACCTTAAAAAATCCATATACTCTACTGTACATCACATACACTGCTCTGCCTTCATCAATTTCTTTTATCACTTCCACAAAGAATTCAATCAGGCCTGCTGCTGACAAAGCCATGTTGACTATCTCTTATCAGACGCTGCTTCTTCAAATGCTCATGAATTCTGTCCTCTGGGAAAGTTTGCCTACCACTGACATGAAGACTCGCTTGCCTATAATTCCTAGGGTTATCCATATTACCTTTCTTGAACAAATGGAACAAATAGAATTAATATTTGCCATCTGCCAATCTTCTGGTACTACTCGATAACCATTGAGAATGCAAAGGTGATTGTCAAAGGCACAGTATTCTCATCCTTAACTTCCTGTAGTAATCTGAGGTATATCCTGTCTGGACCCAAATGTTCCAGCACATCCTCTTTCTTAATATATTCCAGCATATCAGCCTGTTTTCTGCTGTCCTCACATTCTTCAAGGTCCCTCTAACTCAGGGGTTCCCAACCTTTTTTATGCCATGGACTACTACCATCAACCGAGGGGTCCATGGACTTCAAATTGAGAAACTCTGTTCTAACTGGGGAATGTAAAAGCAAAGTATTTATTAAGGACCTTCCCTAACTCCTCCAAGTCTAGCCACATTTCCTCTTTTATCTCTAGTGCCTTCTAGTCTCACCTTAATTATCCTGCTGTTTATCATGTCCTGTACCTGCAGAAAACCTTGGGGTTTACTTTAATCCTACTTGGCAAGGCATTCTCATGTCCCCTTCTAGGTCTCCTAAGTCCATTCTGGCTAATGCTCTGGAACCTGATCTCACAGGAGAGGAGAGTGGACCACGGGAGAAAGGAAAGGAAGAGGGGTACCAGGGGAAGTGAATTGCAGGTGAGAAGAAGAGGTAAGAGGAGAGCCAGAGTGGGGAATGGATGATGGGGGAAAATGTCAAATTTCCATTCTGACATGACAAGTCCATAGTCCCCATTCCCATGGGCTCATTTACTGCTACCATAAGGCCACTCACTGGTTGGAGGAGCAACACTACATATTCCGTCTGGGTAGCCTCCAAGTTGATGGCATGAATATCAATTTCTGTAACATCCAGTAAATTTTTCCCGCAAACTTTTCCCCCATCGTCCATTCCCCACTCTGGCTCCCCTCTTACCCCTTCTCTTCTCCTCACCTGCCTTTCATTTCCCCTGGTACCCCTCCTCCTTCCCTTTCTCCTGTGGTCCACTGTCCTCTCCTATGAGATTCCTTCTTCATCCTTTACCTTTTCCACCTATCGCATCCCAGTTTCTCACTTCATTTCCCCCTTCCCATCCCCCACCCTCCTGGCTTCACCTTTCACCTTCTAGCTTGTACTCCTTCCGCTCCAACACCTACTTATTCTGGCTTCTTCTCCCTTCATTTCCAGTCCTGATGAAGGGTCTCAGCCCAAAACATCAACTCTTTATTTCTTTACAAAGATGCTATCTGACCTGCAGATTTCTTCCAGCATTTTGTATGTGTTACTCACTTAAGCCTCACTTGGTTTTATTGGCTCTTCCCATTGTCTAATCACTCAAACAGTCTCAAGCTCTGCAGAAAGTTATGACTGGCCTGGCCCCACTCACTTTTTAAATCTAGTGGTAGTCTCCAGAAGTAACTGTTCTCATGAGCTCAAGAGTAGAGAGGGAGTATCTTTCTTTCACAGGGTGGAGAGGTCAATATAACAGAAGGCATGCATTGAAGGTGAGAGGGAGTAGGTTCAAACGGGATGTGAGGGGCAAGTTTTTTTTTACTCAGAGTGTTGGATGCGTGGAATGAGCTGTCTGGTTTGGTGGTAGAGGCAAATACATTAGAGGCTTTTAAGAGATGTTCAGGCAGGCAATGAATATAAGAAAGAAGGAGCAATATGAGCATTTTGTAGGTAGGAAGGATTTGTGATAGGGGATTTTTTGATGTACTCTTTAGCTAGTTCAGTACAACATTGTAGGCGGAAGGGCCTTTCTCTGTGCTGTACTGTTCTAACTCAAAAGTTATGTTCTATGAATTTTCAGAATTACGATTAGCAGGTTGCCAGTTGGCAGAGGCGCATTTGGATAAATTGGTTATAAAAACCACAGTACTGTACATGGAGACACAATATACTGTTTGTATATGCTGCTTGTTGCTACATATAATGACATGGCTATAATCACAATACAGGTGTCGCCCGCTTTTCGAACATTCGCTTTACAAAACCTCACTGTTACGAAAGACCTACATTAGTATCCTGTTTTCACTTTCAGCAGGTGTTTTCACTGTTACGAAGAAAGGCAGCGCGCACCCCGAGCAGCCGCTCTCCCCCGGATTCTCGCCGGCATTGCTTAAACACGAGCCTGTGAGCAGCCGTTTGCAAGATGAGTTCTAAGGTGTCAGAAAAGCCTGAAAGAGCTCGTAAGGGTGTTACACTTAGCGTAAAACTAGACATAAATAAGCGTTTCAATCGTGGTGAACGAAGCAAGGACAAAGTGAGTTTGGCTTGTGGAAGCTGACGAAGATGATGTTGAAGAGGTTTTGGCATCCCGTGACCAAGAACTGATAGATGAAGAGCTGATGCAATTGGAGGAGGAAAGAATAACAATGGAAACCGAATGCAGTAGCGAAAGTGAAGTCGTCCAGGAACTGAACGTAAAGCAACTGCGTGAGATTTTCACTGCAATGATAAAGTACGACTTTAATTTTGAAAGGATACGTAGGTTTAGGGGATATTTGCAGGATGTTTTGAGTTCTTACAAAGAACTGTGTGATATAAAAATGCTCGAGGCTCAGCAGTCAAGCAAGCCTTCCACATCAGCCACAGCAGACGACGAACCTCGACCTTCAACATCGAGGCAGGCATTCATAGGAGAAGATGAGCTGCCTGCCCTGATCGACGATGAGATGACACCCCCGTGTCCCACCACCCCAACCCCCAGGCCCCAGACAGATACTGTACCAATTCGCGGAAAATGCAGTGGTAGCCGGGAGGCACACAGCACATCTTTAAGAAAAAAGCCGAAATAAACATGCTAATTAATTAGGTGCTGCCTAGCACGTAATTGTCAGCCCAGATCAGTGCCGATGCAATCGGCAATCGCCTCTGATCTGCGCCGACATTTACGTGCCGCGCAACACCTATTTAATTAGCATGTTTATTTTGGCTTTTTTCTTAAAGATGTGCTGTGTGCCTCCCGGCTACCCCTGCGTACTTCACGGCAATATATCGGTCGGCGGCCTGGAGGGTGGGGGCCACTGCACCACCCCAACCTGCGACGACTCAGTCTAACACACCATCATCAGTGTGCTCTATGTCTTCCCAATTCCGGTAAGTGATACTACACTGTACATACATTATTTCTACTTTATATAAGCTGTGTATTTTTAAGTGTTATTTGGTAGATTTGGCAGCTTCATAGTTTAAAGGTTACTGGAGAGCGCGTTTATGCCAACAGCGCTTGCGTGAGATTTTCTGCCGAAAGCGCTTGCATGAGATTTTCGCTACGGAGATCTGTGCAGGCAATCGTTGTAGAGAAGTATTTCTACTTTATATAGGCTGTGTATTTATCATATCATTCCTGCTTTTACCATATGTTACTGTTATTTTAGGTTTTATGTGTTATTTGGCATGATTTGGTAGGTTATTTTTGGGTTTGCGAACGCTCACAAAATTTTCCCATATAAATAAATGGTAATTGGTTCTTTGCTTTACGACATTTCGGCTTACGAACTGTTTCATAGGAACGCTCTACCTTCGGATGGCGGCGGAAACCTGTAGTAGAACATATTTAGTTATTTTCGCACTGCGTATAAATGCAGATTCTTGTATTGTGACCTGATATTTGGCCAAGATTTGTCAAGAAGGGATCATATTACTTCTGCAATATCCTTTTTTTAATTTCCTCCTCAAAAATTATGAACTCGTTTGCAGAATTGATTTGGGCCATTAGTTGAAGTTATTTTTTAAGTGATGCTTCCAGTGAAACATATTTTCTGGTTCTTCAACTGGCATTCCAAATGAATGAACTGAACATGTTTGTAACCACTAGAATTGTGCACAAGTTTTATAATTGGCAAGTACAGTAAAAAAAAATTAAGTGGCAATGACCCTGAGGAATATTGATGTATATAGGAATATTGGGCTGCATGTTGAAAGCTCCTTCAAAGTGGCAGTAAATGTAGATAGGATAGTAAAGGGAGCTTTCAGCACACTTGCCTTCATCACTTGGAATGTTGAGTATAAAAGTTGAGGAGGCACGTTACCCCTGTATAAAAACTTTGGTTATAGAGTTGTAGGTTCTTATAGTACAGATACAAGCCCTATGGCCCAACTGGGCCTTGCAACCAAGATGCCCATGCAGGCTTGTCTCATTTGCCTGCTTTTGGCCCTTATGCTTTTTAACTTTTCCTATCTAATTGCCTCAACTACTTCCTCCATGATGCTGCGTATGTTACATTTTCTGTGTTGGAAAGATGCGTTGTCCCTCCAGCTCCTATTAATCCTTCAGTTTGGACACATTTGGAGTATTGTGTGCAGCATGGTTGCAGGGATGATGCAGATGCTTTGCAGATGATGCAGAAGGGTTCATGAAAATGTTTGGATTAGAGATTTTTAGCTTTAAGAAGAAGATTGGACAAACTTGGAATGCTTTCCAGTGTTAGATGTTGAGGGACAAATTGACAGAAGAATATAACATCATGAAAGGTATAGGGTAAGTAGTCATTGTTTTTTATTCCCCTGGGTGGAAATGCCTAACATTAAAGGATATAGTCTAAGGTGAAGGGGGAAGATTAAAGTAGGTGTACAAAGCAATTCATCACACAGAGAGTGGTAGGAACTGGAATGCATTGCCAGGGAAAGTGTTGGAAGGAGCTGAGAGAGCAATGTTGAAGAGCATTTAGACAGGCATATGAACCAGGAGGGAATGGTGGGATATAGACTGGGGGGCAGGTGGGATATAGACTGTGGGGGCAAGTGGGAATGATTAGATTGGCATTGTGGTCAGCACAATCATGGAGCTAAGGCTCTGCTATACTATTCTATGTAAATGTTTATTAACTTATTAGTCTGTGTGTTCATTTTAGGATGATACTGGAATAGTTAACCAAATTTTCCCTTTTGTGTTTAAAAAATTTTGGAAGAATCTTGACTGGGGATTGTAGGAAGTGTGAAGCATTTACTATGTTGGGAATTCCAAGCTGATCTTATGGATAGTGAATGATAAGTGTTCATAGGCTTTATAAAAATGTGTCATTTTTGTGCATCTTGAAGCATTTGAAAGAAATCCCATGAAGTGCGATTGAAGTTTAAAATCCATCTTGGATTTAAACACATGCCAATACTAGAGACAAAAGTACATGAGTCATGATTTGAATTTTTATTTTTTGACCATTAGTTGTGCCCAGTATAAAAGAATCTTGCAAGATGTCATAAATAACAGAAGAAAAAATGTACTAAAGTAAATTAGAAATTAATGTAGGCTATGTAATATGGCAAACTGCAGTACTTCAATGTAATTTTTTTGAATTGAAGTTCAAATGAATGATTTTTATTGGTGCATCTTGTCTGAGTTAATATGAAGCTTTTAAAAAAGATACTAATTCAGGAAATGTGACTCTCTCTCACAATCCAAGTACCAATGACTGCAAATGTACTTTGATTAAAACTGAAAAAGAAATAAGAAACTTGATTTGAAAAAAAATTTAATCGTTTGAGATGGATCTATAATTAAAATGCAATCTTTGAGTTTTCTTTCTTTCTTATGGCGTTTGGGCATCTCATCCAGGTACTCCAAGATTATTACTTGTGATAGTTTAAGTAAGCAGCTATTCCCTGAGCTAGGTTGGCAGTAATAAATGGGAAGAGAAATGCTGTTGCAACATATTTTCTCAATATCTTTAAATTATACTGAATATCTTGAAGTAATATCAGACTGGCAAAAAAGAGGAACATGTGATATGTGATCTCCTTTGAGGATTTGTTGACATATGATGAATGGTTGCTTAACCACTCCTCTTCCTGTGCAGATAAACACATTTCCCTGGGCAAACTAATTTGCTGTTTAATTTCTCTCTCCCTATTGGTTCAGCTAGTCCCTTTAGTATTCTTGAATAGGAAGTCATCAACTTGCTTCTGAAGTAATTTTCCAATATTTTGTGTTCCCTTCATTAGGGGTTATTGGTTTGCTGTTGGGATTCTGTAAAGGTGATAGTTAAATTTCTAAGTTTATTCAATGTGATGTCTCAAGTCTTCATTAATGACGATGACCTCAGTCACTACCTTGCAGGTTGTTATCCCATGCCAACATGAAAGCTGCACCACATAATTATTTTCATTACATTCTTCTTGGAATAGTTTGAGTGGAGGAAAGTGGAACACCAAGATAGGTTCAATTGTTAGAGCAAGTTACATTTGATTATATGGAACTGAGTGATTTAAAAACAACAGTGAGCAAGCCATTGTTTTGAGTAGGTACAGCTTAAAACCTGTTTATATTATTTGCAAAAAATTGCTTGAAAAGTAGAGGGCTATGGGTAACCCTAGGTAATTTCTAAAGTAAGTATGTGTTTGGCACAGCACTGTTGGGCTGAAGGGCCTGTATTATGCTATAGGTTTTCTATGTTTCTATTACATTTTTGGAAAATTGTGGTTTTATTTGTTTCTTTTTATTGCAAGATGTGTCTTACCTTGGGGCTATAATGTTTGTGTGTATAAAAACTTAATCTTTATCTTTAATTTGGTTGCATCATCAAGGTGCGTGTTTAAGCTGGGTCAGCCACAGAGAAATGATTTCTACCTACTCTAGGGATTACATACAAAGTGCTTTTGCTGTGTTCAAACTCACTATGCTCAGATGGCTGCTTTGCAGGCTGTCTGCAATTGCTGCCAAAGCAACATGGGCCAAGGCCAAGTTTGCTTGTTCCCCCGACATCTTTAATGTGTGGGTTAGCCTTGAAGATGATACCACTCAGGCACTGACGGCTTACATGGAAGCTGCCCACATTTTGTGTATACATAGCCTGCAATTTTCTGCTGCTCTGGTTTTAAGTGCAAGGATTCTTGCAATGAGACCACACCTGATGTTAATGACTTATGCTATTCCTAGTCTTGGAAACACATCTACCATGTAACCCAGATAATAAAACCTGCAGAGTTGCCAAGACTTTATGCCAATTAATTTCTTACTTTTTAATGGTTTGTCAGTGTAAGCATGGGCTATTGCTAAAAAGCAAATCATAGTCTGACAAAGAATTTTTACTTCCTTCATTGGTTGAATATCCATTTATGGGTATTTTGTTTCAGTGGTGTGACATCTGTTGACTTCAAAAGACATGATGCTTTGTTGTTATATTTCCTTCATGGTGATTATTGGTGACCATGGTGATGTTTAGGTTATTTGCATTTTATTGAGATCCATTTTAGGGTGGATTGAGGGACTCCCAAGAATCAGACCAGGTCATTGTTCTATAGGATGCAAAATACGAACAGTCTTTGTAGTCAATTTTTTTTTCCTTTGACCAGAGAATGGACTGGAGCTGGTGTTTTTAATGTTTGACACCTGTTGATAGGCATTACAGCACTTTTGTGGATAGGGAAGACAAATGTACTTTCCTTGGTGCTCCTCCCCCTTCCTTTCCCGCCATGGCATCTGTCCTTTCCTATCGGATTTCCCTTTCTCCCACCCTTCATCTCTTTCACCAATTGATTTCCCAACTCCCTACTTCACCCTCCCCCCAACCCCTGGTTTCACCTACCACCTTGTGCTACTTCCTCTCCTCCCCCCACCTTCTTACTCTTGATTTCTCACCCCTTTTCTCTGGTCTTGATGAAGGGTCTTGGCCCGAAACATCGACTGATTACTCTTTTCCATCAATGCTGTCTGGGCTGCTGAGTTCCTCCAGGATTTTCTATTTGTCACTTTCCCTTTCAACTGGATTTGCCAGAAATTCATGAGAGATGAGAACAGACACTCTTTGATAAGATTCAAGAACATGCAAGTTCAATATAGTGTTCCACCAACAGTAGTAGCTCAAGGAAAGCTCACTTGATCTGCCCAATCCTTATTCTGAGGTTTGATGTCTTATAGTTATTTGGAGAGACTACAAAAACAGTAGTTGGTATTTTCCCTATGTCCTTGTCAACTGTGGGGTATCTGACGCTGAGCCAAAGCATGACCTGATGTTCCTGAGTTCTTTCATCCACAGCCAGTCAATATGTTACCACTGGGACAATATTTCTGTTTCATGTTGACACAAGAAGGCTTTCTCAGATTTTTTTTTCTCTGCCTGTATTTCAGTTCAGTTATTGGTGTTGATCAGTCTGACCATTTGGTCCAGTATTTAACCAAAGTAGGAATTAGAACACTCCAGTCAACATTTAATGCCCCTAATTACAGGAATGATAGAAGTAATAATATTGTGGTGAAATTGTTTTCTGCCACTGTGGTTTCTGAAAGAAACCTTTTCTGTAATGGTGAGTGATAGCGGTGGAGGCCAAGTCATTGGATATATTTAAAGTGGAGCTGTATGGGTTAATAAGTTATTTGAAGTATTACAGGAAACTCTAGATTTAGACTTGAAAGATCTCTGCCTAATCAGAAATCTGTACTGGGAACAAACTGCTGCTGTAAGAATAGATGGAGAAGTGAGTCAGTTTACAAAAATCAAGAGAGGCATTAGACAAGGGTGTGTTTTCTCCCCTGATTTATTTAATGTGTACAGTGAACCAATATTACAAAAAATAAGAGACATCTTGGGAATCAAAGTTGGCGGTGAAAACATCAATAATTTCAGATACGCGGATGACACTGTGTTAATTGCAAGTACGGAGGAAGAACTACAAAACTTAATTGGTATAGTTGTTGAAGAAAGTGCAAAAATGGGTCTATCTATCAATTGCAAAAAGACAGAATGTATGGTGATATCCAAAAAGAAGGAGAATCCTATCTGCAGGCTGAAAATAAATGGGGGAGACATAAAACAAGTACAGAATATTTGCTACTTAGGAAGCTGGGTGACATCAGATGGCAGGTGCGACCTGGACATCAAAAGAAGAATAGGGATGGCAAAAGACACCTTTTCGAGAATGAAGAGTATACTGACCAACGCTAAATTAGCCATGACAACCTGCCTCGGAGTACTGAAATGTTATGTTTATCCAGTTATGTTATATGTCTCAGAAAGTTGGACAATATCTAGTAACACGAGGAATCGAATTGAAGCAGCATAGATGTGGTTTTTGAGGAGGATGCAAAGAATATCATGGACAGAATGAATATCTAACGAGGATGTCATGAACAGAGCAAGCACAAAAAGAAAAATAATGTATGAGATCATGAAAAGGCAACGTAACTTCATTGGACATGTGATTAGGAGAGAGGAGTTAGAATGCACGGTAATTATGGGAAAGACTGAAGGGAAGAAAGCAAAAAGAAGGCAAAGACAAATGATGATGGATACAGCAATCAGAGAACTGGAAATGAATACCAATGAATTGATCCACTTGACCCAAAACAGGAGTGTGTGGGCCATGGCAGTTAAAGCTCAAACTGGGCATGGCACCTGATAATGCTGATGATGATAGGTTAATAATTAGTAAGGGTGCAAAAGTTACGGAGGAGGCAGGAGAAAGGGGTTTAGAGTGATAATAAATCAGCCATGATCAAATGGTGGAGTGGACTTGTGGGCTGAAAGGTCATACTGAATGTGGTTTGCATTTTGTAGAGTTCTCCTTTGTAAGGCAGTCTCATCTGCAGGGACTTTGGTTCATCAGGATTAATTTTAGCTGACATTGACCAATAGTGACCTAACGTCATCATTGCACAGAAAATACTAACTTTAAATTGCAGAATCTGGATGCTGAAAGTCTTGTCGTCTTGTGGTTATTGAAAAGTAATTGCTACCTCAGAAATATAGAGACAAAACTCGAGAATACTTGTGAAATCAGTTGCTATGAAGAGAGAAACAAGAGTAAGATGGCTGAAACGTTTCCTCTGTGTCTCTCTTCACAGGTGCCCTTTCAATATTTCCAGCATTTACTGTTTCATTTCAGATCTATAGCATCTGCAGTTTTTATTTACAGTTGTTGTTCCAGTGCTATATGCTTCACAGATTCACAAAATATTCATGAAATGGCTATAAAATCTAGAATTTGAATCAAGGTATTCGGTAGAAAGATTGAGAATAATGTGTATCATTCTATTTAGCCTAGATCCAATATTATCTGTGCCCACTTGTATTGAGGGGTACTTCTATCCACTGAGGTTGAATCTGATCTCGTTCCATGAGATTCCATGAGGAATTACACCTCATTGATTTTCATAAGAAAGATTTCTTTCATTTTAATTTCTTTTTTCCAGCCCTTCCTGAATAACAGAATGATATCACAATAGAGTGAGATTCTCTTCATGGATTTATTGGACTGATAATTTTAGTGAATGATCACTGATTTGATAAGTGATTTCAGCACATTCATTTAGCTCTGTGGTCTCAAATGTTTATGAAAATGAAAGTACTTTGAACATTGAGCTTTGATTCTGGTTAATTGGGCCATCAGTTAATTGGGGCAGCCGCTTATTTGGGACAACTCTTAAAGAACAAAACCTAATAGAGAAAATGGCTAGGATTCCCTTTGTTTACTTGGGGCAATGTGCCACCTAATTTGGGCAGGAGTATGTTGCTGAATAGTTTCTAACTAGCATCAGTCACGTGCACTTGTGTGCCCAGTAGACATTACACTGTGCTTCAAGTGAAACTGCAAATTTGCTGATCCAGTTTACCACGTTATTATTATGTAGCATACTCATATGTTCCGCATTTCATTTAAATACACAATTTGATGCTGGGTTTGTCTTTTTTATGCCTTTTTAACTATTTCCATAGAACTTCAGCTAAATGGGACAGCTGATTAATTGGAACAAAATGTACTGGTCAAGATGTGTCACAATTAACTGGAATGCATTGTATATAGACTGAGTTGGTTTAATGTAGTTTTATAGTCAGTGATCATAGAATGAAGCCTTAACATTTTAATCCTGTTTGTAGAAGTGTAACTTTTGGTCAAAGTGAAAAATCATTCAACTAAATCTTTATTGATGATTATTGATGATCATGATTTAAGTTTGAAAGAGAATTTAGTTTATAAATCAGTTATGCAGGAAGATCCCTGTACTTCCAGAAAATTTTTTGGATATTTCAAACAATCCACATTTTTACTGGGCTTTTCAAGCCCTGTGCCTCATTTCATCTGAAAGGAGCAACAGTTGCCGATAAAATTACCCATGTACAGAATCTTTCTGTATCTAGGGATTGCTGTGGCAAAGGAAAACATTTGGATTATGACTTTAAGGAAATAAAGCTCTTTTTGTCAGAGTAATTATCTAGCATATGCCATCATCTTTTAATCTTTATAGACAGTCATGGCCAATAGTTCTTGTATGCATGCCATGTTTTCCTTGAACTTTGTTGCTGAGTTTGTTTGGTAGCAGTGGTTGAGGGCGGCAGGGAAGAAGCCCACCTAGGAAATCAAAATGTTTCTACAGAAAGGGAAATGCATGTGGCTAGTATTGAATTGAATTGACTTTATTTCTTACATCCTTTACATATATGAGGAGTAAAAATCTTTGCGTTATGACTCCATCTAAATGTGCAATTTGTAGTAATTTGTAATAAATAGTATGTACAACAGGACAGTCAATACAGCATAGAAATACAATTCTGTCAGCGTGAATTAATCAGTCTGATGGCCTGGTGGAAGAAGCTGTCCCGGAGCCTGTTGGTCCTGGCTTTAATGCTGCCTTACCGTTTCCCAGATGGTAGAATGCTAGAACAGTTTGAGGTTGGGTTTACGGTACTCGGGTTCCCCATGATCCTTCGGGCCCTTTTTACACACCTGTCTCCATAAATGATGTCCTGAATAGTGGGAAGTTCACACCTACAGATTTATAGAGTCCTGGATTTTTTACTGTATATAATACGCAACTTAAGTGATCATTCCATTGTCTAACTATGAATATCACTTGTTCCAAAATAAATGTTTGAATCCAACGCAAAAGAATTGAATATTTGTCACTTCCAATAGATTTTTATAAAGTACTAACTATCAGGCAGTCTGAATGTATATTTCATTCATTTTGTTGTAAGAATGCTGTGCAGGGCTTTCAACATGCATGTAAATCCTATTTATTTGTGGTCTGCACTGATTTTTGATCTTTAATGTTATTACTGATTTTCAATTCAGTTGAACTTTGTTTCACCAAAATGTGATGCATCTCCACAATCTCTATCAGCACAGGTACACCAGAAGGCTGTGTGCTTAGTCCCCTTGCTCTGTTTGCTTTACACTTATGGATGTGTGGCCAAGCACAACTCCAATGCCATATTTAAGTTTTCTGACGACACCACTGTTGTTGACTGAACCAAAGGTGGTGAGGAATCAGCTTATAGGAAGGAGACTGAAAATCTGGCTGAGTGGTGCCGCAATAACAACCTCACAGTCAACGCCAGCAAACCAAGGAGCTGATTATTGACCAAGAGCAAGAAATCGGATGCCCATGAGCCAGTTTTCATCGGGAGATAAAAGGTGGAGAGGGTCAGCAACTTCAAATTTCGAGGTGTTCTTATTTTGGATTTCTTGTCCTAGGCCCAGTACGTAAGTGCATTTACGAAGAAAGCACGGCTGCATCTCTACTTCTTTAGAAGTTTGTGAATATTCTACATGACATCTAATACTTTGGCAAACTGCTATAGATGTGTGGTTGAGAACTTATTGACCGCAACACAGCCTGGTATGAATGCACCATTGCCCTGAATGGAAAATCCTATAAGAGGTTTTCGATTTGGCCCATTTCATCACGAGTAAAGCGCTCCCCACCACTGAGCACATCTACACAGAGTGCTGCCACAGAAAAGCAGCATCAAGGACCTCACTACCCAGGTCATTCTCTCTTCTTGCTGCTGCTATCAGGAAGAAGGTACAGGAGCCGCAGGACTCATACTGCCAAGTTATTACCCCTCAACCGTCTCAACCAACGGGGATAACTTCATTCAACTACATTTACCCCATCACTGAACTGTTCCCACAACCTATGGACTCACTTTCAAGTACTCGTCATCTCATATTCTTGATATTTATTGCTTGTTGATGTATTACTATTATTATTTTTCTCTTTTGTATTTGCACAGATTGTTGTCTTATGCACACTGGTTGTTTGTCCGCCTTGTTGGGAGCAGTTTTTTACTGGTTTTATAGTGGTTCTTGGATTTACTGAGCATGCCCGCAAGAAAGCAAATCTCAGGGCTGTACATGGTTGCATATATACACTTTGATAATAAATTTACATTGAACTTTAAGCATTGAAGCTCTGTTATTGTCTTAAAAATAACCAATTCTGCTGATAAAATATTGCAAAACAATACCCCATGAACGTAACCAGAAATAAAAACTGAAGAATTCAAGCTCTATTTACACAAAAGATATGTAAGAGTTTAACACATTACTAGTAAAATACACATATTGAACCCAGTATAGTATTTTGAAATGATTGCAGGCAAGTGCTGCTGTGCTTTTACATAGCAAACCCCCAGCTGAGCTCATCAATAAATGAACGGAAATAAATACGATGCTGTGATACCTGGCTTGATTATCATCATAACTTATTTTTGCCATGGCCACTCAATATAGAACGTTTATTACCAGCATGGTATTTGAGAATCATTGTTTTAGAGGGAGTGGTAGGTTTACATTATACAATATTTCATTAAGTGAAAGTGCTGAATGCTGTGTTTTAATTAGGATGAGATCTGGCTGTGGAGCTGGTGCACTGCTTCATTGATTGATGCAAGTAACCTCATCTATGCTGTCATGGAGTTCCAGTTGTCAGCTGAGCTGCTCAGTCCCATAAGTGCTGCAAACAATTTTTGTCTGAATTGTTTTTGAGTCTATAGACCTGCCGGTTGTATGAATTTAAAAGAGCATTGAGTTTTTTTTCAAATGTCACCTTCCCCTGAGAGTTGCCTGTGCCATTTGGAAAGTGAGTAGAAAGCTTGGGTTCTATTCTGAAGGAAATAAAAAGAGGAATTCTAAATAGAGGCAATTAGATTTTAACCTGCTAGGTATTGCTAAAATAGTTTGTTTTGCAAGGATTAATATTGATAGAACACTTAAGTCTGTTGAGCAATATTATTCCTGTTCTGTTAATTTAGAATGGAACTATTTTGTCCATACAGAATGAATTAGCAAATGATTTAATTTGCATTTGTCTATTTTGTCCGTCTGAGATAGTGAATGTTAAATTGGTTTGGAAATTGGTCTGCTTTTAGAACTTGCTGTATCTTAGCTGTATTAAAAATGAAATCTAGAAGTTATTTTTGATTTGGAAATGCATTGCAATGGGTAAAACAAGCTTCGTATTAACCCTGTGATTAGGTGACAACCAACGAGCACAGATCATGTGAATTATAGAGTCCAAAATGTGGCCTCACATTTATAAATCTGATTAGAAACGTATTTGGACTCTTAAAACTAGGATAATATAATTAATTTGGAAGCTGAAGTCAGATCCTGAAGGATGACAATTTGCTGAGAATTTATAGTCCCAGTCGCACAAATGAGCTATTTTGGCTGCAATAACAAGTACTATTCACTCTTAAAGATTATGAATGAAGATTAAAATTTATTCCATTGGAGCATTGTGTCACCTCTGTGAGCAGAGTTCACACTGCTTGCTCTTAGTTCACTTTGTTATACAAGCCACATTTTCCATAAAGGAGCTGACATGCGCTTTTGCAGTGCAAAAAAAAATTAATCTTTAAACAGTTCCAAAGCCCTGCTCTTTACATGCAAGAAAAAAAACTTAACACCCATGCAAGCTGAAAATTACAAAGAACATTAGTGCTATTCCAAATTCCTGCAAGCTTTATGGAGAGATTTAAGAATAACTTGTGTTATTTAAGAGCTTGTAAACAAATATCTGCTGCTATTGATGATGCAGTATTTCACTGTTGTGTCATGTATTTTATTAAAAATCTGACTTAATGGAGTATCACTTAGCAGAGGGCACTCTGATGACATACATATTTTCCTTAAATAATCCTATGCAAATTTTTTTCAGCAGGGCACATTCATTTTGAATTTTGTCATTTTTATCGTTACTATTATCCTTGAGTTTTCCCCCGCAATTTCTATTGTCAGCGCATGTTACATGTTGACTAGAAACTGGTGGCTAGTCTGTGATGCATGTATCAGCAGACATGGCTTACCCATATGGTGCTGCGCTGCTTGTAAAATCCATATGGTCTTGTTGAAGGGGATCCCAGTGGGGATGAGAGGGGGTGTTAATGCCCTTTAGGCCAAACGATTCCCTCCTGGTGCTCTCTTACCATTGTCAGTACAGTCTGCTGAAGCATAAATTTTATTCTTGTTAATAATCAATGAAGTTCATTGTGGTTGATTATTTCAATACAGAAACAACTGTCTGTATATGTTTTAATTCAAAAGGTTATTCTCAGTCTTTTTTTGTGGTGCATACAGTAGTGATTTGACCCAAGTCCTGCATGAGCCTAACAATTTTATTATCCTTCACAGGAAGTGCTGCAGACTGTGCCGAAGTTTTGTTTCCCCTTTGATGTTGAAAGGTACAGTATTGCATGATAAACCAATCATTTTACATTTTGCCCACTACTTTGAATTGGGACTCAGTCCAATCTTTTTTTTAAGATAAGTGTCTTCTTAAAATCTCAGCATGGAGGGTCCCCATTTTTTTTTTGAGGACTAATGTGAGCCAGAAAATTGACTATACACATTGTAGCTAATAGCTTGTGAACTGAGTTTTACTTCTATTAAAAATAAAGGCTTTCACTTGGAAAAAAATTATCTATAAATGAAGTGTTGTTTAGTTATAACTTTATAATTAGATATACTATTGTGCTTTTTAACTGACTGCACCCTTTTAAGTATTTGCACTTGTGTGTTCCAGCACATTGTGAAGATTTTTGTTAGCCTTCATCTAAATGAAAATAAGCTGAGGAGCTAAATGTCTCTGGTTTAAGGTTCACAATATGTATGTGGAAACAGGCTCCATTGCTGCCATCCAGTGGTATACTCGGTGACACAATTTGGTTTTCAAAGAATCCAGTGCACCAGCTCTGTGAAATGCTGTGAATATACCTTTCAACTGTAAAAGAAGTTGCAGTCCTTGAATAAATATATTTCCCCCCATCAGTTTCCAATTTCACCCTAATTTTCTCCTTTTGTGTATATTATTCTCAATGCAACAATAGGCTTCTGTCGACATCAATATACTAACATGACATAGGAAAATGAACAAGTTATGTAGCTCCTTGAAGCTCTTGAATGTGATCACTGTGACCAAACTCCATCAATTCTGCTAATTCTCCATGCCACACAATATCTCTTAGTTATTAAAGTTAAAGTGAAAATTAGGAATTAACGTTGCACCAATTGTCATTTAACTTTTGAAAATCCTAACTCTGACATTTCAAAACTTCAATGCAATCATCCTCAAACCTCTGCAATTCCAGGAACACAATCTTACTTCCTGTAATCATGTCTTTTAATTTAACCCAGGAGTTTTTGTCAGAATCTCTCAATTGTCAGTATATTCCCACTATGATTTGTTGCTGTGATTAGTCTAGCTATGATCACAGCTAACTTCGTTGAGGAAAGCAGGAGGCTAGGGTGAGGACATTCCCCTCAATAGCAAGTATATCACGTGGGATTCTGCTGAGGGGAATGTCCTATCAGGGGGAAGTCACAGTGGTCAGGTCTCTGGCACAGAGTCTGGCCCTGTGGCTCAGAAGGAAAGGGAGAGAGAAGAGGAGAGCAGTGGTGATAGGGGATTCAGTAATTAGGGAAGCAGAAAATTCAACCAATAAATAGATGATAATAGTAATAGATAAATAGATATTCAATATATAGGATGCAGAGGTCGGCTGGGAAGTTGCAAATGGAGTTCAATCCAGAAAGATATGAAGTGACAAACCTGAAAGCAGTGTATAGGGATAATAGCAGGACTCTTAGCAGTGTGGAGGAACAGAGGGATCTTGGAGACCGTGTCCGTAAATCCCTGAAAATTGTCATGCAAGCTGATAAGGTGGATCAGAAGGGGTATGGTGTGTTGGCCTTCATTCGTAAGGGGATTGTATTCAAGAGCTGCAAGGTAATGTTGCAGCTCTATAAAACCCTAGTTAGGCCACACTTGGACTATTGTGTTCAGTTCTGGCTGCCTCATTATAGGAAGGAAGATGAAGCTTCAGTGAAGTTGCAGGAGAGTTTACCAGGATGTTGCCTTGATGAGAAAGAGTGTCTTATGAGAATAGGTTAACTGGGTTGGGGCTTTTCTCCTTAGGGCAAAGTAGGATGAGTGGTGACTTGATAGAGGTGTATAAGATGATGAGAAGCATAGATTGAGAGGACAGGCAGTCCTTTTTTCCAGGGCAGCAATGGCTAATATGAGAAGATATGGTTTTAAGTTAACTGGAGGGAAATATAGAGCGGATGTCAGGGTAGTTTTTTTTTAACAGGGAATAGTAAGTACATGGAGCACACTGCCGGTGGTGGTGTTAGAGGCAGGTACATTAGGAGCATTAGGCAGTGGACCCATCGCAAAGAGCGTGAAAGGTTGGGCACAGGCTGAATTGAGGCCGCTAGGGCAACGGCCCTAGAACTGCCAATGCTACTGAACATGATTTTTGTACGGAGGTTTACAGACTGAATTGAGGTGGCGAAGTCCGACATTTCCAAGTGGCAGAACCTGTTGTTCTGACTGAGATTTAAGCGCCAGGCCACATTGAAAAGGACAGGATGTTGAGGCCTGAGGTGAGGTGCAGGCCGGTTCGGATCACTGCTTGAAGCAGCAGAACCCGATGTTCAGACAGAGAGTGCCGGGCCAGACTTAAAGGGTTAGGGTGTAGGGGCCCAACACGAACTGGGAGCTGGTTCAGATTGCTGCTCCACAGCATTTGCTCAACTCTGCGCTGAACTATGGGGCTCTCTTGTGGACTTCAGTTCAGAAACACTATTTTGCTTGCAGTTACTGTTTGTCTGATTTTTTTTTCATTGAACATTAGGTGTTCAACAGTCTTTTATGGGTTATTTTATTCTTTTATTTTTCATGGGTTCTTTTTATGGGCATGATGTGATTTTTATTCTCTGCACATTGGGTGTTAGACAGACTTCCTTTTTTTATATATGTGTTCTTCTTTTGGGTGTCTTTGTTTTGTGGCTGTGTGTTAGGAAACAAATCTTAGGGTTGTATGATGTATAAATACTTTGGTAATAGATGTACTTTGAACTTTGAACATTTAAGAGAATGTTAGAAAGGCACATAAATGAAAGAAAAATGGAGAGCTCTGAAGAAAACTGAGGAAAGGGTTAGATCTGGGATTAGGTTAAAGGGTTAGTACAACATTGTGGACCGAATGGCCTATGTTCTTTTACATCTGTTGGGTTGTACTCTCATCCTCAAGATGTAACATTTGCACTCCATTCATTTTAGTTTTTTTTGTACTTTTCCTTTCCTTCAAATATAAAGTGTTACTCATATTTTGCACTATGGAGGTAGAGTCATAGAAAAGTACAGTACAAGCAGGTCTTCAGCCCATCCAGTCTGTGCCGAACCATATAAACTGCCGACTCCTATCGTCCTGCACTGGGACCATAGCCCTCCATTGCCTTCCATACCCCTACTATCCATGTACCTGTTGAAACTTCTCTTAACATTGAAATTGAGCTCGCATGCACCACTTGCGCTGGTAGCTCCTTCAACACTCTCACGACCCTCTTAGTGAAGAAGTTTCATCTCATGTTCCCCTTAAACTTTTCACTTTTCGCACTTAACCCATGACCTCTAGTTGTAGTCCTACCCAACCTCAGCAGAAAAAGCCTTCTTTTAATTATTTTGTTGTATCATTTATTGCTCCATTTCTAAATTTTGGCATTCATTTACTCTTTATTTCCTTTTGATCTGTGAATATTACAATTTTTCCTCAGTTTTGAACCCTTTCACTCTATACAACTGACTCCTGCAACTTATTTATTCTTGTGAGCAAATGATCATTTCTGGTTGGACGCACATCCTAGCACATTCCCAGTTGGCTACTGTGTACTTTGCCTCACAGAGACGTGGCTCACCCCTAGCACTCCTAGTTACAGTGTACGTTCTACCCCTGGCCAACGTCAGGCTGGCACTAGAGGAGCTGAGCACCATGATCAGTATTCACAAGACAGTGCTCCCTTCTGCCCTTGTGAGGGGCTTCAACTTGGCCAGCTTGAATAAGTCTCTGATTAACTACCATCAACATGTCACCTGTGAAACCAGAAGAGCCAACATACTTGACTACTGCTACTCCACCACTTACCGTGCCATCCCATGTCTGCACTTTGATGGGTCCGTGTGGCTGTATTACTGTGCCTGACGTACAGGAAGAGATTGAGGACCACAGCACCAGTGGTGAAGATTGCAAAGTCAAGGAAGGTGGAGGAACGCTCAGAGAAGTGCTCTGAATTGGTGGACTGGACCATGTTCAAAGATTCCTGTTTGGATCTGAATGAATATACCAGAGTTGTCACTGACTTCAGCTAGACCTGTGTGGATGAGTGTGTGCCTTTGAAACCATACCAGACATACTTCACCCAAAAGCAGTGGATGAATGAGGAGATTTGAAATCTGCTAAAGGCTAGGTCTGTGGTATTCAGGACCAGTGATCTAGAACTGTACAAGAACTCCAGGTATAACCTACAGAAGGCTTTCCTAAGAGCGAAAAAGCAATTCCAAGTGAAGTTAAAGACTGAATCAGATACATATTTGCTGTGGCAGGGTTTGCTTCCTACAAGGTGAAACCTAACGTCATGAATGGTTGTGGTGCTTTGCTCCCCAATGAGCTGAGTGCTTTTTATGCATGCTTTGAAAGGGAGAATAAAACGATATCAGTCTGAATCCCTGCAGCATCCGGCGATCCTGTGATACCTGTCTCAGAGTCTGACGTTAGAACCCTAGATGAACATGAGCAATGCTTCAGGCCACAAATACTGTGCCAACCAACTGGCTGGAGTGCTCAAGGACGTCTTCAACCTCTCACTACTGCAGCTGGACGTTCTGACCTGCTTCACTGACTGTCCTCATTGTGGCAAAAGAGAAGACCGTGGACTGACATGTGAGAACGAGAATGGGGATAGGAATTAAAATGGTTGACCACTGGGAAATTCCACTCTTGATGGATGGAGCAGAGGTCTCAACAAAGCTTCCCCCAGTTTATGACATGCCTCACTAATGTAGAGGAGGCCACGTCGGGAGCACCCAATACAATAGATGACCACAATATATTTCTAGGTGAGGTGTTGCCTCACCTGGAATGACAGTTTGTGGCCCTGAAAGGAGGTAAGGGAAAAAGTATAACGGGAGATATATTAGTGGGGAGCAACGAATGGATAAGGGAATCACGGAAGGAGCAATCCCTGTGGAAAGTGGAGAGTTGGGGGTAGGTAAATATGGGTTTGTTGGGAGGGTCCTGTTGACGATGGTGTAGGTTGTGGAGAAAGATGTTTTTGATGTGGAGACTCATGGCATGGTAGGTGAGGAGAAGAGGAACTCTATCCCTGTAAAGGCAGTGGGAAGATGGGCTGTGCGCAGATGTCTGCGAAATAAGAGACGCAGGTGAGGGTAGCATCAATAGCGGAGGAGAAGAAACCATTTTCTTTGAAGAAGGATAATGTCTGATGTCCTAGAAAGCCTCATCCTGGGGACAGATGTGGCAGAGGTGAATGAACTTTGGAAAGGGAATAACATTTTTACACGAGACAGGGTAGGAAGAGGTATAGTCAAGATACCCTTGGGAATTGGTAGGTTTATAAATGATGTCACTAGACACTTTGTCTCCAGTGATGGAGACAGAGAGTTTGAGGAAGTGGAGTGAGGTCTCAGAAATGGACTGTTGGGGGGCATTACCAGGGAAGTTTTGGAACATTCATTACGTAGCCAAAGAAAAGACAGACAAAGCTGGGTCCTATGCAGATGCCCATGGCTACCCCTTGATTTTGGAGAAAGCAGGAGGAGCAGATGGAAAAATTGTTGAGGGTGAGGATCAGTTCTGCCAGATGGAGAGGGTGGTGGTGGAACGGAACTGGCTGGGCCTTTTGATAAAGAAACGGAAAGCTTTAAGGCCTTCTCGATGGGGATAAGCTTGTAGAACTCGGGTATGAGGTGGAAATGAGCAGTGCAGGGTAAGGGAACTATGAGCTTGGAGCAGAAGATGGGAGTTCTCCAGAGTTCATGAGGTTAGTGATTATGTTGGAGACAATTTTCTGATGATCCAGAGTAGGGTCCTCTTCAAGGTGTAGCTAAGGGAGGAGGTGTCAGAGAGTTGCTATCTGGCCACTGCAAGGTAGAGGTCGGTCTGCCACACTACAACAGCACCTACTTTGTCTGTAGGTTTGGTGGTAAGGTTGGAATTGGTGTCAAGAAATGAGAGGGCAGTGTGCTAAGAAGAGGTAAGATTTGAGGAGGAGAGAGGAGTGCTGAAGTCAAGTTGATTGACATCTTGTCAACAATTAAGAGATGAAAAGATCCAGAGTAGGGTGTCCAAGAAAAGGAGGAAGGTTGGAAATGGGAGAAGGGGTCATCCGTGCGGGATGGGGAATCCTTGCCAAAGAAGTGGGCTTGGAGACGGAGGTGATGGAAGAAGAGCTCGGCATTGGGAAGATGCAGAACTCACTGAGGTGTAGGTAATGGGGTACAAAGGTAAGGTCTTGGCTGGCAACAGAATGATCTGCCTGAGAGAGGGGAAGATCAGAGGGCATAGTGAAAGCATGACAGAAATTAGAACTGGGTTCAGAGAGGGGAGGAGAGTTTGTAGCGTCAGAGGAGGGTTGAGGTGTACAGGGAAGGTATAGTGAGAGGAAGAGGAGGATCCAACAAGTGATGGGAGAGCTTGAGAGACCTGGGGTTGGAGAGTGGTGGTGGGGGAAAGGGATCCTGAGGGCCCAGTGGCAGCGAGGAAGGTCTTGGCCTGGAGCTGGTGGTGGCCGAGATCCAGGTTGGAACTGGAGCTGGAGCTAGGGGCCATGTCATTTGCATACTGAAGGCATCCGGTGTTGTTGGAATTGGAGTTGGAGACAGATCTGCAGTCTGGAGCCAGTCAATTTTCAAGTCCCTGAGTATCAATATCTCAGAAGATCTATCCTCAGCCCAACATATCGATGCAATTGCAAAGAAGGCATTTAGAATTTGAGGACATGTGGTATGCTACCAATGACTCCAGCAAATTTCTGCAGATAAATCATGGAAAGCATTCTGACTGGTTGCATCATCATCTGCAAATGCAATGTTAGTACTCATTTTGAGAAGACGGGAATATAAAATCAAGGATGCAATGCTGAGGCCTCACTTGGAGTATTGTGTGCAGCTTTGGGTCCCTTATCTATGAAAGGATGTGTTCAAATTGGAGAGAGTTCAGAGGAGGTTCATGAGAATGATTCTGGGAATGAGAAGGCTATCTTATGAGGAGCTATACTTATTGGAATTTAGGAGAATGAGGGGGAGCCTTATTGAACCCTATGAATGTTGGAAGGCCTAGGCAGATTGCATGTGGAGAAAATGTTTCCTATGGTAGGAGAGTCTAGAACCAAATGGCTTAGCCTCAGAACAGAGGGATGTTCATTTAGAATGGAGATGAGGAGAAAGTTCTTTAGCCAGAAAGTGGTGAGACTGTGGAATTTGTTGCTACAGGCAGCTATGAAGGCCAGGTCATTGGGTGTAGTTAAGATAGATATTCTCGATTAGTCAGGATGCGGAAGGTTACAGGGAGAGGGCTGGAGAATGGGGTTGAGAGGGAAATGGATCAGCCATGATGAAATACAGAGCAGAGTCAGTGAGCTGAATGGCCTGTTTCTGCTCCTATATGTCTTATGGTCGAATGGTATGGTATAGCTGAGTCAGTGCACAGGACTGGAAAAAGGTTATAAACTCAAGCTACCTGCATCATGGGCACTAGATTCCCCACCAGCAAGGACATCTTCAAAACACAATGCCTCAAAGAGGTGGCATTTAATATGAAGAACTCTCACCATCCAGGACATGCCCTCTTTTGACTACCACCATGAATGCAAAGGTGCAACAGTCTGAAAATGCCAACTCAATATTTTAGGAACAGCTTCTTTCTCTCTGCCATCGGATTTCTGAATGGTCCATGAACACCACTTTATTTTACTCTTTATTACTCACTAATTTAGTCTTTTTTTGCATTGTTTATTTTTTATATATATTACTGTAATTTATAGTAATTTTTATGTTTTGCACTGCGTTACTGCTGTGGAACCACAAACTTCATGGCATAAGTTGATGATAATAAATCTGATTCTGGTATTCTTACTTTTTAAACCGATGTGCTATTCAGTGTCTGTGAAATAGAACCTTACTTTCCCATACCACTGCCTGAGCTATATATTCCCCTCCCTAAGTCTGATTATCATGATACCAATTTGCCTAGCTCAGGTAATAGATAGCGGTTAGAATTACTGACATCCATTTCCTTAATTTAACACACAGCAACCAGTAGTTTTCCAATGGAGTTCAATATGTTGCTAGACTCAACGTGGATCACAGCGACCAGCTCCTTCCTTTCCAGCCTAATGTTCATTCAAGACATTTCTTGTTGCCCTTCACACTGGCTTCAAGTATGTAAAGCACGCTGATATTAAAATAAAAATTCAAAGAATAAGTGCTACTTGAATGATTAAAATCTTTGCAGCCTTTCTGATTAAACAGCCTTCCTTCCTCTCCAGACTGATTTTTTCTAACAAGTTCAAATTTTAAAGTAAATTTACTATCTAAGTACATATTTGTCACCATATACAACCCTGAGATTCATTTTCTTGCAGATATACAGTGAATCCAATCAGTGGATAATATCATCAGTGAAAGACTGCATTCAACAGAGCAGACAACCAGTGTACAAAGAAAACAAATGGTGCAAATATAAAAAAAAAGGAATAATAAATATAAATAAATATCGAGAACATGAGATGAAGAGTCTTTGAAAATGACTCCATAGGTTGTGGGAACAGTTCAGTGATGGGATGAGTGAAGTTGAGTGAGCAAGTGCTTAATGAGAGATTAGCTTGTATTAATTACATGGAATTATTTCACGCACAATTGATTTCGGTTCATTGGGTACTAGTGAAAGTGTATTTGAAGAACTGTTTGTAAACCAAGCATTCACTGGAAATGTTTGAGAGAAAATATTCTTTGCAGCAGCAACACCCAATATTTGATCAAGTATTAGGATATGAAACAGCATCACAGGTAGACAGGGTAATGAAGAAGGCATTTAACATGCTGGCCTTTATCATCCAGGGCACTGAGTGTGGGAGTTGGGACATTAAAATGCACTTGTGTGGTTTTGTCACCCTATTATAGGAAAATCATGGTTCAATTGTACTGAGTGCAGAGAGGATTTGTCAGAAATGTTGCCAGGCAAGGTCTTTATTTCTTAAAACACAGTTATATGAGGGGCAACCTTACAGAAATGTTCAACAGTAATGCGAGCATAGATAGGGTAGATGCTAACAGACTTTTCCCTGGGGTAGGGGAATTCCAAATCTAGTGTGCATAGGGTCAGGGTGAGAAGGGAACGATTTAAAAGGGATCTGAGAGGCAACCTTTTGATGCAGAGGGTGATGATCATATGGAATGAATAGCCGGAGGAAGTGGTTGGAGGCAGGTACAAGAGAATAGTTTTAAGAAGAACTTGGATAGTACATGGAGGGGTAGATCTTTGAGGAATGTGGGTGGAATGCAGGAAAGTGGAACTGGTTGGGTCAGCTCTATGGTCAGTAAAGACTGATTGGGCCAAAAGGCCTGGATATATGCTACATATACTGTATTGCTCTAGTACTCTGTGGTGTGTTTCAGGATATTTTACCACATTTCACTGAAATTAACTGAGACAAAATGTTGAATATTTAATGCTGAAGGCAAGCACTGAAAAATTAAAAGCGGTTGCCTGAGCTTAGTAAATTCCAATATCCTTGAAAATGAAAATGTAACATTAAGTTTTATCCGACCCCTTCTAACATGCACACAAAACATCAATCTTATTGAGGCCCTTACTTGCCGTTCACTATTGTATTTTCACAGCTTTCACTCAGCCATAATCAATGGTTGATTTAAAAAAAAGTATTGAACCAGCAAACCAATTGCTCTGATCACAATTGCTTCCTTTTCCTCTCCTTCCCCCATCATTTTACAAACCTTAGAAATTTGTTGTTTGTGAACTTTCAGTTCTTCTGCAGAGTTAACAAGATCAACACCGAACTATCAGTGTTTAAATATTCTGACCAACCGAATTCATTAAATTAACTAATTTAAGAATTTTTTTTAAAGAAAATTACTACTATTTCTTCCTATGCTTTAATTTTCTGCCATTTTAGTTTCCTTCAGAAGTAGCTTGACATTACAAGTTATCTCTTTTAATGCAACTGACAGTCTGTCCATGAAATCTAAATGTTTATGCCTATCACTTTCAGGGTTTCACGTAGTCAGGTGGGACAGCACTTCACTTTTGTGCTCACAGACATTGAAAGCAGGCAAAGGTTTGGTTTCTGCCGCTTAACATCAGGATGTAAAGTCTGCATCTGTATCCTCAGGTATGTGGAATTTAAAATGAATTATGAATTTTTGCACTGTGTTTAAGATGCATGCAAAACTATATCATTTGAATTGAATTTGAATTGGTGTCTCCAGCATTAAGCATGGCAATAGTGTATCAGGTTTTTTTTTGTTGCACTCCTGTACCCACTATACTTGAATCTGTGATTACTTTTTTTTTGATTATTTGCTATACCAGTGACATTGACTATTTCTGAGAAATTTTGTTCACGATGTCTTGAATTTGTATTCCAACTTTCATATCAAGCATCAATACATTTCCCTCTACCCGCTGTGTTCCTGCTATCACCTTTGACAAAAACCACAGACTAAAACCTTTGTAAAGTGACTACCTGCTGCTGAGAGCTTTCTGCGTTTGTCACTTCCAGGCATGAGTACCCACCCCTGTAGTTCTTAAAATTCTTACTCTATTTTTGTGCCCAAAATCTATCCTAGAGATTGTGCGATCACTCCTCTTCTCAGTGACCAGTCTGAAATATTGCAGTTTCATTCCCTGGTTCAAATTATTTCTCAGCTCCCATATACTCCGCGTTCTCATAATTTTTGCTCCTTGTGTGGCTCACTTTCTCATCTTCCTGCATGTGAAGTAGGTCAGAGAAGGAACACAATTATGAAACATACATCTCTTCCTGTTTCCTATCCGAATTCCTTCCCTGACCCACTTCAACTCCTTTTTAAGATTATTCCTCCAACCCCCAAGTGTGACTAACTTCTGTGGAGTAGACTTGATAGGCCAAGTGGTCCAATCCTATTCCGTGTCCTATTTCCTATTGCCGAAGTTTTCAGTCAGCCTCTCCAATGTATTCTTCTTTGACTCAATATTCAATCAATAATTGCTTTCCATCAGCAGATGTTAGGGTGTTTTCCCAAATTATGGTCACCATCCAAATGCTGATTGTTGGTAAGAAACAGCTGGTTGCTGACTGAAAGGTGGTTGTTGCATATCTGAGATTAAAATAGAAATTGCTGTTAATTGAAGAAGGAAAAATTGGATAAATTGATAGCTGGAAAGGGATCGGTATATTTGAATAATTGAGGAATTTCACCCAAGGATATCAGTTCCTTCTGGATTTGCTTTGTGTTGTCCAATGTGTTTTAAATTCTTATTTGAGTGTTTATATCTTGCTAAGTTCCAGGCGTTCAGAAATTTACATTATTTTAAGGAAGCTGGCATACATAGCTTGTGTGTTTTAGTTCTGTGCCTTTTTCCTTTGGGTTCTATTTTTTCATTCAATGCTGCATGAATTATCAAAATGCCTTAGCTTATAGTTGTAGTTGCCATTTATTACATACAAAGCCTAAAGTTGTATGAAATAAGTTCTGCCTACTACTTATACCAAGAGCACAAGAGATATAAAGGTGATGGTTGCTTCCTGACTACCTGATCAATCTGAACATGCAGTGAAAAAGTACAAATGGATACAGAAATATTTTGGCTTGAACATGGTTTTTGGAGGATTCTAATTTCTAAAAATTTTAATTGAGAGACAAATTGTCTTTGTTATTGTTCAATGCTGAAGAATACTTCAACCGATACACAGGAGAGTAGAAGCGCAGTTTTACCTTGAACAATTTTCAATCTCATTGCTATGTTTTAAATCACAAAGCAGCAGAGTTGGCACCTTTGCAATCACATATCCGAGCACCATAATGATAGCTGTTTTTGATTAGTGTTTGTAGAGGGTAATGTTTTCAATTTTAATGCAGGAAGAAAGTAATTTATACTTTTGTCATTGACAAATTCTATCAATAATTTTCTTGGTCTTTGCTTCGAAAATAGCTGTGCATGATTCTTTGTGAGAATTATATCAATTATAAACTTTGTCATCATTTTTTAACCAGAAGATTTCAATTTCTATTATGCACTTGCATATATTGCCATTTCATCTGAAGTTTTTGTGTATTACCTCTTCCTGTTAGACTAGCACATTCTAGTGACGTTAGTTAACAAAAGCAGTCAGAACAAAATAAAATCCATATTCAGTATTTTTAATTGATTGTCAAAATAAAGAATTTTATTTTTTTTTGATAATTATTATTGTTTGATGTCCTGGGGTTCATATTCTTTAATATTTTGCTCCAGTAAGTACTGTAAACAGATCATTTGCAAAATATCATCTAATACTAACAGAATGCGAAATACATGTTGACTTCTTCTGTTTGAGCCTGAAATATGCAGCTTTCTTTAGTTGAGTAATTTTTATCTTCTAAACTGAAAGAAATGCTTTTCATGACACATCTTTCTACAAATTCTTAACTCTAAGGAACTACTTAAAATCAGTTATTGTCAATCTCTATTGATTAATTTTTGAATATTTCTATTTTACTGAAGTAGTGAGTGAAATAGCTTTTTGGAATAAAACGATGTACATTATGCATTGGTATGATATAGTGCATCTGAGTAATAGTAATTATTTCATGTTTCAGTCTGATTTTAACTTAAAATTTCGCTTCATTCAAATGTATGACTGTATTTGAAAATGTATGATGTGTTATAAATGACTTTTGTTGCCAAAATAGAATTAAGATATTTAGTTTTGCATTCCTTTATGAACCACTGTTGAAGTTTACCAAAGTCTTTCTATGAACACTATAAAATGTATCTCATGCTTGATTCAAAACAAAATCTTATTTTTTTCAGTAATAGTTCTGGGAATATATGCACATGATTGAGATAAAAACACTACCATAGTTTCATAATCCAAAGCTTCTTTAAGGAACCTTTTGATCTCTACAGCTAAATCTCAGATGGGGAAAATGAGTTATATTCAAAAATATTCTCAATTGTTAGTGTTTGGAATCTTGAGCTCCAGTTCTGCAGCCCTAGCTTTTTAAATTTCTGTTGTTTTCCTTTCATGTGATAGTTTATAATAGCCTCATGGAAGTCTTTAAATGAATGGCATTTCTTGACTAAATGAAGTTTTGATTGAGTTAGGTTAAGTATTTGGAGAAATCACTTCATTTTTTAAATATACTATCTTACTAATCACAGTTTCACAAACAATGAAGATTATTTTTGAGCATTAAATATTTTGGTAAGAACAATCAAAAATGATTTAAGCTTGAGCGATGAAAGGCCTAAGGGGATTTTCAGTTACTTCTAAATCACAGTGCTTGTTTTAATTGCATTTGATTTTTGGACCCTGTGCAATAAATTTTATCTGGTTGAGAATGTTTTCTTTTCCCAGATATAAAAACATTTCAGGTTTTGAACCATTAGAATGAACTTCGTGTCATATATTTCCACGAGCCTCTAAATTTTTATTTAAGTATGCTTTCTGGAAAATAGGTGCAGTTCAGTACTAATCTACAGTAACAATGGTGATACACGGATTTGTATCCAGTCATTTCAAACCGCATTATTTTTTGAACAGTTTCTCATGAGAAGAGAGTAAAACTTGGGGAAATTACCTCAAGTTAGATTTCAGACGTGCTTTGATGGAGAATGTGTGAATGACATTTGACTCTCTTCAGCCTCTTTATTAACAGTAGTGCCAAAGAAGAAAGGAAAATTTAAGTAGTTTTAATTTAGGTAAGTTAAGAAATGAAATGTTGCAGTAACTTTGTTGCATAGATGGTGTTAAGGGATAGGCAATTCAAGCCCCAGGAATAAATTAACACAAACAGTTAATAAACGAATGTCCTGTCCTCTGTCTCCTCTGTTATTCTCGAACAAACTTTCATATCCGTCTCTTAAGGTCATTGAAGCTGTTATTGGCAGGTCTAATGGGTTATCGGTGAGTGGTAAGAATCCACAGTGAGGAATGCTCCCAGGGTTTTTTTGTGGTCATCCCTGTGATGACTCTGTGCTTCTAAAGGAACTGAAAATAAAACCTGTTCAAATCATTACCTTTGTTGCATTTGTATACAAAGATACCAGCTATTTAATTGTGTCCAGTTATTGACATTATCCAATTTAGTAGTGCAAAGTACATCATCATGTTTATTTTTAAGAAAAATGCATTTCCTTCATTTTGGATTGTAACTGTTCTGCTTCTGTAAATAGATTAGACTTTCTAATCTATGGGGACAAGACTGTAATAAATCCTTCATCCAGCAGTGACATGAAACCATTATTAAAATATTTGGTTTGCTTTTGATTTTGAAGTATTGCGATTGTTAAATTGTCACCTTCACTTAGAAAAGGAAGTGCTTTAACAAACAAGCTCATTTTTTTTAGGCAGGTAAGGCTTTGTAGTGCAGTAACTCCCATCGAAGTGAAGTCATCAGTTGCCAAAAGCAAATCCCCTTAAAAGCAGAATGTTTCAATTTTACACACTTTGTGTCAATTTTCTGCAAAAGAAAGTAGCCCGTAGACATGTCATGTTAAGGTTTAGAAAATCAACTTCCTCTGTTTTGATTTGATTACTAAGAGCAGTGTTCTCCTGGAAGTTGGTGTCAGTGGTCAGTAAGTCATTTGACGGAAAACATTTCCCTTCCTTTATTTAACCTTTGACTTTTGAAAGTAAAAGTTAATCAAAGCTTAAGTAGAAGCAGCAGTAAGGTGGAAGTCCACAGCTGGCAAATAAAGTCGATCCAGCTCTGTAAATGTAACTTTGAGAGACTGCTTTTTGACTCTTTCCAGGTGGAAATCTTTAATAAAATTTAATTCACTACCACTGTTCTTTTTTAAGATAGGAGAAGAGCCTGACCAGTTTCAGTCTCTAGAAATATTGCAGTCCAATTGGAAATTGCCAATGTTACCCGGATTAAATCAGCCAATTTATCAGTATGTGGGATCCTTTATCTTTGAATTTGAAAATAATTTTACAACTCACAAAAAGTTATTCAAAACCTGTAGACAAGAGTAGAGAAATTATCCCTCAAGTCTATTTAGTTATTCAGCTAAGTTGTAGCTGTTCAAAGACCTGGACCATACTTTTCCTCTACCAGCCCAGCTTCCTTTGCTTCATATCATGCCAACAAACAAAGCAGGAACCTTGAGCCTGTGTTGCCACATGATCCAATTTCATGGCTAATCAGTAGCAACCTCAACACTGAGTTCCTTCCTAACCATAATAACATCATCATCCTGCAGTGAAAAATCTTTTGTCTGTCCATCAAGGTCATTGGTTTTGCTGTTTCTGGGCATTATGGTTAGCAGTGAGTAGTCAGAGTTGGATCACCAGTGAAGAAGGCTTTCAGGGCTTTGTTCTGAATGCCTGCGCAATACACTTGTGCTTATAATAGGGGCACCTAAATAAATAAATAAATAATGCAACGTTGCTTAACGAAACTCTAAATTTCAGGTTCAACCACCATATAAGGAAGAGAGTTACAAAGACTCATAGGTCACAGAAAAGCTTCCACCTCATCTCTGTATGAAATATCAAGTATTCGTGTTTAAACAGTGACCTTTAGTTATAAATTCTTCCACAGGTAGAAGCATCCTTTCCACAACCACCCTGATGGGATCCTTTAGGATCTTATAAAACCTCAATATATAGGAGAAGAATTAGGCCATTCAGCCCATCGAGTCTGCTCTGTTATACCATTATGGCTGATTTATTACCTCTCAACCCCATTCTTCTGCCTTCTCCCCATAACCTTTGATTCCCTGATGAATCAAGACCCTATTAACCTTAATGATTTGGCTGCCACAGCTATCAGTTGCAATGAATTCGACAGCTTGACTACCATCTGGCCAAATAAATTCCTCTCTATCTAAATGGATGTCCCCTATCCTGAGGCTGTATCCTCAGGACCTAAGCTCACCCATTATATTAAACATCTTCTCCAGATCCATTCCATCTAGGCCTTTCAACATTTGCTAGGTTCCAATGAGATTCCCCTCATTCTTCCATACTCCAGCAAGTACAAACCTAGCGCCATCAAACGCTCCTTGTACGTTAACCCTTTTGGTCCAGGAATCATTCTTGTGAGCCTCCTCTGGACCCTCTCCAATGTCAGCGCATCATTTCTTAGATAATGAGCACAAAACTGCTCACAATATTACAAGTGTGGTCTGACCACTCCTTATAAGGTCTCAGCATTATATCTTTCCTTTTGAAATGAATGCATGTTATTTGCCTTATTTATAACCTGTAAGTTAACCCTTAGGGATTCCTGCACAAGGGCTCCCAAGTCTATTTCTGCCTTTATTCCTTCACTTTCCTGCACTATATTCAATCTGCTACTACTTTACCCATTCTCCCAATCTGTCTAAGTCATTCTGCTGCAGACTGTCTTCTTCCTCAACATTACCTGACCCTCCACCTATTTTGGTATCATTTGCAAACTTGGTCACAAAGCTGTCAATTCTGTCATACAAATCATTGACATACGGTATAACGTGAAAAAAGCAGTCCCAATATCGACTGCTACAGAACACCACTAGTCACCAGCAGCCAACCAGAATAAGCCACCTTTTTCTCCACTCATTCCCTCCTGCCAGTCAGCCAACCTTCTATCCATGCTAGAATCTTAAACTGTAATGCCACACACTCTTATCTTGTTAAGCAGCCTCATGTGTAGCACCTTGTCAAAAGCCTTCTTAAAAAATCCAAATAAAGAAATCCACTGACTCTCCTTTGTCTATCTTGTCTGTTTTCTCAAAGAATTCCAAAAGATTTGTCAGGCAAGGTTTCCCCTTTAGGAATCCATGTTGACTTGGACCTACTTTTTATCACCTGCCTCCAAGTATCCAAAACCTCATCCTTATTAATGGATTCCAACATCTTTCAAACCACTGAAGTCCAGCTAACTGACCTATAATTTCCTTTATTCTGTGCCCTTCCTTTCTTAAAAAGTGGAGTGACATTTGCAGTTTTCCTGTCCTTCAAAACCATGCCAGAGTCTCTTAATTCTTGAAAGATCATTACTAATGCTTCCACAATGTCTTCACCTACCTTTACAGACCCTAGGGTGTAGTTCATTTGGTCCAGGTGAATTATCTACTTTCAGACCTTTTGTATTCCCAAACACCATTTCCTTAGTGATAGTAACTACACTCATGTCTGCCTCCTGATACTCTCAATTTTCTGGCATACTGCTCATGTCTTCCACAATGAAGACTGATGCAAGATACTTATTAAGTTCATCTGCCATTTCTTTGTCCCCCATTACTACCTCTCCAGCATCATTTTCCAGTAGTCCAATACTACTCTTGTATCTCTTTTACTCTTTGTATTTCTGAAAAGATTTTTGGTACCCTCGTTTATATTTTTGGCTGGCTTCCCTTCATAGTTCTCTCCTTATGGCTTCTTTGGTTGCCTTCTGTTGTTCTTTTATCCAACTACCAAATCCTCTAACATCCCACTAATTTTTGCTATATTATATGCCCTCTCTTTTGCTTTTATGCTGTCTTTGACTTCCCTTGTCAGCCATGGTTGCCTCATCCTCCCTTTAGGATACTTCTTCATCTTTGGGGTGTATCTATCCTGCACCTTCTGAATTGCCCCCATAAGCCCCAGCCATTGCTGTTTTACTGTTATCTCAGCTAGCGTCCCCTTCCAATCAACTTTAGCCAGCTCCTCGATCATGCGAATCAACTTTGGCTAGCTTCTCTCTTATGTTTAAATATTTAAAAAATACAAATCTAACTCTGCCAATTTTTCCTCTTGTGACGATCCACACATTCCTGGTCTTAATCTAGCAAGAACTTCTCTGCATTCTTAGATCGCACTGCCATCTTTTCTTATATAAGGAAATGTAATGTACTCCAGATGTCATCTCATATATAAATGAATAATCACCTCCCTCCCTTTGTATTCAGAATCAGAAACAGAATCAGGTTTAATATCACTGCATATGTTGTGAAATGTTTTGTCTTTGTGACTATTATATATACAATAGTTAACTGAGTAGTGCAAAAATGAAAATTAAAAAAAAGTAGTGAGGTAGTGTTAATGGGTTCAATGTCCATTCAGAAATCAGATGGCAGGAGGAAGAGCAATAAACAATAACTTCTGTAAGCCTTTCTGATTATTTGCTGTTTCGCATACTATCCATCTATTAATAATACACTGGAAACTCTAATCCCTCTACTTCTCAAATCTTCTCAGTCCCTCAACTTGTAGATAATGTTTCATTGTATATTTCCTACAAAAGCAGACAATTCTCTCATATTCTACTCCATACCTCCCTCTGCAATTGGATCCTCAACTTCCTAACCAGAAAACCACAATCTGCGGATTGGTAAAAGCACCTCCTCCTCGTTGATCATCAACACTGGTGCACCTCAGGGGTGTGTGCTTAGCCCACTGCTCTACTCTCCCTATATACATGACTGTGTGGCTAGGCATAGCTCAAATGCCATCTATAAATTTGCTGATGATGAAACCATTGTTGGCTGAATCTCAGATGGAGGCCAGAGGGCATACAGGAGCGAGATATAGCAGCTAGTTGAGTGGTGTCACAGCAGCAATCTTGCATTCAATGTCAGTAAGACCAAAGAGCTGATTATGGGCTTCAGAAAGAGCAGGATGAGGGACCACAAATAAATCCTCATAGAGGGATTAGAGGTGGAGAAAGTAGGCAACTTCAAATTCTTTGATCTAACCAGGTCCCAACATATCGATGCAGCTATAAATAAGGCAAGGCAATGGCTATACTGTATTTCATTAGGAGTTGAGGAGATTTGGTTTGTCACCTAAAGCACTTGAAAACCTCTACAGATGTACTATGGAGAGCATTCTGACAGGCTGCATCACAGGATTGAAAGAAGCTACAGAAAGTTGTGAAATCAGTCAGCTCCATCTTGGGTACTAGACTCCATGGTATCAAAGACATCTTCAAGGAGCGACACATATATATACTTACTGTAATTGATGTACTTTTTTCCTATATTATCATGTAGTGCATTGTACAGCTGCTGCTGAGTTAACAAATTTCACAACATATGCCGGTGATATTAATCCTGATTCTGATATTCTTCACCTTTGCTCACTCACTTAACAGGTTACAAATGGATATACCATATGTCCTCTTCACGACTTATTTTCCACTAGCTTTGGTTCATCAGTAAATTATGATTTTCTCCCTTCATCAAAAACCTTTGTATAAACTCTAAAATGCTGAGGGCCCATTACCAGTCCCTGTGAAATGTATTATATTTTGCCACCCAGAAAAAGACTTATTTGTGACTAATATTTAGCAAAAGTCTTTCAACTTCAGATTTAAAATTAATTTTCCCAACATCAAGTGACATGTAAGGAAGTTGCAAGCGACAACCTCTCTCTGTTCTTCCTGCTTTGACGTATCCCCTAATTTTCAGACCATGCCTCCTTGTGCTAGAAAATCTAGTCAACTCTGTTGAATTTTCATCCCTAAGCAGAACTGTATAACTGTTAGAAAGCTGAAGTGGAAACAAAGAATTTTGGAAATCTGTTTCAGAATGGTGGCCTCTCATCAGAATTGCTTGGACACTGGCACAAAATTTGCACTCTGCTTTCTTCTCCAGAGGTGCTTCCTAACCTTCTGAATATTTCCATCAATTTTATCTTCATATTCCAGCAAAAATTGATTCTTTTTACCTACTGTATCTTAATCAATTTTGCATCTTAGGTGTTAAAGTCTAAGAGAATACTACTCAAATTTTGGTAGTAGGTACTCATGATTTATCTGGAAGAATCCACCTGTCTATTATGTACTCCCGCATATTCTTTCTAAAATGTGAAGCTCAGAAATGCATATTTAAAACTATGAATGATGCTTTTTGCAGCTGTAAGGTAACTTCTCCCATTTATTTGCGTTCTCTGGTTATAATGGGTGGAATCCCAATAGCATTGTTTTTTTCATTTGACAGTTATATCGTTTTCATTCATTTTAGTGTTCTACTGGCAACTAATATTTGATTTTTTTAAGTTCAAATTTAAATACATCACAGTTAACTGCATCGTGGTTCATTTTCCATTGCCTTTCCCATCATGAATTTATTGTTTTGCATTACAATTTGCGTTACAAGTTACTTCCCATGGTAGGGGATTCTTAAGGCAAGAGGGCACAACTTCAGGATTGAAGGACATCCTTTTCGAACTGTGATGTGGAGAAGTTACTTTAGTCAGAGGGTGGCAACTCTCTGGAATTTGTTGCCACGAGCAGCTGTAGAGGCCAAGTCATTGGGTGTATTGAAAGCAGAGATAGATAGGTTCTTGATTAGCTAGGGCATCAAAGGTTATGGGGTGAAGGCAGGGGAGTGGGGATGACTGGAAGAATTGGATCAGCTCATGATTGAATGGCAGAGCAGACTTGATAGGCTGAATGGCCTACTTCTGCTCCTATATCTTATGGTCTTATTGTCTACAATCTGATGTTCCATCTACACAGCCAAATCTGTTGCCTTTCTTGGACCATCTTCATGTCACTGGCAAATTTAGATTCATGGCTTTCCATTTCATCATAGTGGAAGAGGAACAAGGAGGCAGACTCAGTTCTGTTGCTTAAATGGGACTGAATAAGTATCTGAAATGAAAATGTATATTTATGAGGAGGCTGTTTAGTGATTGGGATGAGCTGTTCTTTCACACACATAACAAAGTCACAGTGACTAAAGAGGTTCATTCACTTCTGTAATCTTTCTGTTAATCTCTGCTCATCCTATTTGTTTACAAGTGTGGTAAATAGTTACGTACCTTGCCCAATACAAATGTCTGTGGAGTACCACAGATTATGTCCTGCTGATTTGAGTACTTGAAAATTATTTATGCTTTCTACCTCCTGCTACTCAGCGAAATTTCCAAGCCATTCAAATAACTTGCCCTCAGTTCAGTGAGCTTCAAGTTTGCCTAACAATTTGTAAACAGGACTACAGATGAATGTGTGTGGAAAGTCCACACAAGTAGTATTCAGAGAAACCCAATCACTAATATTGCATCTCTTCAAAAATAATTTCAGTTTTCAGATATTATATGCTCTTGACAAATCCTTGCTAGGTTTCTATGGGAAATTTTCAAGGACTTCACTTGGTATTTCCTGTTACCTGCTCTGCAATTTCCTGTCAATAAATGTCAATAAACTGGTCAATAATTCTTTGTTTCTGACTATCTTCCTATTTTCCCCCTTCCTGAACTCTCACCTTCACTGTCTTCTCAAATTGCTTGAATCGAAGTGCAAAAATTTGGTAAATTTAAGAAGGTGCTTGGAAGATTAATATGTTTCTCACTACTTATAAAACTTAAAAGCAGAAGGATTCTGGTTTGGGGAGAGTTGTCATTGTTTTCTCCTTTTAATTTACTGACATTAATTTTGGAAAGTGTCTGTCAGTTACTTGATACTGGTTTCCACAGGTTATGTGGCCTAGTAAATGTTCACCTAAATATTTATTCAGCATCTCCTTTTTTTTTAAATTTATATTTGCACTTTCACCACTTTAAGTTTGAAGGAGCAAACATCATAACCGAGCAAACTGTTTCTCAATGAATAAATCAAAAAAGAATCTGCATTTATTTTGATATCACAGGCAAGTTTTTTTGTGTGTTCCAGTTACTGCTCTTTTGTATCTGTTTTGAAATGTTATCCTTTGCCTCTGTGCCAGCCCATAGGTCAGTGCAGGATGCTTTCTTAACTTTTATGTTTTACTTTTCAGTCACTGTTTCATTGTCCGTGATTACACATTTTCTTTTAGCAAGTTATGTCTTGACTATTTTGGGGTACAAGCTGGGCTTTAAATTTATTTGTCTACGTTCTCCAACTCTTCTACTGCCATTTTACTTGGATTTGGACATTTTTCTGTGGAAAGTTCCTGTCTTATCTTGTTGAAGTCAGTCTTACTTAAATATAGAATCCTTACACTTCTGTACTTCACCTTTTAAAGTAAGTATGATCAAGTAAGTAGCTGAGCAGTGAAGGCCGATAGAGATTAGAACAAATACTTTCAACTGAACGCCAAGTTCAAGAAGATAGCAAGGAAAGGTGAGGAAACCTACTTAAAGGAGCGACGCAAAGAAGCTAGAGAAGCCAACAGAATTGGAAAAATCTATTCAAGAAGATTAGAGAAATCAAAGGAACATTTCATACAAAAATGAGTATAGTAAAGGACAAAGAAGGGAAGGACCTTACAGAAGCAGAAGACATCAAAAAGAGATGGCAGGAATACACAGAAAAATTGTACAGGAAAGATCCCAACAGCGAAGACACCTGGACATTCTGGAAGCTGAAGTTGAATGGCTGATAGAAAACTTTGCCAACAATAAGGCTGCAGTATGTGACAGGATTCCAGTTGAATTGTTTAAAATTTTAAAAGGTGATGCTGTAAAAGTGTTGCATGCAATTTGCCAGCAGATCTGGAAAACCCAACAATGTCCTTTAGACCTGGAAAGATCAGTTTATAACCCAATTCCCAAGAAGGGAGATGTTAAGGAATGTTCAAATTACTGAACAATTTCACTAATTTCACATGCTAGCAAGGTAATGCTAAAGATCATGTAAGCAAGGCTCCAGTAATATACGGAATGAGAACAGCCAGATGTACAAGCTGGTTTTAGAAGAGGCAGGGGCACCAGAGATCAAATTGCCAACCTATGCTGGACAATGGAGAAATCAGGAGAATTCCAGAAAAGTATTTATCTATGTTTTGTTGACTACTCTAAAGCCTTCAACAGTGTGGACCATAATAAACTACGGCAAATCCTTAAAGACATGGGGATACCTGGACTTCTGACCTGCCTTATGAGAAACTTGTATGAAGATCTAGAAGCAACAGCCAGAACTGAACACAGAACAACAGACTGGTTCAAGATTGAGAAAGGAATACAACAAGGCTGAATACTGTCACCCTACTTAATTAATCTATATGCTGAACACATCATGAGGAATGCTGGTCTAGAGGACTCAAATGTTGGAATCAAGTTGCTGGACGAAATATTAACAACCTCAGATATGCAGATGGTACTACTCTAATGGCTGTAAGTAAGGAAGATCTGAGGAAACTTCTAATCAAAGTGAAAGAAAAAAGTTCAAAAGCTGGCCTGTTGCTCAATATTATGTCCTACTAACCCCATGGTAATAAGTGGAAAGGAAATGGAAGCAGTGAAGGATTTTGTCTTCCACGGTTCAAAGATTTCTGTAGATGGTAACTGCAGTCTCAAAATTAAATGACACTTACTTCTGGGGAGGGCAGGAATGGCAAACTTAGATAAAATACTGAAGAGCAGAGACATAAGATTGTCTACGAAGATCTGTATAGTCAAGTCTACGGTATTTCCAGTTGTGATGTATGGCTATGAGAGCTGGGCTGTTGGTAAGGCTGAATACAAAAGAATCGATGCCTTTGAACATGGATGCTGGAGGAAAGTGTTCGAGTTCGTTGGACAACAGAAAGATCCAACAAGTCTACACTTGAAGAAATACAGTGGACTGCTCACTGCGAGGCTTGATTATGAGACAAAGGCTTATATATTTTGGCCACATCATGAAAAGTCAGGATATCTTGGAGAAGACTCTCATGTTAGGTAAAAAGAAGGTAAAAGAAGGAGAGGATAAGCAATGGATAGATAATATTACTCAGACAATGCGTATGACCTTGGGGGATCTTAGGCAGTTTCCAACAGGAAGACTTGGTGTTCAGGTGTCCATGAGGTCACGAAGAGTCAGACTTGACTTAACAACTGAACAACAACAAATTATCAACTAAGTACTCATGCACTATGAACAGAGTCTAATGCAATTTGTCCCATTGTTGGTTCTGGTTCATATTGTTGAAGAAAACCATCCCAAATACAGGCAAAAATTTTTCTACCATTCTAAAGTGAACTCACCTGCTTCCTCAACCCATTTAAAAGCTGACCAGTCTCTTCATTATTGCATTACACAATTTCACCATCTTCTAACTTATGTGTAAAACAAAAATACACAGCAGAATTAAGTCTTATTACATCTCTTAATTCTAGTTTATAGACATTTGTTGTCAGTTTACCTTCTGTTAGATCTTTTTATCATTGCAGTGATTTGTGTTTCAGTCATCAGGATTATTTCACCTCATCTACTTGGGTGCCACAGTAGTATAGCGGTTAGTGTGATGTTACTACAGCAAAGGGTGTTCTAGAGTTCGGAGTTCAATTCTGGCACCCTTGGCAAGGAGTCTGTATGTTCTCCGCACAGAATATGGCTTTTCCCCGGGTGCTCTGGTTTCCTCCTACGGTCCAAGGACATACTGGTTAATTTGTTTCAAAGGTTTCAAAGGTACATTTAAAGTCAGAGAAATGTATGCAATATACATCTTGAAATACTTTTTCTTCGCAACCATCCACGAAAACAGAGGAGTGCCCCCAAAGAGTGAACAACAGTTAAATGTTAGAACCCCAAAGTCCCCCCCACCCACAGCTCCCCTCCCTCCCACGCATAAGCGGCAGCAAGCAACAATCCCCCTTCCGCCCACGGCAAAATAAAAGCGGCAGTACCCGCCACCAAGCACTCAAGCGTGAGCAAAACAATAGAAAAGACACAGACTTGCAGTTACCCCAAAGGCTACATTGTTCACCCGGCATTCGACATACCACAGGCTCTCTCTCTCCCTAATAAGGGAGAAAGAGCTGTCTCTGTTTTTTATAGCGAGGGGGGCGACATAACAAACAACTCACTGGTTTATGATGGTAAAAGTCAGTTGCATTGCTTTTTCCAAGCTCTGTGCTCAAACATCTCGGGTCTCTGGGCACACAGCACAGCCTTAGATCTTCCATCTCCCACGACACACCGGTCTTCTGCTCGGACACTGACTTTTGATTCCCCCCCCACCAGAGCCATGAAAATTTGGTCCTCTGAAGGCAAGCAGAGCTGTTAGGCCAAGCCCTTGGCGTGCCGAACAATGGCCAGTTGTGAAACCTCGAGAGCGGGTCCCATTCCCGCAAAGAACGGTGGTCAATGTGTAACTCCAGGTCTGGGTATTCAAAAGAATCCTAAAAAGGAAAATCTAAAGATATTAAAGATGGAAATAGCTGTTTCTGAAGATGCAAGCAAAGGAGTCGCTGTTAGGTGCCATTAACCTTCCTAAGCTGGTTATTGTAAATTGGCCTGTGATTACTGTCTGTCTGTCTAGGTACCATATCTGATGCGGACTTTGGTTTTCCACATAGATCTATCCTCTGTTTTTTTGGATGACTTCCATTTCCTCGATGTGTAGCCACCTGGCTATGCTTTTGACGTACATAAGCCGAGGTCTTCCTCTAGGTTTACTCCCCTCAATCCTTCCAGAGAATATGAGTTTTTCTAGTTCATCTTTCTGCATGATGTGTCCTAGGAATCTGAGTTGTTTTTCTCTTGTTGTTGGTATGAGTGATTGAACTGCTTGAGCTCTCTCTGAGAATTTCTTCATTTGATGTGTGTGTGGTCCATGATATTTTTAATACTCTCCTGTAGAACCATAATTCAGCTGTTTCTAGTCTCTTTTTCTATTGCTGGAGAAATGGTCCATAAGTCAGGATTACATTATAGTTAATTGGATTTGTCAGGGGTTGCTGGGTCAAAGGACTGGAAGGGCCTACTAGGAGCTTTATCGTTAAGTAAATAAATATATTTACCATTTTATAGATCTTGTAACCTTTCATATTCCATTCTAAGTATCTTGCAGCCATGTCACAATATCTATGTCAGGATGCTGTTTATTGACTATTGCTTAGTGTTTAACACAATCATTCCTACAGTTCTGATTGAAAAGTTCCAGAACCTCTGAACCTCTCTCTGCAACTGGATCCTCGACTTCCTAACCAGAAGACCACAATCTGTAAGAATTGGAAATAACATCTCCATCTTGCTGACAATCGACATTGACACGCCTCAGTGATGTGTGCTTAGCCCACTGCTCTACACCCATGACTGTGTGTCCAGGCACAGCTCAAATGCCATCTATAAATTTACTGATGATACATGTATTATTGGCAGAATTTCAGATGGTGATGAGAGGGTGTACAGGAGTGAGATATACTAGTTAGTGGAGTGATGTCGCAGAAACAACTTCGCACTCAGTGTCAGTAAGACCAAAGAACTGATTGTGGACTTCAGAAAGGGTAAGACAAGGAAACACACACCAGTCCTCATAGAGGGATCAGAAGTGGAGAGAGTGAGCAATTTCAAGCTCCTGGGTGTCAATATTTCTGGGATCTAACCTGGACCCAACATACCGATGCAGCTACAAAGACGCCATGACAATGGCCATATTTCATTAAGGAGATTTGGCAGATTTCTACAGATGCACTGTGGAGAGCATTCTAACTGGCTGCATCAATGTCTGGTACAGAGAGGCTACTCCACAGGATTGAAATGAGCTTCAGTGCGTTGTAAACTAAGTCAGTTCCATTCTGGGCACTAACCTAGGACATCTTCAAGAAGCGATGCCTTAAAACAGTGGCGTCCATCATTAAGGACCCCATCACCCAGGTTGTGTGTTGTTCTCGTTGTTACCATCAGGAAGGAGGTACAGGAACCTGAAGCCAACACTCAATGATTCAGCAACAGCTTCTTCCACTCCACCATCAGATTTCTGAATGGACATTGAACCTATGAACACTATTTCAATACTTTCTTTTCTCTTTTTGCACCACTTACTTAATTTAACTAATATACATACGTGTGTGCGTATGTATGTGTGTGTATATTATATATATGTGCATTTATATGTATATATATATATATATTTACTGTAAGTCAATTTTTTGTAATACTATGTATTGCATTGTACTGCTGCTGCTGCAAAGACAACAAATTTCACAACATATGCTAGTGATGCTAAACTTGATTCCAATAATGGATATTGTGTTATGCTCCCCATGTTAAATATAGTTCACTATTTTGTTCTTTTGTGCAAAAGGCCTTATTTGGGCCATACATTGTGATATCGCCTTCTCCTCCAATGTTAAATTCACACATTCCGAATTTTCTCTTGGGGCAATTCTTTACATTCCTTTCTTTTATCTGAAGTGAAACAATCATTATTGCTGACAATAACTCTTCTTACTTGTTTTGGAACTACAGTATTATAAAAATCTCATTGACCTGAGGCACCCATTTTGTTTTCCAATTTATTTTTGGAAAAAGTTTGTGCAAAAAGGAATATTGAGACAGGAGTTGTTTATTCAGACCCTTGGGATTATTTCATTGTTCATTTAGATTTTTAGATTAGGAAGATCTATACCTTAACTCCAGTATTTGACTTTGGCCCTGTAATAGTTCCACCAGCCAGACTGCCTGTTAAATCTGCAGCTCTGCAGGTGATCAGTTTACCAGACTCAAACAATTACCTTTATTTTGGCAGTCTCTTGCTGAAGAAGGCATGTTAGGTAACGGAAAAGAATTATGTTGAATTATTTAATGTGGCGATACTGTCAATGTACTTACTTTTAAGCACAGGTTGTGTGATTGCTTAGTCTTCCGATTCTGTTTCTGTTTTGGGAAAAGTTGCACTGTTTTGTTATTGAAATGGAGCTTTTTAGGGGCCTGTAGCTTTCCTCTGTTTTACTTTGTTTTGCTTGTTAGTCTCCAATGAGAAATTAAGTGCATTAATGATGCTGACATTTAGTCAAGTCCTAAAAGACCGCTGTATTTAGAGAATTGGGTTACCTTAGGAAAGTTAAGTCAGTATATTGGTTGTTGCAGTAAACTCTGAATATGTAATGGGAGGAATGAATTTGTGTAAATTGAAGTCATGTACATAGGAATATATGTACATTTGAAACACAAAGGGCATGTAAATGGCTTAATTTGTTCTTTACATAGTCTTGGCATTCTCCAGTGCAATTTTCTTTGTTTTCAGCTGACCACAGATCAACAGTATCTTGTCCTACAATAGCTGAAAGGCTGCACAGTTTCTAAAACTGATTAGTAATTAAAAAAAGTGAAATAAACGTAGAAGTTAGAGGCGTGAATAGGCCTTCTAGCTTGCTCCGCCATTTAGTGTGATCATGACTGAACTGATTGCAACCTCAACTCCACATTGCTGTCCGTTCTGGGTAACCTTTCTCTACTTCCCCTATCAAGCATTGATCTGCTTCTTCCTCAAACATTAAAGATTCTGCATCCCCTGCCCATTGAGCTTAAGTTCCAAAGGCATATGACCCTTAGGATTAGATTTGGCCCACCTTTGTCTTAAATGGGCAACTCCTTCTTGTCCGTGACCCTTGTTGTAATGAATCCATGATCTGCGAAACATCCCATCCACATCCACTCTGTTATGGCTGCTCGCTATAATCAGCAGTGTTGAGCCACCTTACTCAGCTGATGAAGTCAACGCAGTGTTGGCTTTTTTCACACAGTGATATTAAAGGAATGAAGGTATACTTCCATGTCAGAATAATGTAAGAACAAAGGGAAAATGGTAGCATTCCCATATACCCTTTGACTTTGTCCTAAATGATGGGATATCTATCATTAATGGGAATGTACTCAAAAACTGGTTTATCTGACAATATTTATTAAATCACCACCTTGGAGAATAATGTAAACAGTTTAGATGAAGGATTCAGTTTTATACTTTGCTCTAGATTAGTGAAATTTAAGGATATCCTTTATAATAAAACTAATTATGTTACTCATTGTGAACAAAGATTTAACATAAGCTTTATTTCCGTTGAGAATTCAAGCAACTATTTTGTTTCTGAATGAGTTTATTATCAGGTTTAGTCCTTAATTTTAACAATATGATTTTAATTTCAATTCTTGCTTAAGTGTAAATGGCAAATTTTGGAAACGTTCCAGCTAAATCTGATGCCTTTCTCAAACAAATCTAAGTGGGTATCTGCTGATCCATTTCCATCTGTTCTGTATAGCCTTTAGTAACAAGAAAATTAGGAGGGTCCTTTATATCTCTCATTAATTTGAGAAACCAAGTTCAAGGATCAAGACCAAAGTGCAAAACATCAAAGCAGAAATGTGTACAATAGAAGACAAGACAAATGAACAAGTTGTGATCAAGGTTTAAATTCCTGTCATAAGACGGAAATAATGAATTATGCTATCCATTCCTTGTGAATTGGGATGTGAAGTTTTCTGTTCATAGTACAGGAAGTTTAACATTAGTTTTCTTCAATGCTTACATTCACACAGCATGTTCCATATGCAGATTATTTAACTAGGCTCCAAAGGTTTATGTAAATATCAGTGAATAGTCATATAACACATCAAGGAATTTGCAAATATCAGTTTGCCCCTTCTGGATGCTTGTTTTCACAAATGTTATTCAGTCATGAAGATGTTGCTTCAGTTGGTTGTTTGCTTAAAAGTAATTCACCTCACATGGACTTGTGAATGTGACACTGAATCATCAGTGTTTTGTAACAGAGTCTTTTTGCAGTCAGAAAACAATTTTCTAAGTTGCCTTCTGGGAACATAGAGGAACTGAAAATAATAGTTGATTTATGCTGGATATTTATGGTTCTTAAATTGGATTTTCTTAAGACTATTATTAGTGTTTTTCAGTGCAGTTTTAAAAATGTATTCTTTATTTAAAAAAAATAAATTGAAGCTGCCAAATCTTGTATTTGATTGAAGAGAAATACCGTCAAATTCAGTGACATGAAGTATGAAATTTGACATTATCCCAAGAGTATTTGTTTCCAAAACTAGAGTATGTTGATGTTGTATTGGAATTAATGTAGAATTGGTATAATTAGTTGGTTGATGATGAGTATTTTATATATTTTGTTTCTGTTTGATTCAAATTAACTGCTTACTTTAGAGATTAAAATTCAGAATTTGAACCTGAAGTACAATATAGTGAATCGATCAGCAAAGAATAATTGATTTGACAGCTTGATGGACCTTTCTTTTCATTGTCCTTCATGGTGTTCCCTTGTTTCTCTAGTTATTTTAAGGTGGACAATAGCCATAACCGTATGGAAGTTGATGATAGGATTGATTGTGATGAATATGTGATCCTGTGCTTTGTAAAGGAAGTAGCAGAGATCTAAGACAAAGAAGTAAGTCCAAGTATTTCAGGTTTAACACCATCCATACTAGCTATGTTCACCGATGTTGCTCTTCAAAAATGTCACCTATAGCAGTATGCATGTTATTTTGAAAGCGGAAATATCAAAATTTCTATCAGTTAAATTATGCCATTTTAGACTACATAGTTTCATGTTGAGCTTAAAACCAATGAGGGAACATGTGTTTGTCTTGTACCTGCTCTGAAATTTCGATAGAAAATTCGGTACCATGTCTCAGGAAATGCAGAGAATAGCTGAGAGATGTTCAGGTAATCGTTTGCCAATTTAAAGAGTTGCAAACTAGATTAAAAAAATAAATTCTCACTGAGAATATTTAGAAACAAACTCATTAATGGTTTGTTAATTTAGTTTTTAAAAAATGTTTTTTTAACGTTTACAAAGTTAGAGGTATGAAAATTTTAAGAAGTTTTAATGTATTTAAAAGGAAGAATTGGAATAAAGTTATCCCTGCTTTGATTGGAATTGTGACCTCAAATTCTATCTGATTTTTCCTCATTTTTGTGGGTGAAACAAGTTCCCATTCATCCCAAACCCACTCATAGGAAATAGTGGGCGCACTGGAGAGAATGACATGCCAGCCCTCCTGAAGGAAAAGCTCTCCCATGTTTTCATTATGTTGGCTCTGGGAGGCTAGTAAAGATGTGCAATTTTTTTTTCACTTTGAAAGGTCAGCAGTGGCCCTGTTCACTTTAGACTAACTGCAAAATCTGGTCTGGTACTACATCTTAATAAATCACTGCCTAGGAGTCAGCTGGTGTACGATCTAATCCTGGGCACTACGTTTCAGGAAAATGGCAAGCCCTTAAAGACAGTGCAGCGGAGATTAATTAGAATAGTGACAGAGTGAAGGCTTTAGTTATGTGAAAAGATTTGTGCAATTGGTTTGCTCTGAGAGCAGGAAAGGTTAAGGGGAGATTAAAGAATAGTGTCCAAAATTATGTGCCAGTTTGATGATGCAAATAATGAGAAAGGGCCAGTGCAACCAATAATGAACAGGCACGTGTGAGGCGATTGCAAAACAAACTAGCGGGAATATGAGTAAGTATTTCTTTTATTACTGTGGCTTAAACCTGCTGCCCACAGTGCTGAAAGCAGTTTTAGTGGTAGCTTTCTTCAGATACTTGACGTATACTTGAAGACAGAATATTTGTGGACCTACAGAGTAGGAGCCGAGGAGAAGGATAGTTCTGTCAAATGGATGTCACAGAGCTCCTTTATTGTATAATTGTACAATTTCATTCATTGAGGTAAGCTGAAAAGTAGTTCTCTGCATACAGGATTTAGATTTACAATATATTAAATAGAGACAATAACAGCATTGGCGATTGATATGTGCAGGGGAAGCATAATTAAATGCACAAGTAATAAAAAATGGTCGAGTAAATAGAAAATGGATATCTTGACACTGGATTTTGATTGAATCTATTACAATGTAATCCCATGAAAAATATAATTTAAAGTCAGAGATGTAACAGGGTACAGACTGGTTGGCCTGTAGTGTCAACACCAACCATAAACACCCATTTATACTAAACCTCTATTAATCCCAGTTTTATTCTTCCCATATTCCCATTAAATCTCACCAGTTTCTATTGCCCACCAATGTACAGGTGGCTACTGACAGCAGCTAGTTTGCACAACCTTGGGATGTCTGAGCAAACTGGAAATACATGCATCCACAGGGAGATGCAAAAACTCAGTGCACAAAGTACAAGAGATCAGATTTGAACCCAGGTTTCTGGTGCTGTGAGGCAGCACCCCACTAATTCTGCCACTATGCCACACCTAATTAAATGGTTTGAGAATGGTTTTTAATTGCACACCAATACAGGCTTTTGAATGTATGAAATTCAGTCTTTGTTAAGTCTCTATCAAAGTCATTATTTTATCAAAGATTTAGTTGTTGTCTAGTGATTACCTTACTTAAAGTTAAAACATTGTTGTTACATACAGTACCTCAGAATAACTAAACAGCTGCAAACCTTGTGTACCCTGATGCCACAGTGAAGCAAGAATTGAAGAAAAAAAATCTCCATGGCAACAACAAAGTTGTAACTTTGATAGGTAATTGGATATATTTGCACTTGTTTTTGAGTGTGACATCCAGGAGTAGAATATATTCCTTGTTGCTTGGAGATGAGGCTCAAAGCAAAGACTTTCTGCAGCCTCGCTACACGACTGTTTGTAGCACAAAAAATCTCATGGCATGACACGGGATCTTGGATTGGTTACAGTACTATGGATTAAAGCAAATTGTCTTGGAATAGTGTTTACGCTTGATGCAATGCATTTTATTGGCAAAAAGGTACAGCCAGTTTGTTGTTTTGTACATCGGGATATCATTATATACAGTACCTGAGATATTATTTTATCTGAGGCTTTAGGGAGGTGTGTATATTCAGACTCTAAACACATGACTTTGTCATTTATTAGAACATTGAACATAGAATAATACTGCACAGTACAGGCCTTTCAGCCTACAGTGTTGTGCTGACCTTTTAACCTTTTCCAAGATCAATCTAGTACTTCCCTCCCACATAACCCTCCATTTTTCTATCATCCCTGTGCCTGTCTAAGAGACTCTTAAGTCTCCCTATTGTATCCACCTCCATCAACACTGCTGTCAGTGCATTCCACACACTTACCACTCTGTGTTGTAAAAAAAAAACACCTACTTCTGAAATTGTTATGTTTTGCAACTTCAAAACATAAATTAATTCAAAGGAAACATGAGAGGCCAAAAATACGAGTGTAACTTCATCTTTTCTTTAAGTGAGGCGTGCACATATCACATGGTAGCATGATGACATAGGCAATTAATGTATTTTTATATGAAACCCCCCCGGTTTCCTTGGCTGCGTAAGTATGGAACTCCCAGGTTTCCTTGCCTGCGTAAGTATGAAACCCCCTGGTTTCCTTGGCCGCGTAAGTCTTGGGAAAACACTCTCCGTTCCCGCCAAACTCGTGAGATTGAGACGGCTCTCCCACCCCAAACTCTGGTTTGTGTGGATGCTGTGTAATTTGCTACCCCGTTACAAATTAGTGCCATGAAATAACAGACAGCACACCGCATACAATTAAAGGAATTATATTTATGAATCTTAACTTAACTAAAGAATAACAAAAAGAAAAGGGCCCATTCTAATTAAACAGTTAAATGTGCACAGGTTGGAATGCATCTTGAGCTTCTCTGTCACTCCTGCACTGGGCCCTTGGGCTACGTGAAAGTACACATCGGCTTCCGAACGTCGCTCGCAATCTATCTCGAACAAACGGGTCTCCCACAGGGTCGTATCCTATGACCGGTTCTCCCCAGCGTCTTCTCTCTTCATCACCCGCCAAACCAAAAAAAAACCCCAAGACCAACCTAAGTGTCCCTCACCAAGAAAACCTTCCCCTAATTCTACCATCCTAATTGGATGGCCCACATTCCTTATTTTCAACAATAACCTAAACAGGCTGCCAGCAGAACAGACTGCTCTTACAGAACTGCTAAATGAAATACATGCAGCATAACAGTAAAAATATGAATCAGGGCATTACATATATATGACAGGTAATTATTCATTCTTTACGAACCCTGAATTCTTCCATTTACAGCCTTTTTTTTAAAACTCAATTTTGTCTTCAAGAAAAAACATACGGGAGACTGAAAGGCAGGCCTAGCCTTGTCTTTAAGTGTATCATGTGTGGTAGCGTGATGCAAAGGCAATTAATGTGTTTTACACGTAACTTGTAATTAATTATTTAAATGAACAAGATTGCTTAATCAAACAATCTATATTCAAGATTACTTAAACATTATTGAAATATTAAATATGCAACAGACATCACCCCTATGCTTTCTTCCAATCACCTTATAATCATGTCTTCCTGTATTAACCAGCTTGACCTTGGGGAAAGGGTGCTGTCTGTCCGCTCTGTCTATACTTATTATCATACACACTTCTATCAAATCACCTCTCATTCTCCTTCTCTCCATAGAGAAAAGCTCAAACCTGCTAAACCTCTCTTCATAAAACATTCTCTCTAATCCAGCACCTTGGTAAACTTCCTCTGCATCCTCTATAAAGCTTCCACTTCCTTCCTAAATTGAGGCAACCAGAACTGAACATGATACTCCAAGTATTCATGTAGACATATGTACAACTTCTTCAAAGATCTGCAGATCTATTGTACCTATAACTGGGCTATTCCCAATCACAGATGGTGGTATTACCTTTAGGAAAGCAGAATGCTAGTGACAGGACACCCACAAGACACTATGCCAGTGGACACTTTGTGGAGGATAATTGAAAATCCTGTGGTTTCCCTCTCAACTATTGTGATTTAGCTGCTGTTGGAAAGGATGGCAACTTTTTAAAATTTTACATAGATTAATTTCAGTATTTTTAATTGCTTTTAAGCATGTGTGCATCTTCAATAAACAACATGCACAAATACTCAAATGACAGTAGCAGCTTTGACTAAGGGTGAGCTCAAGGATTTGGCCACTTATTATGGGAAAGATGCAGCAGTTATGAAACCAGCTGCCAGAGGAAGTATACGTTGAATACATTTATGAAGTATGTGGCCAGGTACATGGATGACAAGCAGATGAACTCAGCCTTTTTTTATGCCACGGACCAGTACCATTAAGTGAGGAGTCTGTGGATCCCTGGCTGGGAACCATCTGGTTTAGAGAAATATGTGCCACGTGCTGAGAAATAGATTAATTTGAACGTGTATCTTATTGGCATGGACATGTATGGGCCAGAGACCCTTTTTCCCTATGCTCTGAAATGCCCAGCACTGAATTGGGCCATACTAGAAGAAACATGGGAATCCAGAGCTCAGAGCTCTGGCGACTGGTGATCTAAGGATGGGGTTAGATCTGCCCCTTGTGTTAAGACTACAACTTGCTTCTCCCACCACGCCATGGAAATGATTTATTTATGAATCAAAAACTAAGTCAGAGTCAGGAATGCATTCCACGTTAACCACGTTTGTCAAAAGCAGCTGTAGCTACAAGGGAAGAAAAAGGAGACACAGACTACTTGCTTGCATATTATCCTCCTCCACCTTGAGATAAGCTGCTGCATGGTTTGCAAAGTGACTCCTCTGCAGCGATAAGTGACTGATGGTAGAACTGTGTATTTAATTGACTTCTCAACTTAGTGCTTAATGCATAGGTTGACCTTGCTGAAAAGGTGGTTGAAATCTATGAGGATTAAAAATGAGTTTCAAGAACCTTGGTTTAAAAAGTAAAGTGTTTCACTGTCAACATAATTTTTGAAGTTGTCAAAATTTAACTTCAGGGTGGAAGTGCCCTCCTCAAAATACTATCCTTTAGGATTATTTAAAAAGAAGTCATGCTGTTTATATTTGACAGTTTTATCCAATTTCAAATATTTTATAACCATTAGGTCTTGTTTTTACAGTAGAAAACATAATTAAGGAATAAATACAGTGGTAGATAAGTTTTGACAGTTTAGTATGACACTGAAATGCAAAACATTGTTTATACAACATCTTTGAATCAGGGTTAAAAAAACATTATAAACCATGAAACGTGTTTAATCTAGCAGTGAAAATGGAATCTGAAAATGCTTTATTTTGCACTTGTGTACATGGTGACTGAACATAACAGAGAAATAATATTTATTTCTTCAGTGCATTATCTATGTGTTGCACTCGGGTAACTGTTGGAGATTGAAAATTGCTAACCGTGTGAAATCAAAAGGACAAATATCATAATAAAATGTTTTAAATAAAGATTAACATGCCATTGTTGATACAATCCTAAATTAAAAATCACCCATTATATAGATTATACTTTTTGTGAGGTTTCTTTCATAATTTGTCAGATATCTTGTACTCTGTGAGTCAATAACTTATCACTATCATAACAGCATCTTGTCAAGACTATCCAAGTCCTCATCTTTGTGCAATAGTGAAGGAGTGTTGTGCTATCAGACATACTGTACTATGAGGGGTAGTCTCTCGCATGAGATGTTAAGCCAGCTGCCATTTCAATCAGAAGCAAAATATCCCAAGGTACTATTTAAAAAGAGCTGTGTTCTGGTGTCCAGGCCAATACTTCACTCTCAGGCAACATAATAGATGAAGTGCGCAAATTGACTGCCATGTTTCCTATGTTACAATGGTTGACTGTGTTTCAAAATATTCTAATAATTCAAGATCACCTGAGAATGTTTTGATGGCATGAAAAGTGCCTTTAAAGTCCAATTCTTTATTGCCTCTCTGGGAAGCATTTATATATTTCTTTATCATTTTTTTAAAAAGCAAACTTGAATAAAATGTCTGTTGATTATATTGGAGCATCAAGCCCGCTATAAATATCAGCTTCTAATATTTTATACCTGACATTGAATTTTGAACATATTGTGAGAAGAACATTAATAATGTATTAGTATTCAAGATGGAATATTAAACTTATTCCATGCTATAAAATGTAATCTATTCATCAGATGCCTGCAAGGTATGTTTAACTTGTACTTTCATCATTCTTTAATTTTTGTTACAGTGTTAATCAATTCTTATTAATGAAGCATTTCTAATTGTGTTCAGAACTGTCCTCAGTATTCCTGCATACAGTGAAATGCAGGTGTAATTAAATCTGTGCTGCCTTGCCAGCCAAACTAAAGTAAATGCTATTATCTACCAGGGTGTAGACCTTCATTTATATCATTTTCAGATGATAGAAAATACAAAAGTTTTTCTTAGTTAATTAAGACCATATTTTTGAGGAGTAGAATTTTATTTAACCTTCAAACTAAACAATAGACATTCTTTCTTCATGGTTCCTATGCCTAGGGCGAGAAACAAATGTTCTTCTTGTAGCCATACAGCCAACTATGATCAATGTTCATAGATTTCAGGGTTCCTAAAGAACTAGAAGTATTTGTAATCATTTATGTGTAGTTTCACCTAACCACTGAACCACCAGGAGAAATTTGTAATTCCATTTTTATTATTACCCAAGTTATATTTTTTTTGCAGGATACATATTTGTGGGTTGATAGTGTGATTGCTGTTCAGAGTTTGGGATTCTACAGGGAGGCAATAGCTAATGTTTGTTAAAAATATAACCAGAAATCTTATGTCAAAAACCCAAGAGATTTTACAGATGCTGGAAATCCAGAGCAACGTACACAATGTGCTGGAGGAACCCAGCAGGTCAGGCAGCATCTATGGAGATGAATAAAGAGCCAATATTTTGTGCAGAGACCCTTCATCAGCAATTTATATTGTGTCGAAGCACAAAACACACAGTGTGTGTTGCAGAAATCTTTCGTATTTTGATTGTGTTGAAAACTGTGCTGCCTTCGGTCTTGAAGCTTCCAGCTTGCCTGAAGGGTTCATTGCAGTCATTTCTGAAAGATGCCCTCTTACACCATGTACAGATTGACATATTAATTAATCTCTGGCAATTCCACATGAATTCAGGGCTTGGTGTGAAGGAGGAAGGTAACGCAGAGACAAACCTGTCTTGATCTCCACGTGGTGAAATGTGGGAATGTGAGCTGATACTTGTAAATCAACTGTTTCACTCAAAAATCTGCAGACATCGTTCTTAGTCCAACCCATAGGGATGTGCCATGGTTCTCTTCAATTTCCAACATTAAACCCAAACCTAACAATTCTAAAGAGCTACCTGTGCATTTAGAAGGGGTTGAATATAATTGAGATCCTTCAGTCTCACTGCTTTGTGTGCCAGCCTTGCACTGCCTGAGGAAGATCATGAACTCTAATGATTGACAGAGCATCGCAGCTGCTGCTGAGCACAGGGTCCTTGTGGTGGTGTGGGTCTCCCCTACTCACTCTCCCTTTATAAGCAGATGCATGTGGTTTAAGTATCAGCGGGAAATGAGCTAGTTGGAAAGAGTGATGCAGGATCTTTGCCTGGAGCTGGGAAACACATCTGGAGTCTTTCCTTGCCCAGCATTACAGCAGAATTCCCATCACTTCTCACATAATATCCCCCATGTCCCTCCCACAACAATGAGAATAGACTGGTGGTACTCCAGAACCTGCACTTACGACTGATAATTGATATTAATAGTAGCTTCAATTCAGAAATGATGAACCATAAATGTTCTTCTGTGGACAGCGTCTTTGCTGAACACAGAGTGCTTTAGCATATCAATTAAAAGACTATTCATGTGGTAAACAGTTGCAAGTAATCAAAACTATGCTTTTGTTAATATTGTGCAAGCAAACCCTAGAATTAGGGCAGTTTAGATCACCATGTATTCTGTCAGGATAGTCTCCAACCTAATGGCATGAACATTGATTTCTCTGACTATTGGTAACGTTACCCTTCTCTTCCCCCCTTTTTTCCCCTCCCATTATGGTGACTCTGAAACCATTCTGTTCTCGTCCCCTGCCCTCATGACCTCCCTCTGTTTCCCCACCTCCTTTCCTATCAGTTTTCTTCTTCAGCTCTTTACCTCGTTCGCTTATTACTTCACAGCTTATCACATCAACCTCTCCCCCACCCACCCACCTTCATCCCCCCCTGCTAGCTTGTACTCCTCCCTCTGCCTTCTTATTCTGCCATCTGCTTTCTTCCTTTCCAATCCTGTGAAGCTTCTCCACCTGAAATATCGGCACAGTTTCGACTGTTTATTTCCCTCCATAAATGCTCCTGACCCATGAATTGGAGTCGGTTGTAAGTCAGACTGACTAAAATGGCTGGTTTCCTTCTCTGAAGGACATTAATGAACTAATGAGTCTGAGGATAATTTGGAGATTTCATGGTCTTCATACTAATCTGAGCAACTGGAAAAGACAGGACATCAGAAGTGGTATTACAGTAATTGTTGCAACACACATCAAAGTTGCTGGTGAACGCAGCGGGCCAAGCAGCATCTGTAGGAAGAGGTGCAGTTGACGTTTCAGGCCGAGACCCTTCGTTAGTCCTGACCCTTCATCCTCGGCCTGAAACGTCGACTGCACCTCTTCCTACAGATACTGCCTGGCCTGCTGCGTTCACCAGCAACTTTGATGTGTGTTGCTTGAATTTCCAGCATCTGCAGAATTCCTGTTGTTTACAGTAATTGTTGTCTGTCGGGATGGGACTGGCATACGTCTGACAGAAGGATTTACTAAAACAGGAGTGTACAATTGCAGACCTATTTGTGAAGGCGAATTGGTGATGTGAAGGGCTTAGAAATGCCAGGCATTTGTTTAAGTCGAGTAAAGAAGTTAATGGTGGGATGTGGCACTGCATCTTGGTTTTATTTTGTATTGCAAGGAATTTCTGCAGGGATAAATGACAGTGTAGTAAGTCAAAGAAACTGTGTTCCGTGGGGTTACACACATATAAGACACAGCCCAGATCTGAAAAGGTTTGTTTTGTGCGAACAGATGTAAAGTGTTGGTGGGTTACTCTGGGAAGATAAGTAAGGAGCTCTGACAGTTTAGAGGACATGTACATTCTGCATTTGACTATATCTTTTTGAAACTAAACAGGCGACCTTGGGGAATGAGGTAGGGACACTGATTAGTTTGCCAGTGGAGTTCAAGGGGAACGGAATACGATTGGCTGAAAGAAGGTTATCGTAGTTTGCTTTCAAGGAACTTGCTGGAGAGAAGATAAGTGAAAAAGGGATGAAGCTGTTTGGTTTTTGCTTCTAAAGATGGCAATGATGGGCACCTCAGTCGGCCTGAAGTTTATTCCAAAGAACTGCAAAGTAAGGATGTTGGCAGGAGAATAAAATAAATGAGAGATTTTCGTGTCCCTTTCTGGATGCTCCAAAGTGCTCTCTAGCCAGTGAAATACAACTGACAGTTATTTAAGACAACATGTGCAGAAATGCTTCCATGACCAGCAATATGATAATGATAAAATTTATTTTTGCAGTGATGTTAATTAAGGGATGGCAAAGTGGCCAGGGATCTGAGGATATCTTCCTTAATATAAAAGATGGTGCATTGGGGTGCTTTGCTTTCAAATAAAAAGAACAGATGGGGCTTCGGTTTGATGGCTCATCAGAAAGATGGCACCTCAAAGAGTGCAACATTGATTCAGTCGAGCGCCAGCCTAAATGTTCTTCTCTGGGCTTTATCGTGGAACTAGAATACATAACTTCCAAGCTACAGCAGTAGTGGGAACTTAAGTTTCAGATTCAACTTTGCACTATTGCTTGAATAGGGGGAACTTGATCTCACAATTATAGATATTTTCTGGAAAGTATCCCCGAAGAGAGAAGCGAATAATGGTAAAGTTGTATGATATGGGAATGAGAGATGTGGCCATGAGAGAAAAAAAAATGAGGGCAATGCACTCAGTAGGGCTTGTGACCTGAATAATGAATTGGAAAAGGAACTTGGTTTGTACTGGCTGACTTTATAAATAGAGTACAAGGAGAGAACAGTCCATGGTTCTGGTTGATGCAATGTTCATGAGGTGAAGCAGACATACAAGGAATACATTGTAAAGTGCACAGAAAGCTCATGGCTATGTTTGGAGTCAGACTTAGAAAGGAAATGGAGTGCTCTGGAAAAGTTTAGTGGGGGGGGAGGGGGAAGAAAATCAATATCGCAATTTTTTTCCCATTTGAAACACAGACCAATTTATGGAAACGTAAATTCACTTGAAAGTGGGTACAGAAGTGATTCTTTCTGTTCTGAAATAAGTAGTTTTAAGTGGGAAGCACCAAGGTTCAGTTTTAATCATTGAGTATTTTAAGTAAATGACTTTAATTATCTAATTTGGAAGATATATCTTCCAATAATTCTGCAACTAAATTTACACTGACTTAATATACATCTAGTTGATGATTTGCAACCTATTATATATGTATCAAGTGGGTCATTTTATTCTATCCTTTAATACATCAGGAAAATTTGCACTTTGTTAATATTGAAGATAACAAAATGACTATATTAATGATATTTAAGCAGTTGCTTGTCATTGTGGAAAAGGTTTCTTAAAACCATCAGCAGTGTTATCTTGATATAGAAGTCTAAGTAACAGACAAAAGCAAAGGAAAAACAGTGCAAAATCTAAAATAGTCACCACACCAGCTACCTTCATGCATTATGCTTTTTCCTGACAAGTAATACTATACTTGTCTTTTCACAAAGTTTTTATGTTTGTGTAAGCTTTACTTTTCAAAACTGGCTTAGAGGGAAATTTCTGTATTGGTATAATTTCAAGTGAGAGCAAAGAGTAATTAACTTGTGCATTTATGACTTGGTAAATATCTTGTAATCTTTTGCAGTTATTTGCCTTGGTTTGAAGTTTACTACAAGCTGCTGAACACCTTAGCAGACCTTCTGGTTAAAGAGCAGGTAAACTATTTGCTTGTGCCTCTTACTTTTCATGGTTCATTTAACTTGTTAAATTACATGACACACAAACAGAATTATTTCCATTTATTACTATCATCCCACTGTCAAATTCAGGTGTGAAAAACAATTTCTATACCATTCTAGGAGCTGGAAAATGTAACCTTGATGTCAGATTGGACTGTAAAAATAAAATTGGAATTGTGTCTTGAACCAACAGGCAAAAGTTGCCAACATCAGTGAACAATTTAAATTGCAATTCTGGTCTATTAAGCACATGGATGATTATTTCCATGTATTTAATTGTCTACTAACAAATATTTATCAATACCATGTGGTTTATTGGAAATTTTTAAAGTTTTGTTCACTGAACTCCAGCAACAATACACTTGATAGAAGTATTTGCATTACCGAAATGTAACACTCGGCCTTATCAATTCACGTTCGTCTAGGAAAAACTGCCGTCTGCCTGCCCAAATGTGTCTCATGTTTGCATAGATGCTGTGTAATGCGCCCTGGTACAAACCCACAACGTAAAACAGCAGACAGTACACAATGTGCGATCAAATGATTACACTTTATAACTCTTATTTTGTGATGTGATTAGTAGAGACAAATATAATAAAAGGTGCCACTCAATAAATTTATCAGTTCTGTGCACAAACTAATTTGTTGGAGCTCATGCTTCCCTCGTTCATCCATAAATGACCTCCGACAACCTCCGAACCGTCAAATTCTGGTATCCGTCGTCCTGGGACCCCCGAACGCTCCTGCACTCGTCCTTCCTCTCCACTTGCCTCGCCGAAAAGACTGCAAGCTCTTCCGGTTCCCACCATACAAGATAGCATAACAGGTCCTTCATTGGTTAGTTCCCCCGTTATCTGTAGTTATAACCCAAACATCGCAGCTACAGAGAACCATTACCTCATCAGTTAACATTACAGAGAAGCCATTTCATTATAACACTACAGAGAAGCCATTTCATTATAACACTACAGAGAAGCCATTTTGTTAGCCTTAACAGTTAACAATACAGTTAATATTACTGAGAACCCGACATAAAGTTATGAATATCAATTGAACGTTAAGTTATTCTGTGATAATGATTTGCAATTTACAGTGAATGACTTGTTCTGGCCAGTGACTCTGGGGGTGGAAGGAGGGAGAATGGATTTTAAAAAAGGCAGTTCCCTCAACAAAAACTTGGCTTACAGGAACCTTCTTGCAGCAATTGTACCAAAGATCAGAGTGACCACTGGCCATCACCAAAGTGTGCCAGATGAAGCACCATATTGAATCTATGGATTAAATCTTGAACAGCCCACAAAGCCTTGCATTCTTGCTTAGTTTGATGATGGAGCTCTGCAGAATTATGAATGCTTTTGACTTTCAGAAAGATTTGCAATCCATTCAATCACTTAGTCTTTGTACACGGAAGAATTATGCACTTAAAACATGAACTATTAAATGAAGTCAAATTTAAAACTACCTATACACACAATAACTCTTGTTTATCCACTCTCTACTGAAATTATTGGACTAAAGCCCCCTACACCAGGCGTAACTCTGGCACAGGTTGTTCATATGATTGTACCAGACTCTATGAAGTTCATCTTCGTAATGCATTCTTGAAAAATACTTCAAACAGCTGACAACAATTTTGAGTTTCTGTGTCTGTGACTGTTGAGTTTGCTGTCAATTAGACTTGGAAATATCAGCAGTTAGCCAGCTGATTGCCAATATTTCTTCATAAGATCTGTTCCATTTGATTAACTCCTAATTTTCCCTCAACTTGCAATGAGAAACAAAATATTGATTCCAAGAGCTCATGTACTAAGATGCAAGCCTGTGAAAGATCTGAGCATTTACCATGCTTCTATTGACTTGAAAAGCTTTTGAAATCTGTCCTAAAAACACATCTGCTACCATATGGTAGTGACTTGAAAGGATTTTAGGTTCACATTGCAAGTTGTTGCTACTTCTCAACTTTTGTTCTCCAGGTAGTCTCTGGTCTGTGCTCTTGAGGTAATAACCTGTCCAATTGCAAATCATGGAAATGTACAGCATGAAAGATGACCATGCAAAAGATGGCCATTAGTTACTTTTGGCTGCTGTTTTGCTCAGGGACCTACAGATGTGTTACTTTCAAATATATTTTATGTAGTTCTCTTTTGAAAGCCACAACTAAAATTGCATCCGCAATATCTTAAGACAGATCATTTCAGAACATAACAACTTGCTGCATTAAAAACCCTCACTTCATGCTTTGATCTTCATCACTCAAAATTATGTGTTTTGGTTCTGAAGCTCTCTGCTGACGGGGACACTTCCTCTTAATTTGTTTCACCTAGCCTTGTCAAGCACTTATACACATCTTTATATCCTTTCTTGAGCTTCTCCACTGAAAGAGAACAAGCCCTACTTCACTAGTTAATCCTCACAAATGAAATCTTTCATGTTGGAACTATTTTAGCTGAATTCCCTCTTGGCCTTTTACATCTTCTGTAAAGTGTGGTGACCAGAAAGACACCCAATACTCAATTATAGGCTAATTGATATTTTATAAAAAGTTACTGTTTCTTCCTTACTTTAATATTGTTTGTTAATCCCAGTACCAAGTGCTTTGTAAATCACTTTCTCAACTTATCATGCCATCTTTAACTAATTCAGTACATATAGGCCAGTGGTCCCCAACCTCTGGGCCACGGACCGATACATTGCTGCGAAGAATGCAGTAGTACAGCGGTAGTCAGAATGCACCCAGCGCACCTTTAAGAAAAAAAAGCTGAAATAAACAAGCTAATTAATTAGGTGCCTCCCGGCACGCAAATGTCAGCCCAGATCAGAGGCGGCGCAATCGGCAAGGGTCTCGGCCCGAAACGTCGACTGTACCTCTTCCTAGAGATGCTGACTGGCCTGCTGCGTTCACCAGCAACTTTTATGTGTGTTGCTTGAAATTCCAGTATCTGCAGATTTCCTCGTGTTTGAACTCTTTTGTACCTTCTATTCCTATATCCTTCAGGAATATAAGATGCGCGCTAAACAGGCCATGTGATGAATTCACTATCATCGTAGATATCCTCTCTGTGGCTGCCTTCCTCTCCTCCTCTTCCCTCCAGCCCCAGCAGCTCCCCTCTCCCCGCCTCTCCCCCTCTTCCCCTCTCTGACAGCTCCTGCTCTCTCATCAACCTCTCACTTTACCATCACTTTGATTGCCTCCTCTTCCTTGGCAAAGAAAGATGCAGATTATTCACCAAATATTTCAAACGTGCTATCAGCTGCGTATAGTGGGATCTTATTGATTGTTCACAAGGCCCATTCCTTTTAATATCTCACTAACATTCACATGGCCTTGAAAACTTATAGTTTCTTTTTTTATGTTAAGTGCTAACTTATTTTGATATTCTCATTTTCCCTCTTTTTACTCATTTCCCTTCTGAGCTTTCGGTGTTCAGCCACATTCTCACTTACACTTCCAACATGATGTAAATCATGCATCCACTTTTTACGTTATATTACTTCAAACAGGCATTGATTGCATTATCTTTTCACTCTCTGTAAAAGCTGTCAGTTTTCTCTAACAGTTTTGTCTGCCAGTCTTTAACTTCAGGTTACCTGGACTGGATCCCCTTTCATTCTACTGAAGTTAGTGCTCATTTAGTTATTAAGTTCTAATTTGGTTAATCCTTCTTGTTTCCCCATAACTAATCAAAATCTTTTGATTCTATGATTATAATCCTTCAAATATTTCTCCTATGATATTTAATCCATTTAGCACAACTCCTTCTCTAAAGCTAGATCAATAATGCATGTTCCTCTCTAAGACAATAGCACACTGAACAAGGAAGTTCTTAACTACATTCTGAAGCGATTCATCCCTCTCGGCCCAACTCCCACCCCTCACCCTCCAGTTCCTTTCACATTATCTCAATCAATACTGAGATGGTTAAAAGTCCTTTTGTATTCCATGGGTTGTGCACCTCAATGTGATCTTTTCCTCCTCATCAGTGGTCTAACCCTGTCGCCTTCTCCTTGTGGATTTATAGTATTTGAAAGTGCTAATGCTAAATTAAATATAAGATATCAGTCTGAATGGGTACAGAAGGGTGCCCAGAATAAATCTATGAATTTAAATATAAATTTATCTCTTGCTTTAATTAATATCAAATTGATATTTGATATTTCCTTCAAAGATAAATTGCTGACTTTTTTAGGCTTTGCTTTTGAGTTGGGTAGAGGAAATAATTGCAGGTAACATTTATGCTTTCATTAGAAGATTGAATTCTATCATCATTGGGATGGTGCATAGAGGACAAATTGTTTCTGCTTAATTCTTAATTTTTAGTTTTTGATTCCACTTAAGATAAGTTCCAAATGTCTAATTTGTGAAAATTCTTATTTGACTTGCAGGAAAATGACTTGAATGATATTTTACAAACGTTATACAAACATGAGGTGCCATTGCCTAATACTCCTGTCAATCTCAGCCTGGTAGGTTTATTTTTTTAATTTGCTTACTTTAAAGTCAAATTCATATTTTAGCAATTTCAGACATTGGTCCAGTTTTGTGTGCCATAGGCCAAAGCAAACGGGACTCCTCGGTTTTTTATATTTAAGTAGCCAGCTGAAGCTTTTCATTTCCTGCTTTGGTTTTAAATTTGGTAGCCCACTATGTGATAGTTCAATAATAGCTCTTCGTTATTTATCTTAACGTGTTTTACACAGTAATTTACTTTTGAAATACTCTAAAATTGTATTCTATTAAATGCAGAAGAGAAGCTGGTACCGAGTAAGTTGTTGCTCTTAACAGATAATTAAATTAAATTCAACTATCATTATTTGCAAAATTTTCAATTCTGTTATTTTAATAGCAACATTTGGAACTGAATATGAATTCACATTTTGGTCTTAGTTCCCAGTTGAACTTCACTTTGTTAAAGAGGTTGGCTGTACATGAAGATATTGGAGCTGAGTCTGTCAATACAATATAAGATGAAGAAACACAGATGGTTGTCTTTGCACTTCCATGAAGACAGCACATTTGTTTATTAGAAGAGCAGTCCGAGGGAATTGCTATGGTTTTTAGACAGTCGTGAATTGCTGATGACAACAATTTTTTTGACTAGAACTGTCCTGTGTATGATCATGTTACCAATGTTCCATGTCCATGCTACTTTGAAGTTAAGCAGCCTTTCAATCAACTCATATTATTAATGGAAGGATATTCTTATCCAGCAAATCAGTAATTAACATAAAACATGAAAAGTAAAAGGAAAATACAAACATACAATGATTATTGTTCTGAAAAAAGTAGAAATTGGTGAAAGGTTGACACCAATCTCCATATTTGGATAGAAAGAGGTAGGTTGTAAGGAGCATTATAGAGATTAGGAAAAGTCGAGATACTTTAGGAGGGAATTCCAGCACAGATACTTTGGAGTGCTGGAGGAGGAAGATGAAAAAGATAACAGAGGGAAACGAGGAGAAGAACTTTATAACTGATGTACAAACCCCATTTCCAGAAAAGTTGGGATATTTTCCAAAATGCAATAAAAACAAAAATCTGTGATATGTTAATTCACGTGAACCTTTATTTAACTGACAGAAGTATAAAGAAAAGATTTTCAATAGTTTTACTGACCAACTTAATTATATTTTGTAAACATACACAAATTTAGAATTTGATGGCTGCAACACACTCAACAAAAGTTGGGACAGAGGCATGTTTACCATTGTGTTACATCACCTTTCCTTTTAATAACACTTTTTAATCGTTTTGGAACTGAGGATACTAATTGTAGTAGATTTACAATTGGAAATTTTGTCCTTTCTTGCTTGATATAAGACTTCAGTTGCTCAACAGTCCGTGGTCTCTGTTATCTGATTCTCCTCTTCATGATGCGCCATACATTTTCAATAGGAGATAGATCTGGACTGGCAGCAGGCCAGTCAAGCACACGCACTCTGTGTCTACAAAGCCATGCTGTTGTAGCCCGTGCAGAATGTGGTCTGGCATTGTCCTGCTGAAATAAGTGTGGACGTCCCGGGAAGAGACGTCGCCTTGATGGCAACATATGTCTCTCTAAAATCCTAATATACGCCTCAGGGTCAATGGTACTTTCACATACATGCAACTCACCCATGCCGTGGGCACTGATGCACCCCATACCATCACAGATGTAGCTTTTGTACCTTTTGCTGATAACAATCTGGATGGTCGTTTTCATCTTTGGCACGGAGAACTCGACGCCTGTTTTTTCTGAAAACTAGCTGAAATGTGGACTCATCTGACCACAGCACATGGTTCCACAGTCTTTCAGTCCATTTGAGATGAGCTCGGGCCCAGAGAACTCGCCGGCGTTTCTGCATAGAGTTGATGTATGGCTTCCTCCTTGCGTAATACAGTTTCAAGTTGCATTTGTGGATGCACAACAGACTGTGTTGAGTGACAATGGTTTTCCGAAGTACTCCCGAGCCCAGGTGGCTATAATTGTCACAGTAGCATGACGGTTTCTTAGGCAGTGCTGCCTGAAGGCTCGAAGATCATGCGCATTCAACAGTGGTTTCCGACCTTGCCCTTTACGCACTGAGATGTCCCTGAATCTTTTCATAATATTATGTACTGTAGATGTTGAAAGACCTAAATTCTCTGCAATCTTGTGTTGAGAAATGGTCCTTTTGAACTAACAATTCTCGCACGAATTTTGGCACAAAAGGATGAGTCACGACCCGTCCTTGCTTGCAAAGACTGAGCCTTTGATGGACGCTACTTTTATACCCAGTCATGATACCTCACCTGCTACCAGTTAGCCTGCTTAATGTGGAGTCTTCCAAACCGGTGTTACTTGAATATTCTGTACACTTTTCAATCTTATTTTAACTCTGTCCCAACTTTTGTTGAGTGTGTTGCAGCCATCAAATTCTAAATTTGTGTATATTTACAAAATACAATTAAGTTGGTCAGTAAAACTATTGAAAATCTTTTCTTTGTACTTTTGTCAGTTAAATAAAGGTTCACGTGAATGAACATATCACAGATTTTTGTTTTTATTGCATTTTGGAAAATATTCCAACTTTTCTGGAAATGGGGTTTGTATTTATTAACTGATGGCCATCTCAGTCAGTGAGTACATGATTACTGGGTGTATAAATCTTGGTCTCTGCCCAAGGACAGAAGGTATCTGGTTATGGAGAAGTCGGCCAGGATCATCTTGGAACAGAGAATCCCGAGGGATTAGGTTTACAGCAGATGAGATAAGTGGAATTGTTGAATTAGAAATGGGAGTCTGGTAATTCCAAACTCTGTCCTACATAATATTTTTGAATGCATTTTAGACAGAACAGACCACTGTATGAAAATAATTGTTATTTTGACAATGTTTAGTTGTTTGTTTTACTTACTTATGATCTGCTTTTGGTTGTGATGAGCCCTTATTCTTGGGCGGTTTCTCAGAATTGAGGACGACTTGCTTCACTCCAAATTTTGGAGGTTCTGAGGTGGCAGTTCTAAGCTTCCACCAATGGCTGATGGGGCAGGTTACTTCTGCCTTTGTAGGGTCTCTGTGCACTTCTAACTCATGGACTCAAGGTTCTTGATACAATCCCAAGACTGAGACAGGACTTTCAATTAAAAAGGGCATTAAATCAGCAATCTAATTTCCAAGCAGTAATTTTGTTACACACTATTTCTTAATTATCATTCAATTTTACAGATTTGCTCATATTGTTCATTTATTCAAGTTAGACTTTAGGACGCTGAGCAAGCTGCTTGCAAATTTTCTTTGTGATGCAGCATGTTGAATTTTGCTGTTAGCATCACTTATACCATGGAATAGAAAAATTTCAAATAACTTTTTGCAAATGTTATTTAAAATGGGCAACAACACTAATTTGCACTGCTTGTCGTTAATTGGCATTAAATATATATTTTGCTGCATTGCTCGTGTGCCAAATTGGGCATATTCTGCCTCCTCCCAATATCTGAAAAGCTTTCTCAGAGTGTTAAAGTTTAACTTGGATAAATAAGTGATATGAACATCTATAAAACCAACTGAACTATAAATAAGACATAGTGTGTAGCAAAATTAGCTTGAAAACGAGACTGCCATCTGAATGTCCTTTTCTATCGAAGGACCTGTCCCAGTCCTTGGATCTGCTGCACATTCCACAGAGTGAGTTCCCAGCCAAGTAGAGTGGGAACCACATTAAGTCCTGGCTTTCTCTGGTCTGGTGTGATACCACAATGTTGGAAAACTCAATGGGGTTAAGTGTAACTGGTACCAGTTGCAGGCAAGACAGAATGGGGAGTTTGTTGTCCGGGAGCCGGGGTGTTGGGGAAACAGTTCTGTCTGTGGGATGCAAACATTCACTCCTGAAGATAGGGGTGATCTGTGAGTGCAGAGTAAAGAGATGTCTATTCCACAAAGGTGCTTCTTTCCCCTATTGTCATTTTGCTGTTGGTATATTCTGAGTTTTAGGTTGTCACTGAAGGTTCACAATTTGTGAGTGTCCGTGACTTCAAAGAGCCATTTGTAAAAATACAAAGCAAATTAATTGGTATTATCGGTATGTATCTTTCTTTGTACTTGTTCTTATTGTAATATAAACCTGTTAATGTATGATGCTTCACAAGCCTATGTAAGTACTGTATCATTTCAGAATATGAATGGAGCATAGCTCAGGAAGCTTTTACTGTTTTCTTTAAAGTCAGACCACATGTAATACTTTGTGTATAGGTTGTCTGCTCCTAAGTCACAGCAAAGATATTATTATCTTTTTGAGGATTAGTAAGCAGCAATTATAATTCCAGACACCTGGAACCAAACAGAAGGAAATGTTAAGGAATTTCCTTTGGGAGCTGGAAAAAAGATCATAAAGTTTTCAAGATCAAGGAAAAATAAATTAGAGTCCTAGAAAAGTACAGGACAGAAACAGATCTTTCAGCCCATCTAGTCTGTGCCGAACCATTTAAACTGCCTACTTCCATAGACCTGCACCCAGATAATCGCCCTCCATCCATGTCCATATCCAAACTCTTCTTCAACGTTGAAATCAAGCTCGCATGCACCACTTGCACTCCCAGTTCATTCCACACTGTCATGACTCTCTGAGTAAAAGGGTTTCTCCCCAATGTTCCCCTTAAACATTTCATCTTTTACCCTTAATCCATGACCTCTACTTGTAGTTCCACCCAACTTCAGTGGAAAAAGCCTACTTGAATTTACCCTGTCTATACTCCTTGTAAGTTTGTGTATCTCTATCAACTTTCCTCTGAATCTACTACATTCCAAGAAATAAAGTCCTGACCTATTCAATCTTTCCTTATAACTCAGGTTCTCCAGTCTCAGCAACATCCTTATAAATTTTCTTTGTACTCTTCCAAACTTATTTATATCTTCCCTGTAGAGAGGTGACCAAAACTGCAGACAGTACTCCAAATTAGGCCTAACCAACATCTTGTCCAACTTCAACATAACATCCCATCTCCTGTATTCCGTACTTTGATTTATGAAGGCTTGTGTGCCAAAAGCTTTCTTTTTGACCCTATCTACCTGTGCTACTTCTTCAATGAATTATGTACCAGCATTCCCAGATCCCTTTATTCTACTGCATTACTCAGTCCCTAACATTCACTGTGTAAGACCTACCCTGGTTGGTCCTCCCAAAGTACCACACCTCACACTTGTCTGCATTAAATTCCATCTGTCATTTTTCCAGGTGGTTCAGATCCTCGGCAAGCTCTGATAGTCTTCCTCGCTGTCCACTACACCACCAATCTTGGTGGCATCTTCAAACTTGCTGTTCTAATTAACCACATTATCATCCAAATCATTGATACAGATAATAAACAACAATGGACCCAGCACCGATCACTGCGGCACACCACTAGTCACAGGCCCCCAGTCAGTAAGGCAACCATCTGCTACCACTCTCTGGCTTTTCCCACAAAGCCAATGTCTAATCCAATCTACTACCTCATTTTAAACACCAAGCGACTGAACCTTCTTGACCCACCCCCCATACAGGACCTTGTCAAATGCTTTGCTGAAGTCCATGTAGACAACATCTTCTGCCTTGCCTTCATCAACTTTCCTGGTAAGATCCTCAAAAGCTGGTAAGACATGACCTACTGTGCACAAGGCCATGCCCACTATCTTTAATCAGTCCATGTCTATCCAAATAATTATATATCCAGTCCCTTATAATATCTTCCAATAACTTTCTCACTAATGACGCCAGGCTCACCAGCCTATGATTTCTTGGTTTATTTTAGAGCCTTTCTTAAACAGTGGAACAACATTAGCTATCCTCCAATCCTCCAGTACTTCACCTGTCTCTGAGGATGATTTAAATATTTCTGCTAGGGCCCCTGCGATTTCTGCATTTGCCTCCCACAGGATCCGAGGGAATACCTTGTCAGATCCTGGGGATTTATTCAACCTAATTTGCCTGATGACAGAAATTACACCCCCCCCACCACATTGTATTCTGATTAGGGTCCATGACCTCACTTCTATAAGAGTCTGTGTCCATCTTGTGAGTAAATACAAATGCAAAAAATCAATTTAAGATGTCCTGTATCTCTTTTGGCTTTACCATTCTGATCTTCCAGCGGACCAGTTTTGTCCCTTGTAATTCTTTTGCTCTTAACATAGCTGTAGAATCCCTTAGGATTCTCCTTCAGCTTATCTGCTAGGGCAACCTCATGCTTTTTTTTAACCCTTTGATTTCTTTACGTGTTCTCTGGCATTTCTTATACTCCATAAGTACCTCCTAAACCTGCTATGCACCTCCATTTTTTTCTTAACAGAGCCTTAATATCTCTTGAAAACCAAGGTTCCCTACATGTGTTATCCTTACCTTTTATTCTGACATGCACATACACACTTTGTACTCTCAAAATTTCACTTTTGGAGGCATTCCACCTACCAAGTACATCTTTGCCAGAAAATAGCCTATCCTCATCCGCACTTGCCAAATGCTATTTTTGGTATCAGAATTGACCTTTCTCCATCTTAGAATCTCAACCTGTGAACCAGGCATATTTTTTTCCATACTTACTTTGAAATTAATGGCATTATGATCACTGAAGGATAATAAAATTGGGAAGCTTGAGTCCTAGTTCTTACTACAGCTGAGGCTACACAGCTCCCAAGTAGGCTGCCACTCCAACTCTTCATGCCCTTGTGACCATGTCTGCCTAAAAAGAGCAATGGAGGGCAATGCAGACAACTCTTGAGGCTATCCACTTTGGTAAGAAGAGCAGGAAAGCAGAATATTATTTCAATAGTATGGGAATATTGAATGCAGGTTAAATGTACTTGTCTTAAAAGAAAACTGCAAGCAGGTCGAACAAGCATTCAGGAGGGCATTGTAAGTCTTTACTCATTACTACAAGTCAATCTTCTACAAACTAAAGGAAGTTTGGCTCAAGGACCTCAGTGGGACAGAACTTGAGGGCAGCACTGCAGCTCAAGTGGAGAGTCAGTGTGCCAATGGATATGCACTGTTGAGTACGTCTACATGAAACGTTGCCTTAGAAAAGCAGCATCCATCATCAAAGATCCTCACCACCTAGACCATGCTCTTTTCTCGCTGTTGCCATCAGGTAGAAGGTACAAGTGCCTCAGGACTCACACCACCAGGTTCTAGAACAATTTCTATCCCTCAACCATCAGGTTGTTGAACAAAAGAGGATAGCTACACTCATTTAAGGACTCTGTTATATTGTTATTTCATACTTATTATTTATTGCTATTTATTATTATCTGCATTTGCATAATTTGTTTACAGGTAAGAGTCCCTGATGTTTACAGTTTACAGTTATTGTTCTATAAATTTGCCAAGTATGCCTGCAGAAAAAGAATTTCTGGGTTGTATGTGGTGACATGTATGTACTCTGATAATAAAATTTATTTTAAACTTTGAACAGAGACACATGGTTTTCATCTGTGTGCTCTGGCTTCCTTCTATGTGCCAAAGATGTGTGGATTAATAGATTAATAGGCCACTGTTAATTGTTCCTAGTGTTCAGGTTAGTGGGGGAATCTGGGGGGGGATTTGATGGTAATATTGAGATTAATGTAGGATATTGTAAAAGTCTACTTAATGGTTTAGGAGGATACTGTGAGCTGAAGGGCCTGTTTCTGTGCTGTTAAACTCTGTGACTCTCTAACTTCTGGAGTAGTGTGTAAGGTTTTGATCACTTTAAAGAGAAGATATACTTGGAAGCAATGCAAGAACATCCACTGGATTGATTCTTGTCAGAACGGGATGATTTCATGTTGCAGTATTGACCTTATCTTCATGTTGAACTCTATTATGCTGAAGGAGCTTGATAGGATAGATATTGTGGGGATATTCTCCATGCTGGCACAGTTTAGCACTGGGTACATGGTTTCAGAAGAAATTGTTGTCCAAGTTAGACAGATAGGAGGCAGTTTTCTTCTCTTTGTGGTTGTGGTTCTTTGGAACTCGCAACCCCAGAGAGATGTGAAACTTGAGATCGTTGAATACATTCAAGATAAATTTCTTGATGCAGAGCGCAAGATTGCCACCAGGTTGCAAAAGATCAGGTGATCTGGCAGCAGAACTTGGAGATTTGAAGTCTGATAGTTATATTGTTAGGACAGAGGATGAAAGAAGCTGGAAAACAGTTCAATGCATTCATCAAAGCAGCAGATATTTTGTTGAATATATTAACATTTGAGAAGGAACAAAAAATTAATGGCAAACTTATGAGTGAGCATGTTCAGAATTATAAGATTTGACTGTACTGACAGCAAACCATTTCCTGTTTCCTGCCTATGGGCACAAGATATGAGCTGTATCATCTGATTTGAATGTGAGCAATGAGGAAACTGGAAGTAAAAGCTGAATTGAGGAAGAAAGTTTTTAAGCAAGATTTCTGTACTTGCAGAGAACTATTAATTTCCTTCAATTAGACAGTTGTCCACGTACTGCAACTTATGCTTGGCATCCGTCTGTTTCGAAGGGCAATGGGTGATGATAATCATCATCATAAGTGTGGACGGAAGGTATGGAGATTCTGAGATGCCTAGTCATCAAGATCCCCCTCTCGGCCTTATAGTGTAGTCCAAAGGAAAGCTTATGAAGCAATATGCTTGGCTCCAGCTTGGCTGCAGGAGCTGCTGGAAGGATGTTCAGTGACACCCAGCTACTTCAGCGGCTCCACTCCAGATTTACTGTCTGGGTTTACTCCCACAGTCTTCGTCTCTCCCAAGGCTGCCCACAAGGCGGTGGGCTATTTACCCATAGTTGGGGATCCGGTTCATGAGCACCAGGGTGTGTCTACACACCAGCGAACCTGCATGCTACATGTGCAGGGGCCAGACCACCCCCCTGTCCTCTATAGTTCAGTCTGAGTCCGAAAGGAGTTTAGATTCCGTGTGTCACCAGTGAAGAGGCACTACGTGAGGCTTGCTGTTGGAGAGACTATGTACTGGCAAGGAGAGACTTAAACACTCAGCTGTCCTTTTCACAAGACTGCTGGCCAGCGGTGGAAGCTGAACATCAGGGCGACAAGCACTACCCACTACTCTACCACACTAGATGCACCACTGTAATGTATACTTCTGATGTAATTACTCAAACTTAGTGCACTGTTGTATCATTTAAACAGTTCCCTGAGTAACTTGCCACCAGCACAGAAGGTTAAAGGTTCAAATACGCTTCAGAGAATTGAGTTGAAAATTGTAGGTTGACATTCCCATCCTGTGATGAAGAACTGTTGCTTAGCAGAAATCCCATCTGACTCCACAGGTGTATGTAAAGGATCCCATGGTACTATTTCAAAGAGCAGAGGGATATCCCTCTGGTGCCCTGCTAAATATGTATCTCTGTTTCAACACCATTAAAACAGATGAACAGGTCATTACCACATTAAAAATGCATAGTTGTTTTAATTATTTCCAACTGTTGGTAAAGGTGGAAAGGTTTTCTAACAGCAAGAGTTGTTAGAAGACCGTCATGGCAATGTGTGGCCAGGGCTTTGGTTCCTATTGCCTGTAGTCTACCCACTGCTTATCACAGAACCAAAGCGTGCATTGGGAGTCACAGTCATTTAATGTGGCCACATGAGAGACTGCAATGCCTGGGCTGGGAATAATGCAATTCCACCTGTTAAAAATGCATCTCTTATTTGATTTTATGGGTTTTTTTGTGTGGGTCTCATTTGCATTAATTTTTCATCCTTTTTGATGTTGTGCACCATGTACCAGAATTTCTTCTTTAAAACATCTCTGCTGAACATTCCATTCAAAGCATGGCAACTCATTCAAAACAGCAATCCTTTGTCAGACCACTAGAGTGTCAACCTACATTTTTTAAGTTGGTTCTCTGGAGCAGGGTTTGAACCTCCAGTTTTCTGCAGAAAGTTACTGCCTAAGCCACTTACTTCATAAAAAAAAAATGTGCACCCAGCAATGGTGATTTCCATCAAAATATAACTTTGTAAGCTTAGAGAACTTGCAATTTAAAGCAACATAATAGTTCTCTGTAAGTGTTGGAACCATTGGTCCTTTCTGATCTCTGCTTTTATTTCTGTTTCCTCTTTGATGTTTAAATAATGTGAAAATCCTCACTTCTTGTAGTCATGGACAGGATGCAGGAAGTGGCTTGTTGTCTGGATGGTCAGATCTCAAACTTTTGACAAAGCTCTTGCACGACCTTTCCATTATATTGATACTGAGCACACCTACACAGTGCACTATCTCAGGAAACCAGCATCCATCATCAAGGACCCCACCATCCAGGCCATGCTCTCTTCTTATTCTTGCCGTCAAGAAGGAGGTCTACGAGCCTCAAGAACAATTATTCTTTGTCAGCCATCAAGCTCTTAACCCAGAGGGGATAGCTTCATTTGGCCCATCACTAAACTGATTCCACAGCCTATGGATTCACTTTCAAGGACTCTACAACTCGTGTTCTAGATATTTGTTGTTTATTATTATTATTTTGTTTTTATTTCTTATTTGTATTTATACAAAGTGTCTTACACACGTTGCTTGTTTGTCTGTATTGTGTATAGCTTTTCCTTGATTCTTTTCTTTAGCAATCAGTATTTCTGACTTAAAATCCTAGCAATTACCTCATCTTTTGTAACCTGATGGAAATCTTGTCTTATGTCAAGAAATCTATCTTGAATGTGTACTAAAAAGATTCAGTATGTATTAAGATATCCAGAAATTTACAACCCACTGAAAGACAAAATCTTGTCTCAATCTAATTTGGGTGACCCCTTATTTTGAAGTAATGCATCGTGCTGCTGAACTCACAGAATAACCAACATCCTCACAGTATCTATTCCATCAATCACTCTCAGGAACTTAGCATTCAGTGAGAGTATTGGGTCAATCTTGTCTTATAGAATGATCTCATTATCTCAGAAAAATTTTCTCCGCATTGCCTCCAAGTATATCCTCCTTTAATGAGTCTAGACTATACACATCATTCCATGTGCTATCTCAGCTAAGTCACACACATTTGACGCGCAACTTTCCTCTATTTATACTTCATCTCTTCAAAATAAGGGGTTATAATTCAATTTGTCTTCCAGGATATTTGCTGCAGTCAGTTCTTATCTTGTTCAAGTGCTTGCAGATCTCTCTGTATAACACTCAGTATTCTCACACCATACAACTGAATGGCAAAGTAGGTCACTTCAGAGGACATTAAAAAAAGCATTGCATTGGTGTACGAGCTACAGACCAGTATTGTGGAGTTAACAGGCTACTGTTCCTGATTGGCATCAATGGATCAGTGTTCTTTTGAGGAGCAAATCAGCTATTTTTATTTGTCAATAATTCCAGCTTTCCTATTCGGCACTTTATTTAACAAAGTGGAGTTCAGTTTTTCAATTGAGCTGGTGTCTCCTTGACTCTTAGCCCAGGACCGTTTAGATTATCCGTCCAGCCACATGTTTCCATGCGTATTTATATACAAAGCAGAAGGGTCAGTATCAAGTGCAGAACAGATTTCGTTGTGAGCCCATGCGTTATGCTGGGCAGGAAGTGCATGGAAATGCCACCACTTGGGAAGTTTTTCTTCATGTCATAAACCATCCTGGCTTGGAAGTAGTTCTCCATTGCTGGCGTGCCTGAATCATGGAACCTTCTTCCCTGGAACACTAACAACAGGAATTCTGCAGATGCTGGAAATTCAAGCAACACACATCAAAGTTGCTGGTGAACGCAGCAGGCCAGGCAGCATCTGTAGGAAGAGGTGCAGTCGACGTTTCAGGCCGAGACCCTTCGTCAGGACTAACTGAAGGAAGAGTGAGTAAGGGATTTGAAAGTTGGAGGGGGAGGGGGAGATCCAAAATGATAGGAGAAGACAGGAGGGGGAGGGATGGAGCCAAGAGCTGGACAGGTGATAGGCAAAAGGGGATACGAGAGGATCATGGGACAGGAGGTCTGGGAAGAAAGACGGGGGGGGGGGGACCCAGAGGATGGGCAAGAGGTATATTCAGAGGGACAGAGGGAGAAAAAGGAGAGTGAGAGAAAGAATGTGTGCATAAAAATAAGTAACAGATGGGGTACGAGGGGGAGGTGGGGCCTAGCGGAAGTTAGAGAAGTCGATGTTCATGCCATCAGGTTGGAGGCTACCCAGACGGAATATAAGGTGTTGTTCCTCCAACCTGAGTGTGGCTTCATCTTTACAGTAGAGGAGGCCGTGGATAGACATGTCAGAATGGGAATGGGATGTGGAATTAAAATGTGTGGTCACTGGGGGATCCTGCTTTCTCTGGCAGACAGAGCATAGATGTTCAGCAAAGCGGTCTCCCAGTCTGCGTCGGGTCTCACCAATATATAAAAGGCCACATCGGGAGCACCGGACGCAGTATATCACCCCAGTCGACTCACAGGTGAAGTGTTGCCTCACCTGGAAGGACTGTTTGGGGCCCTGAATGGTGGTAAGGGAGGAAGTGTAAGGGCATGTGTAGCACTTGTTCCGCTTACACGGATAAGTGCCAGGAGGGAGATCAGTGGGGAGGGATGGGGGGGTCACTCTTCCTTCAATTAGTCCTGACGAAGGGTCTCGGCCTGAAACGTCGACTGCACCTCTTCCTAGAGATGCTGCCTGGCCTGCTGCATTCACCAGCAACTTTGATGTGTGTTCCCTGGAACGCTGTTGCTATGCCATAAGCCGGAACAGTGCAGCTGTTCAAGAAGCTGGCTCACCACAACTTTAACAAGGTGGTGAAAGATTGCCAGCAAACGTTGGCTTTACCAATGATGGCCAGATCCCAGAAAATTAATGAAGGAGCAATATCAACAGAAAATGACAATAAAGGGAAGTCAGGCAAAGTCAAGTTTATTGTCATGTACACAAATACATGTCTGAACAACTTAACTTACAGTCACAGGCATGTAGCATCATATCAGCCACATTCACAAGAAAAACAAATAAATTAAGCACTGTTTTTACAATAAAGAAAACAATTAGACTAAAAAATCCATTTTGGTGCAAAATAGTTGTGCAAACATTTGACAAATGTTAATATTATAATATAAACAAAGATAGATAGTTCAAGGGCTGTTTATCATATTATGACTCTTCCACTGCCATATTCAGTTTCAAAATCTATTTCTTGTCATTACTCTCAAATACGTAAGATATTTTAGAGATGCATTTAAACAGAAATGGAACTAGAAAAGAATGGAAAAGTCTACAGTTCTTCCAAGTACTTCTAACTACCAGGCAGTGGATACAAGTGAAATTTCTGTGGATGGTTATATAAATGGGAACAGTGAGGAAAGCAATTATCAACATGGAATATTGTTTCCATTTGAGCTCATTTGAAAATATTTGAGGTGGATGGGATGTTTAGCTTTGAAATGTTGTTTGCTGCTCTCTGTTGTTTGCTTGGTGCTGCCCTGCAAGTGATTGCTTGGTGGACAAGCAAGCTGGACCAGGACAACATTCCTTAAATCTACAGTCATGCTACTCAGGGACTTGGCCTATCTTATTTTTTTTTCTTTGTGACTGTATGTTTTTCTGAAATTGTAACCATGTGTGCTATGTTCAAAGTTCAAATTAAAATTTATTATCAGAATACATACATGTCACCACATAAAACCCAGAGATTCTATTTCCTGTGGGCACACTCAGCAAATATATACAATAGTAACTGTAAACAGGATCAATGAAAAAGCAAGAACATAGAAGACAATGAACTGCTGAAATGCAACTATAAATAAGTAGCAATAAATACCGAGAGTGTGAAATAAAAAGATAGAGTCCTTAAAGTGAGATAATTGGTTATGGGAACATCTCAATAGATGAGTATACTTATCCTCTTTTGTTCAAGAGCCTGATGGTTGAGGGGTAGTTACTGTTCTTGAACATGATTATGCAAGTCCTGAGGCAGGTGTACCTTATGCCTAATGGCAGCAGTGAGAAAAGAGCATAGCCTGGGTCGTGAGGATCTTTGATGACGGATGCTGCTTTCCTATGACAGTGTTTCATGTAGATGTGCTTAATGGTTGGGAGTGCTTTACCAGTTATGTGCTGGGCCGAATCCACTTTTGCGGAATTTTCCATTCAAAGGCATTGGCGTTTCCACCAAGTCATAATGCAGCCTGTCAATACACTTTCCACTACACATCTGTAGAAGTTTGCCAAGATTTTTGATGTCATGCCGAATCTTTGCAGCCTTCTAAGGCAGTAGAGGCATTGTCGTACTTCCTTTGCAATTACATTTACAGTGGCATGCAAAAGTTTGAGCACCCCTGGTCAAAATTTCTGTTACGGTGAATAGCTAAGCAAGTAAAAGATGAACTGATTTCCAAAAGGCATAAAGTTAATGATGACACATTTATTTAATATTTTAAGCAAGAAAACCTCTTTATTTCCATCTTTTACAGTTTCAAAATAACAAAAAAAGGAAAAGGGCCCGAAACAAATGTTTGGGCACCCTGCATGGTCAGTACTTAGTAACACTCCCTTTGGCGAGTATCATAGCTTGTAAGCACTTTCTGTAGCCAGCTAAGAGTCTTTCAATTTTTGCCCATTCTTCCTTGCAAACGGCTTCTAGTTCTGTGAGATTCTTGGGCTGTCTTGCAGGCACTGCTCTTTTGAGGTCTATCCACAGATTCTCGATGATGTTTAGGTCAGGGGACTGTGAGGGCCATGGCAAAACCTTCAACTTGCGCCTCTTGAGGTAGTCCATTGTGGATTTTGAGGTGTGTTTAGGATCACTATCCTGTTGTAGAAGCCATCCTCTTTTCATCTTCGGCTTTTTTTTACAGACAGTGTGATATTTGCTTCTAGAATTTGCTGGTACTTAGTTGAATTCATTCTTCCCTCTACCAGTAAATGTTTCCCGTGCCACTGGCTGCAACATAAGCCCAAAACATGATCGATCCACCCCTGTGCTTAACAGTTGGAGAGGTGTTCTTTTCATGAAATTCTGCACCCTTTTTTCTCCAAACATACCTTTGCTCATTGCGGCCAAAAAGTCCTATTTTAACCTCATCAGTCCACAGGACTTGTTTCCAAAATGCATCAGGCTTGTTTAGGTGTTCCTTTGAACCTTTTGAATAGAAATTTTTGACTGCAAACTTGAATTTGCTCTAGGGAGAAACTGTACAAAGTCATTGGGCATAGTTCTGCACAAGTTAAAGGCCCTATCAGGATTCCACCACATCAGTGAATCTGGTCTGGCTCCTGCAGTGTGACATGTTAACAAAGTCACACAAAAGATGAGCTTAACAATGTTAGCCTTGTAAATCTTATCAGCGGCAACAGGAAGTGCAGAGTCATCAGGTGAGAGAGAAAATAAGTGATGAGCAATAATAAAATACTGTAAGGTCTGAAAATCTGAAATAACATCCCGGAAACACTGGATACTTGATACTGAGAAAAGACAAAAACAAGTCTCAGCCCATTTGTATGAAAGATTAAAAAATTTGAATTTATTCTGGTAATGTTTTTGGGTAACTTGTATGGATCAAGCGCTCTTAATGTAATATACTTGATGTTGCTGTTTATTTACTGGAAAGTTAGATACAATTATAGAGTGAGAAAACAATTCCAAAATTAGTCTGTCTTAACAAACAAATTATTCTTGCCATTCTTGTAACCTCACTGTTGTTTGGCAAGTCCAGTGGATTCTGGTTAATTGGGGTGCAGTGGGACCAGTACATTTTGGCCGGGTTATGCAGCTGCCCTAATTAGCCAAAGTTTGATGGAAATGGTTAAGATATATAAAAAAGACATGCTACCATTTAATTGAGTTAACAAATTATGTCTTTGAATGAAATATAGAACTAATTTGTGGTTCCTAATAGTTATAGATGGAGCTTTTAATGTAGTATACTTTGCCGTGCTCCTTTGATTGACTACAAATGAACAAAATCAGCATGGACACCTAGTGCAGATAATGGACTGCCTTCATACAATGCTTTTGAAGATTGCAACCATAAATCTTCATTTTCATTGCAACATTCAAGATGATTGTTGACACCTTCAAAATCTTCATTGTTCCTAACTTGAAGTAGTGAAATTGTTTCATTTTCACTCCCAGCTGTTTCTGGCATCTCCAAGCCTGAATGCTTGAAATTGCAGTGAGCAAAACAATTCTCAATTGTCCTTGTGCTATTTCTCACCAACTATCAGTGACAAAAATCTCTGCATATTGAACACAAAAATAGTCACCTGATGCTATTTAAAAACTTTGCTCTAAGCACAATGTAGTGTTTAATGGCCACGCAAGTGCATGTGAATGACACTATCTAGAAATTTTTGCATCATTGTCCCAATTAAGTGGCGTTGTGTTTCCAAATAAATGAAGGGATCCCAGCTTTTTCTTGATTATGTTATGTTCTTTAAAAGTTGTCCTAGATAAGCTGCTGCATTGATTAGCCAACGGCCCAATAAAACAGAATCAAAAACGAGAAAATCTGCAGATGCTGGAAATCCAAGCAACACACACAAAATGCTGGAGGAACTCAGCAGACCAAACAGCATCTATACCATGACCCTTCATCAGGACTGATCCACTGCATTCAGCAACTTCAAACCTAAACAGGAGAAGATTTCATGATTCATCTTCATGTGACCTGGAATTTAGTTGAGTTGCCACTTAAACTTTCTGTTGCCTAATGGCTATGATGTCCTGATAGGGATTAGTCTGCTCACAAATGATGTTAATCCGCTGAATGTTTGTTTCCTGGAAGGTTTAATTAATCTCCATTGTTTCAAACTGAGATAGTTTACAGGATGTACCAATCATCTAGTTCATCTGCATTTCCTCTGCACCGCACAAATCTTCTGAGTATCTAATCCTTTATATTACAAATTCTCTAAAATAGAAATGATGATGCAAATTGCTTGAAATTTCCTTTACAGCAAAGTGAACAAGATCCCAAAACATAGCAGGAGTAAAGGAACGATGAAAGGGATGAAAGGAATATTAAGGTACCAATGTGATAGAAAAAAAAGTGAAAGAAGAAGCGGGAAATAAGTGAAAGAGAGAAGACAAGCGCCATGCATTGATACACGTGCTTGGAGTTCTGATCCTATCTCCTGGGTTTTATGGTTATTGCAGTGTAAAGGAGAATATTTGCAAATGGGGGAAGGAGGAGCTTGGATGAGGAGGGCTGATCTGAGAGATTTAAAGAATCTTAAAGAAGCAATTTAAAAAAAAGGAAGATTGATATCATTATTCTTCAAGACTTCTGTTGACAGAGAAGTGTTGCAAGCCAACTGGAAAACTGCCAGGTAGCACTGGGAAGCCCTACTTGCTGTTGATTTTCAAGGTAATTGTGCTTTGGAAGTCTGAACAGTTTCAGAATAGGCTTCTAAGTGGTTTCATCAGAGCAAAGCACTGGGAATCTGATACTGACAACCCAATACGAAACTTCCTCTCTCGAGAGAAAGGGACATGGGAAGGCAGCATGCATGAGCATGGATTTTGTCACCCAGAGCGGAAAATAGTTGCAATGGTTTCATAAATGGGGAAAAAAAAACTGAGTGGAAAAGTCATAGTAGGGAAATATGCAATATGGAACAATTTTGACTGTGGGATAAAGGTTACTAGACAACTAAAGAAAGTAAGTTATAATCAGAAGAAAAATGAACTGAATATCAGGAAGTGAGAGATAAATGAGAAATTTGAAAAAAAATTCTTGCTACAAATAGATGCAAAAGTACTTAATTTCATCTGTTTCGCCTAAAGTGGCAGGGTTGAGGTAATGTCAGAACTATCTGTGTTGTAGGGTGGAAGAAAAATGGTTAATCCAGACCTCCTGGAGGTTGTAGTGTGGATGTCACGTGCATGTCATTTTAAAAAAGCATAGAGTTTGAACTTAAATTTAAATGTGTTTGTTAAATTCAAGTTCAAAGTAAATTTATTATCAAAGTACATACATGACACCATACATAACCCTGAGGTTTATTTTCTTGCAGACAATCACAGTAAATACAATAAATACAATAGAATCAATGAAAGACTGCACCCAACAGGACGGACAACCAACCAACCTGCAAAAGACAACAAACTGTACAAATACCAAAAGAAATAAAATAATAATAAATAAATAAGCAATAAATATTGAGAACATGAGACGAGGAGTCCTTGAAAGCAAGTTCATAGGTTGTGAGAACAATTCAGTGATAGGGCAAGTGAAGTTATTCCCTCTGGTTCAAGAGCCCACTGGTTCAGGGGTAATCACTTCTTGAACCTGGTGTGAGGATCCTGGACCACCTTCCTGATGGCAGCAGCAAGAAGAGAGCATGGCCTAAGTGGTGGGGGTCCCTGATAACGAATGCTGCTTTTCTGCAGCAGTACTCCATATAGCTGTGTTCAGTGGTGGGAGGGCTTTACCTATTAGGGACTGGGCCATATCTACTAGTTTATGTAAGATTATTCTCCACCATACAGTTACAGAGGTTTGTCAAAGTTTTAGATGACATGCCAAATCTTCTCAGACTTCTAAGAATTAGAGATAGTGCAGTGCTTTTTTCATAATTGCACTTATGTGCTGGATGCAGGACAGACCATTTGAAATAACAGAGAAGAATGTAAAGTTGCGGACCCTCTCCACCTCTGATCCCCCGATGAGGGCTGACTCACAGTCGTCCGATTTCCTCCTCCTGAAGTTAATAATCATCTCCGTGGTCTTGTTGACATTGAGTGAGAGGTTATTGTTGTGGCACCTCTCAGCTAGATTTTCAATCTCTCTCCTATATGCTGATTTGTTCCCACCTTTGATTCAGCCAATGACAGTGATGTCATCAGCACAAACTTAAATATGGCATTGGAGCTTTGCTTATCCTCACAGCCATAAGTATAAATCAAGTAGACCAGGGGGCTAAGTACACACCTTTTGGTGCAGCTGTGCTGTTGGAAATTGTGGAGGAAATATTGTTGTCAGTTGAACTGATTGGGGTCTGCAAGTCAGGAAATTGAGGATCCATTTGCACAAAGGTGTATTGAGGCCTGAGCCTTGAAGCTTATAGTTTTGAGGGAATGGTAGAATTGAATGTTGAGCTGTAGTCAATGAAGAGCATCTTGATATATGTGTCTTCACTGTCCAGATATTCCAGAGTTGAGTGAAGAGCTGATGAAATGGCATCTGCTGTTGACCTGTTGTGAATGTAGACAAATTAGAGTGGAGCCAAGTCACTTCACAATGAGGAGTTGAAATGTTTCATCACCATCTTTTCAAAGCACTTCATCGCAGTGGATGTACGTGTTACTGGATGATATGCCTTGAGGCAAGTTACCAGAGAAGGACAGCCAAGTGATCAGATTTCCTGAAATGCAGTCCAAGCATGGAATGGTATTCATTTCTAATTGTAATATAACAGCGGTCAAGTGTGTTGGAACCCCTTATGCTGCAAGTGGCATGTTAATGATAATTGGGCAGATTTTTTTCAGACAAGCCTGACTGAAGGCCCCAAGAATGATTTGAAAAGGCCTTGGGATAGTCTGTTTGTGTTTTGCTAATTGTGGCACTCAATACCTCTAGTTCCTGCTTAATATTGACTTTTGATGGTATGTAATCTGCAGTCAGAATCACAGAGGAGAACACTGTTAGTAAGAAAAATGGTCAGCACGTAATCATTACATGTTCCAGGACAGGGGAACAACAGAGTGGCAACACTGCTGCATCCAGCCACCACAAAGAGTTAATCATGAAAGATAGACCCCTCACCTTTGCTTTCTCTGTATCAGCAGTTCGGTCCATCCAGTGTAACTAGAAACCCTTGGGTCTCATCATACTAACCAGCATGTCCAGACATGGAATGAGCCATGTCTCAGTGAAACATAAAATGTGGCAATTCCTCATTTCCCTTTGATACAGCAATATTCACCTTAGGTCCTGAATCTTAATCTCCAGCGACTGTACATTTGCTAACAAGATTTTGGGTAGAGGGAGTTTCATTCCTCGGCATTTCAGCCCGGCTTGGGGTCCTCCCCACTCCTTTTCTTTCAGCCATAGCAATGTACATTTGTTTGCTTAAAGGTACCGTACCTGCATGTTTGAATGTTAAGTCCACCGAGTCCTTCAGAAATTGCTAGTTCATTAAGATGGTTCAAAAGTATGTTACTTAAATGGATATTACAGGCTGTAGGATACAGTGAGATTAGTTCAGAAGAAGTATATTTAGAAATTTTGTTAGCTGCCCACAGCAAGTTGCCATGTTTCACCAGTGCCATCTTGCCAAATTCAGATATTTTAATGCAAAACATAATGAATATTGTTGTCTTTTGCTGAATACAATTTGCATTGTACAAATAATCTCAAATTTATTCTCTTTGTGTTTCTATTTTCTTATTTTATGGTTTCACAGTCTCCTTTATATTGTAACCTTGCCAACTTGCAACAAAGTTTAGACTTCTCCTGTGTTGTGTTTCCAAGAGGGTTTCATTTGACTTCCCGTATTTCAGTGTAATAAGTGTCCCTCAGTTTTCCAGTTGTGATACCATTGGGAATGTTACAAGATGTTTAAAGAACTTCTCAACAACACACATTGGATAGCAATAATGGATCAGTTCCTCTGCTTCGAGTACATAACAATACAAAATACTTCCTGGTCCTGACTAATATGGCTAATAGCAAAAAGCTTCACCTAGTACAAGGGAGAAATTCTCCCATCTTACGCCTTTATTATGTTGGTGTTTCATCCCTATTTCCTTTCTCTCCATATTTACAGTTCATTGAATTCCTCCAGCAGTTTGTTTTTTTGATGCAGATTTCCAGCATTTGCAGTCTCTTGTGTCACCAGACTTTGAATTTTTTTTTACTGTCTTGGATTACCATCAACAAATATCATCATAGTCTGCCATCAAAGGCAAGTAAAGAAACATACAGTTGCAAAGGACCTCAGAGGTGCTTCACTTAAATTTGCTGATTATTGTAAATCCTGCTTATAAAATTTCTGTTGATGGTTATGCATGCTGGTTAGTAGTTTCATGTTGTTCAATGAAAACTAATAAGCTATGTGTTTTTTAGGGCTTGAAGTGTTAGTTTACACTTTCACTCTGATATAAATTTTTAGTCAATGCATTTTCGTGCTTTGGGAAATTACTACATCATCTTCATTATTGACACAATTTTCCAATTGTTTTAAAAAGGAGCTCGAACCCATTTTTGACATCCATCTGCAGCACCCTTCTTTTGTTCTGGTCACCAATGACTCCTCACCTCACTGACCTACGATTCCTCCCTGGCTGCTATCATGTTCATTTTAGAACTCTCATTTTGATTTTCAAATCCATCTTTGGTTTCATCAAAGAGACTGGTTTCCTGCCCAAGCCTGGTAGGACCTTCCTATATCTGTCATATTTGCAACAGTTCTGCTTTGAAGGAGAAGTCTAAGTCCAGAGCTCACATAAAATTGAATTAGCTAATTATTATAAGTAACTAATTTTCTAGTGTTGAATTTCATTTGTGGATGAAGATTGTATGCTGCATGCAGAGTGCCCTGGTGAGCTGAGAAGGAATATACAGGATTAGAAGCCAGAAAGCAGTCTTGAACCAGTGAACAGGTTATGGGAACTGCTGGCAGCAAAGATCCACTCAAAACTACTGAAATTATGAAGGCCAAAATCGGATGAGCAGCCATTCCTTCGAGCTGGTTTCTCAACTCCAGTCTGACGGGATCTGACTTGGAATTTCACATTGGAAATGAGAAATAAATCATAAATGCTCTGGCTCGGATTGGTCCTAAAGCTTGGCAGCCCACTATGAAACTAGTGAAACTTTTAAAGTCTATTAAGTGAAGAATGTCGGAGAACATGGGAAAAGCATTTCAAGATTCTGCCAGTTATTATGGCACAAACAATATGTACAAAATGCCAGAATGTGAACATAATAGAAGCAGCAGTACGTAGGCATCCTGCCCCTAATACATGCTGCAGGTGCAGTCTCGCTGTGGCCCAAAGGAAGTACCCAGTTGTCAAGTTATAACAAGCAATTTGTTATAAAGAGATATGCTATCATAGTGTTGGATGATGTACAAATTCAACTGCTATCTTCCTTCCTTCCTCTCCTTCCCTGCTGTTATTTCTGCTTGGTCTACTGAAAAGGATAGATCAATATTTCCACAGTTGCCAGTTTTACATTGGAAAACTACCCAGGAGTGTATTTGCCGGGCATCCTTTTTCTTTGATGATTGCTATTAACATGAATTAAATTCACGGCTGGGCTACTTAGGGTTTATGATGACATGTTGGGAAATTGTAACTATCATGTAGCTTTATTTTAAAATGTAAAATAGCAACAAAACATTGATCTGTTAATATGCAGACTCAGTAATGAAACAGCCATTTGCTGTTTGGTTACCCTTAGAACTTAAATATTTCAATTAGAATAAATAGATGGGGAAAAGCACTTCCACAGGAATAAAAGTGTATTTCATATATAGATCAATAGGTAGATTTGATGAAGTTTTGTTTTTCCAGTGTATTGGATCATGTGAGCTCACCAAATAACCATTCATGAATTTAAGCACTCAAGTAGTAGATTTTTTCATATATTGAATAATATTTTGAAATTAACTGAAAGCGATTCTATAGGTTTCATGAATCATGCTAGATTAGGCAATTCCACTGTTTACCACATAAAGCGAGAGAATGAATACTGATAGGGAAGGAGGTGATGTATGTCTATCCTGAATGCTTTGCTTTTCATCAGAAGTCGTATGGAGCTGTTTAAATTTGACTCTGCCAGCTCATCAAATGCTGAAAAATGCTGAATTTTTTTTCATATGTAACAGAGTGAGCAGGTATGCATTAGAAGTGGACAACTGAAAAATATGCCAAATCAAATTTTGGTGAGTTTAAAGCTTGAGAGTCATATTTAAAATAATCTATCCAATTAAATTTCAATCAAGGTAATTTGTTAGTTTGGCCTGCCTTGTAGAAAATATCAGTGCATGCCAGGTAATGGGTGCTTGATTAATAGTAGTGAGTTAGTAAAATCACCAACGTATCCTTAATTCAAATGTGATTGCTTACCTGAAAATACTGGATGAGGTAGCTTTGTTCTGACTGCATCTTTATCCTTATTTTTGGATGTTCTTTGATTATTGCTACCAATTGGAAATCCTCCTGCTGCTTTATTTTAAATTATTGCTTCTTTGACTTGGATAACTGGAAATCTGTGATGAAACACCTCTATTTTAATCAAACGTTTGGCGTCAACTTCATATTTTAAAAAAATATTGCCAACCTGTTTAATGCATGTTATTGAATTGACCATTTCCCCAACTTGAAAAGTTCAGAAGGGTGTCCTTTTGGTTGGCTGACTAACAGAAGAATTCCAATCATTTTCAATATTCTCAGCTTTGGCATTGGGTCTACTTGATTTATAAGCATTAATTAATCAATCATTTTTTTCTGTGATGATCAGCTTTATTGCACTCTTCCATTTTTCCACTTCTCAAGTTTTTAATGGACAACTAATAGTTGAAATAATTGGTATTTATTATAATTACTGGTGCATGAATAAATGGTCTGTAATAAATGCTGACACAAGTTATGATCTTATATTTGAAAGTTTAAATATGAGGTGCAAAGCCAGAGTGGAATTATCTGCAATTAAGCTTGAATGAGAGTAGAGAGTCATTGAAAATAAAAGTGACTACAGAAATTTATGTCCATCGAAACTATCAAAGGCATGTTTCAGAAGAGGACAGTCCTGACTAAATGTGTACATTAATGAATGTAATTAGTAAGTAAACTGGGGATAAATTTCTACCCCTAAGTGTGTTTTGTTTGTCAGGGAAAGCCACCAACAACTTTGAGACCTGAATTAATCTATTTCAAATTAATACTGCAAAGCTTTTGAAAGAAGTCTGCTGTGAGAAGATCGTGAACATATTATAATTGCCATCAAGATGTGCAATTATAACAGCTGTTTACATCAACCAATAGCAGATCTTGAGTTACATTAGTGAATGGAGGATGCAGTGGGGAATTCAATTCTCAACCTTTTTATTTTGGTGTGTGTGATTATTACAATTAGTAGAGCTGATTTGTGTGATTTACTTGTTTTTGGTGAAGGGAGTTTCTTGGGTTTGTTGATGGTAAGTATGCCATAGTGTTCCACTGTACATAGTAAAATCTAAATAAAATTGACCAACAAACCCAAAGTATTTGACATTGAAAGCCATGTTCATTCTGCTAATGTGGTAATTATGAAATTCCTGCATGCAATCTCCTATTTGTGTTCAGCAAACCAAATTCAGAGTTGTAGGATTTTCAGTATTTTACAATATAATTCAAAATTCTGGGGGATACTCAGTACTCAACAACATATATGGAGTGAGACAACTTTTATAAAATACTGCCTCACCTGTTGAGTTTTTATGATACTTTATGTTCCATTTTTATAGTGCTTATATTTCACTGTAATGTTTCTTAAAATATCAGGCAGGAATTTTCAGATAATTCTGGCTTACCTCTACCTTTCATTGACTTGCATTTAAAATACATTGAAGCTAAGATTTCAATTGCCAGTTAGTTAAGTGTGCATTGCTCAGTCCTAGGAGGACACGACACTTGGACTGTATGTGTTGCAGAGGAGGTCACCACTTCCAACACCTTTCTGCACTCTCAGTCAGCATTGATATGGTGATGTGAGTCCAAATCAAGTATTAGAAAAGGTAGCCAACATGCTGTCTTCCTGGTGTCAAATTTAGTTTTAGGATGACCACCTATTTGTTTGGGATGATCGAACCTGAAAGCCCTGTCCTAGAGCCCAAAGGTTTGCAGGCTGAATGGTCCCATGATCTCCTCAAGGCCTAACAGATATTTTCCTGTGGGGTCCAGCTGAATAACTTGGTGGAAAGGAGCATGGTCCTGGTGGCAAAACAGAGGGGTGGCATTGAATAATCATCCTCTCTTTGGAGGTACAATGAGGTTAAGTTCTACAGGACATAAGTGAATGGTGAAGGGACAGGAATAATAGGTGGATGTTGAAAGTGCATGCATTGAGGAAACAGTGAGGTTAGGTTGGTCAGGTTCACAATTAAGCTATAAAAGCCTGTGTTATGTTAAGCTCCTACCTTCCATTATTTTTTAACCAGTCTGCAGCCTTCAACTCAAATGACCAATACATTGTCCTTCACCCATGTATCTGTTTTTGTTTTTCTTTATTGAAACCTAACCAATGACTAACCCGCAGTGATCCATTTTACTGTTCCTTCACTGTCACTTCTGTAGATTCCTAAAGGTTCACCCCTGACCCCCTTGTATTTGAGAGGATGTCTGCTGCTGCTTCTGTGCTGTACTCCACAAAGACTTCTGTGGACCATTCCCAGATCTCAGACTTGTCGTAATGCTTACCTAAGTACGGGAAACTGAAACATTGCCTTGGATTTCACATTTGTAGAGCTGACTTGTCATCTTCACTTTTGCCTCATCAGTGAAACAACTTGCTTCCAACTTGTTCTGTTACCTACCTTCATCTCCACCTTTGGCTCAGCAGTTGTTGGAATCCTCCTTCATACTCCACATCTGTACACCACCCCCTTCGCCAGCTTCACAGCAACTACCTACAAATTGTGGTGGCACGGTAGCATAGTGGTTAGCACAACACTTTACAGTGCAGGCGACGAGGGTTCAATTCCTGTTGCTGCCTGTAAGGAGTTTGTACGTTCCCCCCATGACTGCGTGGGTTTCTTCCCACAGTCCAATGATGTACCGGTTGGTAGAGTTAATCGGTCATTGTAAATTGTCCTGTGATTAGGCTAGGATTAAGTTGGGGGATTGCCGGTCGGCGTGGCTCAAAGGGCCAGAAGGGCTTATTCTGCACCGTATCTCAATAAAAAAATAAATTGCTGCTCACCCAAAAGGACTTTCTCCAAATTTCATTCAATCAAAATGAATTCTTACTGATGTACTCCAACAAGACTTCTGTTTTAAGCTCCTCATTCTGGTTTACAAATCCATACAAGGTCTCATCTTCCACACCCTGAAATTCTCTGCAGACATCCAGTCTTCTGAATCTTTTTGATCTCTCTATCCTCCAGTTCCAACATCCTGACTTTAATTGTTCCACCATTTGTATCCAATGTTTTCAGCAACCTTGACTCAAAGCTCTGGAATTCCCTTTAAAAATCCTCTGCTTTTCTCCCACTCTCTCCTCCTTCACAGTGTTCTTTAGAATCTCCCTCTTCAATTTAATCCATCCTGGTATCTCTCCCTCTGGCTTAGCATAAAATTTGGTTGATGGTTCATTTGATTATACTTCTGCTTACGCACTTTGGAAAGTTTAGTGATGTTACATTAAAACAAATTGTCACAGATAACCAAAAAAGCTTATGTTTTGCAGTGAATCCATTTCATATTTTCCTTCCTTGTTTTGCTTAAGTTTAGGTGCAATTTGAATAATAGTTTTATCTTTTTCTTCATGTAGCATTCATACTTCATCACGCCCGATACAAATGGACTGCCTACAATTCCTGAAAGTGTAAGTGCAATAAGAACAAGAACAACCTTTACTTCTCTGGTTTCCCATTTCATGGAGGGAATCTTGGTTATTTTTCACAACAGTTCTCAGTGTCAAAACATTGTAAGTTAGAACCCAGTGATTGAGAGTTATGTATTCGCACAACTGCCACACATTTATCTCTCTGTCTTTAGGGCATGAGGTCTAAATATAACAAATGGCCCAATAAATGTTTTTATTGGTTCTTGAGCAAAATTAATTAAACTTCTTAAATGTTAAAATCAAATTTATTAAGGTTCTCTATTCAAATAGGTAGTTCGTTGAATTATGGTTTAAATGTAATAAATGTTTGTTTACCATACATGTATATGTTATAATCGATTTGATCCAATTCAGTCTCGATGTGGAAAAACTAGTTGTGTGGAACAGCAAGAGGATTGTGCAGTTTCAGCTTCATTATAATGCTGTTTCTATTTAATCTAAGAAAAAGGCATAGAGTAGCATGCAAAAGTTGGGGTACCCCGGTCAAAATTTCTGTTACTGTGAATAGCTAAGCGAGTAAAAGATGAACTGATTTCCAAAAGACATAAAGTTAAAGATAACACATTTCTTTAATATTTTAAGCAAGAAAACTTTTTTATTTCCATCTTTTACAGTTTCAAAATAACAAAAAAGGAAAAGGGCCCAAAGCAAAAGTTTGGGCACCCTGTATGGCAGTACTTAGCTACACCCCCTTTGGCAAGTATCACAGCTTGTAAACGCTTTTTGTAGCCAGCTAGGAGTCTCTCAATTCTTGTTTGGGGGATTTTCGCCCATTCTTCCTTGCAAAAGGCTTCTAGTTCTGTGAGATTCTTGGGCTGTCTTGCACACACTGCTCTTTTGAGGTCTATCCACAGATTTTCAATGATGTTTGGGTCTGGGGACTGTGAGGGCCGTGGCAAAACCTTCAGCTTGCGCCTCTTGAGGTAGTCCATTGTGCATTCTGAGGTGTGTTTAGGATCATTATCCTGTTGTAGAAGCCATCCTCTTTTCATCTTCAGCTTTTTTTTTTACAGACGGTGTGATGTTTGCTTCCAGAATTTGCTGGTACTTAATTGAAATCATTCTTCCCTCTACCAGTAAATGTTCCCCGTGCCACTGGCTACAACACAAGCCCAAAGCATGGTTGATCTACCCTCGTGCTTAACAGTTGGAGAGGGGTGCTTTTCATGAAATTCTACACTCTTTTTTCTCCAAACATACCTTTGCTCATTGCGGCCAAACAGTTCTATTTTAACTTCATCAGTCCACAGGACTTGTTTCCAAAATGCATCAGGCTTGTTTAGATGTTCCTTTGAACCTTTTGAATAGAACTTGTTGATTAGAACAAGCTGTGATACTTGCCAAAGGAGGTGTTACTAAGTACTGCCATGCAGGGTGCCCAAATATTTGCTTCAGGCCCTTTTCCTTTTTTGTTATTTTGAAACTGTAAAAGATGGAAATAAAAAAGTTTTCTTGCTTAAGATATTAAAGAAATGTGTCATCTTTAACTTTATGCCTTCTGGAAATCAGTTCATCTTTTTCTCGCTTAGCTATTCACAGTAACAGAAATTTTGACCAAGGATGCCCAAACATTTGCATGCCACTGTACATGCAGCAAATAAACTAGATTGGGACTTATAATGATGTTAGTTTTTATGTTAGTTGTAGAGTAACATGGCCCAACTGGTCTATGGTGACCACAGCACCCTCCCTGCTAGTCCCAATTGCCCAGGTTTAACCCATAACTTTCTGTGTAAAGAAGTTACCTCTCAGGTCTCTTAAATCTCTCACCTCTTATCTTATATCTGTGCCCTCTAGTTTTGGACTCCCCAACACTTGGGAAAAGACTATGACTGTCCAACTTATCTGTACCCATCATGAATTTATAAACTTCTATGAGGTCACTTCTCATTCTCTTACAATCAGTAGATCAAGAATCCAATGTGTTCATCTCTCCCTGTAATTCAGGCCCTGAGTTCAGGCAGCACCCTCGTAAATTCCCAATTAATCCTCAAGAAAAACAGAGCTGAAATGTTGAGGGACTAGTGACCTAATTAAACAGCAGGCTTGTATCAGCGATAATGTGTAGAAGATTTGTTGAAAGCCTTGGAGATGTGCCCTACTTCAGTTTCTGCCATCAGAATGAAACTAGGAAACTGGCTTTCATGAAGCCATGCACAATAGATGCCAAAATTCAATTTCTCCAATAACCATAACATATAACACCATTGACAAGGCTGGTATTTATTTCCATCTCCAAATGCTCCTAAACTGGCTTGCTGGCTGTTTCTTAGGGAAGTTAAAAGTCATCAGCAGCATGGGTTTGGGGTTGTAAATAGGCCAGACCTGCTGAAGATGTGAGATGTTTTTTGCTGAAGGACAATATGAGAATCTGAAGGGTTTTTGATGACAGTCCAGTTGTTTCATCATTTGTGATGCTAAAGACTTGTCATTTCAAAATTTTTTAAATTATTTGAACTAAAATCCTAAATTCTGATAGTGAGATCCATTTTCATGTCTGGCTACTGTAGCTTAGTCATTAATGGTTAAGCCACTCTTTACAGTAATGGTCTCCATACTATAGAAAGGATATGGTTGAACTAGACGGAATGAAGAAGATTCACTAGAATGTTACCTGGATTGCAAGACTTTTAGTTGTTACGCAGAGATTGGATGGGCTTGTTTTCCCTTGAGCAAAGGAGGCTGAGAGGTGACCTGACAGAAATATATGAGAGCCATAAATGGTCAACAACATTTTTGCATGGTTGGAATATCAAAAACAATGGAGCAAAGGTTTAAGGTGAGATGAAAGAGATTAAAATGAGATCTTGGGATACATTTTTTCCAGAATGATTGATATCTACATTGCTGTGCCAGAGGAGATGATAGAATTGGATATATTTACTACATTTATGAAGTACTTAGACACATATTTAAATAAACAAGACATAGAAGAACATGGTCTTAATGCGGGCAAATGGGGTTAGTGCAGTTGTGCAAAAAGCTTGGCAAAGACATGATGGGCCGAAGATACTGTTTATATTCTGTGCAACTTTATGACTTTGTGATATTCGATTCAGAAATGATGCTTTGTGGCTTAATTTTGTAGTAAAAGATAAAAGTAAAACTAATGCAGATGTTTTTCATTTATAAATATTGAGCAGTATTTAATCAAAGCTTATTTGCCTATAAAAATGTTCCAACATTTTTAATTCAAGCAACAAGATATTCAAATGCAGCTCTTTTATCTTTCATTACAGAATTCTCTCATAATCAGTTTTGCATTTATATTGCAGAGAAATATGACAGAATATTTTGTTGCTGTGAGTGTCAACAATATGTTGCAACTTTATGCCAGTATGCTGCATGAACGACGCATTATCATTACCTCCAGTAAACTTAGCACTGTGAGTACTTGTGTCACCGTATGGGTTACGGGATTTTGTTAAGAAACATTGCAGCTTTTTACCTCAATAGCAACTGCACACAAAAGATTTATTCCTCGCTTTCATTGCTGGACAATGTCAGAGAGAGTTGGCTTTGACTGACTTTTGTATGTAAAAAAAAGTTCAACCTATTCAGAGCCTTCTGAGCTATATTCAGATAAAGTAATTACTGCTGGTTATTGGGAGATAAGAGGTTTTTGACTCGACAGAGCTCATTTAACTGTCTTGTCAATGTACAAGATTCCTTTGGGCCTTTGTGTTCATGATTATCACTTAGAGCTTATACTGTCAAGGCTACTTGAGAAAAAGCAAAAGGCTACGATAATAATGGTTACCTCAAGCAGTAATAAGTAAATTCATTTCAGCTTCTGTGTAGCAGCTTGGGAAGATGTAATAATACTGTTTTCGAATAAGGCTTCCAGTGCTTTGTGGCTGAAGAGGAGCTACTTCTGTGATACTTCAAGGCTTTGCTCCCTGATGGAGGAGCCAAGTATTCTGAATGCCAGTTTATAGTACCTAGGTAATTCAAAGACGGCTATTGTTCATCAGCCAAAATAATCAGGCCTTCCGCACCAGATATGCCTTGTGCTTCATTAACAGTACATTATTCAACTTGCTGTAAAAAAAAATGGTGCAATTGTCTTCACAAATGAGTGAAGATCCAGACTCGTAATGCACTCCATTGAATGTCTCCAACACCATCTTATAGAGGGTAATGAGCAACATTTTGTAGTATTTCATCTGGCCAAATTCAAATGTAAATTATTTGTTCGGAAGTATTCTTCTCCGTGTGTTAACTCACTTGAACCCTTCACCTCCAACTTTTGTTCTCTTGTATGTCTGGTCATTTGTATTCATGTTGAGAGTTGTTTTCTGACTTTTAAATTGTTCAAATTTGTTCCCACTCTTTGTTTCTGCAGATGACAATCAAGTCTCGCAGGTTTTCAGCATGCTCCTGTCATCTCTTTGGGGCATTGCTGGTGAAATTTAATCTGGCAGTTGCAAAGCAATATAAATGAGCTATCTCGGCAATTGTTTTGTGAAGATGTGCTTCAAAATGCCAATAATTGCCAATAGGATCAAAAACAAAAAAATGCTTCAGTTTTTGATTATGTGAAAGGCTTTAAAATGGTTCCCTTAGTCTGTTATCTCTACTACTTGTCCCTTGTTACATTTCCTGGCCTTTGTTTCAGGTTTACTACAACATCAGTATTCTATTTTTTGTTCGTACTTGTGAACGGAATGTTTTGCTTAAAGATCATTTCTCAAGAACTGTACTTATAAATATTTTGCCTTCTCTCCCACACTATTCCCTCTTCTCAGTACTTTTTTTTCAGGGAGTATTAACAACAATAAAGTTATCTTTTAACTTAGCTGTGTGTGACAGGTTTATAGCCATTGAGAGAGTCCAATGTGTGATGTCATCCCATGGATATTGTCTTGTTACTGTCGATGCCACAGGATAACATGAATGATAAGAGCTTGAGAGCTTCAAGGCTTCCCTTGTGGGAGGTTACTCATATCTGTCCTGTAGAATTTGAAATTTATGGCTTTGCAGATTCTTGAATAGCAATTTAAATAAAGTGAGTGTTTTTTTTAGGTTTGAGATTAGTTGTGTTGAATTTAAATATTCGTCGTCTTTGTCCTTGCCACAGTTTTGGACAACATGAACAATATCATGGACACATTGATCTTTTACTATAATGTTGAAGAAAATTCATCCTTTTAAAAGGAAAATAAATTTACCACTAAAATGAACGATCAACTTAAATACTTCTGTTGATATTATTTGGGGATTTTAAGTACCATATGATGATTTTGTTTTAAAGTTCAATTAGCATTTCTCCTTCTGTACTCTTTGTTTAAGGATGTTAGTAAAATATGAGTTAAATAATGTACCTGTCTGCAGCTCAAAGGTCACTGGTGCCTGTACTAGGATATTAAGTGGCTGTACTATCAGAAACATCTGTTGCTGCAGTAGTCTAGGGCAGCGTCTCAGAAAAAGTATAAATAGGACAGATGAGTAGGGCTAGGTAAGGGCAATTTGGCATGGAAGGGTAGAAGGGTCATTAGTTCTAAGAGAAACAGAAAGATGGAGACTGATGTTAGAAATCATGCCTTAATAAGATAAAGGGAAAATGATAAGAAAGTACATTAATTAAATAGACAGAGAAGGTGAATAGATGCTTAAGTGAAGCATTAGACAGAATGTAGAACTTGCAACCCAAATAGTTATACAAGGGTATGTGAGATCATTTAATGATGAATCACAAAATCACTTTGATGAAATGATACTTGCAATGGATATTAAAATAAGTGCAACATTTCTTGCATTTATAGTAGTAAAAATGATTTGTCAGGAGCAATTTGCATCTCTGGATAAGTGTTGGAGATGTAAATTAATAAAACTGACACTTCCAATGAACAATACTGTAACTGAAACATGATTCAAAGTATGCTGGACATGGAAAGGGAACTAATATTGGATCATATTCAAAATTATTTATCATATTTATCTTGAAATGTATAGTGAAGTGTGTCATTTGTGTTAGCAACTAACGTACTTAAGGATGTGCAGGGAGCAGCCTGCAATTGTTGCCACACATGCCAGCACCAACATCGCATGCTCACAGTGTTCAATAGAACAACACAAGCAGCAACACCAAAGCAACACAAGACAACAACAGCAAAACATGCCCCTTTATGACCCTCACACACACAGACAGGCCCCCAACCCCAGTTTAATCTTCCTCTTGGCCTTGGACACACAGACATCAGACCTCCAAAACCAGGACGCACCAATTATGGGTTTGACCTTTGGGCCTGGAGTTCTGGACTTGCATGGACCGCCAACCTGGTGGGTCACCAGCCCTCATGACTCCCACCCGTATGGACCTCCAATCTGGGACCTGGGATTGGCTGACCTGGGAATCGATGGTCTCCTTAGTGCCTGCTGCTTCAACCTCCAGCATCACTGACCTTCAACCACAGACTCCAAACGCTGTCTCCTGTCTTGACTCTTCATTTACTTCCCTAGACCTCTAACTCTTCCTCATCCCTGTTTCTTAACCCTTACTTGACCTTTGACTCCCCTCATTTTACTAAAAAGCATCACTATGAAGCTAAAACAAGCAATTTAGTCTGTGGCACAACATTAACGAACGTTGCAGCTCGACACCATCTTGACCAGAAGTTTGAGGATAGAAAATGACCCAAATTAATGCAAGCAAGGCTAGAAAACCAATGTTGTTGCAAAAAAAAACATATATTTCTCAGATAGGGTTTTATGGGAAATTGAGAAGTTGCTGACATCCTCATTGCCATCACTCAGTATTCTCTTAATGTTGGTCAGAAGTGAACAGCATTATATTGTACATATTATCCTATGATAAACACTCAAAGTAAGAATGTCCTGTTGTGCCTACACCAGAATTAAAGCCATTTGAGAAAATATTATTGTTATTCTTCTATGACTCTTCTTCTTTTAGATTAAGACGTAATTCTATGACTCTTCTGAGTAATGTCAGAAGCCTTCACAAAGGATTCAGAACACACTAGAGGAGCTTTTGACTCATCACACCTGTGTCAGTTTTGTGCCCCCATTCTCGCACCCCCGCTCAGCAGCACTCCCAAATTCTTCAGCTAATGGTATCACTAAAATTTTCTCCCACAGTAGATGTTAATCTCTTTGCTTTCATTAACTACTTTTCATCTTAGCTATCTCAGTGCCAAAATTCTAACTACTCCCTGTGCAAAGCAGTTCCTCATTGGACTAATTAGTGTGTGTATATATATATATATATATGTGTGTGTGTGTGTATATATATATATATATATATAATCAAGTTTAGTTAAACCATCAAGCGATGTGTTAAGAGGGCTGGGTAAACTAAGGAATTGACGAGAAGTCTGGTTTGGCCATGACTTAACTAAGTGGTAGATATTGGAGTTGGAGAACGGTAGGACCATTTGGCATTTTGAGAATCAGGAGTTGCTATGGACTAAGTTAAAATATTTAGCATGTATGAAAGATGAATTCAACAAAATTAAACCTAAGCAATAATGCAGGACATGGCCATACTTTTTTCCATCGATGCTGCCTGGCCTGCTGAGTTCCTCTAGCATTTTGTGTGCGAGGAAAAATGAGCCCTACAAACACTTTTTAATTTTGAAGGGTTGGTATAATCAGTGAAAAGATAGTTTTTGCAGGGCTAGCTTGTTGGTTCACTGCAATAAGAGTGAGAATGCTGATGTGTGTGAAGCATTTAAGTCTTGGCTGTGAACGAACACTCTGTGGAAGATGTTTTGAACGTCAGGCAGCACTCATACTGCATTCAAGGCCAAAGAATAAATCATGATTTTACAACAGTGTATAAACTGACTTATTGCTGTTTTGTGCCAATAGGTAAGCAGTACCGCAGTTTAAAGCCATGTCATCAGTTTTCAAGTCAGTCAACCATGCAGGCTTGTCATATGCCTGTATAATTGTTCCACACCAGGCTTTTTTTAACTAGTCAGCTGGGGCCGTGCATTTTGTCTTAGAGACTTTGGCTGGCCTGCAGCTGACAAGAGGCTTCTCATCATCCTGTCAGACGTATGCTAACCAGAGTGTATCATTTGCAACATACAGTGGCTCCCAAGCAGGTTGTTTCTACATGGACCTGCTGTCAATATGTGTGTGGTTAGTAAGTCCAATGTTACACAATATACAGGATATCATCTTTGCAGAACAGAAGAGCAGGCAAAGCAAACTCCAGTCAAAAGCCCTTCAGCTTGTAAACCCATCTCATTTTGCTACTTTTTGTATGGATTCTCAAAACTTCCACCTTGTTTATAAATAAACCATGACTGTTTCCTTGGCCTTGAGGCCTTGTTGAAATAATTGGAGTCAGTTGCCTGAGTTTTCTGAGCCATTACTTCATGGCATTGGCTGCTGAAAGGTTGTCTCCTCAGGGACAAGGCAGCAGCTTGTTTGCAGTGTCCATGTGGCCTCTGAAACTGGTTGGTTATGTCAGGGTTCTGCTGAGAGTTTCACTGGGTCAGGAACTTACTGCCTGTTCATGTTATAATGATTTCTATTTGGAAGTAATAAGAATTACTGCAACTACACTGCATCTATTGCATTACCCACCTGAAAAAGACACAAATTATGGACAATTATATTGTTCCTTTTAAATTCTGGTAAGTCAACTTTTTAGAAATTTACATTTGCATTGATACTAGATATGACTTTTATTTTAAGTAAGTATATTCATTGTAAATACATCAGGTGGGTGCAACCATTGAAATAAACATGAATGAAATTCAGCCATTTCATTTCACCAGATGGACATAAATTGGCCCCCTTCAACGAACAACTTCTATCATACGATCTAATTGGAAATGTGCTGCACTTTAAAAATAAAATATATATACACAATTTGCAAGTGAAGTGAACACAAGCAATGAAATTCGCATCCTCCAATTTGACTGAACTTGCTTTCTGTGTCTTTGGCCATCGACAGTGGTACTGCTAAATTAGTAAGTTTATTGGGAATTAATGATCAAAATCTTATTGTGAGAAAGAAGCACAGATTCTGTGATTATATACTTCCATTCCATACTGAAGTACCAACACTTGCCTATGACTGATCGTCTAAAAAGATAAACACTTCTGTATCCTCTTTGTACCACATACAGAGCATTAACAGGAACATATAATTTTGTATTAGCATTTAAACCATATAACTGATTCAAGCTGGTAAATGCAAAAATGGAAAGGAAAGGTATGTCGCATCCTGAGTTTCTCCGGTCAGTGGACGATTTCCCTGTACGCCTCTCTGACATAGTGGGGAACTGCGTACGAGGCAAGTTACAGCAGTGGTTTGCCATTGCCTTCTGCCGGGTGAGCTTCCAAAGAGATCACCAGCTCATAACCCTGGAAAGCGTGCAGAGGAGCCAGCTGGATTCGAACTCAGGACCTTTCGTCCCAAAGTCTGGCGCTGATGCTACTACGCCACCAGCTGGGTCAGTAAATGCAAAGTAGTTTAAATTTCATCACTGTTGCAGCTGCTTTCCAAATTCAGTCTAAATTTCCTGGCAGAGTCAGGCTTCACTCCAGAATACACCCAGCTAAATCTCCGGACCTCTGTTGTTTTGAGATTTGGTTGGATCCTGCTACATTTAATATCAGCAACGGTAGTGTTAGCAGTTTGTATGGATCATGAAGTTCAAAATACAACTTTTGCAGGCAAGGCATTTTAGTGTTTTTTTAAAGTATGCATCCTTAACCTAGTGGAAGTTCTAAGAAGGCCTAACTTCCATTCCTTCATTACTTTGGTACAAGCTGCCATTTTGTCTTTTTTCAGTACTTGTGACAATGCTTCCTCGATAAGGATTCAATAGGGAATACTTGGATTTGGGCTGAGCAGCAACTTCTGGCAACGTCATATTTTACAAAATGGGACTGCAATTTGAACATGATGTTGTCCTGACTTTGTAACTTCAAATACTGTCAGTGGCAGACCTTGTGGGATAGGGAGACACTGTCCAATTGATGGTGATAAGTAGTCCATTCATTGTTATAGTGGAGAAGTGAGTTCTTTTTTAATTCTACTATACAAAATAATATCAGAACTCTCTAATTTTGTTTTACTTTACTCAGTATCATGATTTTAATGAAATATTATGAAATACAATTTATGTAAAATGAAATGTTGGCAGAACAAAGCTCTGAGAGAGGACAGATGTTAACTTATCCAGAAGATAAATGGAAAGTTGTGAGGTGACTGGGTTCAGTTGATTCCAAACAAAGGGGTTGCTATTGTATTGTGTTGCCTCCATAACTATCTCTGTTATATTTTTGCCTTGATAATATGTATTAAAAATAACTCTTGTAATGAAGAAAATTATTGTTTTTAAACTACACATCATTTTCTGGTAAGTTGGGCACTGTTTTCTTTATTTTGGATTGATGTAGTGTTCTGGGAAGGAAGTCAGTTTCAGTTACCACATTGAAAAGGTGCTTTTTAACCCCCATCTGAGGGCATTTTGTTCACTTGATTTCTGTTGGTACAAATACAAAAGAAACTCTTGATAATAAAAATTATCAATAGAAGTAGAAATAGATATTATAAAGCGTTTGTAATCTTTATCAATGATCTGGATGATAATGTGGCTAACAGAATCAGTAAATTTGCAGGTGACACTAAGACTGGGGGTGCAGTGGACAGCAAGGAAGGCTATCGGCTGGAAATCGGGCTGAAAAATGGCAGATGGAATTTAGATAGATAGATAGGTTGAAAGATAGATTCTTTATTGATCCCAAAGGAAATTACAGTGCTACAATAGCATTACAAATGCACAGATATACAAATATTAAAAGAGAAGTAAGAAAGAATAAAAAATAATCAAATAAGTTACCTCAGACAGTGTAACAGGAGGGTGTCATCACTTCCCCATCTATAGGTTGACTCATTATACAGCCGAATAGCTGAAGGTAAAAATGACCTCATATAGTGCTCTTTGGAGCAGTGCAGTTGTCTTAGTCTATTACTAGAAGTGTTCCTCGGTTCAGCAAAGGTGACATGCAGAGGGTGAGAAACATTGTCCAGAATTGCCAGGATTTTCTACAGGGTACTTTGTTCTACTACAGCCTCCAGTGTATCCAGTTTGACTTCAATAACAGAGCCACCCTTTCTAATCAGTTTATTGAGCCTGTTGGCATCACCCATGTCGATGCCATTGCCCCAGCACACCACCGCATAGAAGAATGTATTGGTGACAACAGACTGGTAGAACATGTGAAGGAAAGGCCTGCATACTCCGAAGGACCTCAGTCTCCTCAGGAAGTGGAGGCGACTCTGGCCCAGTCTGTCATCCAGGTACATCCCCAGGTACTTGTAGGTCCTCACCATCTCCTTTGTTTTACTGATGCAGACAAGTGTGAGGTGTTGCACTTCAGTAGGACCAACCAGGGTAGGTCTTACACAGTGAATGGTATGGCACTGAGGAGTGTGGTAAAACAAAGGAATCTGGGAAAACAGGTCCATAATTCAATGAAAGTGGTGTTACAGGTAGATAGGGTCATAAAGAAAGCTTTTGGTACATTGGCCTTCATAGATAAAAGTATTGAGTACAGGAGATGGGATGTTATGATGAATACATTGGTGAGGCCTATTTGGAGTATTGTGTGCAGTTTTGGTCACCTGCCTACAGAAAAGATGTAAAAAAGGTTGAAAGAGTATAGAGAAAATTTTTGAGGATGTTGCTGAGTATGGAAGACCTTGGTTATAAGAAAGGATTGAAAAGGTTAGAACTTTATTGATTGAAATGTAGAAGATTAACAGGAAATTTGAATGAGGTATACAAAATTATGAGGGGTAAAGACAGGGTAAATGCAAGCAGGCTTTTTCCACTAAGGTTGGGTGGGCCTACAGCCAGAGGTCAAGGGTTAAGGTTAAAAGGTGAAAAGTTTAAGGGGAACTTGAGGGGAAAGTTCTTCACTCAGAGGGTTGTGAAAATGTGGAATGAGCTGCCAGTACATGATGCAGGCGAGCTCGATTTCACCGTTTAAGCAAAGTTTGGATAGGTACATGGGTAGTAGGGTTATAGAGGGCTATGGTCCCAGTGCTGGTGGATAGGAGGAGGGAGTTCAAATGGTTTTGGCAAGAACTAGATGGGCTGAAGAGCTTGTTTCTGTGCTGTACTTCTTTATGACTCTATAAATGGTATTGAAATAGCTCATGCATTTCCATGATGTAGATAGCACTGGGGCAGTTATGTCAACAATTTGTGCCCAGAAGTACAATTGGTGCAGTTAAGGGATATTACAGACATTACTAAGTACATCATTTGACGAAATCTCATGATGAAAAAATCCTTTAATTTCACCAATGTGTTTGAATCTGCAGGCGATTGGAACAAAATACAGATTTTAAACAAGTATTGACTGCAGCTTTATGGAAGTTAGCTATGAAATGTTGCCTTAAAAAACAAAGCTCTTGTGTACAATAAAACATTTAGTTTTCAGCTTCAGGTTATTTATAACACTCAGTCATTTACTCACCCCATGGGATAGTTTCATAGTACCAGAACCATAAGGTCAGTATTTGTGATTCTGTAATGTTGTGCTAAAACATTCAGTTTAGTTTAACAAGGAATAGCAATAAGCTAGATCTAAAACTGGCATTGTTGGTTGGTTTCTCTTGTCAGCAGTACTATTGGCCAGCTTTTCACTTGATTAATAACATACCACTTGCTACTCAGAAGTCAATCAAGGTGCTTGTTGAGGGATATTTCTTGAGGTACTTCAGTGACCAGAAAGGATATAGAGTGCTACGTGGAGATGCTTATTGCTGTAGCCTAGAGAGTTGCAAAAAAAAATGAACTAGATGTTGATGAGTGGTGTAGGATGAGGTATTGGAAGCACGAGGGTGAAAGATCATGAAAGAAGCATCAAACCTTACTTCAAGTCAATATGGCTTGTGGCTGCCTCAATGAATCATCAGAATCGTAGGCTGCGCCACAGTGACATGCACAGGCTAGAGACTGCAGCTGCATCGAAACAGAACTTGCAGTGGCAAGGTACTCTGCTCCAATTCCTGGCTTCATATATGGAAAAAATTAGAGTACCAAACTACAGGCACGATAAGTACTGCTACAAAATATAGTCACATTGAAAATCAGGTTTCCCAAAGAGCATTTATGTGGATTTAGAAGTGGAAGGTTTATAGTTGTTCAAGAAGTGATTTTGATCCATTAGAGATGGGTCATGTTTCTCTTGCTGCAGTAGTCAGGGGTAACACCAAAATTGGTCAGTGATTGTAACCCAACAATGATTGCAAAGAAAAGTGGTGTGAGATTATTCTGTGTTCATCTTGCAATGTGCAATTGAATCTTGGTAATTTGGTTAAACTGATAATTTAGTAATTGAATTGTTAATACAATGCAGACTCTTCATGTGATGCCTTTAAAATGTCTCAGTTTGAGCACTATAAGGTGAAAAATGTGCGGAACTGTAAACATATCGGTAGAATTCTCTCTAGGTCAGGAGAGTTGTATTTGTGCAAACCATTGTGCGGCTGCAGAGGATACTAGCAGCTGCAAGTCACAATACCATACTGATGTGTTCTTTTTCTCAATTCTTAATCCTTTGTTACTATTGTCAATTCATTCAATATTTCATCAGTAAAATGGTGACAAAACAGTATTTGTGTTTTGTCAAAGATGGGACACATCATTTAGCCACTTACAGATCAGATCAATGCTTCTGGTGAATTATCATGTTAGTAGATTCTTCCAGTGGTTTGGGAGATAGTTATACGATGCATTAATCAGACAGGGTTCCATTTCAACAGCAACTGCCAGTCTGTTTTTGAGTGCCAATTTTAATCTAGCTACAACCTCAAATACAGGATACATTTTTATTATTCTTTATAACAATTTTATGGTTGTTTATGGGCGTACTTACTCCTGAATGCTCAACTCTCTTCTGAGCACTAGAAATGCTCAGCTAATGTCTTTGCAGCTCGAGAAGCTTTGAATAAATCTCAAAGGCACTTTCAATATAGAGGTAAATACCAGAGTGTGTCATTGTAAAATTCTATTAAAATCCCCAAGAATAAAACAAAATCTCCATAATGTTTATTTCATAATGAATAATGAATAACCTGCTTTTTGAATTTAACATATATTTATTAGCAAGACAAGCCTATATGGACTTTTTAATGGAGTGTCGGGTTATGCTTGTATGAAAGGTACTTTGGAGATGATTTGCGGTTGTTTAATTGATTTTCATTCGGAATGCAGCTGGGAAACAAAAGGAGTTGCAGGAGTATCGGAGGTATCAGCCTTACAGTGACAATTGTTTAATTTTTCTGTTTAAAACGGACCTAGCTCCACACAGTGTCAGATCTACAGTCTTGGAATTATTCAAATTATGTTTTATTTATATAAGATTGCATTACTGATCTGCTAAGATTATAGGAAGTTCTTTCATGGCTGCCATCGTAATTGTTAGAAGTTTAACTCGTGTTTGGATTCTCCATTCTTGATGTTTTTGTGTGTACTTTGCAAGTATATTGGCACTCTGTCCTATATTGTAATCTAGGTGTAATGTATTATCTGAGGCAAGTTGTAACTCTGGATTTCAGTAGTATCTAATTAGTGCTTTAAAAGTTCTCAGATATTGGGTATGTCACAACTCAGACAAAACGCAAGAGGTTAATGCAAAATTGGATATCTCACAAAAGTAAAATTTCCCTCATTGCTTTAAAATTTTGCGGTAGGTTTGTAATTTTCTGGATGGTGTCCGTGGATCTCAAAACATAATCAGTGATGCTTGTGATTTTGAATGCTGTCCATAGTAGCCAATGAGAGGAAAATGCTGATCAAAGGCTAGACAATGAGAATCCTGTGCACTTGAAGCCCCAGTGAGGTGACTAGTGAAATAGAGGGATATGAGACTGCAGATGCTGGAATCTGTAGCCAAAACCAGACTGCTGGGGTAGCTCAGTGGGCCAAACAGTATCTGTGATAGGGGACTGGGAAGGATTTATGGATATTTTGGATCAAAACTCTGCATCAAGACTGAGAGTGAATATAATAGGGTGATAGTTAATATAAAGAGGAAAGGAGGAGGGATGAGATAGAGGCTGGTGGGTGATCAGTGGCCTAGAGAGGGGTGAAGGATGAAGGGTGGGAGCCAGACAAGGTAAGGATAAGTTTGGGAGATAAAGAAAGGAGGGTGTTTGGTGGAAGCAGACAAGAGGGAGTAATCAGGTGAGGAGAGTGAAGGTTGAGATTGCAGCTAAAATAGTGAAATATTTCAAGGAGAAAGATATTGATGGGTTCAGCAGTAAATCACATCGCCATTGTTGCAGCCTCACTGATGTAAAGAATTTGCTCCCTACTCCTGCATATAGAATCAAATACAGAATATATGACAACCGCAATGTTGAAACACCCAAGTCAATATGTAGGGTATTATGAAGAATTAGACTGCATGATATCCTAAAATGTTTAAGTGTAGCAATGATGTAAGCATTGATAACTGTGTATGGTGATTTTAATGAGTATAGTTTTCTTGAATGACAGTTTAATATTTCTTAACCTTCAGCCTACTTTATACTGCTTCCTTTCTGTATAATGGTTTGAAGCGGTTAACAAAAACAATGCTACCTATTTACATTTTGTCCATTCGAGTGGAATTCGAATACTTTGAAAACCTAGAATTTTTCTGAGTCTGTTTGTGTGGAATTAGGGAGGGGGCGTACAGCAGGTTTGATCAAGCCTCCCAAATCCATGATCTCTGTTGTCAAGAAGAAACAAGAGCTTATGGCATGTGGGAATATCATGATCATGTGTTCCCTCCAAATTGCACTGCAGCCAGACTTTGAAATATGTTGCTGGTCCTTTGTCACTGGTTCGAAAATGCTGGTGCTTCTTACGTAATTGCATTCTGGGAGAACATGCAGCAGTTCAATGCAGCTCACTACTCTGTAGTCAAGTGCAAACAGAGATGGTCAATAAATAGTGGACACACAGGTCCCAAAACTGGGTAACTTAAAACACAAATTATGGATGAGTATATCAACAAAATAAGATGGAATGTATTGCCAGCTTAAAAAAAATACAGTTTCAATTATAAATACTCTAAATGAAAGACTAATGTACTATTGGTAGCCACAATTGTGAGTTTATCGTTGTTTATAAAAATTGCTTCATGAGATTTCCCACTTTGTCAAATAATCTTTACAATCTAATTGTATGGTTTGTTTAGATAAGAAAAATGCTCACAATTAAGATGTGCAGTAGTTGTATAGTAAGCTTTACTGTTTTTGTACATGGCTCCATTGCAACACAAAAGCAAATAAGTTGGTTCCAGAGCATTGACTGGAGATAAAAAGCTATAATATATTTATGCTTTCAACTGTACAGCTGTTTAGCTCGGGCAGTTGCTGGTCAATAGTGGCATTCCATGTGTCAGTGAACAAATTCTCTTGATAACTCAAGCTGCAGTTCACACATCACCATAGCTCCAACTGTCGAACGTTTCAATCCCTCAGAGTTTTTCAGCCTCGAGACTCTCCTGGCTGGCTCATGTTTCATTCTTGGCAATTTGCCCTAATGATATCCCTCAGGAGCCTTCAGACCCTGTTCTTTTCCATATTTAATCATGTTATTTTAATCCTGAAGATGAGCAAATTATGGTGCAGACGTGACCTTTTCACTGTTGAACATTTTTTTTTATCATTAAACATTTTTAGCATAAGGATTTGTGGTCGACTGTTTTGTGCTTTGCTGTGATTTTCTAGTCAATTTTGTTTGTGAACGTATTGTTTTTTGTTATTTTCAGTTAACGGCTTGTGTTCATGCATCAGCTGCCATGATCTATCCAATGTATTGGCAGCATATTTACATCCCAGTGCTCCCTCCCCACCTGCTGGACTATTGCTGGTAAGGCTACTAATCTACCTTGGAGATCTCTGCTTTAGTTACCAATGTAGATTTTAAAACTCTGGATAACACCAAGAATCTGTATATTAATATGACAGTGTCATGAGGTTTGTAGAACCACTGTTGGGGCTTCATCCACTGTGTTATTATTATGGACGAGTACATTGCAAGTTCCGGGGATATGCTATTTCTTTTCTCTAGCTCCTTAATAAAAGGTAAAGAATTGAACAAGTGTATCTAATTCCTGTAAGAGAACTTCCTCGGAACCCTTTAAAGGCTGTTGCAAAATCTGTTTATTTATTGCCATTTATTTCTCCATGGCACTTGCACCAGTGGAAAATGGATAAAAGATATTTGCAACTGATTGATATTGAGCTCATTTGTTAGCCCTCGGCAATGTGTTTTGAGGTGGTGCCAGTTAATTTTTAGAAGTGAGTTGTAGCACGGTCTAATGGCTTCATCTTAAAAACTAGGAACTCTACTATCAAAACCTGAAAATATTTAAACTCTATTTCAGTAAATTAGAAATAATCTCTCACTTGATTATATGGAACATTGATGAGTGCAGCACAGGAGCAGGTTGGATATCTTTCTTTGATCAGTTGCCTAGTGTACTCAAAAGCATGAGGATAGAATTATATTTAAAAAATGGTTGTATCATCATTTCTACATTGTGGGCTATCTGCTTATGCATGTACCGCTTCATGTGTTTCGTATTCCAAGATATGTAATCACTATCATGACAACATAAACTGAGTGTGTCTACTATTGATTATAAACAGCATGCTCTCTGTTCATGATTTCATGATGCAATATAAATATGCTTCTCATGTAGGAAAAGATCTCAACACATTTCACAAAGGCAAAAGTGGAAACTGAGCCAAAAGTAGCAGATGACAGTGCAAGTGTCTGAAAGTTTGCTGAAAGTGGTAGCCAAGGCATAATGCCAATATGTGTGCAGGGTAATGCATAAGAAAATGGGCTGAGAGTGAGGGTTCCCAACCGGGTCCACAGACTGCTTGCTTAACAGTATTGGTCCATGGCATAAAAATGTTTGGGAACCCCTGGCTTAGAGGGATGAAAAGCTTGTTGTGACTATATAAAGAATTGTTCATGGTTACATTAGAGGAGGGAAAGCCTTTGTGGCAGGGCTTCCCAACCTTCTTTATGCCATTAACCAAGGGGCCTGCGGTGCCCTGGTTGGTAACCCTTGCTTCAGAAGGATTTAAGTAGCAGGTAAGAGCTAAATGATGATGATGAGTCATACTAAGGACCGGTGTCTGAAGGACTATAGGCTTTGAGTTACCTGAAATGTATTATGGCTGGAAACTGAAACATGGGAGGTATTGGAACAGTTATGTCTGAAAATTTTAAAAAAAGCAAGTAGCTTTCAAGCTTTAGGCAAGTGAAGCTGGGACAGCAGTGTGTAACATGATTAAGGTGAAAATTGATGGCTTGGTGACAGAAAGGTGTGTTTACTCCCTGGTGTCAAGGTGAAAACTTTGCCTTCTGGGTCAGCTTGAGACTATGGTCAGGGAGGATGGAGTAATAGTGAGCTTATGAAGACTTCTTTTTTAAAAGAGGCTGAAATTATTCAGTCAGAGACTGGATGTCAAGGAAGTGGTCTTGCCCCAAGAACCTGTGGGAAAGATAAAGAGGAGTCATGGTGAGAAAGTTGTTGTTAAAGTGCACGTTCATAAGTGAACTGGAAATGTATAGAGAAGGTCATCAAGGGACAACACACAGGTGATGAGTGGATGGAAGATTATTGGGGGACAGCTGGGTGGCTTTGTTAGAGCAAAGAGAAGCAATTTTCAGAGATGCTTTGCAACCAGGTGGAGTCTGCTGATATGAACAGGATCATTCTTACCAACTCAGTAAACTGCTATTCCTGGCCTCTGGTTTATTCTTTTTCCCTTCTGTTAGTATGAAGCAACAGTGAGTAACTCTTGTCTGGGCTGGTTCAAAATCCATTGACAAGATTGCCCAAATTAAAATTGTGTTTCCGGCAATGAATAAATTAATAATTAAGAGAAACAGTATTCCTTCTGGTATTTCCATCATCAAATTGAACAGTTTATCAAATTTAAAAAGTCTGGTTGTACTTGCATTGCTGACAAGTTATAAAGTGCAATCCCACTAAATCTTCCCAACTCACCAAATGTATAAGAATGAAATTAGCATTGAATTCAGTAGAACCAGCAAAACGAAAGAGAAGAGTATCCATGGCTTTCAATTTTCAGAATTAACTGTATTTAGTCTATGGCCCTTCCTTGGATCATCAATCCAGAAGCCCAAATTCTTTAAACAACTATGCAGGTCAGTGTATTCACCCACAGGCCATCTTCTCCCTCTTGTCTGCCCTTTGTTTTCCCAACAACAGTCTGCATTGTTAAAGCAAATTCTAATCAAATGATACATTGCAATTTGTTCATGTATATTTAACAAATTAATTTTGAGATCCGTGTTTAACGTGCTTGCAATTTTCAACCATGCTTGTTCACATCATGTTTGTGTGTTGCAATTGTAGGGCAGAAGAGCTATTATGGAATACTTGATGAGCTCATTCTTTGAACAAAATAAAAGCAATTGTGAAGGCGTAGTTAACAATTGTCAAATATAAATAAATACTAGGTTGAGGAATCTGCTGTTTGTGCTGGATGCAATTTAAAAATATTTCGTTTGAAACACTGCAGCTGCTAAAGTGATTCTGCCTTGAATTTCCAGCTGTTCAAAATTAAGATGCCTCATGTAAATAGTGTAAATTTATTTTTTTATTTTACTGTGAAATTTGACAGATGGACTTTCTAATCAGTGTTGTATCAGCTATAAACCATAGTGATTTGAGTGGGAAGAACTGCTTCCATTAAAGCATATGCATCAGTTGGTTTAATATGATTATAAATGCTTGGTGGGGCCAGGAGGAGGGAGAAACAATATAGCATGCAATTATTTATTGCATCTTGTGTTAATGGTGTTAATGAGGCCTTGTGCTGCATTGTGGTTGAGTTACTGAACTAGTAACCAGAGTTCTGGATCACTGATCCAGAGACACGAGCTTGAATCCTACCACAGCAGCTGGGGAATTCAAATAATTAAGTAAGTCTGGAATGAAAAGCTATTGTCAGTAGTGGTGACCATAAAACCGCTTGTCGTAAAACTCATCTGGTTCACTGGTGTCCCTTCAGAGAAGAAAATCTGTCATCCTTATCTGATCTGACCGATATGTGATTCCAGAACCACTGGCATAGTTGGCTTTTAATTGCCTCCACAGTTCAAGGGCAATTATGGACGGGCAATGCACACTAGCCTTGCCAGTGACATTCACAAATATTGACCTAAAATGATCTTTATATGTACCCTGCCCAAAAAATACTTGTTTTCAGATTATTTAAAAGATGTTATAGTTACATTTCTTCTGTTACTTTATTCATAGTTTCATTTAAAGCTAGTAAGTGTATTAATAGTGTTGTAACCTTATTAATTTACTGTTAAATTGTGGAATATAATAGATAATTCATGAAAAGATTGTAAACATAAAAAATCAAAACCTAAAACTATTAATTACATATGTAAATACATAATGAAGTTATTGTATTTAAACGCAGGACTACATATAGGACACAATGCCAGTCTTGCAGATTCATTAGGGAATGGAGAACTATTCTGGGATTACCTTGCTGGCAGGGTTTATGTTGCTGTTTACACAAATTAAGCTAGTCATGACTGTTCAAAAATAGAGATTAAAATGTTATTAGCTAGAGACTGAATTCTGTGTTCTGTTAATATCTGAGAGAAGCATTTTAGCCATTTATGAACATCTTAGCTTCTCTGAATTTATTCTGTTTTTTTTTAAAAGCGGGAACTAGAAAGAACAGCATGCTGCCTGGAAATGAAGGACAATTTTGCCCTTGCCCCTAAGTAATGGAATACTTCAAATTTAATCAGAAGTATTTCCTCTCCTTTCATAAAGACGAATATCCTAATACTTCTGTGTGAAATATCAAACACATGCAGTTGTCAGTGTTAATTGCTGATGCCAGACATAGTTGTTTCAGAAGCCACCTATCATGCTGTGGATTAACAAAAACAGTGAAGGAGTTGTCAGTACAGTGATGCAATATTGTGCTGGGAAATGAGTCTCAGAACCCCATATTAAATTGATCATTTGTTGGTTCTTGTTCTGAAGCAATTTTTCACTTCATTTTCTAATGGAGAAGCCACTGCTTACAGCATAAATGCACATACAATGGCACTGCTTCTACAAACCTTATTTTATAAAATGAGAGTAGTTATTTATCATTTAACTTGCTCTACATAATGTAAGGACAGTAATTGCCATAGGAAATTGCATTTTTAACAAATAATATCCTTCAGTAAGAACAAGCCTTGTTAATAGTTGCCCATTTCTGTTATAATTTGCATGCCAAAGAAGCATTATTTCATATTTCACTAATTTTATCCATTTAATGCACGTGTGTGCATGCAAAACCACAATATTGCTCCATGCTCTCATGGAAAGATTTTGTGCGATGCATTACTAGAATCCTTCTGCGCTGCAAATACGTATTTACAATTAAAAGTTATGTCCTCAAGTTTCCAAATCTGTTTTTCATCATATCTAATTATTTTAGAAAACCTGACAGCTGTGCACATCATCCCAACTCCTTCATTTGATCTAGGCACTAGCGTAACTCCCCTATTCCTTACTGATTATTAATTCTCTCTCATTTCCTATGTAAGTGTATCTCCCACTTGTTTATCCACAGTCGAGGTGTGGAGCTCGCTTTGTGAAAGGTTTTTGGGTGGGGCTATGTATTCCACTAGTCTCATGTTAAAAACACATTGGTTGACTAACAATGCAGGCCTTGATACTCAGTCATTGTGATCTGCTTATAAGCGCTTAAGAATTTGTTTTCTTTTCCAGTGCCCCAATGCCCTATCTCATTGGCCTTCACTCGAGCTTAATGGAAGTAAGTTGAATGTTTCTAAACTATATTTAGCGACGTGAGCACATGTTAAGTCATAGAATAGAAATCTTATTACGTGGCCTGAAGGGCAGAAGCAAATGTTGACTAAATGTCAGAGACATCGTGCCAACAATATTGTCACTGCCTTGTGTTGCGAATGTTGACGGTGTGCAATAATATACTTTACTGATGGGGAGAAAGATCCTGGGTATGACAAATGGGAACGCTTTTGTGATATTTTGGGAAACAGAAAATACTTAATTTTAGAAAACAATTTTGTATTATAATAGTATACTGCTCTTTGTTTAATTATTTTGCTTAATGTTTCTGTGCTTAGATTTTTAGGAACATTACCCACTGTGGAATATACAAACATATTCCCTGGTGTTAAGATGGGCTTGCAGAGTTTCTTACCATGCTTTGAGTTTTGGTATAATATCACTGTGGGTAGTATTATAGAAGTAGTGGAAATGTGGTGCCTATAATTGTTTAGATATGAAGGCATTAATCTTGAATTGTTCATAGAAAGTTTAGAAAAAAAATAAAAACCAGACATTAGATTACAGAGTAGCCTTGACTAATTTTAGAGTGTAGAAAATTAACTGGAATACAAAGTAGTTGTATTCCATGTTTGGAATTTTTCTTGAGGTAGTTTTGTTTAACTACTGAAACAGTGTATTCCATATGAATGTTGTCAAAAATTCTGTGTGGAAGTGTTTTAGGTGATGTGTTCAAGCTATTTTAAGTGAGAAAATTATTATTTCATTTTGTAATATATTCAGAGCTGAACTGGTCTCCTCTGCCATTGCTCAATTCATTGCCCAGTAGGTTTGAAGCATGATGGATGATGTAGGAGACCGTTGGGCAGGTGGGAGAGAGTAAAGTCATCACTCTGGTGTACCAGATTAAGCTTTCTGTGGCACACTGTTATATCTGAATAAAAGGAGAAGTACTCCAGATTAATCTGCACCATACGTGATCTGAGAATATATGCTTCTGACATCAGATCCCTAAAATATATGAGTAGAAAACACTTTCTGTCTTTTGCTGGCAGGATCTGAGATTGCAAAAGTTGGTGCAGGCACCTTGAAGTGCAAATTATAAAACACGATTTTCACCTGAGTGGAGAAACAGGACTGCTTTTATGTTCTCTGAGCTGTATTATTGGGTTGCCTTTTAACCACATGAACGTGGCAGAGCACAGGAACAGAAACAGCCATCATGTGTGTGCCAACCATGATTCTAATTTAAAATGCACTTCTACCTGCATGTGGTCCATATCCCTCAATATCTTGCCTGGCATGCCCCTGTCTAGATGCCTCCTGAATGCTTCTGGCCACAATGCATTCTGGCAATTTAACATATCCACGTGAAGGTTAAGGGCAAACTTGACTTGTTCTAGCCAAAAGGTAGAGAGGTGAAATAAAAAACAAAAAAAAAGTTGAAAAATCTGAGCAGATCAGGCAAAGCTGGAAGCAGAGCTAATGCTTGAGGTTGAAGACACTGAATCAGTGTGGTGGTGAAAGTAACTTAAATTACTGACACAAATAGTTTTTGTGCTGTCATTGGCAATTTAACATGTTTTGCTCTGTTGCACCAGTTACTTCCCAGTACACTGTATCAGCTAGCTTTCACCTCTAATTCTCTGTAATATTGAATACTCTTTGCTTGGTGCAGAGACTTTAAGGTCTGGTTTTCACTTCCATGTGCACAACCTAGAAGTTATCTGTTTCTGTTACAATATGCCCAAATTTAAGATGAGCATGATTTGGCCTGAAAGCCGTGTAAATGATTTAAACCATCCATGTAAAAGGAAAAGGAAACCAATGCCCATTTATATCTTCATTACAGTCTCAAAATTTAATATTTCAGCTTGCATACTGATTATTCACTTATGTTAAACACAACAGGTTTAAGAGACTGCAACCAGGGAAACATCATGTGATGTTTTAAAACTGGATTAAAATGCACATTATGCAGAGCAACACACACAAAATGCTGGAGGAACTCAGCAGGCCAGGCAGCATCTATGGAAAAGAGCACAGTGAACATTTCGGGCTAACTCTTCATCAGGACCCTTCGTTGACTGTACTCTTTTCCATAGATGCTGCCTGGCCTGCTGAGTTCCTCCAGCATTTTGTGTGTGTTGCTTGGATTTCCAGCATCTACAGATTTTCTGTTGTTTGTGGTTATACAGAGCAGATCTTTTTTAGGAATGGATTTTTTTTTCTACTGCTGGGAAACAGTTGAAACTCTCAAATCATGTGAAGATATGAAGAGATTCCACTACCCTCAACAGCTTACACTCCTGAACCAGTGCAACTAAGTGATACCTTTGAAAATAGAGGCCTTGCTGCTTTCCTTCATTCAAATGGACAGACACAGGGATGGAAACTGCAGTTGTGCCTGAAACTAGAATTATTTAAGCTAGGTAGGTTGCTTCGATATTACATGAATATTTCAATGCAAATACATAGCAAACTGTAGGACATGGATTTCAGTTTCCAGCCCAAAGTTTGCATTTGTATTCACACCAAAGTGGACCTTTTTTTTCTTTCAGACGTTTTCTGTTCAGGCAAGAAAAAGTTTGTGAACCCTTTACAATTACTAGGTTTTCTGCATTAATTACTGATGAAATTTGGTCTGATCTTCATCTAAGTCACAATAATAGACAAACACAATCTGCCTAAACTAATAACACACAAACAATGGTACTTCTTCTCGTCAATACTGAGTACACCATTTAAACAATCAAAGTCTAGGTTCAAATAAGTACATAAACCACTAGGCTAATGCCTTTTACAAAGCTATTTGGAGTCAGTTATTCCAGTCAATTAGATGAGATTGGATGTGTGGGTTGTTGAGATGCCCTGCCCTATAAAAAAGACACACACAAAGTCAGGTTACTAACACAGCCTGTTCTTCTCAAGAAAGATCTGTTTATGTGCACCATGCTTTGATCAAAACACTTTCAGAGGACCTTACAAGAATTGTAGAGATGCATGAAGCTGGAAAAGGCTACAAAAGCATTTCTAAAGACCTGAGCATACATCAGTCTGCAGTAAGAGACATTGTTTACAAATGGAGGAAATTCAGTATTGTTGCTACTCACCTTAGGAATGGGCATCCTGCAAAGATCATACCAAGAGCACAAAATGCAATGCTGAAGGAGGTGAAAAAGAACCTAAGGGTAACAGCAAAAGACGGGCAGAAGTCTCTAGAACTTGTGTCCACTATAATAGAAAGAATGAACAAGAATGGTGTTCATGGAAGGACATGGCAGAGGAAACCACTGCTCGCCAAAAAAAAAAAGCATTGCTGCAACTCAAGTTTGCAAAAGACCACCTGGATGTTCCACAAAACTTCTGAGACAATATTCTGCGGACAGATGAGACAAATGTTGAACTTTTTGGCAGAAATGCACACCGCTGTGTTTGGAGGAAAAGGGGCATTGCACAGCAACACCAAAACCTCATTCTAACTGTGAAGCATGGTGGAAAGAGGAGCATCATGGTTTGGGGCTGCTTTGCTACCTCAGGACCTGGACAGCTTGCAATCGTTGTGTCAAAAAATTGTGTCAAGACATTTTACAGGAGAATGTCAGTGTAGTAGTCTGTCACCTAAAGCTTAATAGAAGTTGGATGATGCAACCAGACAATGATCTGAAACACAAGTAAATTAACAACAAAATGGCTTAAAAAGAAGAAAGTTTGTTTTTTGGAATGGCCAAGTCAGAGTCCAGACGTTAACTCAATTGAGGTGCTGTGGCATAAACTGAAGAGGACTGTTAATGTAAGGTGTCCCAGAAATATTGATGAACTGAAACTGTTTTGTATAGAGGAATGGTCTAAAATTCCTCCTCACCATTGTGCAAGTCTGATCAGCAGCTTCAGGAAATGTTTGGTGGAGGTTATTGCTGCTAAAAGAGGTTCTACCAGCTATTAAATACAACGGTTCACATACTTTTTCCAGCCTGGACTGTGAATGATTAAGCAATGTGTTCAATACAGACATGAAAAGTACAAGTTTTTGTGTGTTATTTGTTTAGGCAGATTGTGTTTGTCTATTATTGTGATGTAGATGAAGATCAGACGACATTTTATGAATAGTTAATGCAGAAAACCAGGTAACTGCAAAGTATTCACAAGCTTTCTCTTGCATCTGTACTTCCTCAAAGTTTTGTTTTCAAAACTTGTATCTAATTAAGATCTGCAGCAGTTTGTTTTTCTGTGGCATTCTAGAAAATACAAAGCAAATACAAAAGCAGGTAGCACAGCAAATCCATGTACAGATGATTTTTTATGTTCACTTGAACCTCCTTCATCATCTAACTTAGCATATTTGCTATTTCCTCTTCTTGCATGATTTCCCATTAAAAGCTTCCATTTAAAATATTTGTCTCAATGGCTCCTTGTCGCAACAAGTTCCACATTCCCACAACTTGCTTTGGAAAATAGCTTTGTCTGAGTTTCTTTCTGGATCTCATCTTGGCCTTGTTTTTTTTAACTTCAGGATCAATCAGATAAGGCAGAGAGAATTGCTACATGAGGGAAAACTAACAAAATAGCTCCCCTATATGTTTAATTTACAAGATGCCCCACACACAAATCAGCAAAGTTTCTTTGACAGCATCCTTTATTGCTGGAAGCAGGAACATGGGCCACTTCCAACTTACTTCTAAGCTGAAAATATTGTGTCTTGCAAATATGTTTTTGACCCTTGAATGTTACTGGGTGATCATCCTGGAATGTCCCACCCGTCAGCAATGTACTGCAGAGGTAGAAAGGGATGGCTTACCACAGTTAATGTGGATGGGCAGTCAACAGTGGCCTGGCCAGCAGCACCTATAGTTCATACCTGCTTCTTTTTCCTCATGGTTGATGCTGATTCCTGGCCTCTTATTTATTTCTCCCTCATATATTTCCTTTATTTGACTTTCATTATCATACTCGCCTGTTTGCAACTTATTCAGTTCCTTAGGCTTCGTAACTATTAAAAATCTGTTAATTTCAGTGTGGAGACAAATTTGACTTTAACCTCTTAGTTTTGCACGCCAACCACAAATGGCAAAACTCTTGTTCAGTGAGTGCATTTAAAATCTCAGTCAACTCCACCAGGACCCATAAATGAAAATTGTCAGAGCCTGGAGCCTTTTTCTTTACCTTTGACTTCCTAAACCTTTTTATTATGTGTTTCCTTCTGATAAGTGTTTTCAATCTGCTCCATTGTATACCCCCATTTTAACTCAAATGTGTTTTTTCTCTTGACATACCCCTGTAATTTCATCTCTAAAACAGTCACTAAATAATGATTTAATAATTCTTTACTTAATTATTTTCAGACACAGTCTTCCTGCTTCTTCTGGTAAACAGTCTGATGTGTTTTTGCACCTTTTTTGTTGATCCTTGTGTACTTAAATGAAGATGACTTAGTACGAGTACTGCTAAAATAATTCCTTTTACTAAGTAGTGAGTTGGCACTCATATTAAACGTTCTGAAATGGAACTGGGAACCATGCTTACTAAGCTGCATTAAATTTCATTTCAGTGCAAAGTAAATTTCTGTGGTTGTAATTGAGCCCTTACATTTAACAAAAAGTCAATTTTATGGTCACTCATTTTGTGGAAGTGACCTTAACCCTCTGGCTTTGCACTGCAACCTGTAAGAGGAGTATTACTGCCATAAAGTTGCCAAATACAGACAGTTAACACTCACACACAAGTTTATGGAATGCTGTCCCCAGGGAGAGCACTTCTGACTGGTGACATGGCAACTGTACAAAAATGATGTTTCCTGTCACCTCACGACTCTTAAGGCCATAGGCCTGTTTGAGAAAATGAGGCAATCTTATTTACAACCGTGCTGAACCATTTCTCTTTTCTATTCAACAGAAGGTGAAGTGTAAAGCTTTAGAAGATGTGATTATATTAAATGTAGATACAAATACACTGGAAACACCATTTGATGACCTTCACAATCTACCGAGCGAAGTGGTAAGTAAAAAAAATGAGCAGTGCTTTTTTTTAAATTTCATTAGCTCATCGAATGTGATAAAATCTCCACTGTTATCACAAATTGGTAGATGCGAGGGTGGGGATGGGAGTGGGAGGAAGCGGTTGGTAGTATCTCATTTGTTACTTTTTCTTGTGAAAGTCAGGAGCTGTAAATTGACTCCTGCAAAAGCAGAATTATTTTCAGCATTTTGACTATGGCTGCAGAGGTTTTGAGCTGTGCAGCCAATCGTAAATGAAGCTCATGATCAGAAAGATAGCTCCATTCATTAGTTGTAGCTTTTTAAAATGTAAGTCTCTTCATCTTATACTTAATCATTAAATTACAAAGTATGCATTTCTGTCTGCCTAGTGGCATTTCTTGCTGAAGAACGAGTTGAGTTGTGAAGCCAAGTAGAAGAAGGGGGCCAATTATCAGCTCCTGTTTCCCTGCCACCTGCCAGCTCTTTTTCCTTTAATTAATGCTCGGATGGCACTGGTCAATATAATAAGTAATACTTTTACAGTTGGGGTCACAAAATTGATCCTTTGATCTTCAGTATTCTGAAACATTCGTTTCCTTGAATTAGTAGTTTTCCAGTGCATTTTAATTTATTTCCACCTACTTACTGAGATGTTTCCAATGGAAATATCCTATTTGTTTTAAAATTGTCTCTTTTGCTTAGATTTCATTTTAGAAAGAAAATGATAGTCTTAACTTGGCGCAAAAGGATACTGGTCTAAATTACTGGACGGTTAAAGAAGGCTGTCTCTTTATCAATGAAGCCTGATGAAAGAGATGTCAACTGCATTTGTACTTTGATCTTGTGTTGCTTCCACTACTTTTCTTTTTTAACAATCAAGGTGATTAGTACTAAATGTATAAATGTAATCAAACTGTAAATAGCACACCACAATACCTATACAGAAGTACCCATTTGTGAGTATTTGTTACACTTTTCTAATAATTAACATGCAAATTTACAGCAAGCAGTAAGTGCTTTGCTTTTGAATTTATCAAATATACAAAAGTCTGTGCACACTATTTTCATTCTTGTACTCTTCTCTCCCTTCCCAGATAAAGAAATTTTTAAAAATTATGATGTATTGTCCTGATTTGAGTAAAGCCATTACAAGATATGTTTAGTTACATGTGAGTTCATACCACAATGATTTTAGTCCATATGGAGTTTATTATTAGGTCAGTTTTTATATTGGTCTCAGTTGTCATAAAGGTCTCCAGGTCACAGTTGTCCTGAATTACTGAACTGTTTTCATGTAGACACACTGCTGTGTTGTATGCTGCCATCTTAATAATGGTCTCTTGTCAGATATTCACACATAATATTTAAGAGTTATGGACTATTAGAAATATTACTTTTCTTGATAGCATTCTGCTTTAGGAAATACTGTGTATTTCCAAATGAAGAATAATAATTGTGACTAGCCACTGAAAACCTGTTCATCTACTTCCTTGCTGAAATGTTGCTGCATTAATGTAGCTCTAAAATCTCCTGATCAAATTTTGTTTCACGAACTTTACCATTGATAAAAAGTATGACTAACAAAACACTAACCTTGTTCTACTGTTATAAGGTGAAGCCGTGAGAACATGCAAACTTGGAAATTTCCTATTGCAATCATTTTTTTGGCTTCCTTATTTGTAACATTATCCTTACTTAGCAGCTTTTGGTTGTCACTGCAGTGGATTCTGCTAAGGAAAAGCTGTGTTCAAAACAGCTTGCAGTTTACTTTCAGAGTAAATCAAGACCATTAGTCATTGAGTCAGCGTTGTACAACAGTGAAGTAGGCCCTTTGTACCACTCCATCCGTGTCAACCATTTTGCAGATCTGCATTAATCCCATTTGCCTGCATTAAGACCATATCCTTCAGTGCTTTACTTACTTGTGTCTATCTAAATGTCTCTTTAATGAATAATTGTGTCTATTTCAGCACTTCCTCTCGCAGTATGTTCCAGGTATCAACCACTCTCTTATCTGCAGAATTCTTTGCCACAGGCAGCTGTGGAAGCCAAGTCTTTGCCACAGCAGCTGTGGAAGCCAAGTCTCTATATATATTTGAGGCAGAGATTGATAGATGCTTGAATGGTCAGGGCATGAAGGGCTACAGGGAGAAGGCAAGAGATTGGGGCTGAGAGGAAAATTGGGTCAGCTAAGTAGACTCGATGGGCTAAATGGCCTAATTCTACTTCTATATCTGTGGTCTTATGGTCTAAAAATACTTCAGATCCCGTTTAAAACTTCTTCTCTCCTTAAACCCATGACTAATTGTTTTTAATACTCCTGTCTCTTCCGCTCAAAATCTTATACACTTCTGTCATTTCCCACCTCAAACTTCCTAGTTTGCGGGACAGCAAGCATGCCCTATCCAATTTTTGCCCATAACTGAAGTCCTCCAATCTAGGCAACATCCTGGCAAGCCTCATTAGCTAATAGATGTTGAAACTTTTAAAATGTAAGTATACATATTCTTGCCACCTGTGCACACCTTGTATTAAATAAAATCCTTCCATCTTTGCAGTTTGCTCTGAAGTGATATGAAGCAAGAATCACCTGTCAGCTATTTCACCAAAATAATGTTGGAGTAGTTATTTATCTCCTCCTTAAAACCATTAAAATTAATTGTACTCACTGCTGTTCCTTGGTATTCTATCTAATTTAACTGCATAGGAATTAGTTGAGTCTGCATTTTTTCCAAAGTACTTTCTGAAGAGGAGGAGAACAACCATACAAAATATGTTAAGGGGCATATGCTAGTAACAAAACCAATTTTTGCACCTTCATCTTCTCATGATTTGGCTGTAATTTTTTCAAAATCTTTTAAATATCAATTCACATTTCTGAGAACCTAACACAAATTTGGTTTTCAATCAGGGGAAATTTAATGCAAATTGGGCTCACCAGGATTTAATTTGATTTTTGTCTATTGCTTCGAATCTCCTGAAATAATTGTTGGAATTGTTTCTCATGTAGCAAATGGGCAAACAGATCACAAGTTGCCTGTTGACCCTGGCAACAATGATATGTCAAAAAAAAGAGAAAATCTGCAGATGCTGGAAATCAGAGCAACACACACAAAATGCCAGAGGTACTCAGCAGGCCAGGCAGCATCTATGGAGAAAAAATACAGTCGATGTTTAATGATAATATGTGAAGTGCATGTGCATTTGATACTGACTTTTGCATCAATTAACAAAATACAGACCTGAATCTGTGGTGCAAGGCAAGGTGCTTATTCTTCAAGATGTTGGTGAACACCTAACAACCTACCATCTTTATGCATAATTTGCTGATCCTGACTGTACAACTTTAGTGTATCTCTGATGTGACCCTGCACGTAACTAATCAAAAATATCACTTAAAACCCAAATCATCACAATGGATTACTGTTGACATTATACACAGGTGCATTTGTTTTGCAGCAACATTGCTTCCAATGGCATTCACTGTTCATGTAGACCCCTAGGAAGCAAATCCTTCAGCTTGCCTTCTTGAGGAAAGAAGTTTATCATTATAAGATTCAGGTTTGTAAGGAAGGTTTCAAACCGTGCCGGCTGAAATTCTTCTCATGTGACTGCAGAACTTTTGTCTGAAAGCTTGAAAATCAGGTTATATAACAATAGTTATGGTGCCTGATTTCCTTTCAAGTCAATGAAGGCTTCACCTTATGGTCATCAGCAAGGGGTCAGGCACAGAAATTCTGCCTCTGAGACATAAGTTTGTACAACTCATTTCAGGAAAATCTTTCTGCATATTTAGAAGAATCATTATATTTGAAAACCATGTTCATTTAGGTTTTTATTCTTGTTTTTAATATGTTTTTTCTGCATTAAACCTTTGATAAATGTCAAAGAACATTGTCCAGAATGGTTTCCAAGAATAAGATTTTTCGGAACACTTGGAAAGTGGGCTATTAAATAAAAGTGAATTAAATCTAAAGAAACACAGCTTATACTGGTGACCTGTGCTAAAATGTCAAGAACCTTTGTTTTGGTTGTTTTAAGTTTGTTACTCTCACTAAAGAGGGAAATTAAGGGTTCCCTTGTCTTTAGTTGCTTTATTAATGATGTCTGCAGGAGCCAAGAGTCTGCTGTCCTGCCTGCCTTCCTGTGTAATGGCCAAAGAAGACAAAAAACAAACTCGCTGGGCACTTCACCCTCAGGCTACAAAATAACATGATACAGTGTCAAAATTCAAGGCTTAAACATAGCGTAGTCTAAGCAGTTTTGCTGCTGTTTAATTTTGTTCCTTGCCTTATTTAATAGGGCAGTTACTTACAGATTTTTTAATGAACTAAGCAGATCTTAAACTAAGTTTTAATATTTCTAGTGTTTCGAAACAGGGTTTTCAATATTACGTTGTCAATGGGTATAATTTCCTTCAGTAGCTGTTCTGTCCAAAAGCATGTTGCTACACGACACCTTTTAGACAGAAGTGGGAATAAACAGTCTGCTCTGAAATCTCCGAACCTTGGCAATGTAGCATTTCCTCGTTTCCAGTTAAATCATTAAATTTCTCCACTTAGGCATCTGAGAAACTTTCTTCTGAGATAGTTTAACTGCCATTGCCCTATTATTTCTTCATAATCCCCAACGGTACTGTTTGTGGGATCTGCCCTCGACATGTACTGGTGTATTGCACCTGTTAAAATTTTCAGACTGAGAAATCCTGATATTTTGTTATCTGATGGTTTACAGAATGAATCCTCCATGTCATACTAATTAAAAGGGCATAGAGAGTCCAGTGGATTTGTATGTTCTTTAACCTTTCTCACCACAGAGATATAGATTATGTACTTCACAACCTGTGCTGAAGTTAATTGAAAATACTTAATGAGGCTTGGTATATGCAGCCAGAGCACTAAATGAGTTGGATTTCAAAACTTTCATCTGTAGCCATCAAGCCTTGATGTAAATTGAAAAGATCACAGCTATTGGGAAAAGACCTATATTGTAAAGTCCTTTCTGCATAGATTATGAACATCATAACTCAATGATTTTTCCATAAAAATATGGCTGTAATTGGACCCTATGGGGGTCCCTTTCTTTGATCAGATCACAGTAACTGTGACTTTACACTGAAAAATGTCACTGCTGTAAAGGTTTATCACCTGTAGTGCTTAGTTTTCTCTGATGCCTTGTACTGTGCTGGTTATCTTTATTAAAAGAAGTATAATGAGTAATTAAACAGCAAGTCATTATCTGAAGCACAGAAAAAAAAGCTTCAATATTTAAGTTATAGTGATTGTATTTTCTCATTACTCATCCCTTGACTGCATTTTTGCCTTCATTTTTTTTTCAGTGTGCAGTTTATTGCTAATTATATTTTGATGAAAATTTGGTCTCATTTCATTGTGCAGCTATATGCGATTATTTGTGCGGTGATTTTATTTCTGTTTTTCTCTTTTCTAAATAACTGTGAGACTGAAGAAAAAGTCGACCATTGCAAATCACCGGAATCATTCCTGCATTGAGAGTTCTGTGTCTTCAATATGAATTAGTTATGAATGGGGAAAAAGATAAGACTTATTTAGCCATGATTGGTTCAGTGATTCTAAGAGTGTGCTGCTTCTTAGTGGTAGGCCATATGTTGCACAACTGCAGTGAAGATCTGTAGGTGTGTTGCTCACTGAAGTGTATCAGAGTAATTAAAAGTCAAAACTATCAAAATATTTTAACATGACAAATAGAAGCAGGAGTTTGCCTTTTGACACCTTGCATATTACCTGCCATTTATTAAGCGCATAGTGACCTCAGCATCATTTTGTGGCACTAATGTTAAAGGAATGAAGAGTACCTAAAGTCTTAAAATCTGTCGGCATCCACTTGGCAACTAAGCCTTCACGGGCTCCTGGGAACAGAATTCCAAAGATTTGCTACCCTTTTACTGAAGAAGGCAACCTATTCAAATTCTCTGTTGTATATTACTCAGTTCTCAATTCATGCCAATGTTACCACCCAGTCCCATATGCTCCATTTCTACTTTTAGCGAGATGCGCACTTATGACATGGTGGCATAGTGACGTATGCCATTCATGTACTTTTACATATAACCCATAATGAATTATGTAAACGACAGAGTGCTTTATCAGACAACAAATTTACAATTTTACTCAACTATTACTGAAATATTAAATGCACAACACTATGCTTTGGAAATAACTAACTATCTGCTGGACGTACCTCAGCAAGTCGAACAGCAAGCAAGGAATTCCTGATGCAGGGTTTCAACCCAAAATTTTGACAATTCACTTGACCCCCCCACCGTTCAACACACAAGATTTTTCCCCAGCAGGTTGTTTGTTGCTCCAGATTCCAGCAGCTGCTGTCTCTTATGCCTCCATGCTTTTAGAAGGTGGTTTTGAGGATTCTGGATAGCGCACATTGTCAAACTCCAAAGTTCAAAAGATTCTAGATTTTTCCATGGACTAAAATGTAGCAACTGTAATTCTATTTTTTGAGTAAGAAAAGACAGAACAAACAGAAGTATAGGAGTGTGCAGGTTATGCCTTGCTCTGTGTTTTCCTGTCAATTAGTTTTGGAGTTATAAAACATAACAGTGGTGACAAGTAAGTTTTAAGCAGACCTGAGATGACTACTTACCTGTTGAGCCACAGTGAGATGTTTGAGTTTTTAAAAAAAAGTGCAGTGAGACATTCACTTTAAAAAAGGCAGAAAGCAGACAATATTCATGGGTTCATAAATGGTGAGTACTATTGTGATAATAAATTTAAAGAAAAGCAGAAATGGCTGGCTACATCAGAAAGATAGATGTATTCGATTATAAAACAGGTAACTGGATTTTGTATACTGAGTGAATTAAGTAGTATTTCAAAGTAAATGAAACACCCAAATGAAAAGTGAGTGCCAGTTTTGCTGAGTGCATTAGGTGAAAAGACATAATAGTTTGCTTTAGAAGTTTAACTGTTCCAACCAAACCATCCAAAATGAGCTTTCCTAATATCAAAGTAATGCAAGAACCAAAACAATTGTTGATTGCAGAATGCTTTAGGTTTCATAAGCAGAATCAAAAGGAAGAGGAATCCATTTCAGTTCATGTGGCTGAGTGGGATGAACATTGCCCATTCAGTAGCGGGCTTAATGCTACACTAAGAGATCATTTAGTTTGTGGAATCTTGCAAGAAAGCAATCAAAAATGGCATTTAAAAGAGCATTTGAAAATGCTGTAATGGGAACTGCAGACAGAGATTCAACTGAGGTGCAGTCAGGAATGACAGTGAGCGTGAAAATAATTGCATCGAATGTACAGAAACAGGCCTGGCTGAACCAGTTGTGTTACCTTTGTGACAAGGGTTAACATTCACCAAACCGTTGCAGATTTAGAGGGAAAACTTGCAGAAAATGCAACAAAGTAGGACACATACAAAGAGCGTGTTGGGCAGACAAAAATAAATGGACTGCACAGGGAAGAGAAGTCAAATTGCAGTTTCAGAAAGAGGACTAATCTTCATGCTGTTGATGAAAAATCTGAATTATGAAAGCAACAGGACTGTGTAGCCTTGAGATGTAAAATGTGAAAACTGACAAGAGACAAGTAATAAGGGTTACACCAGAAGTGAATGGCAAATTAATTAAAATGGAATTGGATACTGGCTCACACACACAATGCTGGAGGAACTTAGTAGGCTAGGCATCGTCTATGGATATGGAAAGAGTGAACAGTCGACATATGGGACTGCAGCCCTTCATCAAGCCTGATACTTATACTTTGTACTTTATTGTCGCCAAACAATTGATACTAGAACGTACAATCATCACAGTGATATTTGATTCTGTGCTTCTCGCTCCCTGGATTACAGATATTAAATATTAAAGATAGTAAAAATTAGTAAATATTAAAAATTAAAATTATAAATCATAAATAGAAAATATAAAATTTGGAAGTAAGATAGTTCAAAAAAACCGAGAGGCAGGTCCGAATATTTGGAGGGTACGGCCCAGATCCGAGTCAGGATCCGCTCAACAGTCTTATCACAGTTGGAAAGAAGCTGTTCCCAGATCTGGCCATATGAGTATTCAAGCTCCTGAGCCTTCTCCCGGAGGGAAGAGGGACAAAAAGTCTGTTGGCTGGGTGGGTCGTGTCCTTGATCATCCTGGCAGCACTGCTCTGACAGCGTGCGGTGCGAAGTGAGTCCAAGGATGGAAGATTGGTTTGTGTGATGTCCTGCGCCGTGTTCACGATCTTCCGCAGCTTCTTTCGGTCTTGGACAGGACAACTTCCATACCAGGTTGTGATACCACAGCAATGTGAAAGGTGGCACTGGAAAAATCAAACTTATCAGGGGTAAAATAGTGTTAAATGAAAATGCTACACCCAAGTTTTACAAAGCCTGTCCATTTCCTTGTGCCATCTGTGATAAAATCATATGGAGGTTGAAGGAATTCTTTCCAAGGTTCATTGGAGCCCATGGACAACACCAGTGGTTCTGAAGCCAACAAGAATGAATTTGTTAGGATCTGTGGTGATTTTAAGGTTACCATCAACTCAGTACTAAAAGAAGATTAATACCCTGTACCCAGGGTAGAGAGAGTACCTTTGTAAACTTTTCTGGAGGAAAACACTTCAGCAAAATGGACTTAACGAGGCCTACCTACAGATGGAGATGGAAGAAGAGTGCAAAGTGTTTTTCACCATAAACACTCACAAAGGGCTTTATCAATACAATAGGCTTATTTTTGGATTCGAAAGCTATAGACCAGGTGTTGCAAGGCTGCCCAGGCACTCAGTCTACCTAAGTGGTAATGTTATCAGTAAGGATGACAAGGAATATCTCCAAAATCTCAAGACAGTGTTAAAAATGTTAGAAGTTTATGGGCTCAGAGGACAGCACAGCAAGTGTGAATTCTTTAAACCAAGCATTAATTACTGTGGTCACACCATTGACGCACAAGGATTTTACACAAGTGTGCTCAGAAAATTCAAGCAGTGGTGGATGCCCCAAGGGCAAAGTGCATGTCACAGTTACAGTTCCTTTTAGGATTTGTCAATTTCTATAGCAGGGCCCTGCCAAACTTGGCTTAATGTGTTCCACACCTTGACCTCATTACTACAGATCGAGATGAAATATCAATGGACAAAACAGTGTGAGGTGGCTTTCCAAAAAGCAAAAGAAATCATGAGGTCAGGCTCTGTACTCACACATTAACATCCATATCTTCCACTGAAGCTTGCCTGTGATGCCTCACCTTATGGTATAGGTGTAGTCATGTCACATGTAATGAGTGATGGAAGCACCTGTCCCATAGTCAATTTCCCTTATAGCTGTAGAGAAAAATTATACACAGATTGACTGAAAGGCCTTGAGTCTGGTTTGATGTGAAAAACATTTCAACCAGTACTTGTATAGGAGAGAGTTTACCCTCATTACTGTTCATCATCCACTGGTGTCTACTTCCAGTCCACAGAAGGGTGTTCCGCTAACAGCAGCAGCACGAATGCAGAGATGGGCTCTGCTTCTTGGTGGACACAATTACAAGATCAAATTCAAAAGGACCACTAATCATAGAAATGTTGGTGGGATTGACCTGTTTACCCTTGGAAAAGGAAATACCTGAAAAAATTTACAAAAGAGTACACTCCTCTTGACATGTTCAAAGGTTCAAAAGTCCAATTTAATGTCAGAGAAAGGTATACAATATACATCCAGAAATGCTTTTTCTTCGCAAACATCCACGAAAACAGAGAAGTGCCCTGAAGAATGAGTGACAGTTAAACATGAGACCCCAGAGTCCCCCCCCAGCTCCCTGCCCCGCGTGTAAGCAGCAACAAACAATGATCCCCCTTCCCACGCCCAGCAAAAACAACAGCACACCCGCAGCCAAGCACAAGTATGAGCTAGGCGATAGCAAAGACACAGACCTTGTAGTTACCCCAAAGACTATCGCATTTCATCTGGCATTCGACAAACTACAGGTTCTCTCTCTCCCTAATAAGTGAGAGGGAGGTGTCCCCCATTTTCACAGCGAGCAGGAGACATAACAACAACCTGCTGGTTTACAATGTTAAAATGTCCATTTTGTTGCTTTTTACAAGCTGTGTGCCTGAAGATCACAAAGATCTCGGGTTTTTGGCCCACAGTGAAAGATTTTCCGGCCTCCCGGCTGACACACGAGTCTCCTGCCGTGACACCAACTCTCGATCTACCCATCTCCAGAGCCCCGAGATCTTAGGCTTCCAAATACGAGCCGGAATCTCAGGCCAAACCCTTGGCGTACCGAACAATAATGGCCGGTCCTGAAACCCCAAGAACGGGTCCCATTCCTGCAAAGGACCAAAGTCTGCGTGTAACTCCAGGTCAGGGTCTTCAAAAGAACCCTGAAAGGGAAAAATAAAGATATTAAAGATGGAAATAGAGCTGTTTCCGAAGATGTAAGCAAAGGAGTCGCTGTTTAGCGCCATCTTCCTAATGCTAATTGAAAGTCTCTGTATTATGGCAGAGATAATCCAAAAGGAATCCGGAAGAGACTCTGCACTATCTCAGGTCTACATGGGCACCCAACATTGCTGTAATGTGCAGCAAAAATTCCAGTTCCCCATTCTTACCAGCCCCGGGATAAAATTGCCCTTGACCAGGATTGCCTTATGTGGGGACTGAGAGTAGTTGTATCATCCAAGCTGAAAGCTAAATTGTTGAAGGAGCTACATTTAGGTGTGGTCAGTATGGAAGTGTTGGCTGAAAGCTTTGACTGATGGCCTGTGGTAGATCAGCAGACCTCTCCATTCTTGGGAAAGGCCTGCATTGCTCTGGCAGGGGATTCATCTGGATTTTGCTGTTGCCATTCATGGGCACAAGTTCCTTGTTAGTAGTGGAGGCAGCTACAAAGTGGTCAGAAGTGCTACCATTAGCCTCACACACTGTTGATGTATTGAAAAGCCTCTTTTCAAGGACTGCTGTTCCAGAACACTTGGTCAGTGCGAATGGATGATGGTTTGTTGCTGAAAAATTTCAATCATTCCTGAAAGTGTATATAATAAGACATATTATTCCATTCATCTGCACCTTAATACCCAGCTTCATATGGCTTGGTGCTAAGGTTTGTCCAGAGTCCTAAGAATGCACTTTGAGCAGTGTTGGCAGAACACACTACACTGTCACCGAATCAGAAGTTCACCAATTTCCTCCTTGCATATCACAGTGCATCACACGCTACAACCAACTCACCAGCTATACTGTTCCTGGATTGTACCTTGAGATCATGCTTGGATCTCCTCAAACCCAATCTCAGAAGGAGTATGCAGGACAAACAGCTGAGACAAAAAAAAAAACTTCAAGCAAGGAGGTTTGATGTTTCACTCCTGGACAAGCAGTCCTGGTGAGGGACTACAGGGGGTGATCAAATTTGGGTATTTGGAAAGATTAAGGACAGAACTGGACCACATTCATACACAGTGGAAATTGTGCAGACGACACATCAATCAGTTGAGGAGAGCAGAGTCAATTGTTAGAACTGTCAGAACACTTCCTGCAGTCCCAGAGTCAACTCCTACAACTACCAATGAGGAGGCCCCAGAACCTGAGGTGTTTCACAGCCACAAGTCTCAACAAGCAAAGTGACCCCCCCCCACCTTTCAGGAAAGATGTTATCCCACAAGAATAAGAAATCCTCCATATTGATGAAAGCTTTAGGGCTGAATGGGACAATTTATAATTTACTATGCTGTGGCGGCATATATAGCAGTTGCATTATATGGTATACTGTGTATATACAGTGTATGTATATATAAAACTCCAGAGCAATGCATTACCTGTTTGAGTTGAGATGCATTCTATATTGAGTTGGAGTTTATAGCTAGGCAGGGAGGAGTGTTATGTATTTAATATTTCAGTGATAGTTGCGTAATATTGTAAATCTATTTCTTTATTAAGCAATTTTGTTGTTTACATAATTCATTATGCATAATATGTAAAAGTACGTGAATGGCATACGTCATGATGCCACCCATGTCATAAGTGTGCGCCTCACTAAAGATAGAACTAAGAGGCATACACGTTATTCCTAGCTCTGTGTTTTTCTTTCGATACATTTAATGTTTAGGAGTTACAAAACATAACATGTTATGCAGATAACGAGGTCTTAGGGACATCGGTTTCCAATCTCATTCATTTGTCAGGCATATTCCTTTTACTGATGCTGGTTTCTTTCAGATTTTCATGCACTGTTAATCTGTTTTAGTTTGCTTTTCCTGGGTTGTGTTCTGTGTCTTCCATGAAGGCAATCAAAAAAGTATAAGTTTAATTTCTCTCTATTCAACAATATAATTTTTGTGGTCTCAGTATGTAAGAGACCAACTATAGCTTTGCTGATCTTTTCCATTTTACATATCTATTGAAGAATTGACCATCTTTATTTTATTTCTCACAAAATTATTCTCAAAAATCTGTTTTCTTTTCCAATCCTCAAGCTTACTGCTCTTTCTGGCAACATTATAAGCCTTTTTCTTTGATCTAATACTGTCTTTAATTTATCATGTTTGCAACAGCTGGACAACTTTTCCTGTACTGTATATTTTTTTCCTGTCTTGGGGGAATATGTATTTGCAGTAAGTCATGTAATAATCCTTTAAGTATTAGCCATTGCTCAATTACTCTTGTATGTTTTAACATAATCTCTGCAGCCAACTCGTACTTCATATCATCATAGATTGTTTTGTTAAAGTTTAGAATCCTATTTTCAGATAGAACTAAATCATTTTAGTCCACTTTAGTAAAATATAGCATATTGCAGTCACTCTTCTTTGAAGGTCCCTTTTCCATAAGATATCATTTATCTCTTTTTCTTCACACAATACTTAATCTAAAATAAACAATTCCTTTAATGCTTCCATAGACTATAAGATAATAGAGCAAAATTAGGCTGCTGTGCTTCTGCAAGATACTTGCCTAGAAAACCTTTTCTTATATTTTCCACTGGGAATTTGGTCTCAATGTGTATTAAATTCCCCTAAGGAATGTTGCATTGTTCTTGTTACATGTGACTTTAATTTCTTGATTTATACAATTCCTGAATTACTGGTACTGTTTAGGGACCTATAAACAATTCCCACCACTGTTTTCAGCTATTTCTGGGCTTCATCCTCTTCCTTTGTTGGATGTTGGGCAACATCATTTTGCCTGGAATATTTCATTTCCATACTTAGCCATGATAGAGACATGGTTGCAAAATGGTAATACTCCATCTCTGGTCATTGCTTTCCCAATCTGAGACTTCAACTCATCAACTCTGAGGCAGGCACTGCAAATATTGTTGCCATGGATCACAGTGGCTTTCATCAGTTTCCATATACTGCAACTGCACCACAACACCTGCCATGACGTGCCTTATCTGAATTCAATGAATACAATTAATAACATTTATTCAACTAAATCTTTAAAACTAAAGCTACACTATCACTCTTTGCTCTCTGGTTTATTTACCATAGTCACTGCATACACTGGACATTGCACACTGTGTCTTAGCAAGCTTTCATCAGTCCTGTTCTCTTTTTATTTTGTAAGCATTCAGAGAGAGTTGCCTCCCCTTTGGATTACCAATATACCCAGGAAGTACACTCACATTGGTACAATTATTGCTCATTGTAGCTTTTAGAATTTCTATTTATTCTCTTTCTACAGGTCTCATCGTTGAAATACAAACTAAAGAAGCAGTCTACAGCCACTGGTGATGGAGTGGCCAGGGCTTTCCTTAAGGCACAGGCAGCATTATTTGGCTCCTATCGGGATGCACTACGATATAAACCTGTAAGTATCTAGAAACAAAAAGATCTCCATTGTTATATTAACTTTTGACTTAAACATGCATTGGAGAAGTGAGCAATCTTTAGAATTGGTTTCATGATGAAATTGCTCTTCACTGTTTTGCCTCCTACAGCGCCATGTCCATGATTTCATATCAGTTTTTGAATCATCTTCTTCACACTGACATTCTGCTCAACAATTTGCTGCAAAGTTTTACCATTTTGCCACCTTGGCTTCCTGGAAGTTCCACTAGTTATCCATCGGGTCTGGCAAGAAGTTTACACTTCTACATTAGGAGAAATGCAACAATTTTAACAGTATTTTTATGTGAGGACTTTTGGCAAGATGACCTGTTCAATGATTGAAGAAGAATACTCATACCACTGTTGTATTTGACATGTTCAAATGTCAGATTGATCTCAAGTGTTATAATATGCTAGACCATGTCACCACATTAGACCTATACTTATTCAAAAGTGCCTGTGCACAATACTCAGATAATTTTTACTTTTGAGATCTGAGATCTTCATCTAAGTTAAAGTGTTTCTATGAGATTTAACAAATACTTAATGTGTTACTTGTCAGGGAATTGCTTCATTAGTAGGAGAGAGTTTGGGTGAAGGAAGCAGAGGAGTTTTCTTTCAGGAGCCTGAGAACCTTGTGTATTAGAGTTAAGTTCTGTTGATTATCTGTGGGGACCAGTGGCCATTGTCCTTTGTGATGTATTGTTTCATTATTTTTTTGTCCTTGCCCATGGGAAAGATATCAAACTATTACAGAAATAATCAATGAAGAGTTGGAAAGTAAGTCGAGGTAATTTTCAATGATGTATTCAAATAAATAATACATATCTATTTGATTATAAATATCTGACATTGATCTTTACTATAAAAATTGACAAATATAAATAATTCATATCACTCTCTGGAATTATTTCCAAGAACAAGTTTCACCCAAACATCAGAAAAATTAGTAATCGAATCAAAAGAGTTCATAGGTTAGATATCTAAAGGACTTACAGCCTCTCCTGAATCTGCTGGCAGCCAATGTATCGAAATCCAATGATGAATGGAAAGACTAAACCGGTGAGCGGACTTGAAAATTGATGGAAGAAAGAATAATATAGGTTACTTTAAAGAATGCTGTTGGGTATGTGTGAGAATCATTCCCATAACAGGAATACTCACTTCAATTTAATTAAAAGTGTTAAACTTCCCTTAAAATTGGTTTTATATCTTTAGAACTGCCATATCGAAATTCCCCCACATCGACGTATTCTGTTTGCAACCTGCCTAGAAGTGGGAATTTTCTCTGACTGGGTGTTGAGAATGCCTAGTTGCTGTTGACAAATTGCGTGCATGCATGTGTGAAATACTGCTCGGTGGTTGGTTTATAACCTCCTTCCGTGAAATGGCAATAATTGAAGTAAAAAGTTAATAACTACAAAAATAACTGATAAAAAAGGCTTTAATTTTTTATGTAAACAACTGGGGGGAGTAAGTAATTTTGGATGGTATGGATGAATTTGCCTGCATCTTATATTGATTTTGAAATATAGTGAGTAGAATTACAGTTTGCAAGACCTCTGTCTTTCAGGATCTGTGATGTTCTGCATTATATATTGTTTGAGTAAAATTTTTGTGTTGCAGTAGCCACTTTCTGGTTCTGCATATGTGAAGTTCCTTAATTAATAAATATGCTTAGTGTGTAGTTTTTCAATATGTCAAGATTTTAAAAAAAAGAAAGAATAATAGTTGACTGTGCCCACCCTCGATGAGTTGATAAAATCTTACAGGTTTAAAAGCATTTACCAGCAATATCAGAAACTCTCTGTACTGAAATCACTGTGTCAGATAAGTGTGGATCATGATTAAATTTTTAAACACTGTTCCTAGAAGGATTGCAGCACTACATTGGCGCACAGTGTGGATGGGGGGAAGCCCAGAGGATGGGCAAGGAGTGTAGTCAGACGGACAGAGGGAGAAAAAGGAGAGAGAGAAAAAAATTAATAATAATAAATGAATAACAGATGGGGTATTCTGTCTGGGTAGCCTCCAACATGATGGCATGAACATTGACTTCTCTAACTTCTGTTAATGTCCCACCTCCCCTTCGTACCCCATCAGTTATTTATTATTATTAATTTTTTTTCTCTCTCTCCTTTTTCTCCCTCTGTCCCTCTCACTATACTCCTTGCCTATCCTCTGGGCTTCCCCCCTCCCCCTTTCTTTCACCCTAGGCCTCCCGTCCCATGATCCTCTCATGACCCTTTTGCCAATCAATTTTGCAGATCCCTCCCCCTCCTGTCTTCTCCTATCATTTCGGATTCCCCCTCCCCCTCCCCCTCCCCCTCCCCCTCCCACTTTCAAATCTCTTACTATCTCTTCTTTCACAGTTAGTCCTGACGAAGGGTCTCGGCTTGAAATGTCAACTGTACCTCTTCCTATAGATGCTGTCTGGCCTGCTGCGTTCACCAGCAATTTTTATGCGTGTTGCTTGAAATTCCAGCATCTGCAGATTTCTTCGTGTCTGAGCCAGTGTTTTGTTGCTTTTTAATAATGGGGAGCACTAAGAGATCACTGCATGAGGGGGGGGAAGGATGCTGCAGTATGAGCTAATGTACCTTGAACCAATTATATGGAAGAAAGGTGACCCATTCCCATCTTGGATTCTGTTGTTGATCTAGTTGTTAAGTAAAACATGGTGCTGGTAATCCAATGAATGAAAAGAAAGGCTTATTTTCAAATCTTGATTGGGTTTCCTCTGGGACGAAAGCCTAGAAAGCATTCTAGTTCCTAATGAATGAAGAAAATGGTTGATGCATTGTATTGGCTTCTTCAGTTCTATCAGAAGACTTAGAGAGCATGCATCTTTGGTGCCAGCAGATCATGGAGCTGCCCTTAACTCTTTATATCCCAAAATGCATGAAATTTATCATTAAAAAAATCTTTTTCTGTGACAGATACCCATGAAGATAAATAAATTGGTTCATGAGTTAGAATGACAATACACATTTTTCTGACCTTTTTCTTTGGACTTCGGGAACTGAGTTCCATTATGTTTTGTCTTTGTACGTTGAACATTATATTTCCCTTGCTCCCTGTGAAATCTTCTCCAGATTTTCCCTTGTGTTTGTCGTTCTGGAGGACTTACATTCCTATTCACACTGGTGTGACTGAGATCAATTCTATTATTGCTGCTCAGGATTTGATTTGGAACTATTCTGATCTGTGTGACTTACTGAGCAAAAATGGAACTGCTAGGATATGAAAAAAAAGTAATGCATAAAATGCGAGAGAAACTCAATATTTCTTGGAAATTTTTATTTCTTCATTTTCATTGATGGAGCTGTTAAGATCGATTATTTTTATTTCAGTACATTCTGAATACAACCCTTGGTTTATGAAGCTTACTGACTCATCAACATTTTGACTGAAGTTCTGTTATTTTGTGACAGACTTGAGATGTCTATTGGGTCAGTTAGTTTTGTTACCTGGTCTGTGATCACAGTGACTCCATCAGTCAGTGAAGGTTGCTAATTAAATATGCACCACCCCATGACCAGGACATGGACTTAGGCTGAATGTGGCGCTGTGGATTATGGTCTGCTGTCACCTTATGGTAAAGCAGAGCCACCAGTTGGAGCCAAATGATCTGCTCTTGTTTGCTTTCACTGTTGACCATAATAAACAGAATCCAGAGGAAAACAATTCACTCAATTATTTTTGTGTAGCATTCTTAATTATTCCTGAAATATTCACTCATTTTGAAAAGTTATTCTATTTTTCATCATTTGTATCTGCATCTGACTGATGGATATTTTGAAACCCTCACAGTTTTGAGCCTTTGCCAGCTTTCACTGCTCTTTGGGATGTCTTGTAGGTAGGGCTTCTATACATCTATGAAGGTTTCATCACCTCTCAGGTTACATCAGAGTTCTGGGGCAGCTAGGTAAGCCCTCTGCACCTTAACAAGTTATTACAGGCAACAAGTACATGCCAGCAAGATTGTTCCAATTTGGTTTCTTTGCAATTGAAAATTAGTCTTAAGTTTGTTGGCTTAAACTAAAAAAAGTGAGGCATCTTTGACTTTTTGAGCATCCTCGCTGGCTTTGTTGAAGAGCTTTGCATTGGATTATCCAGGGGTCTCATTTGGAGCTTTCTTCTTGGAGAAAACCCTTCTGGCCTTATGTGCAAAAGCAGTGCTTTGTTGGTTTTTTCTGGGCTGCTTTATTTGTTGTTGACCTTGTAGAGTGTACATGCTCACTCCTGCCTCTCCAGTCACAGAGTATGCTTTACAAAAATTTCCTTTTTGCACCATTGCTCCTTCCATTTCAGAAACTCCCAAGGCTCTATCAATATCCCTTGCCTTACTCATTTAGATCCTGTCCTTTGGAAAATATTGTTAATAGATTTGCATTATATTATGTAATATTATGTTTTTAATTATTATTATTTATTCTTTTATACATAAGAAAAAGAAATAGGAGCAAGCATCGGCCATCTGACCCGCCATGCCTGCTCTGCCACTCAATAAGATCATGGACTCATCTCCACCTATCTGCCTTTTCCCCATAACCCTTAATTCCCCTACCATGCAAAAATCTATCGAACCTTGCCTTAAATATATTTACTGAGGTAGTCTCTATTGCTTCATTGGGCAGAGAATTGCACAGGTTTAGTCTCTAGGAAAAGCAGTTCCTCCTCATCTCCATCGTAAATCTACTCCCCCAAATCTTGAGGCTATGTCCCCTAGTTCTAGTCTCACCTATCAGTGGAAATAGCTTTCCTGCCTCTATGTTATCTATCCCTTTCATAATTTTGTATGATTCTATAAGATTGCCTCTCATTGTTCTGAATTCCAGTGAGTACAGTCCCAAGCGACTCAATCTCCCCTCATAGTCTAATCCACCTTATCTCTGGAATCAACCTGAACCTCCTCTGTACCACCTCCAAAGCCAGTATATCCTTCCTCGACTCGAGGAGCTAATGGATTGGGGAAGAATGAAGTTCAAGACCAAGGAGTCAAGAGCCTTGTTCTTAGGAGAAGAAAGCTACTTGACTTTCATTTCACCCTTTGTGGAGAGGAGATTCCATCCATTCAGGACCAACCAGTTAAGAGCCTCGGGCGATGGTACACAGTGGAGCTAAGAGACACCAAGAGGGTTCAAGAGACAGGAGAACAGATCAGCAAAGGTCTGATGTCTGTTGAAAAGTGTGGCTTGCCTGGCAAGTTGAAGTTGTGGTGCTTGCAGTACGGACTGATGCCACGGATAATGTGGCCACTAACTGTCTATGAAGTGTCAATGTCCCATGTTGAGGCAATGGAACAGAAGATCAACAAGTATGTGAAGAAGTGGCTTGGAGTACCGAGCAGCCTCACCAATGTTGCAATCCACAATAGCCAGACAAAGCTTACCAACACAGTGCAATCCCTTGTTGAAGAGGTCAAGGTAGCTAAGGTAAGATCATTCTTGATGCTTCGAGACTCAAAAGACCCTGTCATCAAGAACACCCAGCCGGATGTGAGATCAGGCAGGAAGTGATCAGACCATGTAGCAGTTGATGAAGCAGAGTCTAGATTGAAGCACAAGGAGACAGTTGGGGCTACCCAGTTAGGCCACCAGGGACTTGGGTGGACAAACCACAAGTAGTGGTCATCTTCTTCAGGTAAGGAGCGCCGTGAGCTTGTAACACAAGAAATACGAGAGGTAGAAGAGGAGAAGACGTTAACTAAAACAGCTGGCCTGGCCAAACAAGAGGCTTGGACCTGGTGGGAAAGTGTTGAACAACGACATCTATCTTGGAATGTTCTGTGGCAGATGGAACCGATCCGCATTTCTTTTCTATGCAGAGCAGCGTACGACCTGCTCCCAACACCTGCCAACCTCAGCACCTGGTATGAAGATAAGACAGACAGGTGTGCTGCTTGTGGCGAGAAGGGAACACTTCAGCGTATCCTGAGTGCATGCAGAGTCAATCCTTCCAGCGGCATGTACACTTGGAGACATAACAATGTTCTCAAAGTTGTAACAGAAGCGGTTGAGCCAAGAGTACTGCAGCACAACTTATCTCATGCCCCATGCTGCACAGAACATCGCATATCATTTGTGAAAGAAGGCTCCAAGTCAAGGGTATACAGCACAGGCTCACGATCAAGCATACTTTCCTCAGCCAATGATTGGTGTGTCAAGGCCGACCTGGATGGGAAAGGCAGTTTCCCAAAGCAAATAGCTTTCACAACGTTGTGTCCAGATATAATCGTATGGTCTGACACCAGTACAGAAGTGGTTATTGGTGAACTCAGTCTCCTGGGAAGACAACATCGATGAATCCCATGAGCGTAAGTTAACCAAATATGCAGAATTAAGATCAGAGTGCAGAGACAGAGGGTGGAAGGTCTTATGCTATCCATTCGAAGTAGGCTGCCGTGGGTTTATTGTATTCACTTTCCAGAAGTGGCTGTGTGACCTTGGTTTCACTAGAAGAGAGATCAAGTCAACCAACAGGGCTGTAGCTGAGGCAGCAGAGAAAGGATCAGCATGGGTGTGGACCAAGTATGTCCAGAGGGGCAGATAGTCAGACAGTGTATACATCTTTTGCAAACCCTTCAGTAGTTGCATAGACACCTGAAGAGCAGACTGTCTGTTGGATGGAAGCGACCAACAACTCTGATAGAGGCAGATGCCAAGTTTTTAAGCTCACTAGTGGGAGGTGGTGCTTTAGCACTGCTGGCCCACCACCTCGAGGGAGTCTTGATCATAAGCGGGCCGAAACTCCCGAAGACAGGTGGCAAATCAACTGATGATCCCACTGGTGATAGCACAGGACAGTTAACATCTTAGTCCGAGTGTATTTTCAATTCAATTCAGCAGCTCTTTCAAATAAACTGGATTCTCTGCAGTGATGCTCTTTCCAACCCCATTCACTATTAGGCCAAACCAGGTCGACAACGACCAAAAGTCTCCTGTTAACATACTTCTTCCATGAGAAAGATTCTCCTTCCTACTCTCTTTAGAAAAAGTCTGCTGTTTGAACCTCTCTGCTGCTGGACCCCTGTGAACTGCGACAGTTCAGGAGGTGGCTCACCACTACTTGCTGGAGTGTTGCCTTGCCAGTACCCCTACATTTAAAAAGATGAATGAAATCATAAGTACACGCGCTTTGAGTGCCTGTGTTTTCTTTGTTAGCCTATTCTCCATGTGATACATTCACCTTTGCATTATTCTGCACCAGGTATGATTGACGGTGCTTCCTAGTCCCTTAATGTCTTTATTGATTACCATCTTGCCATTTTGTGGCTATTTTCCTTTGAATTTATAGCCAAGACCCTGTCTGCCAACCTTCAGTTTCTCTGTGCCTCTTATACATTCACCTTTCTTCCAACCTGTGACTGTGGGCCCTATTGTTAAGCATCTTGAAACCATCCTCTGTCATTCCTTGTGAATTCGTTCTGTTTTTCCATCCCCTGCTGTTCTTTTAAGACCATGCCTAGACCTTGTCAGAACAGCAGCCATTTTGTGAGCCCCACATGAGCTGCCCTTTTGATGTTGAATTGCAGCTAATTTAGTGCTTGGTAGCCACATTTTCTAGCAGGTGGTTAAAGCTACTTAGTCTTATTCTAGGCTTAAAAAAAAATCATTCCAGGTTAGATACAGACGCAAATCTCAAAGGTGAAAAAGATAGCTTGCATTTAATCTAGTTTGCTATCTATATTCTTTTTCTTACTTTCTTCAGTACTAAAAATACTATTAAAAAAGAAAGGCTTGTTTGATTTATTTTCTTCTTGTGTTTTTGCTTTGAATGGAAACTGGATTTGAATGCAAAGCTCTTGATCCAACTCTAGAAAGGGAGAAAAGTACTTATTGGAGTTTGCTTTTAATGATTTTTCTTTGAATAATCTGATCTACAGTTCAGAGTTTTTACTGACAACATTTTGGTATTCCTCAATGGGGAAGAAGTCATGTGTAATAGGTCTTGGCAGCAGTAATTCCCAGTGCTATTAACTGCCAGAACTCTGAAACACAGCCAAAAAATGTATCCATTTGTATCAGAATGTTACAACATGTAAAGTTTTCATCCTCTCAAAGATTAAAGGGGTATTGTCTGTGTTCATAATACTGACACACTTCAAATATGAATGTTTCCATTTTGAGGGTCAGACTTGCAGATAGCTTTGATATAACTGTCTGAATTTCATAGTGATGAGAAAAAATATTTATAAAAACTTTAATCCTTTCAAGCCCTTGTTGCTTCAGGCTATTTTATCGCAATAAGCTTGTTTTGCTGAAGACTGTTTTGATTTTATATTGTTATTTTTGAAGTACATCATTTCAGTTTGAAGAAATGATTTATTACAGTGTATCATCAAAATAAATTTTAATGCAAAGTTGGAAAGGTGCTTTCATGGATTGAGCCATCTCTTTGAAATAACTGTATACTGGAATAATATTAAATTGCACAGTCACGATGGAGCCCCAACCATATTTCCTTATGACATTGGAGTGCATTCAGCCCTTCAAATTTATGCTGCTTCACAGAGATTCCTCTTAGTCCCATTCACCATTCTCCCTATTTCCTTGTAATTTGTTCGCTTCCCCTGCCCCCCCATCTCCCCCCAAATACCAATCAATTTCCCTCTCACAGCCCACCTACATGAGTAATTTAGTGGCCAATTAACCCACCGACATGCACATCATTAGGATGTGGGATGACCCAGGCAGTCAGAGGGACAATGTGCAAACACCTCACAGGCAGCAGTCACGACTGGCCTTGGGTAACAGGAGCTATGCAGCCACAACACTGACTGTGGCATCCAGTACTACCCCACAAGTTACAGCACTGCCATTAGCTCTGTACCGGCTAGATCCTTCTGGGTATCCATATCCCATTGCAGCATATTACACACAAGTTCCTCAATCCTGCACCTTCCCGATCTCCTGCATGTATAGTATACCTCAGGCACATTGTGGAAACAGCTTCGTTTGAGCACTCTGCAGAGAAGCCCCTTTGGATGCTTCTCTGAGTTCGATGAGCTGGATAAATGCTCATGGTTCCAACAACTCTGGTGCTATGTTAACATAGCAGTTAGCATGACACTATTACAGTTCAGGACATTGGAGTTCAGAGTGCAATCCCAGCATCCTCTGGTACTTCATCCACGTATAATGTCTGGGTCTCCAACAGGTACTCCCACATTCCAAAGACGTACTGGTTAGTAAGTTAATGGGTCATTGTGAAATATCCTGTAATTAGGCTCGATCAGGGGTTTCCAACCTTTTTTATGCCATGGACCAATACCATTAAGTGTGGCGTGTGGCCAAGTGGTTGGGGCGTTGGACTAGTGATCTGAAGGTCGTGGGTTCGAGCCTCGGCCGGGGCAGTGTGTGTGTCCTTGAGCAAGGCACTTAACCACACAATGCTCCAGTCTACCCAACTGAGAATGGGTTCCAGCAAAAATGCTGGGGGTTAACCTCGCGATAGACTGGCGTCCTATCCAGGTGGGGGGGGGGGGGGTGGAATGAGTCTCATTCTCTCAGTTGCTTCACGCCACGGAAACCGGCATAAGCACCAGCCTGATGGGCCACTAGGCTTGTGACAGACTTTTAAATACCATTAAGCAAGCAATCCATGGACCATGGTTGGGAACCCCTGGGCTAGAGTTAAAAATGGGTGGTTGCTGGTGGCATGGCTCTAAGGACTGGAAAGGCCTATTCCTTGCTGTATCTCTAAATAAAACAAATAATAGACTTGAATCTTTCCACCAAAATTTCTTGGCTCCCATATATTTACCTGAACTGTTAAAATACTGAAATTAGAGAGTGTATATAAAACTAGTTTTATACAATAACAAGGACGTGGCATGGCAGACCAATTGTATAACTACTTTGGTTTGGACTTCACTAAGGAGGACATAAATAATCTTCCAGAAATAGTAGGGGACCGAGGGTCTAGTGAGATGGAGGAACTGAGGGAAATACATGTTAGTAGGGAAGTGGTGTTAGGTAAATCGAAATGATTAAAGGCAAATAAATCCCCAGGGCCAGATGGTCTGCATCCCAGAGTGCTTAAGGAAGTAGCCCAAGAAATAGTGGATGCATTAGTGTTAATTTTTCAAAACTCTTTAGATTCTGGATTAGTTCCTGAGGATTAGAGGGTGGCTAATGTAACCCCACTTTTTAAAAAAGGAGGGAGAGAAACCGGGGAGCTATAGACCGGTTAGCCTGACATCGGTGGTGGGGAAAATCCTAGAGTCAATTATCAAAGATGTGATAACAGCACATTTGGAAAGCGGTGAAATCATTGGACAAAGTCAGCATGGATTTGTGAAAGGAAAATCATGTCTGACGAATCTTATAGAATTTTTTGAGGATGTAACTAGTAGAGTGGATGGGGAGAACCAGTGGATATGGTATATTTGGATTTTCAAAAGGCTTTTGACAAGGTCCCACACAGGAGATTAGTGTGCAAACTTAAAGCAACGGTACTGGGGGTAAGGTATTGGTGTGGGTGGAGAATTGGTTGGCAGACAGGAAGCAAAGAGTGGGAATAAACGGGACCTTTTCAGAATGGCAGGCAGTAACTAGTGGGGTACTTCAAGGCTCAGTGCTGGGACCCCAGTTGTTTACAATATATTAATGAATTAGATGCAGCATCTCCAAGTTTGCGGATGACACAAAGCTGGGCGGCAGTGTTAGCTGTGAGGAGGATGCTAGGAGGATACAGGGTGACTTGGATAGGTTAGGTGCGTGGGCAAATTCATGGCAGATGCAATTTAATGTGGATAAATGTGAGGTTATCCACTTTGGTGGCAAGAACAGGAAAACAAATTATTATCTGTATGGTGGCTGATTAGGAAAAGGGGAGGTGCAACAAGACCTGGGTGTCATTGGGCACCAGTCATTGAAAGTGGGCATGCAGGTACAGCAGGTGGTGAAAAAGGCGAATGGGATGTTGGCATTCATAGCAAGAGGATTCGAGCACAGGAGCAGGGAAGTTCTACTGCAGTTGTACAAGGCCTTGGTGAGACCACACCTGGAGTATTGTGTGCAGTTTTGGTCCCCTAATCTGAAGAAAGACATTCTTGCCATAGAGGGAGTACAAAGAAGGTTCACCAGATTGATTCCTGGGATGGCAGGACTTTCATATGAAGAAAGACTGGATCAACTAGGCTTATACTCGCTGGAATTTAGAAAATTGAGGGGAGATCTTATTGAAACGTATAAAATTCTAAAGGGATTGGACAGGCTAGATGCAGGAAGATTGTTCCCGATGTTGGGGAAGTCCAGAACGAGGGGTCACAGTATGAGGACAAAGGGGAAGCCTTTTAGGACCGAGAGGAGGAAAAACTTCTTCACACAGAGTGGTGAATCTGTGGAATTCTCTGCCACAGGAAACAGTTGAGGCCAGATCATTGGCTATATTTAAGAGGGAGTTAGATATGGCCCTTGTGACTAAAGGGATCAGGGGGTATGGAGAGAAAACAGGTACAGGATTCTGAGTTGGATGATCAGCCATGATCATACTGAATGGCAGTGCAGGCTCAAAGGGCCGAATGGCCTACTCCTGCACCTATTTTCTATGTTTCTATTTTAAGGAAAGCATATTGTAGTCATATTCTATTCATTGTGTCTTTGAAGCCCTACCTTAGATTTGGAAGTTGTGCTCCCCTGCAGAAATGTGGCCCTGGGTAGGCTGATAAATGGCTTCACTTGTCAGCTTTCAGTGAAGAGAAGCCTATGTTTTATGATTAACATGGCCCTGTCTTTGCCAGCACTAGGTCAACCTTTGATATGCTACTTCAGCATCAAAAATGGAATAATACTACTGCTCACTCCCCTATAAGATAACAAGAGAGTCTCTCTGCATTAACTGCATTCCAAGCTCCTGCTGTAATTTCACAACTAATTTACAGACTAAATTAATTTTGTCAAAGTAAGATTTATACACATGCAGGACTTCTCACTTTAACCCTTTTGGGTTGGAGGGATGAAAAACAGCCAGATGCACAAATGCAAGCTTAACATTGTGCCAGCAAGCAGCAGAAATAAAAGACATGAATTCTGACAGATTTATGGATACTTTCATTGTAGATCAGCACTGCAGTGATTTACAATCCAGAATATCTCTAGCCAAACAGCTCCAATACCATTACAACTGACAGAAGCATGACAATATAGTTGATTGCTCAGTTATATCTTTTCACAAAAATAGCAGGACAAATTCTTACCCAAATCAATACTGGACTCTTGACCATCAGCAAAGTGTTGGAAGATATTGCCAATGGTGCTATCAAGTTATGCTCACCAATAATCCTCCCAACACTAGTGCACAGTGTACATTTTCCCCAGGATCACATGGCTCCAAATTCTTCGCAGTGCTTGGTCCAAACATGGCACAGAAATTTGTTTGGAACACAAAGACAGCACTTGACTCAGAGCAACATCAATATGCACCAGAAAAACTGAAGTCAACAGGCATAAAAGAAAATGCATTCCACTGGTTGAAGGCATGCCTCTCACAGCTGAGAATGGTTCTTGAAATTTACTCATCATGGGTCTAGGGTATCATTGGAGGAGTTCCTCATGCAGTGTCCTAGGGCCAAACATTTTCAGGTGTTTAACCAATGTCCTTAGCTCAGTCATACATGGCTGTTCAAGTGGGAATGATCATTATGCAATCAGCAGTCAGTGCAAGCAGCAAGACTTGGCTAATTTTCAGGCATGGACTGATAAGTGACAATTAACGTTTACTCCACAGAAGTGTCACGCATCGACTGTCTCCAACAATACATCAACTCTATTAACATAACTAATCTTAGCATCCTCTGTCTGATTGTTGATAGAAACTACAGAATCAGCTATACAAACACTGCGCACGTTATAGGCTTGGTATCTGTTAGCAAGTGATTCACCTCCTCTCACGTCTATGCCTTTCAATTGTCTACCAGGTACAAGTCCCGATGAGAGCAATGCATCCAGGCCAGTGTTTCCAATTTGTTCGGCACCCTGTCCATTCTAAACAATAATTCCCTTCACTATGGTGTCCACTTCAAAATGTACTGCAGATACTTACCGAAGCTGCTCCCAAACCCTTAAACTCTACCACCAAAAAGGACCATGGCAGCCCCTGTTTGTTCATCCTCCAAGTCCTGCGCCATCCTGAGGTAGATAGTAAAGGCAAATCACCACCAACATTTCTGGAGCAATTGGGATGGGTGGTAAACCCTGACCATTCTAGAGGCGCTCAGATCCTGAAAAATGAATGAAAACAGCGGAAAATACTGGAAACTCTCAGCAGATCGGGTAGCATCTACGGAAAAGAGAAACAGAGTTAACATTTCAGATCAAAAATGTTTAATCAGACCTGAGAAAGATGTAGATTGTTTTCTCTCTTTCCCAATTCTGACAGTGTCTTTGAATTGAAACATTGACACAGTCTCTCTGCAAATGTTGCCTGACCCTTTGAGTGTTTCGAGCAGTTTCTGCCTTTCTCACAGATCTGCAGATTTTTCTTAATATGCCATCTGAAATTTGTAATTATCTGCTGGCTTGATCTAGTTTTAATTACTAAAGTAGACCTTTTTAATGCATCCTACTGAAGAATTTTCAACAGTTATGATGTGGGGTAGAACAAGCCCAATTTTGTCACCTTAGTGTTTTGTAGCTAATCTTAGGTAATATTTTTTCCTTCCCAGCCTTGTAGGTCATTGCTTTGTTTGTATTTAAAAGCTACTCATTGGCTTTAATAATAGTTGATTGTTGATGGATTGCAAACTATAGTGCAAAGATTGTTTATGTTGTTCCCACTCCATGATTTTATGAATTGCTATTAACATTACATTTGGAACCTTGGCTTCTTTTACAGTGTCCTTTGAGTGCAGCCAGCAATGAAAACCACACTCCAGAGAGTCTTTGCAATTTCCATTACATTATCATTTTCTGTCTACCTGACAGAAATATGGGCTTTTGTAATGATTTATTATAATGTATTATGAATAAACATTAAGATTCAAAGAAATTTTCACAACCCTATTTTTTGTGCATTTTATCTTGCACACAACTTACATTTGCATTTCAAGGTGATTCAGAACTATGTATATTATTCAAATAGCTGTTTCATGTTTGAAGTTATTTGATGCATGGGAGGGTCCTTATCATTTGGATCATCTCTAGATTATTTATAGACCATTTTACAATATCTAAATTGAAACTTTCCTGTTTTTAGTTTATTTCTCCATTTTCATAACATATTAAACACGAAGTATTTCATTGGTATACAGCAAGTCTCAATTTGCAACTACTTTTCCAAAACATGCAACCAAGTTATTACAGATTTTTTACTATCTCTCCACCTCCATACCCTTTTCAGTCAGCACATTAACTTGTTAATCAGCATGAATACATCTGACAATGCTTGCCAATATTAATAGATTGGCAATAAATATAATTTGCTCCCATTACATTTCAGAAGAAAATTGCTTACTGTGTTCTACGAAAGAAACACAGATCTAGAATATGAAAGTAGTGCGGCACAAACCATTTAAATGGTAATTTGTTTTCCTCAAGCAGATTTGTGGATAGGTTTTCCTTCATGTGTTTAAACCTACATAGCATCTCATACATTTGCTTTTGAATGTTTGCAATAAAAATCAAAATATCTGTTATGTGATATGAGGTATCAGCCCACTGAGTGTATTCCAGCTCTCTGCAGAGCAATGCAATCAGTTCCATGCCTCCATTTTATCCAGTCCCTTTTGAAACCATTGATCATCTTGGCTTTCACCCCGTACAGAGAAAGTTCTAGGTTATTGTCACTTGGTGTCTTTTTTAAATTCCTTACATAGATCGTGTATATTTTGCCCAAAATTTGCTCATTTCTTCATATGTTTTCGTATGTTCTTCTTTGACTTCGGAAGGCAGCTGTGTAATATTTCCTTGGATCTTGATGAATTTCTGAAAGTCATGCAGATTTGTTAAACAGAACTTAAAGCTAGCAGGATTTCTGGCATCATAGAATGCACAGTAGTTGCTAAGCCTTTTGAGTGAGTATCTAGATGTGATTGTGACTGTAACCTGTAATGTTCACGCTTTTTTCTGTCATGGTTCTATGTTTTTCATAGGTGTGCTTTGGTCTATCTCTTTCTTAGGCTTTAGCTGTCTTGTCCAATTTGAATCAGACACTGAGAAATAGCTATCAAAAAATGGCTTGAGCCAAGCAAATTTAAATGCTAACTGTTAAGCCAAAAATAATCTATACAGTAATTGAGCCACAAGCATGTCAAAGTGGGTTTTCTATAGACTATGTGTTGGTTTCCATGGCAGTGGACTGTATCTGTTCTCTGATCTTGCACCAAGAGGTACATTATGTGAACCTGGGAAGTAACAGTTGCATGTTTTTTTTTAAACTGTTGGTGCTCCAGCTCTGCAGATAAAGATTGTATTCCCTTCTAACTTCAAGAGATTTCTATTTCAGTTGGTACTGAGATTTTTAATTATTTTTTATTTAGAGATACAGCACCCGAACCCACTCTGTCCAATTATACACATGACCAATTAACCTACTAACCATACATATTTTTCACTGGCACAAACCAATAACTGATTCAATATCCATATCCAGTTTTAATATAACAGTTCAAGAGCAAAGCACACTTGCTAATGTGTAATTGTATAGGCTATTCTTTAATGGAAATTAGAACAGGATGAATAAACTTCTTGGGCTTCCAGCCGGGTGCAGATATCGATTAGAACCGATGTTTCAGTGACAAACTCTGCCATCTTCAGATGAAGAGTTTATTTGTCATATATGCTGGGAAAGTACTAGATCCTTTTGTTTTTAGAGCAGAACAGTTAATAGTTTGCTTTCTACTTAATTGGCTATAACTTATTTTTATATTTTTAAATGAAGATAATTTCAGTCATCTTATACATATTTTAAGTAATGACGAGTTTGTTTCTCACATGTTAAGATGGAATCTTCTAAGCTCCCTGTTGACCATTGCTTTGACGACATGGAACATAATCTGTGTTTTTTATTAACATAATACATTGGTTGGATCATTTCAAGTCCTCTTTAGGGAAAAAGAAACAATAGCATTAGAAATATATATGCTGTGAATTGTTAAGAAGAAAATTTTGTGTTTGAATAATTTTCTTATAAATGTTTAATTTCAGGGAGAGCCAATTACATTTTGTGAAGAGAGTTATGTGGCCCATCGAGTCAGCACTATAAAACACTTCCTTCAAAATGCTGTGCAACTTCAACTCTTCAAGCAGGTACAATTAAAACAGGAATTTATTTTAATATGAAAAAGCTGCTGGGGCAATACTATGTACTTGGAGAGGAAAATCCTGCACTGAGAACAGAAAAGGGTCCAAGTTTGGCTGGTGTTGACACAGTCTGAAAAGCCTCATTTTGCTCCATACAGTTATCTTGATCAATATAGGCTGTAGAAATGCTGAAATTGTGCCAAGAAAAAAAGGGAATGAGGTACAATGCTAGAGCTTTCAGGAATGAACACAACAACATACAAATAGTGTTGCCATTGTGCGGGGACTCACCTACACTAGGCTAATGCAGGTTTAAAGATGAAACTTGCAGAAAATGCAATAAAGTAGGACAGATACAAAGAGCATGTCAGGTAGACAAAAATAAATGGATTGCACAAGGAAGAGAAAAAGCTTTAAAAAAATCAAGTTGCAGTTTCAGAAAGAGCACTGATCTGCAAGCTGTTGATGGAAAAATCTGATCGTGATGAGAGTGACAATGAACTGCGTAGCCTTCAGAGTTACGAAGTGAAAACTAACAAGAGACAACCACTATGGCTTACACCAGAAGTGAATTAGTTAAAATGGAATTGGACCCTGGCTCAGCTATTGCAGTCATTTCACAAAATGAGTTTGAACAGTATTTCAAAGATACTGAACTGAAGCCTGCAGATATCCAACTAAGAACTTACACTAGAGAAAAGATAAATCCTGTGGGAATGACATTTGTAACAGTGAAATACAATAACCAATGGGCCACATTGGTCTTGTATGTGGTAAAAGCAGAAGGGCCAACATTGTGGGGCTACTGTGCTCCACCCCTTGAACTCATTACCACTGATCGGGAAGAAACGACAATGAACAAAACAGTGTGAGGTGGTGTTCCAAAAGACAAAAGGAAATGGTGACGTCAGACCCTGTACTTACACATTGTGATCCACCTTATTCTTTGAAGCTTGCCTGTGATGCTTCGCCTTATGGAATAGATGTAATCATGTCACGTGTCATGATGGAAATGAACACCCATACCCTTTGCATTACTGTCTTTCCGCAGCAGAGAAAAATTACACACAGATTGACAGAGAAGCCTTGAGTCTGGCTTGGAGTGTAAAGCATTTCAGCCAGAACTTGTATGGGTGAGAGTTTATCTTCATTACTGCTTTCAACAATTAGTGTCCATTTTCAATCCACAGAAGGGTATTTCACTAACTGCAGCACAAATACAGAGATGGGTTCTTTTTCTTGGAGGACACAATTACAAGATCAAATTCAAGAGGATACCTAATCATGGAAATGCTGATGAATTGTTCTGTTTACCATTGGCAAAGGAAGTACCTGAAAAAATTTACCAAAAAGGATACTCCTCTTGACATATTCTCCCTAATGTAAATCAAAAATCACCCTATTACAGTGGAGATGATCAAAAGGAACACCAGAAAAGGCCCCACACTCTCAGTTCTTCATGTCCACCCAAAATGACTGGAATGTACAGCAGAAATTCTATTTCCCCCATCTTTACCAGCAGCAGAGTGAGCTTGCTCTTGACAGGGGTTGCCTTATGTGGGGATTGACCGTTGCTGTACCATCCAAGCTGAAAGCTTAAGTGTTGGAGGAGCTACATGTCAGTCATCTAGGCAAGGTCAAAATAAAAGCTTTAGCTCATAGCTTTGTCTGCTGGCCTAGGATAGATCAACAGATTGAGCAGCTTGCTCGGGATGCCAACACGTCCAGAGCTGTCGGAACCACTTCCTGCAGTCCCAGAGTCAACTCCTACCACCACCACGGAGGAGGCCTCAGAACCTGAGATTGCTTCACAGTCACAAGTCTCTTCTGCTACCGGTTATATGTAAGACATACATATGAAGGGCATACATCATTATGCCACCACGTCATATGTGCACACCTCAGTAAACATGAAGTGTACATGAGTTATCTCCTGCTCCATGGTTTTCTTTCAATTAGCTTTATGTTTTGGAATTACAAAGCATAACAGTGGCCATTAGGGATCTTCAAAATTATGATGACAGGTGCCAGCCAGACTTTGGGGAGGATGCTTCCACTTCTTGGGAGGGATCCTAATTATGACTTTCATTAATAACTCCAATAGGGAATTCAAGAGGAATTCTTTGTCGAGAGTGCGGTTTAAATTTGGAGCACAGAGTAGTTGAGGCAATTAGCTTCATGGGTAGATAGATAAATGCTCAAGGGAGAAGTTCTTTGTGGGTAGAGATCACATCGCTGTTCAGAGAAAGACTAGGACTTGCAGAACTTGTGGGTGGAATGTGAAGTTGGCTCACTGCTTTACCTCTCGCATCTGTCAACCCTGAGGAACTAAGGAGGCATAAGCCTCATGGTATTTGGTGGGTGGAGGGTGTGTTACCTGTGTACTGCAATTAGTTTTCAAAGCATCTCTGAAAAATACTACATCGAATTTGTGATTGTTTCCTCGAGCCATGTTTCTCTACATATTCTCCTTCCCTGAGTTATTCTCAATTTGAGTTTTCTGGGGTGTATAACTCCTTTAGAGGTATCAGTCTGTCAGTACATTTTTCTCTCTAATGATCTAAAACACTCCACCTCAATTCTGTTTGCATTATAATGAAGTACAAAGAAGCCATTTTGAACCATTGTCTCTCAGCTGAGTCTTCAGAGGAGTATCTAATTAATCTCTCTTCCTCTTATTTTCTTCACAGTTCTATTATACTTCTGTTCCTCTCTCAAAGCTATTTATCCAAACTTTTGCAAGTTGTCAATGAACCTGCTTCCACCATTAAAATCACAACTGGCAGCTATTGTTCCTAATCTACCCTGGTTCATATGCTAATCACTTTGAAACTTAATCTTCTGCTTAATGCACTTTTTGTAATTTAAAGTAGTTTGTTCCTCTTTCATCTTCAAAAATACTTCATCATTATCAAACCTCTTCCAAATATTCTCTGATGCAAAGGGGGCAATCTTCAATTCTCCACCTAACTGAGATTCCTCATCAAACTCGTATCCGGATCTATTTCTTGTGTGTTGACATTTTTTAAATTAAGAGCTTTTAATTTTCTCTAAAATTCCATAAACACCAGTTTTAGAAAATTATGGGTACTGGAGCAGATCATTCCATTATTTGGATATCCTTCTACACGTTTTTGTCTTTCGGTGATGTTTTCCTGACACTCAAGAAGAAGTGTGGAGGTTGTGGAGGGCGGTAAGAGAAGGGAATGGTCATGCTGATGCTGAGGACCTAAATTACTATCTATAACATCTGTCTTGTGTTGTTGAGTCATTCTTAGGACATAAAATTGTCCTCCACAATATCCACAACTCTGTGCATGAAACTTCCCTTCTTATGTTTTTGATTTAACTCTACTCAGCATTTCTGAATCATAAGGCCAAATAGTTTTACACCACTTTTCAAAAGTTGTTATTCACATCTTCGTTCTTGCGTGTTTGCTAACTGATTATCAAATGCATTAACAGATGAGTATTACCTCATTTTGAGAGGTAAATATGTACTGAGTAAGTTGTTGTACAACATCTGTTTAGACATCGATAATTTGTCTCGTGTTGTAAGTTGATGTGATTTAGTAGTATGTGGAGAATGACAATGAATCAAGTGCTATCTCATGGCAGAAGAATTTCTTGAGTTTTCAGAGCGATAGCAGCCAGCACTTCAAAGACACTTCAGCTCTGTGGTAGCTCAGTTGTCTTTATCTTATTCTGCTCAACGTGAAATCCAATAAAATACGCTGATCTGACCATGAACCAAGGCCTTTCTTCTTGGAAAAGGGCCCATTTAAAATAAGTAGGACTTTGTCCAAAAAAGTTATAGAATATCTGCCTGGTTTCTATCATTTGTATGCCATTTTCTTCTGCCATTGTTTTGATTTTTCAGGAATTTAGCTTATTTCATATTAGCAACTGAACTCACAGCATCAGCTTACCAATGACTGCAGTACATCTACATTCAGTATGAGCAGTCCACTTCACATTTAGCTTCTATTTGAATCTTCCTTGATATTTGGGATAATTTTACTCTATTTCTTTCACTGTCAAAGAAATATTTTTCACCATAAGTAAAGTAAATGGTCACGGTCCTTTTCCCAGGGTAAGGGGGTGTAGAAGTGAAGAGCATCGATTTAGGGTTGGAAGGAAAAGAGTTAAAGGTGACCTTAGTTGTACATTTTACACATAAAAGGTGTTTGATATATGGAACAAGCTGCCAGAGAGCATAATTGTGCCTGTCTCTACCGTAACTTTTAAAGACATCTGGATAAGTGCATGGATAGGAAAGGTTTGGAGCAGGGTTTCCCAACCTTTTTTTATGCCATGAACCCCGACTATTAACAAGGCGTCTGTGGACCCCAGGTTGGGAATCACTGGTTTAAAGGACCTGGTCCGAACGCAGGGAAGTGGAAATAATTCAGGGTATCAGTTAGGTTGGGCCAAAGGGCCTGTTCTCAGTTCAAGTTTAATTGTCATTCAACCATACATGAATACAGCCAAGTGAAATGGCATTATTCCAGGGCCAAGGGCAGCACACAATACCGGCTGTCACACACAGCACAAATCACATATAGCACACATACAGTAAGATAGCAAGCACGTAGAAGATCGGTAAGATACAGTCACACAAAAAAATATATAGTCCAAGACCCTGAGTCCAAGAATGTTGCAAAAATCTGCAGTCAAGCACAATACGGCTTGTCTTCTGCCGAGAAAACACTAGGGGACAACACTGGCTCCAACTTGGATGTCGCGCCACATTGCCTCCTCCAATGGAGCGCAGCGTCACTGATGCCTCTTCCCTGAGCGGCTGTAAACAGATGATACTGCAGCTTGAGGCCTAGTCCCCACTACGAATGAGGCCACGCAGCTCCCCGTCACCTGTCGATAAATTAGTGAATCGGACTTGCAGCATCCCGCATTAACAGTGTCCAACAGGGTCTCATGATCACAAGAGAAGCGACTTAGACTGATCACTTGCTGTTGAACTGCAGACCTGCTTCACACACCAATGCCTCTGATGCAGCACGATCCTCACCAAGACCAGCTCCTTCAGTTTCTCTGCCAACGGGCAACTCACTAACGGGGTAGACCTACAGTACTTTAAGTTCTTAATGTCCAGCAGGGTCTTGCGATCATTAAAAAATATGTTTAAAAAGGAAAATACACCTTTGATTGACCCCATAGCAGCTGCTGTGATTGTACACGCTGATATCTTACTGTATGCTCTGAACACCCTGTGCTGTATGACTTGTGAAATCTATGAATCTATTTCCATTGATTATGCTAATGCCAGTCAGTCAAAAAGAACAGCTACTTTCTGGCCTAAATGTTTTTAAATGGTGATTGATGCTATCAAACTGCAACAAGATGATTGGAGGCTTTTTTAAATGTTCTGTAAATTTTGAAGGGTTTATCATGAAATAGGTTGAAATCTTTTGGAATTGTACATATTATTTAATGAGATCTGATCATCTGAAAAAGTTATGAACTGAATTAGCAATACAAGGCTATATATTTTAACATGCTCTTATAATACTTGCAAATTAAGTTGTCTGGTACAAAGACTTGAGATTTTGAATTTTACCTCCCAAGAAATGACCTGTGTTTTCTTTGTTTCTCATGCTGGGGCGTGAAAAAGAAGGCAACACCGCAGACAAATTCTGTTAACTGAAGTTGGCTTCAAACATTCAACATTAGACCAAAAGCATACATTTCATCTGAATACTCCATAACGTAGTAATATTGATTTGTATTTTCTGTGGGATTTGTAGGCGTTAACTAAATTTTTGTGTAAGAAAACCAACAGTTTGAGTTCCCTTCGCTTGAAAGCTAAACTCAAAGGAGTTTTGTTTTGTAAGTTCCAGACAGTAAACTTTTAAAGCTCTGTCCTGAAGTATGCTAAAATCTTTCAAAGTTGTGATTTTTTTTACGATAGTTTGAGCCACAAGGCTGCCAAAGGGGATTTTCTTTAGGCTATGTATTGGATCCAATGGCAATGGGCTATGTCAGTTTTCTGATGTTTCACAAATAGTTGCATTGTGTGAACCTGACAACTGACCATTGGACTTGTTCTTAAACTGTTAGTGCTCCAGCTCAGCAGATAAATTGTGTTCCTTCAGATAAGCATGCATAGCAGGAGGCTAAAATCTTCCCAATTTTAGCTGCATTTTTCCCATCCGTCAAAGGTCGATTCTTGTATTCACGCAAGAGCTAGCTGAGAATAACTAACTGTCCATGGACCATTGATTCATCCTCAAGCCCTCCCCGATCACAGAACACTGTTTCCGTGTGAAACTCGATGATGCTAATCAGGGAGTGGGATTGCTCTATGAGCTAGCGTTAACCTGATGATTTGAAATGAATCTTGTAATATGCAGTGTAAACAAAAAAATGAATATGTTTTGGTTTTCCTTTTTAAGATGAACTAAATTGGAATAATCTAACTCACCCACTACTTACGTTTTTTATTTCTTTCCAGTTTCTTCACTGAATCTTGCACTTTTTATCTTTTAGTTTATTGATGGCAGATTGGAAAAATTAAATGCAGGGAAAGGATTTTCTGATATTTTTGAAGATGAGATCACTGCTGGAGGCTATAGTGGAGGTAAGAACATAAAAGTATATATCTTCATTATTAATATTTTAGAGATGTTCTAGTTTTATACCCCTTGAGATTGTCACATTTCAAATGACACAAATCCACCCACCTTCCCTTTTTCTTGGTCTAGGTTAATGGCTGATCTGGCCATTGATCAGTCACTAGATCACTGATTTTGTTCGAGGTGACTTGATTTTGTTTTGTTGGGATAGTGATTGCTTTCAAATGCTGACATTATTGTAGAAGAGCACTGTGATTTTGGATTACTTGCTCAGTTTTGTGCACTAATTCAGGAATAGGCAGTGGGTGTTTATGAACATTATAGAATAATCGGGGTCAGAGTAATGTTGTAGCATTTGTATATAAAATGGAGAGGGGGAGGTTTTGGTCTTAACTGAAAGGTGAGATTTTTAAATGACTTTTGGAAACTTTGTTTTCATACTTAGAAAGGAAAATGAATCATATTCTTGAAACAGCCCCATATTTCCTCTAAATTTTGAAAATATGAACATTAACTTACCAGAAAGAAATATTAATCTATTTTTCTTCGTAATTTCACTGTTCTGCTTATCCTTGGTATTCGTTTGGGTTAATCCTCTGTGAACTGATTTCAATGCATTAATAGCTGTAATAATGGATTTTTTCCCCCAAATTAATCCACAGGAAGTTCGAAATCTTATCAGCAATGGATCTGCACAGTCAAGGTGAGACTAGGTACACCTTCTTTTGATTTTATGCCCTTATTCTGATTCTGATTCTAATTCCGATTTTTTTTCTTTGCAGAAAGGTGGAGCTCTAATAAATACAGTAATGACAAAAGCAAATCCTGCAATGAAAACAGCATACAAATATGTAAGTCTCTTCATGGAATACCTGCAGCTAAATGTGAGGATGTAAGCATGCTACCCACAAAGTGGGGCATTTGACGCGAGTCTTGCTGAAGAACAAAATGATCCTTAACTTTAAATGTGCCACAGTCCCTGATCACTTTGGTTGTTAAATCTCTATTTTCTTTTTCCTCAGATGTGTAATATCTGAAGGTGTGTCCCCAACACCCTATTTTACAGAGAGGTCCAAATATTTGTCTGGAAGCAGATACTTCATGTTTGGTAGCTGTTTCCTTTCTCTGTGCAAAGTAAAGCTGAGGGCATCGTGGTTGATGTTCCCATTCTCTGTTGATGATGTCATTAGCAACACTTTCAGTACGCTGGATGAACTCAGCAGGTCGGGCAGCATCAGTTAGAAACGATGAGTTTCTTTGATTTTTTGTTGTTTTGTTGCTTCGATCACAGCATCTGCAGATTATTTTGTGTTGGTGATGTCATTAGATGACGGCTTCCAAGTTGCCCCTAGCCAACTGTTCCATATCAGTTTATCATCTTTGAATTTTATTGAAATTGAAGTGCAAATTACAATCAAAATTGTGTTCTAATTTGGAAGTATAGTTGTGATTAATCATTCCATTTACTAATCTGCATAATAATACTTAATCTTTCATAAAGCACTGAAGTCAGATAACATTTCATCCACTTGTGTGATTTCAGCCCTTGCTTCATATACTTAATGCAGCAATTATAACATTGTCTTGGTCTGTACAGCTTTTTATTGACTTACGATATATGGGCATCATTGGCAAGGCTAGTGTTTCCTGCCTATCCCTAATTACACTCAAGGCAGAAGTACTGACCTGGTGTCTTGAACTGCTACTGGCCTCCTTGTGAAGGTATTGCCATGGTACTGCAGAATCATGGTCTCTGTATTTTAGATACATTGTTGTTGAAGGTGATATACCTCCCACATCAGGATAGAGTGTATCATGGGACACACCAGCAAGTGGGCCATCCTCATGTTTGAGATTTTATTTTTCTTGGTGGCTGAGGTTACAGGTTCAGGGAGGTATTATCAGAGTAGCCTAGGCAAATAACTGCAGAACAATTTGTAGATGGTGCACATTGCAGTCACTCTGCACCTTTGGTGGAGGCAGTAAGTGCTTGTGGTGATGGAGGAAGTGCCAGTCAAGTAATTTGCTTTGACCTGGATGATGATAAGTTCGTTGAAAGCTGTTGGAGATTCATGATCTAGGCAAGTGAAGATTACTCTGTCGCATCCCTGACTTCTGCCATCCAGATGGTGGAAAGGCTTTGATTATTCGGGAGATAAATCACACAACCAAGGGTACCCAGCTGCAGTGGTTTTGTGTTGAGTTGAATCTATTTTCTGGTCAATAGTGCCTCTAGAATGGTAGGGACTCAGCATGAGTAATACAGATAAAGGTCAAGCAATGTAAGTGAAATTCAGTGTCCATCACTTTAAGGTGCAAATATTACTTGCCACATCTCAGTCCAGTCCTGAACTTGTCCATCTGTTTATTCAATTTCCGATGAGCTGAAAAGGGAAATGGACATTCCTGATTTTGAAAATGACCTTCCTTCTATCATGAAGTCACTTGCATGATCTTCAGCAAGCATTTATACTTGTGATCATATACTAAGGAATTTGATGAAGCAGCTAACGATGGATGGGCCTGTGAACTCCTGCTGTGACGTCATGGGGCTGAGATGATTGACCTCCTAATGATTGACACAATAGAAACTGGGTTTGCCACGAACAGTTATGTGATATTGTATATCTAGTTTACTAACTTTGACCAGTACGATTCAAAATATCTAAAAAGACTTAAAAATGTATTGAACCTTTTTGTAGCATCAATGGCATGCACAAATCAGTTTGCAATCTTTTGTAACATCCATTAATGCCTTTACATGAAGTAAAAATTATCATTCCCTGCCTCACAACACTTTGCGAATATTTCCACCACAGGACTGCAGTGATTGAAGAAAGTGATACAATGCCACCCACAATCATATCCCCTGAAAGAGCTGGAAAAAAATTGGAAAGCATCCCAAAGGGCTCACTATGATGATTAATTTGCCAAGGGAGTTAACCAATCACCGAGCTATTTTCAGCTTGATATTTGAGACGAGCAATCCAGCTGCAAAACCTCAGTTTAGGGTGGAAGTGTTCCAGTGCAGGTGCCTCAAGCTTGTCACAGGATCACAGGACGTGTCGAGTGGTTATTTGGCCCACAGGATGCATGCCTGCTCTAAGCATAGGCAACCCAATCAGCCCTACTCCCTCACATACCACCCATGGCCCTGCAAATGTTCTGCTTTCCAAATGCTATCCAGCTGTCCTTTGAATGCAACAAAGGAATTTGCCTCCACAACCACTTTATACATTGCAATCTAAGCTCTAGCTCCTCACTCTGTAAAAATATTTTTTCTTGTTTTATTTCTGGTTCTTTTGCCAATGATCTTTCTTCTGTGTCCCTTGGTTCTTGACTTTACCACCACTGGAAACTGTTCCTCTCTATCTGCTTCGAGATTTTAAACTTCTCTCTCCAATCCTCTTGCAATTTTCTCGAGCCCTAAATTTTCCAGTGCACCTTCATAGAAAGTGGGATGACGGGCATTCCTTATCTCTGGAATAATTTGAAATGTGTCTTTTTCCACACTCGCTGAAATCCTCAGGTCTTTCCTAAAGTGCGGTATCCAGAAACGGCACAATGCTTGAGTTCTGGCTGAACCAAAGACAAAGGTGACTTTCATGCTACTTTATCTAATTCCCAGGAAATTGCACTGGGAAAATTTTGTATCAATATATTGGAAAAAAACTCATAGTTAAAATTTCAATTAGTTCATGATAGCCCTATTTATGACTTAATAGCTTAAAAGCACCAAAAATTCTTGGCCCTGATTTTGCAATGAAAGTAATGACAGGGCCAACATTGCCTGCCTTTTTGAAGGATTAAATCAAACAGCAAATTTCCATGTTTACATTTGTGCATTTAAACATGGAAATACAGATGTTGTGTTTCAACTGATACACATCCTCTTGAGCAGGGATTCCCAAACATTGTTATTTCATGGAGCCTTATCATTAACTGAGGTGTCCATGGACCCTAGATTGGGAACCTGTGCTCTGGAGGCTGAGCTGAGGAAGTGTCTCACCAATAGATTGCACTTTAAAATCAATTTAATCACTATTGAGTTATGACTGTAAGTCACTGGTTGCTCAATAGGTATAACCAAAAAAATGGGACTAGTGCATTGAGGAGCAAGGAAAATTTTTATTACATTATTCCTTACAATTGCTAACAACCACTGGTATGAAAATATTACAAACGTGGGGTCTCTTTCCTTTACAATTTAGTTGGCATTGAACAGTAAATGATTGTTTGATATTTTTGATGCATTTCCCTCTTTTTCCATCTGCATTCCTCAAAAACAATCTGAACAGGTAGGAAGACAAAGGGAAATGCATCAAACCAACTGAATTCTCTGAATTCTCAAACCAACAACAGACTGCTGGAATTGCTCAGTGGGTCAAGTAGCATTTGTGGAGGCAAAAGGCAGCTTACACCTTTTTCTGCATAGATGCTGCTTGGCCTGTTGAGTTCCTCCTGTGCTTTGTTTATTGTTTTCAATATCATTTGCAAAGTCTCTATCCTCACAAAAGTGGTATTGAACTTAAATATTGCACTTCAGCAAAGCAAATACCAAATGGAAATGAAATAAATTTTTTATATTTAGTCAGCAATTCAAAACACAGTGTGATCAGTTTCAGAACATAAGCAACTTTCAGTTGCAAGGAAAAGTTTGTGAACCCTTTTCAATTACCTGGTTTTCTGCATTAATTATTCATAAAATGTAGTTTAATCTTCATCTAAGTCACAATAATAGACAAACACAATCTGCCTTAAACTAATAACACACAAACAATTGTAATTTTCATGTCTGTATTGAACACATTGTTTAATCATTCACAGACTAGGCTGGAAAAAGTATGTGAACCTATATATTTAATAACTAGTAGTACCTCCTTTAGCAGCAATAACCTCCACCAAATGTTTCTTGCAGCTGCTGATCAGACTTGCACAATGGCGAGGAGGAATTTTAGACCATTCCTCCATACAAAACTGTTTCAGTTCATCAATATTTCTGGGACTCCTTGCATAAGCAGCCCTCTTTGGGTCATGCCACAGCATCTCAATTGGGTTAAGGCCTGGATTGTGACTTGGCCATTCCAAAACACAAATCTTCTTTTTAAACCAATCTGTTGTGGGTTTACTCTTGTATTTTGGATCATTGTGTGGTTGCATCATCCATTTTCTGTTAATCTTCAGATGACGGACTGCCACCCTGATATTCTTCTTTAAAATGTCTTGATACAATTTTGTATTCATTGTTCCCTCAACGATTACAAACTGTCAAGTCAGGAATGGTGTGAGTAAGTGGGTGGGCCCCATGTCTAAGAAAGGATGTGCTGGCATTGGAGAAGGTTTGGAAGAGGTTCTTGAGAATAATCTTGATAGTAAAAGGGTCAGCATAAAAGGAGCATTTGATGGCTCTGGGCTTGTACTCACTGGAGTTTAGAAGATTGGGGGGGGGGGTGCGGAATCTCAATTGAAACATATCGAATTATGAAAAGCCTAGATTGAGTGGAGAGGATATTTCCTTTAGTGGGAAAGGCCAGGGCACTTCAGAACAAAGTTGAGCAGGAATTTCTTTAGCCAGAGGGTGGTGAATCTGAGGATTTCATTGCCACAGACTGCTGTTGTGTTATATTTAAAGCAGAGGCTGATAGGTAAGGGCATCAAAGGTTACAGGGACAAGACAGGAGAGTGGGCTTGAGAGTGAAAATAAATCATCCCTGATTGAATGGGCGGAGCAGACTCGACAGGCCAAATGGCCTAATTCTGCTCTGAGGTTTTATGGTCTTATTTAAACCACATGCTGAGGCTTTATATGCAGCAATCCAGTGAGATACATTCTTTCAACCTCCATGTGCAACTGTTCACACCAGGAACTGAGGTCAAGAGGGTCGAAAGTTTCAAATTGCCGGAGGCACAATCGAGGAGCAGTTAGCATAACAGTATTACAGTGCCAATGGCCTTCAGTCTTGCCACTTTGTGTCAGGAGTTTGTATGTTCTTCCTGTGGTCGTGTAGGTTTCCTCCCACATTCCAAAGACACATGGGTTAATAGGTTAATTAGACACATGGGTGTAATTGGGCGGCACAGACAGTTGGGCCGAAGGGCCTGTTACTGTGCATTATCTCTAAACAAAAAAAGTTCTAGGCCCTGAGGCAACAAAGCAGCCCCAAACCATGATGCTGTTTCAACTATACCTCACGGTTCTGAAGAAGTTTTGATGTTGGTGTGCAGTGCCCTTTTGCTTCCAAACATAGCGGTGTGCATTTCTGCCAAAAAGTTTAACTTTTCTCTCATCTGTCTACACCACATTATCCCACAAGTGTTGTGGAACATCCAGGTGGTGCTTTGCAAACTTGAGATGCAGCAATTTTTTTTTGGAGAGCAGTGGTTTCCTCTGTGGTGTCCTTCAATGAACACCATTCTTGTTCAGTATTTTTCTTTTAATGGACACATAAACAGACTTTAGCAAGTTCTAGAGATTTCTGCCAGTCTTTTCCTGTTACCCTTGGGTTCTTTTTCACCTCCTTCAGCATTGCACATTCTGCTGCTAGGGAGAGTAGCAACGGTACTGGGTTTCCTCCATTGGCTGACAATTTCTCCTACCGTGGACTGATGAATACTCAGGTCTTTAGAAATGTTTTTGTTGCCTTTTCCAGCTTCATGTATCTCTACAATTCTTCTAAGGTCCTCTGAAAGTTGTTTTGATCAGGGCATGGTGTGCGTAAACAGATCTTCTTTGAGAAGAGCAAGTTCTGTCAGTAATTGACCTTGTGTGTTTTTTTATATAGGGCAGGGCACCCCTACAACCCACAGATCTAATCTGATCTCATTGATTGGAACACCTGACTCCAAATAGCTGTTGTAGAAGGCATTACCCCCAGAAATTCACATACTTATTTTGAACCTAGACTGTGATTGTTTAAATGATGTACTCAGTATTGATGAGAAGTACAATTGTTTGTTATTAGTTTAGCAAATTGTGTTTGTCTATTACTGTGACTTAGATAAAGATCAGAGCACATTTTATAATTAATGCAGAAAAACAGGTATTTGCAAAGGGTTCGCAAACTTTTTTTTGCAACTGTAGCTTGTGGTAATATTTCATCTGAAAGCCCTGATAAGTTAAGGTGTGGTAGAGGACAAGCAATCAGATTTCTTCTTTACCATTGTTCAAATTTCACAATGGCAGCAAAGAATTTCAATTCAAGTAATCAACAAAAGAACTAATATTAGTAAAGGTGGTATTGGTGACCGACCATGCAATTGCAGGATTGTCATAACAATCTAACTTTGTTTCAGACAAGGAAATCTTTTCTATCCGGTTAGGCTTTATGTTAGAGCCGCCTTTGGGATTGACGGCTATTTGGGATATTTAGGTAGGGGTCACAAATCCTGGCATTGGCAGCTATATCCACATCCTGTGAATAAGTAAATGCATTTAAAGGATTAAAGAAAGCCATCCTCAGTGAAAATAATTGGTTTTAATACCTGATGGCATCTCTAAAAGAAAATTATTATGAACTATTCATAAGAAGAAAATTTTATTACATTTAAAAGGAATGCTTCCCTCCCCCCACCTTTCTATTTTGGCGTCATCCCCTTTCCTTTCCAATCCTGAAGAAGGTTCTCGACCCAAAATGTCGACAGTTTATTCATTTTCATAGATGCTGCCTGATCTGCTGAGTTCCTCCAGCATTTTGTGTGTGTTGCTTTGGATTTTCAGCATCTGCAGACTTTCTCATGTTTATGGTTTGCTGTATAAAACATTTTCTTTTCTTCAAGGCTAAGAATCAGGCTAAGATGGGGATCAAAGAAGTGAAGAGCATGTTAAAGCAGAAGGTACATAACATATCTCACTTCACTTACGTTGTATTCTTTGAAATATCTAAAGCAAGAAAGTTGCAAGAGACATCGTCTGTTAATGATTTGTGAAATTTGCTTAGTTCTTTGTTCAATAACATGCATTTTTCATACTGACCCTCAGGCTATCATGATCTGCTATTGTCTCATGCAGTGGCTGAATGATCCTTTTTTTGTTTGCATATTTTATTACAGAAATATTGATGTCCCAAATATTGCTTGGAACATAACGTGCATTTTAATGAAGATGATTGTTTTGATATTGCAGTTGATGCTTTAAATGTCTAATTGGCACTGAAATCATAGCCAACTCACGTGTAAAGTTTGCTTAGATTTATATCAAACAGACTACCAGCAGAGTTAAAATGTAAAATCATTTTTTGTTAGCAACAAAGTGTAGATTAAACAGAGCACAGACCGATACTGTGTTCCTAGACTCATTGCAAATTCATATTTGGGGAAAAAAGTCTTCCTTGTTGAGAGAGATTTGGTGTTGGGTGGTGAAGAAAATAGTTTTTCACTTATGATATTTCTATCATCAAATTGAATTGAACTGCAGCCATTGGATTTACTGTTTTACACAGGAAGCAAATGAAGATGATGACTTGGATTACAACAAGACTGCATCTCCAAACCTACAAAGGCGATCGAACTCTGATATTTTGAAGAACAGGCTTCCAGCCACTAAACGTAAACAGGTAAGGAACGGAATTGGACTAACTTTTGTGGAATATCCACTTTATTTGCTATTTCTGTCCTGATTTTTTAGTGACTTTCATTTCATATTATTATTTCAATACATTAATGTTCAAGACACATTTTAACAAATAATATCAATGTGGAGTATTTGTAGTTACAACCAACTTCAGAAAAATCCTCCAAAATGCTTCAAGCAATATTGTAAGATGGATGGCAAATGTGAAATACTGCTACAGCTGTCTGTGGACTTTCCATGGGGTGTTACAGTGGAACACTGTATAAATCAGAGAACCAAAAGAGACGATGTCCACTGTCCAGCAAATTGTACTCTTAAGTGAACAGAGCAAGTAGCTATGCAACTTAGTCAGCTAGATTGAGGAGTTGTTTTCTGTACTTCAACCAGAAAATGGTGGCTGAAATATTTATATGCATGAAGCAAAACTCTGAAGGAAAGAAGACTGGAGTGAGAGAGTAAACAAGCATTCTTTGCAATAATGTCTGCACTTGAAATGCACGATTTATAAACTGCTTTGGGATATTAAAGATGCTATAGAAACCGAAAGTTTTAAATTGCCAACAATAATTAAAATCTGAAAGTGGGAGACTTAGCATAGTAAAATAGTAGTGATAATATGACAAAGCACAGAAAGAGACTAACAAATGTTAGTTCTAGAAATCTAAATTTTAACCGAATTTTGCAATTTCTTAGCAGGTCAAGGGACATCTGTAGACAACAAAATGGAGTTAACTTACCAGTTTCATTAGATTTTTCTTCAGAACTGAAACACAAACTGTTTCCCTCTCCATAGGTGTTACCTAACCTGCAGACTACTTTCAGAATTGGTAGCATTATGTCTTTCAGGTATACTATGTAGTTATCCTGAGCTAGTGCTGCTCTTATAGTTGCATTTTCCTTAGCTTGAAATGTCAGATTGACTCAGTTATACCACTCCCTTGCCTGCACTGGAGAATCATGTGCTAAACCCACTGGAGCATTTGTATACATAATTTCTTCTGATATGTCAGTGCAGTCCTGAAGCCATCTTGTTTTACCAAATGTACTGTATTTCAGATGAGGGGTCCAACTGAATGTAAGAGATTTTGTGACAAGCAATCCCTCCTCAGTTAACATTATCAACATTTGCACTAAACATATTCGAAGAAACAAATAAATTTCCCATTGAAAAAACAATTTTTAAAAAAAAATTTATACCACTCCCACATACACACAAGCAATATTATGTTTGAGTTGTACAATCTGTAATAATGGATCAATAATTGAAGATTTAACAAGTTGTATTTTGAGTACTGACTACGTATTGCCGATGACACCTATTCCGGCAGCTCACAGAGCATATAAACCTGGAAGATAGTTCAGAATTGCTTGTGTGTGGGAGGTGTACAGAGTACTGTTTTTCAGAGTAGCAGAAAATTTTATCAGGCGATATAAACAGATGGTAACTATCTCTATTTACAAACATTAAAGGAAGACTTCCATGTTTAAAATTTCAAGTTCACTTCCAAGTACATTCCCCTGCCAACGTCCCTAAGCAGGGTTGAGTTTTGCAGCACCCCATTTGAACCGTGGAGCTTTCTGTCCTTGGGTGAATGTCTTTTTCTATTTACGCATTGACTATTGGGTCATGTGCATTTTTTATCCAGTCTGTGAACCTTTTTGCAGCATTGTGAATTATAAAAGAAACTACACAACAACTACGTGACTCAGTTATACAATGATGAAGCATTAAATGGTGGTTTTGAACTACCAGAATTAATTAAGGGAAGGAACACCAATAGCAGTCACAGAGCGGAAGTCACAGAATAGTTCTCTTCATTACACAGCATAACATATTGAAATACCCAGGAGAACCCCTGGTGGTAGTTTGTTGTCTGAAAATATTAAATGTATCTTCGGTCACTTTTAGAGTTAAATGTTCTTTTGAATTAAATGCACAATGACATGCATGAAAATATTCTATTTTTAGTGGTGATAAGTTCCTTGTAATTACAAGTTATTTGTCAAAACCCCATTCTTTGTTTTATAGCTTAAAAAAAGTGAATTTTTTCCTTAGATGGTTAATTGTACTCTTTTGTGTTGCAATGTGCTTTGGGCCTCATTGACCAGAAATTGAAATCAACTGCCAAGAAGCATGTCAGTAAAGTCAATTTATTTTTTGCACTTCAGATATGTAGAGAGATTTGTTAAATTTTGTTGTTGCTTTACAACCACTTTTCACATTGAGAAATTAAAAGGAATTTCTCCTGCTATCTCTTAACATAATCAGTCTTGCAGAACATTTTAATTATCTGCCATAAAGTTGTTGGTTTTGTTCATACAGCCAACATTGTTAAAGGACTACTCGTGTCATCCTTGGTGACAGTTGCCATGTGTTTTGTGACACTTCAAACATAGACCATGCATAAGGTTTATTTGAATGAATCTTGATAGTTAACAATGGAGTGTATTCTCTGTGCCATTTCTCAGTAATGTTCCTATTTTTAAATCCCTTCATTTTCTTGGGTGGGGATTGAGGTGGCAAAATGAACTTGCAAACTTCCCTAAGGCCTGTTTAAGGCCATAAGTTTTAGCTTGTTTTCAAGGTATAGAGAAGCTGACGCACCTAAGTCATGAAGACCAGACTCTGAATAACTATTTATTTATTTATTGAGACACAGCATGAAATAGGCCCTTCTGGCCCTTTGAGCCACAACACCCAGCAACCCCCAGTTTAGCAATTTACAGTGACCAATTAACCTACCAAACGGTACGTCTTTGGACTGTGCGAGGAAACTAGAGCAGCCGAAGGAAACCCACATGGTCATGGGAAGAACGTACAACTCCTTACAGTCGGCAGCGGGAAATGAGCCCTGGTCACTGGTAATGTAAGCGTTGTGCTCACCACTACAATGCTGTGTCACTCTTTCTGATGTTCTCAGTAATGGTCCTTCCAGACCAATTGCTTTAGGATTTCAAGAAGCACTTATAAATTATTTATTCAGTTAGTGTATCCTCTCACCCCGTAGCTTTTTTAAAAAAGTACAGAAGATGGAAATATTCAGCAAGTTAGAAAACATCTCTGTTAACTGTTCTGCTCTTTCATTGAAGCTGAAGCTTTCTTGATATTTTCCACACTTGGTTTAAATTTACCGCACCTGAAGTAACATGGTCTTGTGCTGCTGTGCGACTCTTAAAACAGAACAGTACAACAAAGGAACAGGCCCTTCAGCCCACTGAGTCTGTGCTGACCATCAAGCACCCTGATCAAGGGCCAACTTTATTTACCATGCATATTTACATGTATTCAGAATTTATTGGGTGTTGGTCAGGGTGCAACATGCAACAAAAACAAAATTTATACGAAGGAAATAAGATTAGAGCTTAATGGTCGGTTAGGGAATAAAATATGCATAAATACATAAATATCAGCATATATTAGCAATATAAACAAAACTATAAAAAATGCTTTAAAGTATGTGCAGTGATGGGAGGCATAATGGCTAGAGCGGGTGGGGAAGCAGACTATAGTGGTTGATCAGATTAACTGCCTGGGGAAAGAAACTTTTAAGATGGCGTGAAGTTTTTTCTTTCTTTTAATAACCCTATAGTGCTTTCCAGGAGGGAGCTTTTGCAGGGTGGGGAATGTCAGCGATAATTTTCCTGCCTGCTTCTTGTCCTGGACACATACAAGTCTTATAATGATGGTTGACTGCAGCCAATTACTTTTACTGCAGATGTGAAAGGTAGTTGTAGTTCTTGTATATTTTGAGGGGATCCTGCACTAGACCAGACAGTAATGGCTGATGTGAGGATGTTCTTTATGATGCCAGTGTAGTATAGCTCCAGTATGGTATGGGGAAGATGGAATTTTATGAACTGTTACAGGAAGTACCATCCTTCAAAATTTCCCAGTATTTTCTCCCCAATATTCCCAACAAATCCTCCCAGATTCTACCTGTCTTTAATTTTGCATAGTTGGTTTATTTTGTTTGACTATTAAGCATGCATAATCTTGAATTAAGATTCCGTTGTCAAAACCTTATCTGCTAGCTCAAATTCCTCAGATGAAAAAAAGAGAGATGATTTTCTTCCACAACTGATGACTCAAACTGTGTTTGGATGTAGCTTGTGGCTGGTATAATTTACATTAATTGGACCAATGCATTTTGGCGGTGGGAAGATTATTTGCAGTTGTGATGGTAAATTCCGTACCTGTGCCAAAACAGTGGTCAGCAAATCATTCATGGTAGTGAATAGTTTTTATAAGCCAAGTAATTGCATAGAGAGGGAATAGAAATCATCTTTGTCTAGTTATGAAATGCCACATTAAAAGTGTTTTTCTTTAAGTTCAGCAATGTTATTAAGAACATAACTGTGATTACTTCATTGAGGATAAAAACCTACGGAAATAATGCCCTTTTAATTAGCAGTACTTTCTTACTTGTCACTGGTTCGATGAAACAAGTTAATTTGAAAATAAATACAGGTGTACTACAAATATAAAGAATTCTCCTTGTAAAGCTAATAAATTTGAAGTCACTGTGGGATCGTGAGGTCAATTATCCATGAAATTAACCCCATAGTTTACTGTTATACACAATTACACTCTGCCATCTTGTGGTCAATTGCATTATTTTGAATAGATTATTAAGTGAAATACATGGATGAATAAACTATTTATAAAATAAAAGGAAAGTGTATGGCAGGGCTGGAAACAATTTGGACCCTGGAACCCAGAATCAATGTGGATAGAGCAGTGCAAAAGGTGGCACGGTGGTGGAATGGTTAGTTCTCTTGCCTCACTGATCAGGTTCAACTCCGATTTTAGGTCCTGTGTGTATGGAGTTTGCACATTCTCTCTGCAACTGTGTACTTTCCCTCCACCTGCTTTGCTTTCCTCCCTCGTGCCAAAGTGGTGCCAGCTGTATGTTAGTTAGCTCCTGCAAATTGCCCTTAAAGTAGAAGTAGGAGCCTAGTGGGAAGGGGAAATTAATGGAGAAACAACAGGAAAAATAGAATCAATGTAGGGTACTTGATGATCAGTGTGTACGAAGTGGACCGAAGGGTCTGTTCCCATGTTTAATAACCCTGTGGCAACGTCATTTGGAAAGTGATTGCCGTACTGCAACCCTATAAACAGTCCAGTCTGAGAAATAGAATGAGGAATAAGTTTTGGCATAGACATGGGAGTAGTTCCCTTGCTCTTTAAGATATCGCCGTGTAGTCATTAACTTCCACAGGGCCTTGGCCAAGTATCTCTTCCAAAAGGTGGCACTTATGTCACTTCAGCAGTTCCTCACTTACACACTGGAACACTAGGTCTCCTTGATGTACAACCTCATTGCATGCACTGCTGTCTTGAGCTAATTCATAACATTACAATGGACAGCTTATGTCTTGTAACATTTTTGCTAAATTTTCTGAATCATTATGACATGGTTGATGTGTATTGCCTAACAGGGATCCCTCCTCGGGAGTGATGCAGATGTCTTGTTAAAATTACCTTTTCCAAGCAGAGCATCCAATACTACATTTCATTAGAGATGCTGAATTAATGTTTTCCAGTCTTCTATTTACACATTTTCCTTCAGATAGTACATTAAATGTTTAACACTAGAAATTTTAACAATAGAATCATATTCTGCCTCCATTTTACTATTTGGATGTTGCGCCGACTTATAACAAGTACTGTACCATGGCTGTTTTCAAAAAGGCACAAATTGGGTATAAAGTAGTAAGACCAAGAAGCATGTAACAATTTTATATTGATCTTTTATTGCCTGAAGTCTGGTCTCCTGAAGCTTGGGACCTGGTGAAAGTAAAGTGTTAAAATTCCATTGGGTTTGCTGTGAGGAAGAACATAGTGGCCAGCACTCAACTGACTCTGGGGATTAGTACCTTGCCAGCAGCTGCTCACCAAGGAAATCACTATAGAATGGTATCTGGTATTGTGACGTGATGTAACAATGTGATATTGTCATGTGCTAGCATCAGGTTTGACATCCAATTGCCATGGATGTTTGTGTCCCATGATATGATTTATTTTTGCCATTGTGACCCAATGACGCCTCTACATGGAATTTCATTTCCTTTTACACGTAGTTTATCAGTAAAATAATTGCTGTACTGTGCTCCAATTGTTCATTTCTCAAGTTATACTTTGCATAAGCTGCTTTTTAGTTTGCAAAAGCACAAAGTGCTTGTCATTTTGTTTCAAAGTGTGACCAGCATGATTAGAT